>NW_022631059.1:5462951-6079292 GCF_010015895.1 Lontra canadensis | reverse complement strand
AAAAAAAAAAAAAAAAAAAAAGAGAGAAGCAGAGGGACCCCATCAATAAGCCAGGGAAAGGATCTTGGCAATTGTTTTCATTCACCCAGAGAATGAAGAAGACACAACCAACTTGAGTCCCAGGAAGGCAAACCTGGAACAGAGCCTCAAGCCCACAACCGCCACCCACAGAAAGAGTCAATACAGTCTTGGGCCTGAAAACCAAATCTGACCCATCTCAGTAGAATTCCATTTCTCTGTCCTGATGGTGAAGAACAAGGCCAAACTGTCTCTTCCCACGTGGTCTCACTATCTGTAAACATGCCCATGCATAGAGTCCAGAAGGACTTGCACACCGGGCTCTACTGGTGTGAGCTTGGTGTGTTAGTTCTCATCAATACAGACGCCACAGGATGGGGGCACCTGGGTGGCTCAGTTGGTTAAGCGGCTGCCTTCAGCCCGGGTCGTGGTCCCAGGGTCCTGGGATCGAGTCCCATATCGGGCTCCCTGCTCAGCAGGTGCCTGTTTCTTCCTCTGTCTGCTGCTCCCCTTGCTTGTGCATCTGTGCACTCTTTCCCTCTCTCTCTCACAAATAAATAAAAATATTTTTTTTAAAAATGTAAAAAAAGAAGAAGCCACAGGATGAAGGGCAGTCAAGAGCCCTCCAGGATCACCCGGAAAGCTACCGGTCATTGTCAAGCAGAAGCAACATTGTTGGTGATACTGCAGCAAGTTGTCTCAGACACTCAGACCACAAGCCTCCCAAGGCCACTGCCTTGGGGCATAGAAGACACCCAAGGGTTCCTCCGCTGGAGGGAACTGCTCCTCCAGGGCTGGCACTAACGTCAGTGCCCAACACAAAGCAGTGAGCCACCAACGAAACCCTAGTGGGGGACAGACAATAAACAAAAAAATAGAATAAAATATATTCTACATCCAATAGTAAGAAGAGACGAGAGGAGAAAGGTCTGAGTAGGGCCCGTGTGCACTGCAGTCTGAAACAGTGAGGTCGGGTCACCTCACCAAGAAGGTGACCCACGAGCTCAGACCAGAAGGAAACGAGGAAAGCAGTCGCGCAGTGAGTGACCCAGGAAAGGGCAATCCAGGCAGGAGCAAAGGCAAGTGTGAAGGCCCCAGACTAAAACCTTTCACGCATACCCTGGTCACAAACTTCACATGGCGTCATCGGTTGAAGCCGGCTTCCTTTCTCCAGGCCTCTAACATGCTTGTTCATTGTTGTGCAAGAAGCTGTGGTGTCACCACTCCAACAGCAGACGCCAGCTCTGCCTCGGAGAAACGTATACCTGCTGCTCTCTGTCCAAGCCTCTCCGCAGGTCTCACAACTGCTCACTCTGATGCCAAATTACGGTGTGTTGTTTTGAAGACATTTCTAAATGGCAGCTAGACCTGCGGTAACAGCAACGCTCATCACTCAGCTGACAACATTAGCAGCGAAGACCCCATTCACACACAGTCTGACCACAACCACCACATCACACCAGTGCCCTGGCTGAAAGCAGTCTTAAAACACCCGTTCAAAGATTATGAAATGGGATATGAGTGGTTAACAAGGTGACCGAATAAAAGATTAATATACGAAACCCAGATCCGTTCTCAGAAGCAAAAACCTGCAAGCAACCCAAATAACTGACCACCCGGGACAGTGACTGAGTCAACTAGGGTGCACCCGTGCAATGAGACAGCAGGTGAGAGTAAGGTATGGGGGCGCCTGGGTGGCTCAGTGGGTTAAGCCTCTGCCTTCGGCTCAGGTCATGATCTCAGGGTCCTGGGATCGAGCCCCACATCAGGCTCTCTGCTCAGCGGAGAGCCTGCTTCCTCTCTCTCTCTCTCTCTCTGCCTGCCTCTCTGCATATTTGTGATCTCAGTCTGTCAAATAAATAAATAAAATCTTAAAAAAAAAAATTAAGGTATGTGTCCATTGCAGCAACAGGAAGTAATATGCACAAAGCATGGCATAAGTAAATGAAAAAAGTCCAAAAAGATTGCATAAAGCATGATACCCTTTTTATAAAATTAAAAACTACTAAAATTTAAAATATACATCTTAAGAGTACATACCAGTGTAACAAAACTGCATAAAAAGAGAGAAAGGAAGCAATGACAAGGCATACAAGATTCAAAGAGATGGCTACTTGGGTGGAGGGAGACAAAGGGATAGGCTGATGGGGGACCATATGGCTAAATGAGGTCACAGTCTTAACCTCAGTGTCAACAAATGCATATCTAAAGTATGAGAGCAAGTACCACCTTGTTAATCTTTACAGACCCCACAGTGCCTATGTCTCCAAAGGCAAAGTGGCAGCAAGACAAAGAAGGCAAAAGCCAAGTTCTCTATTTAGGACCAAGAATAGAGGGGAAAAAATCAAGATAGACAAGAGGAAACTGAACACCTTCTCTACAGGAGACATTCTGAGGAGCATCCTACAGTGGAGAGACTCCCACCTCTTTGGAAAGACACTGGGGACTATCAGGATGACCAGAAGACAAATTCAGACTTGGGATCTTTCTGCCTTGTTGGTACAGAAGGCATCCTCTCTGATAGGGAAGCTCGTCAAGAAGATCATCTAGGGGCGCCTGGGTGGCTCAGTGGGTTAAAGCCTCTGCTTTCGGCTTAGGTCATGGTCCCAAGGTCCTGGGATCAAGCCCTGCATCAGGCTCTCTGCTCAGCAGGGATCCTGCTTCCCTCTCTCTCTGCCTGCCTCTCTGCCTACTTGTGATCTCTGTCTGTCAAATAAGTAAGATCTTTAAAAAAAAAAAAAAAGATCATCTAGATTATTACTAATAACATTAGATACCTGTAAAATGGGCAAAATAATGTCACTGACTTCACAAACTCACTGTGTAGATCAACTGAGATAAATGTTTGTGACTGGCTTAGCACAGCATCTGGCAGCCAGGACATCAATCAAAACAACTGCTTTACTTGGGTAGGTGTGACTCCCCAGTCCCAGTGGAGTACAACCTCCCACAGTCATGCAAAGGGGCAAGGTTCTCTTCCCCAAGGAGTTACGCTAATTCTTTCATACAAATACAAAGACGGGAAAACATATTTCCACTGGGGCTGGCTCACTATGGAAAAAAAAAAAAAAAAGATTCTTTTCTAATTAAGTGGCTGCAAGAGAGATGCTTCCTCTGAAACCTATTGCTTGCTCAGCCAATACTAGCTTTCAATGAGTGCAGCTGCACAGGAAAAGAAAAAATTAAAACACTGAAATGTCACAAAAGAAAGTTATGCCATTTATAAAGCGACAAGGCTTTGGGGGGAGAATTTTATCAAAACTAAAGATAAGGAGGGCGCCTGGTTGGCTCAGCGGGTTGAGTCTCTGCCTTCAGCTCAGGTCATGATCTCAGGGTCCTGGGATTGAGTCCCACATTGGGCTCTCTGCTCAGCAGGGAGCCTGTTTCCCTCTCTCTCTGCCTGCCTCTCTGCCTACTTGTGATCTCTCTCTCTGTCTCTGTCAAATAAATAAATGAAATCTTAAAAAAAAAAAAAAAAAACTAAAGATAAGAAATCATATCCATCAGGATCCAGGCATACTCAAGTTGGGTGATTTCAAGAAGTATTAATAAAAGGCCTACGTGCAAAGGTTAGGGAAGTCACAAGTGTTAGGAAATGCCCCAGCTCTAAAGTGAATACACAGATACCCCTTTAAGCCTCAAGGAACATGAGGAAAGAACAGTTATCACAACCTGAAGGAGAGCTCCATGTGGAGACAGCTGCCCAATGCTCACCTGGAGCCATATTCTTTTTTTTTTTTTTTAAGATTTTATTTATTTATTTGACAGAGAGAGATCACAAGTAGGCAGAGAGGCAGGCAGAGAGAGAGAGAGGGAGAAGCAGGCTCCCCGCCAAGCAGAGAGCCCAATGTGGGACTCAATCCCAGGACCCTGAGATCATGACCTGAGCCAAAGACAGAGGCTTTACTCACTGAGCCACCCAGGCACCCCTGGAGCCATATTCTTGAGCCAAGGAATGCAGCCATCCCAAGTCAAACCTGCAGGGCAACAGCCAGGGGAACAGACATTCTGACCTCATTCCTTACTCTCATCCCTCCCTCCAGTTCTCTGCTGTGGATTTTCACTGGTCACACCCAACCTGAAACCAGAGGGGAAAGGAGCCATTGATGATAGAAAGCAAGGTGGATACGGATGGAGGGGGATCTGGAAGGGCAAATAAAAAATACTGAACACAGACACTGGGTGTTCCTCAGTGCCTGCACATCTCAATCCCAGTTGGCTCATCTTTCTATTTAACAGACTTCCTATTTGCTCATTTTCTCTGGCTTTTAACTTTGCCACTTGATGGGTAGAATCAAAACCCCAGGAGTTTAAGAGAAAATGCACAAGATTATATCCCCAAGGGTTGTTTCATTTGCCGGGGGAAAACCGTGGACAACTGACCTACCTGGAGCAGGGAAAGGAATAGTAAGGTCAATTCTCATACATGTACCGGGTGAGTACCAACTCCCTCTAAAACCAAATGGTCCTAAAGTATGACAGGTCAGAAATATTTATGACCTAATTTAAGTGAAAAATGAGGACACCAAATAAGCCATATATATTATGGTTCTGCCTGTGTAAAATTAAGCAATGTTTAGAAGAAAATATACCAAAATGTTAGCATTTTAGTGTTTCAGTGGTGGAACTTGGATATTTTTTCTGCTTCACTTTATTTCTGAAATGTCTTTTAAAAACATCTAGTGGGCGCCTGGGTGGCTCAGTGGGTTAAGCCGCTGCCTTCGGCTCAGGTCATGATCTCAGGGTCCTGGGATCGAGTCCCGCATCGGGCTCTCTGCTCAACAGGGAGCCTGCTTCCCTTCCTCTCTCTCTGCCTGCCTCTCTGCCTACTTGTGATCTCTGTCTGTCAAATAAATAAATAAAATCTTAAAAAAAAAAAAAAAAACATCTAGTACTTGCAAGAGAACAACGAAAAATACTAATGGAAAAAAGCAACCATAGTGTGTTTGGGGGTGGAGAGGGGGTGCTGATGATTCATTCCGGCCCCTGAATTTTCCGATGAGTCTATTCTAACCAAGTAACTTGGATGATGTCAGCTCCTGATGGCATGCTGTGAAAACACAAGCATAGTGGTCTCCCCTTTCCCCACCATCATTCTGGGCATTACTCCACCATCCACGACACAGCAGCCAGAGAAGCAGCAAGGGACGTTTGTCTCCAGGCTTAAGTCCCTGTCTCCCTGTGCTTCCTCCTTCCCTATGTGAAAGCCACTACCAGCACAATGGATCCTCTCTCCTAGCACTGAGCCCCAAACCCCCTCACAAAACACATCTCTGATCCTTCCCCACTCAAGACATCTTCCCCTTCCACCCAACGAGATAAAATCTCATTTGTGTCCAAATGCCTAGCGCCCTCATTCTGGCAGATGGTGAATGATAATTTCCTTCTCTTCTCCTCTGCTTTTTTAAATCAACAAACACTTGATTAAACAAACAAAATTTATTTGCAAATGCCAGCCTGCAAATGTTTCTTTGGTTATTTTTTTTTTTTTTTGCAATTCTTCCCTCCCTTGCCCCTGTAACATCCGCAGAACATTCTACTCCCCACCCCCGCCCCTCGGTTTCTAGGACTTGGTCATAATCCAGAAGTCAGCACCAGTTTGAATTTGTTCAACAATCATTAAGCAAAATGCACAAGTGAAACCAAAGCACTGCTGGGAAACACAGCTGTTTCTATCACCGAACGGAGGGCAGCTTTTATTAAAGTATGCAGCCAGAATGTGGTTCATAAATTGTTACGTGGATTACTTTAATCAGCTAATTTCAACAACCTATAAGCTTGAGGTAATTTCACCGCATTGTGTAGAGTGGATTGAGCATTTAAGCTTTTTTCTCCTGATGGCTCCCACTGGACAAACCTAACTGGAATCCAGAGGACAGAAGAGCACAGCTGAAGCAGCCCCACAGATCATCCTACCAAGGTAGTGTTGTAAGGAGGATACGGAGGGGCACGTACAGAAAATCGCACGCCCCAACTGTCAAATTCGGATAATAATAGTACCTGGGTCATAAAGCTATTCTACTACATAAAAAAAATAGATCAACAACAGTCATTGGCTCAACATATTTGTATATGCCCCCAAAATACTAGTTTATTGCAGGATTATTAATTCGTCCATATAATGAGTTTGCTTCTGCAGCACTGAATAAACATACTGATGTCTTCAAAAACACTATAGAGGTGAATTCTTTCCGAAAGACATCTTATCGTGGCCTAAGGGACTTGCATTTGTTTGTAAATCTATTGATTCATTTATGTATCTGTAGCAAGGATTTTGCCAAAAAAGTCCTCTCAAAGCTGAATGGTTTCACCACATACACTCAAAAGGAAAATCTTCATTTTTTTATGAGGCGATCTGTGCCTTGATGTAATATTCACTGCCTTGCTGGAAGAAAAGTCTTACGGAATGGAAATGAAAATTTTCCTCAAAGAACCTGCTGCTCCCAATCTGTTGAAACTGATTTACTATTTGGTTCAATATTTGTCCAGATGCCTATTTAAAATCTGGTGAGAATTTTCAGCCTCAACCATGTGGCCTGAGGAAGACATTATGGGAGCTGTTCCAGGACAAAGATTCCTGTAGGCAGTTTCTCTAGATCCTCTCCCCTTGAAAGCAAAAGATGAGCTTTTGAAAGCTGAAACACCAACCGAAAGCTGGTGCCTGGGTGGCTCAGTGGGTTAAGCCACTGCCTTCAGCTCAGGTCATGGTCTCAGGGTCCTGGCATCAAGCCCCACATCGGGCTCCCTGCTCAGCGGGGAGCCTGCTTCTCCCTCTCTCTCTGCCTCTGCTTCTGTGCCCGCTTGTGAGCTCTCTGTCAAATAAATAAATAAAATATTTTTTAATGCAAAATATAAAATTGCTATCAATATAGTTGTAATTGGAAGGTTTCATTTCTTGTGATCAGTGATTTTGTACCAGGTACACCCAGGGATTTGTGTAGTTACAGAGCGTGAGCAAATTCATAGCCATAAAGCCTGAGGTGCACAGCTTTACGAACTCTACTCGCCCCTGGGCAAGCCACCTCCATTCTCTGCACCCCAACTGGATCGGCAGCCAGAGTGCCTACTTCCAATTGTAGTTCTGCCACTTTTTTTTTTTAAAGATTTTATTTGTTTGCTTGTTTGTTTGAGAGAGAAAGGGAAAGAGTGCTAAGTGAGGGAGGGGCAGAGGAAGAGGGAGATTCCCAAACAGACTCCGCACCAAGGAGAGAGCCCAACAAAGGACTCATCTCACAACCCTGAGATTACAACCTGAAACCAAGAGTCAGATGCTTAACCGACAGAGCCACCCAGGCGCCCCTCTGCCACTTTTTTAAATATATGATCTTTTTAAAAAAAAAAATATTTTATTTATTTGACAGACAGAGATCACAAGCAGGCAGAGAGGCAGGCGAAGAGAGAGGAAGAAGCAGGGTCCCTGCTGAGCAGAGAGCCCGATACAGGGCTCAATCCCATGACCCTGGGATCATGACCTGAGCCACCCAGGCGCCCCTAAATAAATGATCTTAAGCAAATGATTTAAGCTTTCTAGGCCTATTTCCTCACATATAAAATAGAAATAGTAACAGCACATCCTTCACAGTTGTGATGATTAAATAAGTTAATGTACACAAAACACTCAGCACCTGGCATTTGTGTACTGAATAAGCGTTTGTTGAGCTCCTCAGTGTCCTGTGTCCTAGGTGTTATTTCAGGCACACAAATCTCTGCCTTCATCGCCCTTACATTCTACTTGGGGAAGATAGCCTATAAAAATAATAAACAGGTTGGGGCGCCTGGGTGGCTCAGTGGGTTGGGCCTCTGCCTTCAGCTCAGGTCATGATCCCAGGGTCCTGGGATCAAGCCCCGCATCTGGCTCTCTGCTCTGCAGGGAGCCTGCTTCTCCTTCTCTCTCTGCCTGCCTCTCTGCCTACTTGTGATCTCTGTCAAATAAATAAATAAAATCTTTAAAAAATAATAATAATAAACAGGCAACCTACAGAGCATGTCAGACAGTAATGGATGCTATAGAGGGAAAACAAACAAAAACAGAGCAAGATAAGAGGAATCCAAGCTTCCAGTAAGTGATGGGATTAAAACGTTAACAAGATAATCAAGATCTAAGAAGATCACACTGAGGTAACATTTTAGCAAGGGGCTAAAGTTGATCATGGAGTGAGCTACAGGAATGCCTGGAGTGTTCCAGGAAACGCAAACAGCCAGTGCAAAGGTCCTGATGCAGGAGAATCCCCCAAATGTTCAAGGAATAGCCAAAGGGTCCAAAGTAGTCAATAATCAATATTAATATATTTTCAAAGTAAAATCAGCAAGATTTGGTAATGTGGGATAAGAGAGAAAAAGGAGTTGGAACTGATTCTGAGATCTTGGTCTTGAGCAAGTAGAAGGATGGTGTTGCCCCTTGCTGGGTGAATAAGTCAACCAGCCTGTTCTTTTTTTATTGTTCATAATGAAAAATTCCAGGCATTGATCTGGACTCCCACCTAATGCCAAAGCTGGTGTGTGCTGGTCCTCTACACCATACTCCCCTTAAGAGGTTGGCAGTTTAAACCGCACCCTGGATCCAGGATGGCCTTGAACGCGAGGCCTGAGCTAAGAAGTCAGTCAACGGCAAGTACTGAGGACACTTCCCACTCAGCATTAACTTCTGGACAAAGCTGGCTAAAACTAGGCTCAGCAAGATTGAACTGATCTGCCAAGCGTCCCAGAGCAAGCCAGAAGTGGGGCTGTCAGCTTGTACGAACTCACCCTGCTTGCCATGGATGAAGCTTTTCTCTCTCTCTAAAGCAGCAGTTCTTAACCTCCTGCAGACCCCGGACCACCCTGAGACCTGACAAAAACGATGGGTCCCATCTCCTGAAAATGCACCTAGACATTCACAGCTATGTAGACAGCTCTGGAAGCCCTCCCCTTAAAGCTCATCTGTAAACCAACTCAGGAGCCCTGGGCTATGAATTCCTGTGCCAGAAGCAAAGTCTAAAATAACTAGGGTTGTAATAATTAAATTACTCAGATACTAATTTTTTCAATAGGTGATAGGTACATATGGAAAAAAAATACTAAAATGCATGAGTACAAAAGGGTATTGGGTGGTCTTCCTCCCACACCTGCGTGGGAGCAGGTTAGTGCCCCGTCCACTCCTCCTTCTATGACATGCAGAGATGGGGTGTGTGGGCGTGTGGGGGTGCGTACCTCTTTCTTTTCATACAGAAAGGAGCAGAGTATACACATCATTCTGTTTTCTTAGTTCTTCTCACTTCTCATGCAAGGTCATTCCTTCACAGAATCTAGAAATACTGCACATTCTTTAACGTTCCCCTAATGCTCCCGCACTTCATAAGCTGGCTCTTACTGATGAATACTTAGGGTTTGTGGTTTTTTTTTAATATCTACTAAAAAGAAAACACTGCACTGAACTTTCAACATCCCTATTTGTGCTCATTTGGGAATATATCTATAGCAAAAGCTCCCAGAAGTGGGACTGAGCGTCCACGGAGGGTCCATGTGCTTTTAATAGATTTTTCCAAATTGCCCCCCAAAGGGATTCTACCAACTTACACTCACCAACAAAATCACCAAGCATTCTAATAATGTTGCCACGTTTCTCATAGAACTGAAACTATTCTTTTTTTTTTTTAACTTTAAAAAAAAGAAATACGTTGTATAAATGCTTCTTGGCTTCTCTTGACTAACCCAAGTTCATTCCACAAATTATACTCCCAAATAAAAACAGATACAGTAATCTAACCCAGATACTCACATTCAGCTCAGGCTGAAAAGCAAAGGCAGGTGCACAGCCAGCCTTCGGTTTGCTTATTTGTTGATAAGGGACTGACTCTTTCTTAATTATTAATGAACAGACATCCCATTATTAATAAGTAGAACTGATGCCTTATCTGGATTGCAATTCCAAAGGAACCTCCCACAAATGGTCCAGGACAGGGAGAGAAGTTTACAAAATCAAAATGAAATAAAAAGGGGGAAAAAAGAAAGGAAAGGGAAAATGTCAAGGCCAGAATCCATTCTCATTTCAATTAGTTCCAACAAAGAACTACTGAATCATACTTTCAACGTTGCTAAAGCAATTGCTCATTAAGGCAAAGGGAAACAAGGCTCAGTCCCGCCGTTTTCCCTTCACGGGAGCAGAACATCCCAGGCTTTCATATTTGGACACATGGTACCAAGTACATTGAAAAATGAACAAGAAATGTCATTAAAATAGATGGGGGAGAAAAGTAAATTTGAAACTGGACATCTCATCCAAGGTTCTGCTGATGATTATGAGAGACTGAAGCTCACACTGGCTCCAGGAGGAAAAGAAAGAGTCCAGAGAGAGAAGGCTCCCATCCCCTCCCCTAAAGACCTCTGAAATGGCATCATTTCCTAAGGGGCCTTGTGATTCCCTGGCCTAATGCTCTGACGCTCTCCCGACTCTCACCCTAGGGTGACTCCCCTAAGACCCCCTGCCCTGGCTGACCTCCCAGTGCGACACACACACAACTACCTTATTCTGTACCAGCTTAATCCACGGAGAAGTGTGTACTGCAGTCCCCAGCTGAGCAAATGTGGGCAGCTTCCTCTGCACCCTCTCCTCTCAACCTCAGGCACGCACTTGCCTTCAGGCCCCTCCGGGCCAGAGGCAGACACCATTCCACACATCCAAGTGCCCACGTGACCAGCTCTCCCGTGCCCTCGCTCACCTTCTCCTCCCGCAGCATTTGAGGGCTGGGGAGGTGGGGAGGTGAAGGCGGGCTACACGTGTGAAAGCCAGGCAAGCCCCAGCCATACAGTAGGGGCCGGTCACCCTCCAGGCAGCACATGGACCAGATGTTGTCCCTGCTCTGCCCCGTTCCCCTCAGGTACCCCCTTTCCTCTCTCTGGCATGACATCTAAAGGCCCGACATGTGACTCTTTTCTCTGGCCCCTACAGCCTGCTCGGTCTGCACAGGGCAGCTGGAAATGTTACAAGATTAACAGCCCCAGCGAACAGCCTTCCATCAACAATCAGTAGAAGCTGGTGGGTAAATCATATACCAGCCCCCTTAGCCCTTGAGTGGGAAACTCTCAGGTACACGGTCTACACTGTCTCCCAGCGGGGCCCGCAGTGGTGATGGGCTTGACGACGTGGTCTTCTCTTCCCTGGCCCCGCCTTCCCACTCCCCTACCAGTGTTTGCTGAAGTCACCTCTCAGATAAAACCACCTGCACTAGAACCTGCCTTGAGGTCACCTTCAGTATAAACTATGTCAGGAAGTCAAAACTTCCCCAGAAGTCCCAGCAGGACTCTCTTCCTGTCCTGCTGGCCAAGCCTATGTCCCATGGTCACCAGCTGCAAGGGAGTCTAAGAGGAATTCATGTTTTTTAGCTGGTCATATTGCATTGCAAACAAAATCAGCATTGTTCCTCAGTGTCCGGCTTATCTCTTTCAGCATAATGTCCTGGTTGATCTACGTTGTTAACAAAGGCAGGATTTCATTCTTTTTATGGCTGAATAATGTTCCATCATGCATCACATTTTCTTTATTCATTCATCCATCAATAGACATCTAGGTTGTTTCCATATCTTGGCTACTGTGAATAATGCTTCAGTGAACAAGGAAGCAGAGAGATCTCCTCAAGACACCGATTTCCTTTCCTTTCCGTAAATACCCAGAAGTTGAATGGCTGGATCGTCTGGGAGTCCTAGTTCTAATTCTCTGAAGAACCTCCATGCTGTTTTCCATATAGCTGTATCAATTTACATTCCCATCAACAGTGCACCCAGGTTCCTTTTTTCCACAACCTTGTCAATATCTTCTTGGTAACACCCGTCCTAACAGGTGCAGGTGATCTCTCATTGTGGTTTTGATTTGCGCTTACTTAATGATGAGTACCACTGAGCACCACTAAGCTTGTGGTAATTTGCTACCCAGTAACAGAAAACTAATATATGCCTTTGAGAAGCAGGAGGGGATTCCGGTTGGCTCTGTGAATCTCTGAGTTCCCACTTTGCGGAGGAGGATGGATTACCTGTTGATTAGGATGAGCCTGGGAGAAAGACAGTCTCCCTTGAGTTACTGTGCTCAACATGTAATGAACATAAGCTTCAAGGCAGCGCCCACAAACAGGATGAAAACTGAGACTGGGGCCACACAGCTAGGCAGATGCCCCAAGGAAATTGTAAATTCACATATACTGCAAGGGCTAAACCATCCATATCCTGTACTGTCTTTGGTTTGCTTTTAATTTATCCTAAGGCAAAATTCCTTACCGTGCCCACTAGCCCCAGCAAGACTTACCCCTGCCAACATCCCTGGCTTGCTCCCCTCCAGTCCCCTCCTTATCAAAAACATTCTGGTCTTGGGGCGCCTGGGTGGCTCAGTGCGTTAAAGCCTCTGCCTTCGGCTCAGGTCATGATCTCAGAGTCCTGGGATCGAGCCCCACATCGGGCTCTCTGTTCAGCAGGGAGCCTGCTTCCTCCTCTCTCTCTGCCTGCCTCTCTGCCTACTTGTGATCTCTGTCAAAAAAATAAATAAAATCTTTAAAAAATTTTTTAAAAAGAAATAACATTCTGGTCTCATCAGCCTTCTTTCAGTACCTGGAACATGTCCATCTCTTCCCAAACTCTGGGCCTTCCCGCCTTCGGTTCCCTCTACCAGGAATGTTCTTCTCTTGTCTCTTGCCTTGGGTGGTTCCTCCTTCAGATCCAGCTGAAAAGTCTTTTCTTCCTGCTTTAGAAGGCTTCCAAGAAGCATTCTCTAAATGCTCAACCCAAAGTTGCTGCCTCCATACCTTATCCCTGCACACATTTTCTTCCATCTTAGCCAAGAACTTGGGTTTAGATCATGTATTTGGTTGTTTACTTATTCACCCTCTATCTTCAGTACTAGAATGTATGCACCATGGGTGACCTGGAGCACGTCTGCCTGTTTGATCTCCGCTTCCCCAGCACCTAGCAGAGTGCGAGCCCCCAAGAAGGCACTCGATAAGCATAAAGGGAAGAAAGACTACTTCTCACCCGAGAGAGTGCTTCTCTGCCATGCCCAACCTAAGACCAGCAAAGCACAGAGACTGCAGGACTGTCCTTTCCGAATTCCAGACACACTCCACCCAAGTCTTGGTGATCAGTTATCAAGATAGGACGATCTATTACCCCCACTTTACAGAGGAAAAAAGTGAAACACAAAGAGATTCAAAGGCACACAGCTTCTTAACAAGCAGAGCCAAGATTTGAGCCAGCTTCTGTCTGGCTCAAAAATCCACATCCCTCCCGCCGGTGTCCACGGCCTCCAGTCCTCGAGAGAAGGCTTCTGAACAATTCTTCACGTTCTGCATACACGCAGCCTCCAGTCCGTGCCCAACCCAGGAAGAGAAGACAAAGGTCAGGGAAATCTGGCTAAAAGGAATGTGCAGAAGTAACAAAGCAACAGGCAGAGAATGTGTCCCCACTGGAGAAAGGGGTTCCCTGCAGACTGAGGGCTCCATGCAGGCAGGGGTCTGGTCCTGTTCACTGCTGTGTCCTCAGAGCTAAGAACAGTGCCCAGAATATGAGGGACATTCAATCAGTATTGGTGAAAGAATTCAAATGTGAATATAAAAAATCAGGAGTTCACAGGCATATACATAGCAAGGGTCTCAACTTGGGTAGAATCCCAAACATGTGGGTTTGCTGACCAAACTGGTTTGGGTTCATACTGGGGTTTCTCAATCTGAGCACCCCTGATCTGGGACTGGCTCGTTCTTCGTTGGGGGGCCAGCTCTGTGCCCTGTGGGATGTTGGCAACATCCCTGGCCTCAACTCTTTTGATGCCAACACACCCTGCAGGTTGTACCAACCACAAATGTGTCCAGGCAGTCTCCAAATGTTCCCTCTGAACTCAAAATCCCTTTCCTAACTCTGTGAGAACCACTGAATTATGTGTAACAGTCTAATCCTTACTGAAACGTGATTTAGCACAAAGCGGAAAAGCATGGAAAGTCTCAGGGACTTTTGCAGGAACAAGGACATAATTTGCCAGGACATTCTGCTTGCCTTCCTTTCCTGTACAAAAATTGATCAACTCTGCTTCAGGAGAAATGTGGGGAGGAGTCAGGAAAATCCTGCAGGTCACCTTGAGACAATGCAAGGGCCAATGGGAGCCTGGGAGCCCAGGCCATGCCCATTCCTGAAGCCCTTGCCAAATCAAGTTCCCGGCTGTGTGGCTACAGTCCCATCTGGATTTAATCTGGAATGGGGCTTCACTGTCTTCTCTCAGCCTCGACTGGAGTATTTAACTCAAAATGAGAGATTCTGGAACTGAAGGGGTCAGCCATACCATAAACCACAACAAAGACAATGGGGAAGGATAGTTCCTCCATTAGAAATGCTGCTGAATTAAAGTAAAATAAAGGGGTACCTGGGTGGCTCAGTTGTGTTAGGCGTCTGCCTTCAGCTTAGGTCATGATCCCAGAATCCTGGGATCGAGCCCCACACTCCCCACACTCTCAGAGCCTCTCCCACTCCCCTTCTTGTATTCTCTCGCTATCTCTCCCTTCAAGTAAATAAATAAATTCTTTAAAAATAAAGTAAAATAAAGATGAAGGTTTCTCTTTTTTTTTATCTTATTAACATATAATATATTATTTGCTTCAGGGGTACAGACAAGATCAAGGTTTCTCTTATTTGAGGCCTGTGATATTCTCCACAAATAAGTAATACAGAAGCCATGCATACATCAAAAAATTTTCTAAGTGCTATTGTGAAACCTCTTATACTAAGAATCTCATTCTCCCAAGACAGTTTCTTATCTGAACTGTTAAACACACGTGTCTGGCAGCTCTGATAGCACCTTCCTCATGAACTATAAGGAACAGGATCTGGTGAGGACACAGAGTCCAAAACAGAATTCCTCGCCTACCCTTTCTCCCCTCTTTCAACGGTAAAGAGGAACAAACATGTGTTCATCCTAAATGTCAGGCCTTCTCCATCGGGGATGCTGACTCCACTTCCCAGCAGGATATCAGAAGAAAAAGCATTCACAGGAGAAAGAGGGTTCAAGCTGGAAGTCGTGGGGCCCTTTGCTTAAATGTGACTTACAGCTTACAGACCAGGGAGGCTGCAGGGGTCAGAGAGATCTAGAGGCTGACTTTTAAAGTAGGTCTCTAATGCATGGAGCATTTTCTTCTGAAGAAATCGTCAGGAGAATTTTGATCTCAATTAAAAAAGAAAAAAAAAACAGATACAAGAGTAGACTTTTTCAGAAAAATGGAAGGTCTGGACATCCACCCCAGCCAACACTCAGCCAAGCAGTTACCACAAAACCTCACTACATCCTCTCAGCCTGTAGTTGCGGGGGCAGGTGTTAGGTTTTCTCCTTGACCTTTGGTTGTTCTGTGGACTCCAACTGACTATGTTTGCATCTGGAGTTACTGAGTCCACTCGCCTTCTCCCCCATTACCCTGGCTCAGGGCCCTGAAGCTGATCCTGGGGACCGGCTGGCCCAAGTGCCCCTTGGCTTGGCCAGTGGGAGGCAACAGCTGGAGATCAAAGGGCAGAGCAGGAGGAACAGAGCTGTCAGGGCACTTATTCCCTGAGATCACTCAGCCTGGGCTGTTTTGGAACTGTAGCTATATAATCCCAATGTGCTGAGTCTGTCTACATTTCTGTCAGCCTGGTTGGGATCTGGGGTTGAGAAATGTGATCCCTGATATACATGTGCATTAAGTTCAAACCATCACTAAAGAACACTCACATTTTTTTTTAACCTGGAAGTGGAAGTCTACCTTGTTGGTTGCCTGAGAGACAAAATGCACAGCTTTGTGCCATTTAAATGTTATTTTACCCCCACTGAGTTCCCTGGGCCTCGCTGTTTCACAGGTTAGGAAGTTCCTTTCATTAGTAAATTCTTTACAAAATGAAAGGGATGGATTTCATTTATATCAATTCTTTGCCGTGCTTTCTACCCAATTCCAAATTAATTCCAGCCCCAGTTTAACGGACCAGGTCCACGAGGTCACCATGACTTAATGTTTCATACCAAGCCTGAATACGATTGAGTACCAGCTTTGTGCTACACATGCTACGTTCACGGCCTCCAGTCCAGCCCAAACTCCTAAGGGAGGTTGCATTATCCTCAATGAAGAAACTGAGGCTTAGAAACAAGTGAAGTCACTTAGGAGAGCTAGAACTTGAACCTAAGTCTTCATGGTCCCAAAACCTGAACTCTTTCCACTCTGGCGTGCGGCCTCTTACATTTTACCCAAGTTATCTGAGGTTTCAGTTTGGCAATGTCCTCATTTTGAGGTTGCCATCATTTTCCTGCCCCAAACTGCTCAGAGTTGCAATGGACCACGAGCAAGCTTCCTGTCCCCCCGCCTTGGGGTCTGCATGAAAAATGCCGTTCATCATTTGGTTAGCTAAGGAACCTCAGGTAAAATTTTGGGGAAGTGGGAACAAAGTGGCCTGTGTCCTTCATCTGAGACGATGCCAGGCACTTCTCCTGCAGCTAGGCACAACACATCTCTGTGTGTTAGTGCTCAGCTGTGCTGAGAGGAAGGCCATTCTCTGCAGAAAGGAGCTAAGAGATCAGGGTATCTGGAGTTACCTCTGGAGTGCCCACTCCAACATCAGCTCCTTTGGGGAACTCATGAACAGGGCACCTTGACAATTCACAAAAATAAAGCACACTGACAAACACAAAAGAAGAAAAGGCGAGAAAGAGTACTTCTTTCTTTAAATGGATATAATTTACATACTATAAAATCCATCCTTTTATAGAGTGAACAATTCAGTAGGTTTGAGAATATTCACCAAGTTGTGCAAAGACATCAGTGCTATCTAATTCCAGAACATTCTCACTGCCTCAAAAGGAAACCCCATGCCCATTAGCAGTCACTCCTCACTGTCACCGTCCCCCACTCCTGGCAACAAGGAGTCTACTTTCTATCTCTGTACATTTCATAAAAATCGAATCATGTGATATTTGGCCTTTTGTGCCTGGCTACTTTTACCTGCCAGAGTGTTTTCAAGATCCATCTAAGTTGTCATGTGTCAGCAGTTAATTCATTTTTCTGGCTGAAAAGTTGTATGTATATAGCACATTTTTTTATCCAGGCATTAACTGATAAACATTCGGGTCAGTTCCATTTCTTACTACTATGAATAATGCTACCCGGAGCATTCACGTACAAGTTATCGTGTGGACATATTTTCTTCAATTCTCTTGGGTGCATAGCTAGGTGTGGAATTACTGAATCATAGGACAATACCATGTTTAACTCTCTGAGGAACTGCCAAACTGTTTTCCACGGGGACTGCAGGATTTTACATTCCCTCCCAGTGTGCGTAGGGGTTCCAATTTCTCTACATCCTTGCCAACTCTGGCTGCTGTTCATCTTTCTTACTGTAGCTATCCTGGTAGATGTGACGTGGTAACTACCTGTCATTTTGATTTGAAGTCCCCCAAAGACCAATGGTGTTAAGCACCTTTTTATGTGCTTACTAGAGATTACTACATATTTCTTTGGAGATCTAGCTACTCAAATCTTTTCCTGTTTTCAAAATTAGGTTGTTTTCTTATGGTTAAGAGTACTTCACAGGGATGCCTGGCTGGCTCAGTAGGTTAAGCATCTGGCTTTAGCTCAGGTCATGATCCCAGAGTCCTGTGATCATGGGACTGAGCCTTGCATGGGGCTCCCCGTTCAGGGGAAAGTCTGCTTCTTCCTCTGCCCCTCACACCATTCGTGCTCTCTCTAATAAGTAAATAAAATATTTTTTTAATAAAAGGGTACATTCAGATACAATCCCTTATCAGATATGTAATTTGTAAATATTTTCTCTCATTTTGTGTGTTACCTTATTTTCTTGATGGTGTCCTTTGGAACACAGAGGTTTTTAATTTTGATAAAGTCGACTGAAGAACTATATAGAATATACCTCAAAATTTTCTTCCTAAAAGAGAATGACGATGGGTCCCAGAGGCATTAAGTCACCAGCACCCCTAGACCACACTGGCACCCCCTGGTAGGACTCTGAACAATGATCCGAAGCTGTGGGGCACAGATGAGCCTTGCTGGCGGGCCCATGCAGGGAACTGTCCACCACCGGGGTGCTGAAATCAGCGGACCGAGACGTGCGACCACACACCACAGCCTCTGCCAAAAAGCATGTCCAGAGGAAGACCTCAGAGGAGACTTGAAAGTAAGGGAAGGACTTACCACGTGGACAAAAGAAAAAGAGCATTCCAGATGCAAACAGCATTTGCAAAAAAGATAGAAGCAGAAGACAGAGTGGTGCATTTAATCAGCCAGCCCAAGAAGAAAGGCGGTGGTGGCTTGTATTGAAATAGCAGCAGCACTAATGGGAAAGACAGAGCACCCGGAAGATGGTTGGAGACAAAGTCCACGACACCTGAGAAAGGACTGGATGTTAGGGATGAGGAGAAGGGAGGAATCAAAGCAACTCCAAAGTCTGACTTGAGGAACCAGGTAATTGAAGGTGGCATTTACAGAGATGGAGAAAAGTAGAGGAAGACTAGTTTAAAACGGTAATGTAAAACAGATCAGCACTGAGAAGTGGGGTAGCAAAACATCTTAAATTTTAACAAATAAAATTTAAACTATTTAAATTCCAGAAGTTTATGTGTTTTCTTATTTGTGGACTAGTGTTGTTTTAGGCCATTTGACTCTCCTCCCTGTAAGGTGTAAAAATGCCTTCATTTGTTATCAATAGGTTAATTCTCTTTTTAAGATTTTATTTATTACTTTGAGACAGAGAGCATAAGCAGGAGGAGGGGTAGGGTGAGAGGGAAAAGCAGACTCCCCACTGAGCCGGGGGCCTGACTCGGGGCTCGATACCAGGACCTGGGGTCATGACCAGAGCCGAAGACAGATGCTTAACCAACTGACCAAATCAGGTGCCCAGTATTTACTTGTTCAGAGTCCCTCTTCCCACTAAATGTTAGTGTCCTCAGAGCAGTATTTTGTCTTTCTTATTCACTGTGATGTCGCCAGCATTGAACACGGTGCCTGACACATAGAAGACACCCAGTAAATATTCAATGGATGGAAGAATGAATGAGCAAATTAATGGGTGACACCAAGGAGCCCACATTCCACATGTATTCCAGGCAAGGGGTAATCTTTTGCACAGACAGTATCACTATCCAATTGGTAGTATCTGGGTTCATCTCTATCATTTCCCTGGGTACCATGGAGACCTCTAAGAAGCCACTGTTCTGCAGTAAAATTACAGGGGAAGATCAGCCAATTCAAAAGTATTCACTCTTCTATATAATAATTCAATGTCAACAGAAAAAGCAGGGAGATATCAGTCCTACCATCAGCACCTTTTTATTTTTTTAAGTTTCTTTTTTTTTTTAAGATTTTATTTATCTATTTGACAGAGAGACACAGTGAGAGAGGGAGAACAAGCAGGAGGATTGGGAGAGGGAGAAGCAGGCTTCCCACGGAGCAGGAAGCCCCATGGAAGCCCCATGCAGGTCTCGATCCCAGGACCCTGGGATCATGACCTGAGCCGAAGGCAGAGGCTTAACGACTGAGCCACCCAGGTGCCCCTATTCTTTTCAGTTTTAAAAACTCACATGAAAGTGTCTTGCCACCTTCTGTATCAGGTGGAGAGCTCCCCAGAGGAAGGGGCTCAGGAGGTAGGGGGCTGCAAGACATGGCTGAGTGTCAAGAACAGGGTGCTGTGTTTCCCCAAGTTCTATGAGAGGTTCGAGCAAATTACTGAACTCAAGGCAAGGGGCTCATGGGAACCCCACTTTATGGCCACTTTGTCTGAAGGACCAGTGACAACCTGATACTTGTAACCAGCATCTGAAGAGGGGGAGTCCTGTGGTACTGAGCCCTTAACCTGTGGCATCTGACACTCACTCTGGGTTGACAGTATCCAAACTTAAATGAATTGTACAACATCCAGCTGGTGTCTGAAGAACTGGTTCATGTGAGAAATAAGAAACACATCTGATCACTGAAGCGTTCTGTGTGAATGGCAAAGGGAAAACAGGAGTTTTTTTTTTTTTCTCTCTTACAAAACCAACCCCAGGACAGCTGAGGCAGAAGCTCTGGGCATGGGGCCTAACGGTCTGTATTCTAATAAGCCCAAGAGGCAACACAGGTGCAAGTTCAAGCTTGAGACCATTGCTCACTTCCCCTGGGAGATCCCTGAAGTGTCCAACCCTCCATCACAGCTCCCCCCTTGGCAGAATCATTCCACCTGAGCCCACAACACCAGTTTCCAACTAACAAACCCCAGTGCCCACCTCTATAGCTCTAAATAGTATGTTTATACCATTGTTTCCAGATTTAGACAACATATATTCTCTCCCCACCAAGAGAAGTTAGCTCAAAATTTCCCTCTCCTTCTCAACTTCTGGTATTTATAGCTTGAGTTTTTGGTCCCTCTGTGACTCTAGAAATTCAGATGATATGCTCAACCTTCTATTCCTTGTTCTACCAACTTTCTGCAGGATCTCCTGACCCCCTACCTTTGTAAGATGCTCATTAGATCCCATTCCCCTCTCTCTAATACTCGTCCCTCCAACCCATTTCACAATGTCTTGTCAAAACACCTTTGCTTTTATGTTTCTAAACAGTTCTGAATTTCAGTTCCCCCTGCCCTCTAAACACAAAAGCGAAGTTTTTCATGCTTGGCTTGGGAATCAAGTCTAAATACTGAAAACCAAGAGATAGCACTTATATTATTATGGGATGAAGTGTGTTAAGAACGTGGCACAGTGTTCAGCATGTAGTAAGCCCTCCATCAACAGTAGTTATTATTGTTATGACGAGGCAAACGTTGTTCAAGTGGTAGTCAGCCTCCAAGTGGTGTCCAGTGGTCCTCATCTCCCAGTATTCACACTTTCGTGTAATCCCAAAATGTATCACAATGAATAGCATTGACCTATTTGACCAATAGGATATTGCAGACATTAGTCTGCGTGATTACCAAAGCTAGGTTATGAAGAGCATTGCAACTTCTGCCTTGTTCTCTTGGGATTATTTGGCCTGAGGAAAGCCAGCTGCTCTGTGGCTCTGTGGAGAGGCCTAGGTGGAAAGGAACTGCCAACACTCAGTACCGACTGGCCTGCCATGTGGGGGAGTCACTCTGGAAGTGAATCCTCCAGCCTCAATCAAACCTTCAGATGACAGTGGCCGTGGTTCCATGTTGACAGCAACCTCATGAAAAGTCTTGAGCCAGAACTACCCAGTCAAGTTGGGTCCGAATTCGTGACCTACGTGAACTGTAAACAGTATAAATGTTTACTATTGTTGTAAGCCCCTCCGTGTTGGGGTAAGGTGTCATGCAGCAATACATAACTACTGCAATCCACCAGCGCCAGCCATCCTGCTGGAGAGCTGTATTTCACAGGACATGGCTAGTTCCAAATGTCAGTACCCCAAGTCAGATAAAGAGATGGGGCTCTCTCAACCAGAGGTAGTCCTTTTAGTCTGAGTAAACACCTGGTTTTAAGTACCTGCAAAATCTTCTCCTGATCCTAGTGGCAGAACCAAAGCTAAAGCCCTGTACATTCTAGGCTATCGGTCAGCATCTCACTGAGACCTTTAAGCTTGGACATTTTAACAAAGGGGAAGGTTTTCAGAGCTCACTTTGCACCACATAGCCTGTTCCCTCCTTACCTCTTAACACACTGCAAAAAATCAACTAAGTGGCATTTTTTAAGATTTATTTATTTGACAGAGAGAGAGAGATCACAAGTAGGCAGAGAGGCACGCAGAGAGAGAGGGAGAAGCAGGTTCCCCTCTGAGCAGAGAGCCCGATGTGGAGTTCAATCCCAGGACCCTGAGATCATGACCTGAGCCGAAGGCAGAGGCTTAACCCACTGAGCCACCCAGGCACTCCTAAGTGGCTTTTTAAAACTATAGGTTTCAGGTTGCCATCTGCAGGGATTCTGAATCAGTGACTTTAGTCTGGACTCAAGAATCTGCTTTTTAAAGAAGACATCCCCCAGGAGATCTCAAATGTGGTGAAGATGTGGAGAAAAGAAAACCGTTCTACAACGAGAGACTATGGACTCTGAAAAACAATCTGAAGGGTTTGAAGAGGTGGGGGGGGTGGGAGGTTGGGGGAACCAGGTGGTGGGTATTAGAGAGGGCACGGACTGCATGGAGCACTGGGTGTGGTACAAAAACAATGAATACTGTTATGCTGAAAATAAATTAAAAAGAAAAAGAAAAAAAAACCGTTCTACACCGTTGGTGAGAATGTAAATTGGTACAGCCAGTATGGAAAAGACTATGGCACTTTCCCCCCAAAATTAAAAACTGAGCGACCATATGATCCAGCAATCCAACTCCTGGGTTATACAGGCAAAGGAACGGAGATCAGTATCCCAAAGGGATACCTACACTCCTACATTGTCTGCAGCACTATTCAACACAGCCAAGATGTGGAAACAACCTAGTGTCCATAAACGGATGAATGGATAAAGAAGATGTGGCGTTAGACAATGGAATACCATTCAGCCATAAGAAAGAAGGAAATCGGGACTCCTGGGTGGCTCAGTGGCTTAAGCCTCTGCCTTCGGCTCAGGTCCTGGTCTCAGGGTCCTCCGATCGAGCCCCGCATCGGGCTCTCTGCTCAGCGGGAGCCTGCTTCCCCCCCTCTCTCTGCCTGCCTCTCTGCCTGCTTGTGATCTCTCTCTCCGCCAAATAAATAAATAAAATCTTTTAAAAGAAAAGAAAAGAAAGAAGGAAATCTGCCCTTTGTAACATGAATGGACCTCCAAGGTCTTATGCTAAGTGAGATAAGTCAGACAGAGAAAGACAAATGCTGTATGACCTCATTTATATGTGGAATCTAAAAAATAAAAACATAAAAAAAAACTGACCTTGCAAAAACAGGAGTCAAATGGTGGTCACTAGGGGTCAGGGAGTAGGCGAACTGGGCAGATGTATAAAGGGACAAATTTACAACGAGCAGCCACGTAAGTTCAGGAGATCTAATATATAACACAGGGATTACAGTCAACAATACTGCATTATAAACTTTGACGTTGCTGACAGACTGAATTTTAACCATTCTACACACACACACACACACACACACACACACACTGATAAATCAGAAACATGATAAAGATGTTACCTAATGCTACTATAGTGATCATATTGCATTATTTCAGCCTATCAAGCCAACGTACTCTACACTTCAAACTGACCCAATGTTATATGTCAATTATATCACAATTAAAAGAAAAAGAGCCATCCTCTGACCCCCACCCAGGTGATCCTCATGTTGGCAGGCCCCAACCACACTCAGAGAAAAGCTGCTCTATACACAGTGTCTCCTCTCCCCCCACCGATTAGCTGAAGTGATTGCAGCTTGTGAAATGGGAGTAACATTGAAAGTATTCAAGCATAAATGAGGCAGGCCTTCTCCAAGTCTGAAGCAGAGGATGGCAAGCTGAGCTCCATTATGTAAAATAGGTACAATCACAATCCTTTCTTGGCCTCAGAAAAGATCCACCAGTGAATAACTCGGGGACGAATTCCCCTGAAAGACTCAGGGGCTACTACTACCTCCCAGAGACGACTTCTTCTCTTCCCCAGTTTTGCAAATCTGAGTGAATGACATCTGGTTCATTATATCAGGTGTTCAGGAACAAGACTGTTTTTAATGGCTCTTTAAAGTCTCACAGACAATGCAGAGAAAACAGCTTAGAAACCTTGAAAACCTTAAGGGTGAAACACGAGTCTGGTTCCTTCCCGCTGCCTCGCTTGGCTCCACTCAGGGACGCTGATTCAAAATACTCATTTCCTCTGCCTTGTCAATACCCTTGATTATTTGCCCCTGAAGTTATTAAAGCAGACTGATGGGCAGAAGCTGAAGCTCTGCTGGCACCCAGACCCACTGCAGTGGGTAACAAGATTAGGACTGTGTGCCTTACTGAGGCATAAAGATTCTATTTTTAAATAGAATCAAGAGATGATCTTGAACAAAGAAACCCACAGACAGAAAAGTTGAAACTCCTTATCCCAAGAGGAAAGCCCACAGAGGAGTGCCCTTTGGGAGCCAGCACCATAATTGCTTTCCACGCTAACATTCAATTAATATTTATGAACTCACTACGATTTACATGTGCGAGATGACCGCAAACAGCAAACCAAGATTCGTTCTAGTCCACGGGCTTTATGACAGGTTTTGCCAACAGGCGATTCCGGGGGCCCCACCTGGATCTCGGAAATATCTGGCTCAACCTCTGGACGTGTGGGTTGATTCGTCACCTGCTTCCTTTTAATTCATTGCCAACATTTTAAAATCAGGAGATTTGGGGGGCACCTGGGTGGCATCCGGCTCTTGATCTCGGCTCAGGTCAGGATCTCGGGGCCCTGAGATGGAGCCGCACATGTCGGCCTCCACACCCAGCTCAGAGTCTGCTTGATTGTCTCTCTCTCCCTCTCCCCCTGCACCTTCCTCTGCGCACACTCACATGCTCTCTCTCAAATAATCTTTCAAGAATTAAAAAAAAAAAAAAATCAGGAGATTTTACATTCTTTAGATGCAGATGGCGGGCCTGGGTCACTGGCATTTTCTGTGTAGCAATCATTTGTTGTCTCACGATTCTGTGGTTCAGCAATTTGGAGTGTGCTTGGCCACATGGCTATGTGGGTCTGGGCTTGTTCCTGCATTTACAGTCCACTGGAGCTCAGGCGGGGGCTGGCTGGTCTAGGATAGCCCCGGCTGGGATGACTCACTCCGTTCTACTTGGTCTCCTCCTCCAGCAGGCTAGCCCAGGTTTGCTCACAAGGTGATCACGGGTTTTAGAAGCAACAGCAGAGTGTGCAAGGCCCCTTGAGGCTTGGGCTCCAAACTCACACACCATCACTTCTGCTGCATTCTCCTGGCCAAAGCATGTCACAGGCCAGCCAGATTCAAGGGGTGGAAATCTCCCTTCACCTCTGAATGGGCGGGGAAGAATCTGCGGTCACCTTTGCCATTGACTACACAGCTTACCTGTTTTTTTCTTTAAGATTTCATTTATTTAAGAGAGCGCAGGGGGAGCGACAGGCAGAGGGGGAGCGACAGGCAGAGGGAGAGGCAGGCTCCCCACTGAGTAGACAGCCCGATGTGGGACTCGATCCCAGGACCCTGGGATCATGACCTGAGCTGAAGGCAGACGCTCACCCAAGTGAGCCACCCAGGCGCCCCGAGAATGATCTGTTTTCATCTCAAAGACGGCCCAGAGGGGATTCTTCAGTGCGTCTCAACAGCCCCATCCTCCAACTCCAAAAGCTACCACTCTCCTCAGCGCGGGGTTTAAAAGCTGAGTCTCTCCCTGAGCAGCTTCACTGGACTGGACATTCAGGTCCCACGCCCTGTGTCCTTGAGCTGAAGGCAGATGCTTAACCAACTGAACCACCCAGGCTCCCCAGCCGCAACGCTCATCCTCAGATTCAGTACATGGGACCACCTGGAGCACACGATGTGCTGAAGCCACAGCTGGCCCCTTGGAGGGGTATGGCAGGGCCCCTCCGCCCAAGCCTTGCCCCTGCTGACTCATTTACACACGGTCTGGCTCTGCGGATGTGGCAGGCTCCGCCATTCCTGATCCCAGAACGACACCCCATCCCACAGATCCCAAAGACCGTCCCCAGCCATGAATACAGCTGCTATGATCACTTTTCACATCTCAGAAAACATCCCCTCTCTCTTTATCCTGTTACCTCCCCGCCCACCCCTGTGCCAATAAAGAACCCACCTGCTGCTGAGAGAATCAATGAGGGGAAGGGGAATTAAAAAGGGGGAAAGACTTAGGGGAGAAAATGGCCTTGGAGCCAGAGCACCTGAATCCCCTCCAGGCTCTACCACCCCACTAATCAATCTGTCCGAGCCTCGGGTTCTCTGCTGGAAAACAGTACCTGCCGTGTTCACACACTTCTCCATGAAGATATTATGTCAGTCCCTCTATTCATGTTGCATAAGTGTGGACCTATGGTGGTGTAACAAAAGTTTAGACACAAATCAAAAGTACGACAACCCAAAAAAGCACTCAGAGTGAGTGGTAAGGCTATTTCCATGTTCGGCTCTGAATTTAAGGCAGGCTTCCTACAAAAGGGAATTGGCGACTCAGCTTCGGAAGCGATTCTCTGAACGGGTCGTGGGACCCCGACTGCGAAGGGTGCTGACTTCAGCAGCTTTTCTTGCAAACTTGCGTTCAGGCAGGCGCCTAACCCCTGGGCGCTCGGAGCCTCCGGAGGACCTGCAGCGCCACCTGCTGGGCGAGGAGGCCTAGAACAGGGTTACCGGTGCGCCGGCCCGCACTGTTGAAGGTAAATCCGCGACGGAACTACCTGCACGCGCCACCCAGCTGCAAGCCTGCGGGCCGGGGTCCCCTGACGCCCGCTCTGGAGGCCCAGCCTTGCAATCCCAACCACCTCGGGGCTCAGACCACCTTTCGTGCGCGAGCGCTCGGTCCTCAGCCCCCCAGCGCACCCTAGATGCGGCGGGGAAAGGGCTTCAATGAGTTCACGTCCTGCAGGAAGAAAGGAAGCCCTCCCCTCACTCCGACCCAGGTCAGGGAGGGCCCGGCAGCCCCAAATATCCCTCCCCTAACCTCCCTGAGCCTCAACTGCCTCATCTGCAAAATGGAAATGATAATACCAACCCCAAGGGTTGTTGTTAGGTGCAAATGTGACCATCCATAAGTACCCAGAGGCGGGCAGCAGAGTGCGCAGAAGTAGCAGCTATTAATGGTAGGCCTGGACCTCCTCGGCATAAGAGTAATATCCTAACAATGAGAAGTAGAAGTCCCCTCCTCCAGCGGGAGCAAAATAGCCAGTATCGCGCATTTATTACCTACCAAGCCCTATTCCAAGAGCCTTACCTGCGTTGAAACAAGCATTTCCATGATGTTTATTATGTTCCATAATGTTTATTATCTTATTTTTTTTAAGATTTTATTTGACAGAGAGCACAAATAGGGGGAGGAGCAAACAGAGGGAGAGGGAGAAACAGGCTCCTCGACAAGCAGGGAGCCCGATGTGGGGCTCGATCCCAAGATCCTGGGATCATGACCTAAGCTGAAGGCAGACGCTTAATCAACTGAGCCACCCAGGCGCCCCCTATTATTTTTTTAAGATTTTATTCATTTATTTGAGAGAGCGTGAGAGAGCACGAGCAGCGGGAAGGGGCTTAGGGAGAGGGAGAAGCAGACCCTCCACTGAACAGGGAGCCCCAATGCTCCATCCCAAGACCCTGGGATCATGACCTAAGCTGAAGGCAGAGGCTTAACTGACTGAGCCATCCAGGCTCCCCAACATTTATTATCTTAACTCAGAGAGATTAAGCAACTAACAGAGCTAAAATTCAAGTGCCAGCAGCCTTTGGAAGTATTAAAAAATTTTCTTCCTGCATAGCTATTGGCAGGTCAAATTCCTCCCCACCTCCCACCCTTTTTCTTTTAATCTATTAAGAAGAGAAAACTCTGCCTTCAGCTCGAGTCATGGTCCCGGGGTCCTGGGATGGAGCCCCGCATCGGTCTCTGTGCTCAGCGGGGAGACTGCTTCCTCCCTCTCTCTGCCTGCCTCTCTGCCTACTTGTGATCTCTGTCAAATAAATAAATAAAAATCTTTAAAAAAAAAAAAAAAAAGAGGAAACTAGGGGTGCCTGGTGGCTCTGTTAAGCATTAGCCTTTGGCTCAGGTCATGATCCCCAGGGTCTTGGGATTAGGCCCCACACTGGGATCCCTGCTTGGTGGGGACCCTGCTTCTCCCTCTCACTCTTGCCTGCTGCTCTCCTGCTTATGTTCTGTCAAATAACTAAAATATTTTTTTTAAAAAGGGTAGGGGACTAAGCAAATCAAACGACTTTAACCCCCATACCCCTCGAGGATGCTTTTGCTGCCTGCTGAGTTCCTCACTGGCATGGTGTGGCCCTAGGTATTTGTCCCCCATCTTACAGGGAGAAAATGCTGAGGATGTATTAAGCTAATGACTTCAAATCACTTGCTTGTCATTCCCAGAAGCCAGCCAGTGGAGGTGCCAGCCTAGAACCCAGTGTTCTAGGCCACAATGACCAGGGTCAAAACGCGAGTAATGGTGCAGAAGCTTGAGGCCAACAGAGGAAGGCTAATGAGCAACACTTTCATCGTCCTGAGAGACAAATGAGAGATAGGTGTGCCACACATTCCCCGCTCATAGTACCCACATCACTTTTTCATTTTTAAGATTTTTTTATTTATTTGAGAGACACAGAGAGAGAGAGAGCATGAGAAAGCACCAGCAGGGAGAGGAACAGAGGGAGAAGCAGGCTCCCCACGGAGCAGGGTGCCCAGTGGGGGCCTCGAACCCAGGACTCAGGGATCGTGACCTGAGCCTAACGCGGGTAACGGACCCAGTCACCCAGGCGCCCCCCAACATCACTTTAAAACTTCCCTGCACGTCCACGTCTGAGAGCTAGCCCAGCGTGGCTGCCCAGCCGAACGCAACTCGGTTGCCTCTGCTGTCTCGCGGACCCTAGAACAGAACCTTTAGAGAGAGAGAATGTCGACTTACCCACCAGGCCAGCTCTTCCCCGGTCTTCCCCGCCAGCCAGTGGCCAGCCGCCCCTCCGGAGCTCGGCGTGAACGGGGAGAAGTCCTGCAGCCATCCACGCTGGCTCCAACGCCGGGGTCCCCGCGGCACCCGAAACTGGCCACGCACGGAGCGCAGAGACGGGAGCCGGGCAGGTGACAGTTTCAGGCAGCAGGGAACCTGGGGGGGGGGGGGGGTGCTCCCCGCCCCCACCGCCAGAAGCTTAAAGTTTACCCAGAGGCCTCAGCCCAGCTGGGTCAGCGTCCGGGCAGACGCAACCCCACCTCACTCCCTGAGGCCGTGGTTCCCGGCGCAGATGGGTGGGCGGGGCCACCTGGCAGCCGGTCCAGCCCCAGAATCACGTGCTTTCCGGTGACCTCCCAGCCAATCCCGGAGCCGCCTCACCTTGCTCCACCCCCAGGCCTTCCACGTGGCTCTCACGTCCTGCCACGTGGCCCCCATGTCCGTAGGAGCCGAAGGCACATGCCCTGCCCTCCTCTTCCTCCCTCCCCCGAAAGTCTGCAGCATCTCCACTCGGCGCGTCTCATCTTGCCTGCTCCGGGTTGTCTCACTCCTGGGATGAAAGTCCTGCAACGTTTAACCCCTGCGTCTAGAATAAAACCCACTGCTCTGGCCAAATTCCCCACCCCCACCCCGGCAACCTTTTCCAGCCAGGCCATGCCCCTCCCTCCTTGTGCCCCCGGCCACTGGGGCCTCTGAATTGCCGGCTCCCACACGCCAAGACGACCTCTTCGGAAATGCGCTCCTGCCACCCCTCTGCTCCGCAGCCTCTTCCCACTGAAAGCTGAGGGATGAGAGAGCTGAGGGAGGGAGGGACAGAGGAATGGAATGAGAATACTGATAGAACCCTATAGGGAACAACCAGTAATTACTGATATAATTTATAGTAATAGCTATCACCAGGGCAAGCCTGCTCCAGGCCTGACTGTATTCTAAGCGCTTTACACATGTTAATACATTTACTCCTCACAGTTACCCCATCATGCGTCTGCTATCACTCTCCCATCTCCTGCATGCAGAAACTGAGGCACAGGTGAAATCATTTCCCAGTGTCATACAGGAAGAGCTTGAACCTGGGCTTCACGCCAGACTTACTCTCAGCCTCCACTCCAAGACCGTAAATGTCCGCCATGTGGGGAAAGGGGTAAACCACTCCTCCAGGGCCACCACAGGGAAGATAGTGCAGCCCTTTCAAGAAAGATGAGGCTGCTCTGGGTTTACCCACACGAATAGACGTCCTTGGTAGGACAGTGACTGAAAAAGCAGAAGGACACATTAGGGTCCCATTTGAGTCAAATAAAAGAACAGCTAGATGCCATCATTCATGCATAGGAACCTGCCTGGAAAGACACAAAAGCACTAAGACTGGCTGAGGTTAGCAGAGCCTTCCCTGGTCCTCTTGCTGCAGTTCAGGGCACATGGAACTCTTCAGTGACATCTGCCCAACGAGCCTATTTGAAGCCACCTTCCCCACCCCCCAATACTCCCCATTCCTTTCTGATTTCCACAAGGCATTTCCTGCTGCCAGACCCCAGGGAGTATACTTACTTGTTTACTGCCTGTCTGTATAAGGGTGAAAACAAACTGAAAAAAGTTAATTTTCCATGGTGCAAAAAGAGAAGAGACCCCCTTCCTTCTTAGATATTTCCTTTAGAAAACTTAAAAATCCCTTTTCTGCCCCTATGAGATGCATGCAAACCTTTTTAAAGGTGAAATAAGCTCTTGCCAGTTGTACAACCCAGAAATGGGTTTCTTAAGCACCTGAGAGCCATATCTTGGAAATGTAAACATGAAGAAAGATAGTATCCTGAACTCCTAGTCTAGCTGAGGGTCTCACTTAGGTGTAGCTCCCTGTTATAATTGCAACCTTGTCGTAGAGACATGAGAAGTTTATTATTCCTTCAGATAAAGACAATTAGCAATCACAAATGGCCATCCCAATTACCAGTGGATTTAAGATGAAATACGTGTGACAAATAGTGTTGTCCAGTCCCCTTACTTGAGACCTAGTTATCATTTATCTTGAAGATATGGGTATAATGCGTTGCATCTGCTGAGCTACATAAAAGGGTGAGATTTCTTTCCGTCTTTGCAATCTATTTAGTGAATCGCCTGTGATATGCATCACATTCTGCCTTAGTGTTTATTCAACAATAAAACTGCCCTCTCTTTTCCTTTTGTGGAAAGGTTTTCTGGATTGGCAGGCGATTTTTTTTTTCTAATTCTATTTCCCCAACATCTCTTCCCTACTAGAGCATAAACTCTATGGGATTTTTTTGTCTTCCTAGTTCAGGTGTCCACAGCACCTGGAAAGGTCCAGCACTGAGCAGGTGTTCAAAATGTGTTTATTGAATGAATAAACAAATTAACCTGCCACCTTGTTTGAATTTGATTTCTTGCAATGACCAAGTATTGTTATAATAAAAAAAATCAATTGAGCTTTTAAAATCACTGCAATTGCCAAGAGAACGGGTGAGTTGCTGGTCTGCTTTATGGATATTGATTTTATGTCCTGTGAGTCTTCAGGCTTCTCAGATGTGAGTTGTAGTCTTTAAAGCAGGACTAGGAACTCCTCCAGACATTCTCATTAGCAACTGTTTCAGACATTATACAAAAAAAGAAACAAAATCCCTCAGACATCACAGTCCCAGTTATTCCAGAGCCTTCCTATGCACAGAGAATGCTCTGTTTGATTTTGTGGGGTTTTTAAAATTTATTTGTCAGAGAGAGAGAGAGAGGAGCAGCAGGCAAAGGGAGAAGCAGGCTCCCTGCTGAGCAAGGAGCCCGATGTGGGATTTAATCCCAGGACCCTGGGATGATGACCTGAGTCAAAGGCAGACACTCAACCAACTGAGCCACCCAGGCATCCCAAGAATAATCTGATTTTATCTCCAAGACGGTCCAGAGGAGATTCTTCAATGCATCTCAACAGCTCCATCTTCCAACTCCAAAAACTATCACTTATCTCAGGGTGGGGTTTAAAAGCAGCCTGTCTCCCTGAGCGGCTTCACGGAACTGGACATTCAGGCCCCATGCCTTGGGCCCTCCACCACCAGACCTTTATTTACATCTAGCTCACACCATTCACTGTCCTCTCTGAATGAATGAATGAGTGAATGAATGAATAGAAACAATAACAGTCCCCAGGTGTACTATGATTATCTTTCCAGAGGGCACTTAATGCTCCGGGCCCTGTGCCCAGCACCATATGTGCATCATTTTCCTGAATCTTCACAGCAACCCTGTGAGGTGGGCGGGTCCCTACCTGTATAACTATTTTAATTCACAGAGAAGAACTGATGTTCATAGATGCTGGGTGACTTGCTTAGTCTCACGGTTAGGACGCAGGAAGGTGGGGGGACACCCCAGGCCATCTGACTCCAAAGCCCCAGGCCTTGGCTCCAAACCACAAAATGTCATTAGTTCCAAAGCACTGGGTCAATCTTCTACCTTATTTGTGGAAAAAAAAAGAAGAGAAAACCCAACCAGGCAGGAACCGGGGCAGGAGGATTCAGAATCCCCTTAACAGCTCACATTGTCGAGCTCCTGCCCCCTGCCAGGCTCTGGGGTGAGCACTGGAAAGAACGATCCCATTCCAGCCTCACACCAACACCAAGGTGCGTACTTTTCTGTCCCCGTTTCAAAGATGAGGACCGAATGCATTGAGATATGAAGCAACTTTGCAAGGTGCCACAGTTAGTAAGTGGCTGCCTCAGAATCAAATCCAGGCCCATCTGCCCCCAGAGCCCATGTTCTTAGCCATGATTCTTCCTCAAAGAGATGGAGAAAAGCAGAGAAGGGGACCCAAAGTCGGTCCAAGTGCAAACAGGGAGGGAGTTACCACGGGGTGGGAGTCAGAAGGAGAAAGTGAGAGGCCACCACTATCATTGGTGACATTTCTCCACACCAGCTTAAGGGCAGGAGGTGGGGGGGGGGCATTTCCTAGGAATGGAGGAGCTTTAGGGCTTCTTCTGTGTTTGTCTTCTCAATGACTAGAGCCCTGACCTGTACTTTTTCTCTAGTCCCCTTTCTGCCTAACACAGCACCAAACACCATGTGGACCCTGAGCCCCCAGTTGCTGAACAAATGAGTAAATGCCCACCTCCCTTTACAAGAAACTGCATAGCTCAAGTTTTCATGGTTTCCAACTCAAAATTGGTCTATAAGTGGGACCTGGGTGGCTTAGTCTGTTAAGCACCTGACCCTTGATCTCAGCTCAGGTCTTGAGCTCAGGGTCATGAGTTCAAGTCCCACTTTGGACTCGACACTGGGCATGAAGCCTACTTTAAAAAAAAAAACAAAAAACTGGTCTGCAGAGTCATGTTTTCCCCCTTTCTCCTTCTCCCGTTATCCCCCGCAAAGCCACTTGTGTTGAGATGGAGGGAAGGGGACTGGGGAGTGAAGCCTCTGGGACACTTACACCACCCCCGCCATGCACCCATGGGGTGAATTTTTTTCCTTCCAAGAAGCCACAGAAGCACTGTTGCTATTTCCGCATTCCAGAAAAAGAAACCCGAGGTTCGAGGAGGTTGCATACCTTCCTCCAGAACACATGGCTAATGGTCCAGAACTCACCTATGACCTGTTTGCCTCTGAAGACCCTGCCTCACGGAGGGACAGGAATCAGCAGGCACCGCGTGATGGCAGCAAGCCCCGCACACGTCATCAGTACCCAGTAAGTACACAGTGAATAAGCCAGTAAGTGAATGGATGAGATTGTTTCAAGGAGAGGGTTGCTAATGGGATCTGTTGCTGCAAGACCTTACAAATAATGGGTATTGAAAAAAGGGCTAGGAGACTTGGCCATTAAGTCTGAGTTATTAAAAAAAAAAAAAAAGGAATTCACCTATAAAAAAAAAAGGAATTATAATCTATATTAGTCTGCTTGGGCTCCCATAACAAAACACTACAGACTGGGAGACTGGGGACTTAAACCCCAGAAGTTTATGTCTCACGGTTCTGGAGGCTGGAAGTGTGTCAGCTCAGACAGGGTCTAGTGAAAGCCCCCTTCCTGGCTTGCTGATGGCCTTCTTGCTGTGGCCTCACACGGCAGACAGAGTGAGCTCGGGGTCTCTTCCACTCCTTATAAGGGCACTAATACTATCATGAGAGTCCATGTTGTAACCTAACCTAACCATATTTACCTCTCAAAGTCCTCCTCTCTGAATACTATCATAGCAAAGTTTAATGCTCAACACAGGAATTTGAAGAGGTGGGTTGGAGGGGGGACACAAGCATTCAGCCCATAACATCCGTTACTAGGAGGTTGGATTACATAAGTCATGACACATCAACACCATAGGATACTCTGCAGCTTTTAAATAATATTCCACTATTGTGGTTTCAACAGGAAAGAAAACCATGACATAAGAAGTAAAAAGAGTCGGGGCGCCTGGGTGGCTCAGTGGGTTAAGCCTCTGCCTTTGGCTCAGGTCATGATCTCAGGGTCCTGGGATCGAGTGCCGCATTGGGCTCTCTGCTCAGCGGGGAGCCTGCTTCCCCCTCTCTCTGCCTGCCTCTCTGCCTGCTTGTGATCTCTCTCTCTCTCTCTCCGTCAAATAAATAAATAAAATCTTAAAAAAAAAAAGAAGTAAAAAGAGTCATGTTATAATGCAATTATACAGCATGGCCTCATTCTTTTTTTTTTTTCAAACATATAATGTATTATTTGCCCCAGGGGTACAGGTCTGTGATTCATCAGTCTTATACAATTCACAGCACTCACCATGGCACTTACCCTCCCCGATGTGCATAATCCAGTCACCCCATCCTTCCCCCCACCACCCCCAGCAACCCTCAGTTTGTTTTGTGAGATAAGAGTCTCTTATGGCTTGTCTCCCTCTCAATACCATCTTATTTCATTTTTTCCCTCCTTTCCTCCCACAACCCTTCCCCCCAGCCCTGCCTCTCAAATTCCTCATATCAGAGAGATCATATGATAATTACCTTTCTCTGGTTGACTTATTTCGCTTAGCATAATACCCTCTAGTTCCATCCATGTCATTGCAAATGACAAGATTTCGGGTTTTTTATGGCTGCATAGTATTCCTGTGTGTGTGTGTGTGTGTGTGTGTATACATCTTCTTTATCCATTCATCTGTTTATGGACATCTAGGTTATTTCCAATTGTGGACATTACTGCTATAAACATTTGGGGGCACGTGCCCCTTCAGATCATTACCTCTGTATCTTTAGGGTAAACACCCAGTAGTGCGATTGCTGGATCGTAGGGTAGCTCTATTTTCAACTTTTTGAGGAACCTCCATGCTGTTTTCCAGAGTAGTTGCACCAGCTTGCATTCCCACCAACAGTGTAGGAAGGTCCCCCTTCTCCGCGTCCTCTCCAGCATCTGCAGCACGACCCCATTCTTTTCAATACCAGGGACAATGCATACTTGGCAACACCTGGATCCTGTGGTCCAGCCCGACCAGAGGGCAGGTGGAGCACTGAGATTTTGACAGCCGCTCCCAAGCTACAACAGGGAAAGAGGTGCACTCCTCAATACAAAGAGGGAGCTGAGTAGACAAAAAAAGGAAGAACTAGCAGCCATGTCTTCATCTCTTGCGTCCTTACTTCATGCCAGGCCCGGTTCTACAAGCCCTGAAATGTGTCATCACATTTAACCTTCACAGTGCCCTTTGAGATGGGTGCTCTTACTCCCACTTCCTACAAGGAAGGAAGCAGAGACTTCATTGGAGTCACTTAGCAAAAGTTCGTGGCAGAACCAGGTTCTAAGCTAGGCCTGGACTGCACCAAATCCATGAGGCTAACCACCAAACCCTAAAACAACAAGACCTTCCCTTCACTGTGTCACTCGCTGCCAGCACGGCAGCGGGCACACAGAGTCATCAGAATAATAAATGCTGATTGAAAATGAACAGAGAGGGACACAAAAAATGATAGATGGGCTGGGGTGGTTGGTTTTGCCTTGGGAAAAGGGACAGAAACAGATGGGAGGACTCCAGACAGGTCAAAAACATTTGGAACAGTCATTGCATCATCTAAAAAAGAAAGAGAATGGGAATAAAAATGCTCTGGTCCACAGGAAGACTTAGGTATGATCAGAGAATATGCCTTGGGAGAAAACTCAGCAGTTGCTCCCAAACGCTGCCCACTCTCCATTTTAACACAGTCCCTCTGCCTGGGCTCAGGAATCTATCCCCCACATTACTATAGAAACAAGCCACATGAGTAAACACAGACCCCCGACCCCAGAGCAGATTAATAACATGTTCCCTTAGAAACCGGGAAAAAGGGGTTCCTCTGATGGAAGGGAGGAAACTTTTCCTCAGCACTTCACCCCCTTCCTCCTCAACACTGGACACACACACTCAAGTGACCCACTTCCCACTTGCACACATGCCCTCCCGTGTTATTCACTCTCCACCACACATGCACACACAGCCCCCGTGGCGCCATCTGTGAGTTACCACCTCACCTCCCAGCAGCCATTCCCTCTAGGTATCTGCCAAGGGAACCTCAACTGTGTTAGGAAGACAATGTGAGAACTGCTTTGCCAACTCTGCTTCCTTTTGCCAGATTCCCTTGCAACTAAGAGTGATCATGTGACAGACAGAGTTCTAGCCAATGAGACAGAAGGGGCTTCTCGTGTTGGGAGGTGGGGTGGGAGCTTCTAGAAAGGGTTTTTATTTGCTGTTCTACTGAGTTTGGGCAAATTGATCCCATCTCTTTCCAGAACCTTCCTGGGAGCAAAGCCAAAGTTTCCCAGACTCCTTTGCAGCTGGGCTTCTGGATATGAATTCATTTCTGCCGATTGGATGCACTTGCACAATATTTTGAAGGCAGAAACGGAGCAGAGGCATCTCCCTGTGGTTTGAGCTCTTTGCTGCTGCTAAACAAGTTTGCAGAGATTGGGGGTTTCCTGCAACAGAATTCAGGTGCCGGTCGCCAGGCCATGGGTGTGGACAAGAAGTTGTGGCAGAGTCAGCAGCCCGACTGCCTTTCCAGGGTCCAGTGACCTGTTTTGTGGGAGCTGGAAAGCAGTGCTGCACCCTGGATCAGAGCTGTGGCAGTGAGTTCTAGAGCACATTCATTCCACTGGCCAACTCCTGATGCTCACCTTGCCGGTTGTTACAGGCCAGTGTTGCTGTGTCCAAGCAGTCTCTCCTGGGGAAGAGCCTAGTGCCCACTCCTCTAGCTTTTCCAGTTATTTTCCAAGCACTAATTCCCTGTGCTAAATTATTTTCTGCCTAAAATAGCGAAGATCTAGAAACATTTAGAATCCTCTAGTTTCAACCAAAAAATGCTAAAGATATTGGGCATGAAAAGTGTATGAAGATGCCTCAGGGAAGTCACCATTTCTTTGAAACTCAGTTCTTCTGTAGAATGGAGACCAAAGATGATTATTATCATTATCATCAGTTAATAGTTATTGAGTACTGTGGCAGATTGCGTCTCTCAAAGACGGTCACAACAGTATTTCCCATCCCAGAAGCCTTCCACAGGTGACATCGCCACTTTCCATCACGTCGGAGGAATCTAACCCCTCGCTCTTGAATCTCGGCTGTCCTCTGACTCTCTTCTAACCAAAAGAACACAGCCGAGCCGACACCGCCTAAACTCCAAGGATATGGAAAAGGCACGAATCTCCCGCCCGGCGAACTCTGCCTAGCGCTCGGGGTCCGGTCCCGCCCACTCTACTCGAGGCTGGAGCTCCGGTGGGGCGGGGCGGGGAGGGGCCTGGGAGGAATCTCGCGGCTCGGCCCCGCCCACTCCGCGTGCGCCTCGGGCTCCCGAGGGGCGGGGTCTGGAGGGCTCGCTCCGTTCCGGCCCCGCCCACCCGGCGTGCCGTTCCGGAGAGGCGGAGCCGGTGGGCAGGGCCAGGGACGGATAGCGCGGCTCCGGCCCCGCCCACGCCGCTCCGGTCTCCGGCGGGCCCCGCCCACCGGCGCTCCTTTCCCCTGCTGTTCGCTGCGCCGGCGGCAGCGCTTAGCCGCGCGCCATGGCCGGGCTGCTGGCGCTCCTGGGCCCCGCCCGCAGGGTGGGCGCCCGGGTACGGCCTCGCGCTTCCTGGCTCCTGGGCGCCGCAGCCCACTGCGCGCCGCGCCCCCTGTTGCTGCCGCTGCTCCGGCCCCGGCCCGATGCCCCGCTGCTGCGCGCGGTCGGCGGGGACAGCCGCGGCCGCCAGGTAAGCCTCCCCACCCCCATCCCGGCCCCCGGGCGCCCGGATCCCGGTCCATCTTCGCCAAAATAGAGCTTTAGTCGTGCAGCTCTCTAAGACCTAGACACCCCCACCCCCTCCAGGGCTCCCGAGGCCCCAATCCCTACAAGCCAAGGAAGCGATCCTCCCAGTTGACAGCTGGAGAAACTGAGGCTCAGGGAGGGCTGGTTATCTGCCCAAGGTCACACAGTCTCTGGCAGAGCCCCACGTTCCCACAGCGTGGGCCGGCACCGTGGCGGTAGCCGAGAGAATTGTAACTGGGGCCTGGACTTGCTCTCAGCGTGCTCACATGGCTGTCAGAGTTGTTTCCCCTTCAAGCAGCGCCGGATCCTCCACACGGGGCCAAGGAGACCGGCTCCGGGGGTGCTGCTGTCTCGAACACCCCCATCACTTGCTGCTACTCCCTTGTTATCTAAGCAAAAGAGCAGTCCTCCCTGCAGGGCTTCGGGCGAGACTCAGGCAAGAAACAGTGTTCTGTCCTGTTTCATCTTGGTTACCTTCTTTATATGATACATGAAACTGGTTTCCCTTCAGAAGGTAATCCCCCGACTTTCTTTAAAAAAAAAAAAAAAAGTTTAAGTTTTTTTGTTTTTGTTTTTTTCTTTTGAAGTTTGTCTCCTTAAAGAAAAACGGTAAGTAGCTCAGTCTGGAGACACAGGACTGACGAGTTGGAACACGCAGAACCTGGCCTCCTGCAGTCCATTTCTTTGCTTAAGGATGGGATCCCTGTGCCTGCACTCACTAGCCTGTCACCTCAACCCACATAGGCTGCAGGCTCTGAGCCTGTTTGCTGACCTTTCAAAGGGCTACAGATAGCAGCTTCCCAACAAGAGTTGGGGGACTATTCCATGAGCTGAAGCAGGCCTGAGCACAGTGCCTGTGGAGCTTCCTGAATGAATGTTGCATGGGGATTTGACTCACACCCTTAACATGCCTCCTGCCATCTGCTCCCCCATCGAACGGCAGCAGATCTTGTCTCTAAACCTTGAGCCCTCCACACACATCTGGCCTCCTCCTGGCGATTCTTTATGGATCAGTCCCTCTGTCTCTTCCTCCAGAAAGCCTTTCCTGACCACCAGAGATGCCCTGGGTGCCTCCACTGGCCTCCCTCAGCCCCCTGGGTGTGGATTCTCTCTGCAGTCATCATCTGGAATGGTCTCCTAACTTGCTTGTCTGTCCCATGAGCCACATCAGTTTTGCCCCCAGCAGAGGCCCTGGCACTGGCAGGGGTGTGTGTGTGTGAGCACGCGTGAACATGCGTATGTGTGGGCATGATATGTGCATATAGTAGTAACGAGTGTGGTCTCAGACTCCCCATATTCCTGTCTATTCAATCGTTCTGTGGCCTTGATCAGATTCCCCCACTTCTCTGTTTCTCAGTTTCCTCGTCTGTAAAATGGGATGTTAACAATTCACATTTCTTAGAGCATGAGTGTGAAACCTGCCATCGGGGACATTCTAAATTAGTTAGCTATTGATGTTACTGTCGCAATAAATGTATAAATCACGGGGCCCCATGAGCTGTGCTTGTTTCTCCTGCTATCTGGTAGATGGGAAGGATCCAAGTGGGGTCAGAACCTAACAGGATGTTAGGGCAAAAGATGCTCATTACTCAAAGTGTCATCTTCTTGAGAAAATACATCACCGTTGGGGCCTGGGAGCAGGTGCAGGGATCTCCCCTGTCAGCTGCTCCTGGCTACCCACAGGCACCTTGTTTTGGGCCATTGGGAGGAGGGAGTGCAGCTAGAGTCTCCAAACATGCCAGGATTTTAATTAAGTACCTGAGAGACCTTCCCACGTCTGCCTCAGTGGGGTCTCCACTCTAACCGGGAGGAAGGAGGTAAAGCCACAGGAGAATCCTGCCCCTTTCACTTAACCTGATTCGTGTCATGTCACCTCGCAGAACAGCCCAGCCTGCCTACACTTAAACACTACAGGAGGGAAATCTTAGGCAAACGATTGGCTCTCGTTGAGCCCCAGTGTCTTTTGTCAGTTCTTGCTCATGTGCTGCCTTTTCAGGGATCCCCTCCTTAATGACCTTAAACTGGCCGCAATCCCCCCGACAGTCCTGCCAGTCTGCCTCCCCTCTGTGGTGTTTCTCCATTGCACTTGTCCTATCTAGCAGCCCTGATACTTTCCTTTTCTGTTTATTGTCGCTACCCTCCCCCACTAGACTTGGGCCCCCTGACGGTAGAGTTCTTTTTCATTCATTGTTCTGTCTCCCCCAATTAGAGCAGCACCCCTCATAGAGCAGTTATCCCTGAATAAGTGAGAAGCACAGCATAGTTGTTAAGAGCAAAAGCCTTGGACCCAGTAGGTTTCCATCCCACCCCTGACAGGTAATTCCTGTGTGACCCTCTGGAAGTTACTCAACCTCTCTGGGCTTCCAGGCTCCTCTTCTGTTCAGGGAGGATGATAGTAGTGCCTGTCTCACAAGGTTGTTGTGAGGATTATCTGAATTAATATTTTCAAAGTACTCAGAAGAGTGCTTGGTACAAAATAAATACAATGTAGTGTTGTGTTCAGTATTATTATTACTGAATGAATGAAAACAGGTGGTACTCCAACCAATGTGAGCAACTCGTGAGCAACATCTTTGCTTTATTCTTCAAATGTTCTGTTCTTCGAACGTTCCTGCCCCTTCTGAAAGAGCCTTTTGTACCTTAATAAACATTTGGCTTGGGGTTGGGGGGTGGCAATCGCACAGGCACACACAAGGATTTGTAAAGACACTTTGGCTGAGTCCAGACACCAGGGGCGTGTGTCATGTTACAGGCACCCAGGGCAGTGCCTGACGACATAGCACAGGGACTTAGGGGGAATATTTCACAAAGACGTGAATGTCTGAAAAGTTTCCATTCCCTGCAAGCCACCCCCTCAGAAATTCCCTTATTTTAGCTTCTTCAGTCTCTTCCAGGCTTAGGAAGAAAACGACTGGTTCACAGTGCTTGAAGATACTTCCTTTTACCATGATAAAAGGAAGAAAATTGTCCCAAGATTCTAACTCTAGGTTCACAAAGAACCGGCTACCAGGAAGTGGTCCATTGTGTCTGAATATTTTATCCCTCCCATTGTTTCTCAGCAGATGCGGGTCATTCTGTGGCTGGAAGTCTGGCTGCCTCTTTATTTTTCTTTTTTGGCCAAAAGGCCTTTTGCCAAAATAGAAGTTGTAAAGAAAAGAGCCCTCAACAGAGACAGCTCCACTGGGCTCTGGTGAATGGACAGATGGGGCATAATTAAGTTTGGTTGGGCCAAGTGTCAAGGGTGGGAAATGAAAGGGGCTTTCTCCCTCCTCTGCCTCAGAATGCCGTGTGGCACTTGGACTGGGGATTGTAGATTATTGTCCTATCAGGGCCTGACGTCTGGCAGCTCTCCCATAGGCACTGCTTGCTCAGCACCAAAGGCGGGTGGGGCCGTGTTTATCAGAAAGAACCCGAGCTCTGAGCTGCCATTCTGGCGGGCCGGAGGAAGAGGCAGACGAAAGGTTTGAAGAAAAGGGGAAGTCACACGTGCTGGCCAACCTTTAGGAGACTGACTGGTTTTCTGTCTCCCTGCCAAAGCCTTGAAGTCCTGGAAAAGTGTTCCAGAACTTTCAGAGTGTCCAGCTCTTACAGGACATGAAGCCCTGTGGCCGGCCAGCTCACCACTCTCCCGCCCCCGCACCGAACCTCATTCTCCCACCTGTCAAAGTGGGAGCCACAGACGTGCCCACATCATGGGGGTTACCGTGAGGGTTTTTATGAAATGACACCTTTAAAGCGCTAAGCCCAGCACCTGGCTCAGTAGAGGGGGACCTAACCTGAGGACACAGGTAGTTTCCCCAGAACCTTTCAAAGGAAGTTATGCGCCACTGCCTAGCAGAATGCACTCTCTGAGGGGCAGCTGGCTGGCTCCGTTGGTGGAGTCCGCGACTCTTGATCTCGGGGTTGTGAGTTCGAGCCCCACATTGGGTCAAGGCCCCCCTGGAGAACATGCTGAGTGGGGGAAAGCCTGGCAAGGTGAGGCAGGATTGGTAAGCAGGGGTTTACCTGGCAACCCTGGACACCTGATAACAAATCCCAGGCCCAGGCCTCTCCCCAGAACACGAAATCAGACGCTGGGCACCTGGACACAGATACAAGTGGACCAGCATCACCTGAGCCCTCTGGGAGCTCATGAGCAAAGCTCCCCCACCCCGGCCCGCCCCACAGGCAGGGCAGGGGCTCCTGAAGCAGGACAGGGCTGGGAGGTCCCCTGCAGCCCTGGGGAGCCTTGTGAGGTTTGGAGGTGCTGCTCTGAGCCCCTATGTTGTTTCATTTTCGTTTGGGGAGTCCTGAGCCTCCCTCCCAGGGACTCTGGGCATCATACTCCTCCCTCTTGCCTTTGAAATGCTGCTCGGGTGCAGCCTGCTCTAAAAATACAAAGAAAAAGCCATCGTGCTACAAGGCAGAAACTGGAGCTCATTGACCCAGATACTTCCTCCCAGGAAGAGCTCTGAAACAGGTCATTAGGATTCTAGAGATCTTTTCAGAAAAAAAGGCACTCTCCATATTGAGGAGACTTTTTTAAAAGAAATCCAGCGTTCTTGGCTTTTTTTATTTCTGCCAAACATTCCAGGCCATGTAGGTGCTTGATAAATGTTAAGAGAAGCCAAGTCCAGTGACTTGTTTCTGTGCAAATTCAGGCCAGTGCATTTATGGCCCAGGACTTGGCCCTCCCTGTATCTGCTCAGATCTCCAGGGAAAACCTTGATTCTGGTAGTAAATATACCGTAGCTTCTGCTCCATTTTTTTTCTTTTTTTTTTCTTTTTTTTTTTCTCTTTCTTTTTTTTTTTTTGCACCCACTGTCCTTGTTTTGTGGAGTCTAGGATGGTTGTCATGTGCTCAGGCTGTGGACCCCGGTGACCTGGGTTCTAGTTTTGGTGACTTTGGGCCAATTCTTTGGCCTTTGATGCCTGTGTTGCTCTTCTGGAAAGTGGGGAGAAAAAAACAGTGTCTACCTAGAGGGTGGTCATGAGGATGGAAACCGACAGCAGATGGAGAGAAGCTTCTGAGCACTGCCTGGCTGGGAGAGTGCTCAGTAAAGCACCATCAGTGTCCCCAAGTGTGTATGCCCCACAGTTTTAGTTACTGTTGATGCTCTAACAGCTTACCAGGAATCCAGTGGCTTCAAACAGCACATATTTATTATCTTACAGGCCTGGAGGCCCGAAGTCCAAAACAGGTCTCACTGGGCTAACGGCATGGGCAGGGCTTGTTCCTTCTGGAAGTTCTAAGGGAGAATCCATTTCACGACTTTTCCAGCATCTAGAGGCCACATGCACTCATGGGCCGGTGGCCCCTTCCTCAGATCTCTGACCCGGCTACTGTAGTCACACCGTCCCTGACCCCCTGCCTTCCTCTTTTCATTGATAAGGACCCTTGAGATAACATTGGTCCTACTCAGAAAATCCATGATGCCCTGCCTAGTCCCATCTCCAAAATCCCTTTGCCATGTAAGGTAACATAGTCACAGGCTCTGGGGATTAGGACCCAGAGATCTTGGGGGCCATTGTTCTGCCGATCGTACCCGGCACCTAGCCTTTCAGCATGCTCAGTGACGAAGTGGGCACCAGCTGACCGAGGAGGTAGGGAGTAACTGGTCCATCGCTGGGCAGAGGGAGGGTGGAACCCTGCACGATATGAAAGCTCCTGACGGTCGCTAACCGCCTTGCTGCTGCCCCAGAGCATCTCCCCTTCCTCCTTGTGCGCAGGACCCCAGCAAGATCACCGCGACGCCAGCCCCTCCCGTCAGCAGCTCGGAGGAGGAAAAGCAAAGCAAGTCACAGCAGCTGAGAAGGATTTTCCAAGAGTATGGTGCCGTGGGCGTGTCACTGCACGTCGGAATCTCCCTGATCTCCTTGGGGATATTTTACATGGTGGTTTCAAGGTAAGAGCTCTGGCAGGAACATCTCTTTGTTCTTTACGGTCATGTAGGATTCTTGCAAATGAGAACATTTTTCCTATGAATGTGTATTCGTCTAGCTGCTTCCAGCATGTTTTTTAAATACTTTAAATCTGGGCACCTGGGTGGCTCATGGGTTAAGCCTCTGCCTTCGATTTAGGTCATGATCTCGGGGTCCTGGGATCAAGCCCCGCATCGGGCTTTCTGCTCAGTGGGGAGCCTGCTTCCCCTTCTCTCTCTGCCTGCCTCTCTGCCTGCTTGTGATCTCTCTCTCTCTCTGTGTCAAATAAATAAAATCTGAAAAAAAAATAGTTTAAATCTTAGAGCCACATTGATCGACTAATTTAACCCCTTGTGATAATCCTTTTTGTTGTCGATGGTCTCCTTCCGCAGTGGTGTGGACATGTCTGCAATCCTGCTCAAACTCGGATTTAAAGAGTCACTGGTGCAGTCGAAGATGGCAGCAGGCACAAGCACCTTTGTTGTGGCCTACGCCATCCACAAGCTATTTGCCCCCGTGCGAATCAGCATCACCTTAGTGTCCGTGCCCTTCATCGTCAGATATTTTCGCAAAGTGGGATTTTTTAAACCTCCAGCTGCAAAGCCTTGATGAACGCTTCAAACCTGTTTCTTTTAAATAGAAATTTTGGGTTCATTTTAGCATAGAGCTTTTCCGGGGTTGAGGGGGAGGTTAGGAGTAGGGTGGGGACAGGAAGCTAATTGCTATGTTCTCATGAATAAGTTTTCCCTTTGGCAACAAAATTCAGGTTTTTTAATAATTGTAATTATTTTGCTTTACAAATGTTGTTAATGCTGTTCCTCATAGAATTTGTACACGTAATCTAAAATGTCAGTGAAACGTCACAAATTGAGTTGTCATCACAAATTGAGTTGTCATCTCAAAACTGTTCGCCTACAGACGGTCCTTCTGGAAGATGACTGTTGAGGTTCTAGTCTGCGAAAGCCCTCAGGGGTTAATCTTCGCTCAAATTCTTAAAGGGCAACGATTCATTAAGCCGGTTTTTAAAATTCCCCTTCCTCCAGTGTCTGCTGTCAGGCCGCCTGCAGTTTCATGCACAGTATCTACAAAGCAGCTTCCAGTGTTACCGTTAATGAAGCCGAATTTAAGACTTAACAATATGTAATCAGGATCTAAATTAGCGTCAACGCATCGACGTTCATTACCCTTCTTTTAGGGAGGAAGAATAACCAGTATCTCTGGTGTTTCATTGATGCTAAAACACCTTCCAGTCTGGACATTCTCAAATTTCACTGAAGTAGGTCAAGGTCATTTGTCTCTGTTGGGGTAAAAAATGGAAATTCTGTTCAATAGTAATGGCATCACATGGCTTCTGATGGCCTAATCCACAGGTGAGCTTGGACACTGCACTCATGGAAAGCTAAGACAATCTTTGCTTAACCCTCTATCTCTCAAACGTCAGACATTCCAGAACTATCATCACCATGTTTACATTGTGTTGCTACTTATATTTTTTTGAGTTGAAATTGTTATGTAGAAAAATATTTTATATCACTCTCTAAAAAGGAAAATGAGAGGCAGTTGCTGTAAATGGGAGGCAGCTGGGAAATACAACATAATACAAGCCTGGGAGGGAGGGGTCAGGCAGGTGTAATTACCTTCTGTTGAGCCACTTTTACCTGATAAAGGAGGTTTGACCTGAGCTTCCCATCCCCCCCCCCTTGCTGTGAGGGACATTATTAAAAACAGAAACAAGCACACAGATTCAAATGGACATTTTTGTCCCTGGAATGCTTAGGAGCAGGCAGACTGGAGGGAATGCCTTTCTGTGGGATTCATGTAATGCTCCCTTCAGGGCTGTATCCACCCTCAGCACTGTCCACACTGGGACCCCCATTCAACCAGTTCTGCCCTGCCACCCTGGTCCAGGGTGATCCACTTTGTGGGGGGAGGGTTAATTGCAGAAAGGACAATCAGAAGACTAAAGGAACTAGAAATTGACCATCGTGGTTTTACCAACCTGCTGCTGACTGTTCCCTGATTAAGCCTTCGTAACCTATGTCCCTTACTTCAGTTAACTTTTACAAGAAGCTTTATGGAACAAATTCTCCACTTGCAAGATCGTTAAAAGTGGATTCTGGGCCCCCCTCACGGCCGCCCTTTTAAAGCAATTAGCCCATTGCCAAAAGGCTTTATCGATTTCAAATTGGAACTGCCTTTCTGGGATCTAATTCCAAGGACAGTTGGCTTCATGCTCCTAACCACCTTCCCGACAGTCTCCCTACCACTCAGATCCCTAGTAATGCCTATGCAAAAAAAAAAAAAAAAAAAAGTTGACCGTGGGTCCTACAGGTTCAAGGGCTGAAATCTTAAACTTTGACTCCACGTTTGGAGGAATGGAAGTGGGACTGACAGGAAAGCAATAAAACTAGTCACCAAACCAAACAGCCATGGCCTTTTCTTCTAAGCCCCACATCCGCTCCACTCCTGCGGCCAGTGGCCCCAGCAGAACAGAGAACCTGGAGAAGATGAGATCAAAGGATCAGGGAATATGTGACTTCACCAGCGAGATGTACAGAATGCTTGTATTTACACTGTTTTTATGGAACTAGGGAATAAAACATGATCTATTTTAAAAATGTAAGCCATTGTTCACCCGATTTTGTATTTGACCAAATGAGCCGCTTAAATTCCCTGAAACAAATAAACATCTTTGTAGTGTACGAAGAACTTTGGATTCCTCGTTTGGTTAAGCCATAACTGTTGCTGACTAGGAAGCAGCCCTGTGTGTGACTGGTTTGTTAATGGTGCGCTACTACAGTGAGCTACTTTGTTTGCTCGTGGGGGATTCTGGGGAAATGACAGAAGTTTATCTGGTGTCACTGGTAAAGTTGGTCATGTCATATTAACTATCACTTGGGTGGATGGCACATGAAAGACTACTTTGGGAATGTAAAAGTTGGTTAACTCAAGACTGAAAAAGCTCCTTTATCCCGAGGTGGCTAACCGGATGGACACCTGCAGCTTTACTCAGTTGTGTTCTGAAGCTTCTGTCACAGTGTCACCAAAGCTGACATGGAAGTAGTCATTTCTAGTATCTAGTTCCTTTTGTTGAACAAAGGTCAGCCATGAAAGCATAGCTCTGTATTAGTTTTCAGGAACTTCAGCATTTCCAAGGTCAAGTTCACCCTCTTTGGTCAAGGAGATGATGGCAGCTAGAAACAGATATGTAGCTTTATGCACTAGGAGCACATAGTACACGAGATCGGAAAGGGATACACCGGCTCCTTTCGTGGCACCTGCTCATTTCCAGGCCAACAGTGAACCGATAGTGAACAGAATTACCCGTGCAGCCTAGATGTATTTGCGTCCTTATTTTTAAAGTTTATTAAAAGTTTATATACGTGCCATAACTCCAAAGTAATAAATTTTAATAACTTGCCAGGTGTCCCTTGGGAGCCAGATAACAAGGGGAGCAAAGGAATCCTCTACCAGGGGTACTGAAGGGGCAGCAGGCTTGATCCCCCATGGCTGGAAATGAGGGATTCTATTAAGCAAACATTCCTTCAGAGAATTAAGACCCATGCTTATGGGGCACCTGGGTGGCTCAGTGGGTTAAGCCGCTGCCTTCGGCTCAGGTCATGAGCTCAGAATCCTGGGATCGAGCCCCGCATCCGGGCTCTCTGCTCAGCAGGGAGCCTGCTTCCTCCTCTCTCTCTGCCTGCCTCTCTGCCTGCTTGTGATCTCTCTGTCAAATAAATAAATAAAATCTTAAAAAAAAAAAAAAAAAAAAAAAAGACCCATGCTTGTAAAATCAGTTTGCAAAGAATTAGTTTACCCCACATGTAAAGCTCTTTGCATCTTACTGAAAACGTGGTCAGAAGCAGGTATGGACATAGAAGTTGAAGACTTCCTCTGTCCTGACCACCTGCAGCTCCAGTGAACCCTGAAAGTTCCCAGGCCAGGCCAGTTGTACCCATGTCTGCGAACTACTGTGGACGCAACAGCGATTCCCCAGGGTGAGGACCCACCCAAGATTCCAGCTCCATGCTCCAGACTGCGCTCCGGCACTGAAGGTCCGGAGCCTACAACAGAACTCACACTTCCTGGCACATAGGACAGTTGCCAGGATAGAGAGAGGGTGCTGGCTTCATGCTCCTAACCACCCCCACAACCTGACTCCTGGTTCCCCCTCTACCACCCAGTCACAGAGCCCTGTGCCTGCCCCCTGTGCTGCCATGTTTCCTACTGCTCCCTCCCTGGGCTACGGGGACCTCTTGCTGTCCCTGCCTCCACCCTTTCAATCCTCCCTGTCCCTCAAGTCTGGCTCAGATGCCACTCCCTCTGGCTGGTGTCACTGGTAAATTATGATTACCCATCATAATTCGTGGGCTCCCTGACCTTTCCTTCTTCCCCGCCTCTGGTTGGTGGCTACCCTACTAAGTCATGTCCCCAGTTGTCAGAGGGGATATGCTCACAGGCCGGACCAGCTCCAGAACTGCAGCCCTGGCAGCACCACGGAGGGGCCTTCCCACCCTCCCAGTGGGCCCACACTCCGCCTGGCATTTCTCAAAGGGTAGAATGAGCTGCAAAATGCATTATCATTTCAAAGTTAGACACAGGAGAACATGAAGTGTAATCATTTTATAGGTGACTTAATGTGCTTTACAAAAATTAAAACCTCAAAACCATGAAATAAGCCCTTTAACATTTAGAAACAGCTGAGACAGGTCTTCTCTAGCCAAGATGAGGGCAGAGCACACGCTTCTGTATCACAAAGTCTTGGGGGCGACGAGAATTCGCTAACCAGGCTTCAGCGCTCTTGTCTGGCAGACGTGTTGGAACAGAGGGCGGTCCTGAAGGGATGCCACGGAAATGAAGATAGAAGTCGACACAAAAATCTTTATTTTAACATTAAAAGAAAGAATCACATGTTCATCCTGACGGCTTTCCCAGGCTTGGCCACCCAATAAGTTACACACACACACGAAGGGGCTCAGAAGGTTATTGCACGCCTGTGTCACTGACGGAGTCACGGTGATGTGGCCCCTCTCCCCGCAGTCAGACCCCGAGCCGGTCCCCCCTCCACAGGGAGGCCTCGCTCCAGCCAGGCTGTGGGGAGGCTCCAGGTGAACCTCGCTTCCGGGTTGTGAAACTAGTGACATTGTCAATTCCTGTGGCTCCTTTCACTCCAGAGCAGTGTTCACTGGAGTGCACTCTTGGGTGGGGAGACTGAGGCAGCACCTGCTCAGTAGGCCTTTGTCGGCAGTGCCCTCGGGCACGGGGAGGCCTGTTGCTGACACCAGATGGCAGCCCTGCCTCTCAGATTCCTCCCCGTGCACCATTCTTAAGATTGTTTGCTAGTTGATTCTTTGCTTTTTTGGCTACTTGATGGTTTTGATGAATTCGCTATGATCCAGGGGTGTTCTAGTACTTCTTTGAGAGTCGGCCTTTGGCTGGGATTATGTTTCAACAGTCTTGAAATGAGGTCCCTGGCTCCTTCCGGCACAAAGTCAGGGAATGTGAATTCAACCTGGAGTACAACAAGTTGACAATCACAAAACGCAGCTCAGAACAGTGTGGCTAGCCGGCTCACAGGCACAGTTAAGGCTGATAAGAATTCTACCACAAGCAACGGATCATTTCCCATTAGGTCTTACCCGTGATATTCTTTTGTAGGTCTCTTGGTACGTGCTTGCCTCAAAAGGTGGCTTCCCAACAAGAAATTCATAGCAAAGAACCCCAAGGCTCCAGAGATCTACCTTCTCATCATGCATTCGGCCTTCAATCATCTCTGGGGGCAAGTAATCCAGGGTGCCACAGAGAGTGGTTCTCCTAAAAACAGAGGCAGGCTCAGCGTGGTGTGCTCTTGTTCGTATCAGCACAAGAGTGGCTAAACGCCATTCACAACGACACTAACATTGAGTGCGCGCTCCTCCTAGGCCACATCCTGCGCTACGAGGCACGTACGATTTAAATCCCCGGTTTGAGGGGCGCCTGAGTGGCTCAGTCAGTTGAGTGTCCAACTCTCGATTGTGACGACTCAGATCACAATCTCAGGGTCGTGAGATCAAGCCTCACATCGGGCTCCGCGCTTAGTGGGAGTTTGCTTGAGATTCTTTCTCTCCCTCTCCCTCTGCTCCTCCCCGCCCCGCTGGCTCGCACGTGTGCACATGCTCTAAAATAAACGAGTCTTTAAAACAATAAATCCCCCATTTTAGATAGAAAACAGATGGAGATGTGCAACATCACACAGCTAGCTACCAAGTCACACCCCAAAGGTGTCCAACTCCAGAACCTTTTTAAATGATCTAAAAAATGAGAAACTTCAAGAATCCCTACTACATAACAGCAGCCATCAAAATTCTCTGTGAATACAGTTTAGAGTTCCAGATTTGTTTTTACATTACAGACCGGCTAAGCAGCTCAACAGCCAGGGGGCGTGAGTGACGAGAAACTACAAACTGCCACTGAGGAAGCATGCGCTTTGGCCTCGGATACATGCTGCTGCTACCAAAGAGACACTTCAATTTGGGGGTGACCTATGAGGTATTCTTGCCAAAAACACTACGTAGGCCTTTTGACCGACTTCCAATTCTCAGCAATTACAGAGGATAAAGGACCAAGTAACACCATTTTAGGCGAGAAAAGTCCATTTTAAATTGTGGGACAACTGGTGCAAACTTAGACCAAAGAAACACAATCAAATACAACACCCGGATGGACCTTGGCTGGTGCCGACTTAAAAGAACAGCTCTAAAATTTTGCGGTCAACGAGGGAAATTGAATCATGGGCTACACAGATACTAACAAGGCAGTTAATTTTCTTGGGAGTCACAATGGTTGTGGTTAGGAGGACAACGTCTTTATTTCTAGGAGATACATACTCAAGTGCTCAGAGAAGGAAGCATGAGGTGTGCAACTTATTTTTGAAGGTTCACCAGAAAAACAGACCCCGCCAAATATAGCAAGTGTGCTGTGCGGCCATACGTATGGCAAAATGTGGCCACCTGCTGAATGCAGGCACCGGATGGACAGTGAGCAGCCAACCACCAGCTCGGCATTTCTGTATGTTTGAGTTTTTAACAACGAAGCCTGGAAGTAAGCGGAGGGTGGCACACATTGAACTAGGAGCAAACACCATGTAGGTTTCATCGTTTTCTATCAGTTATTCTTTGCCGTTGCCTCTTCTAGGGGGTCATGCCGACGCTGGTCACCACACCCGGCACCCCAAGAGCACACAAGAGTGCACTGAGCTCAGTGGTGACCCGCGGCCTGGGATGAAGGCGCTACGTCTCCAGACCTCTATCCCCGCAGCACCACGGAGATGGCAGAAATGGCCCGAGTCAGAAGGTCTCAAGCACCACCACACCCGGGAGCTCTTACAGGTGCTCCCGTCGGGGGAGGTGGGGCGAGGTGAGCATCTACGTGCATGCAACTTATCAGTAGGTGTAGGTTTTTAATGTTCTACACCTCACGAGGCCTCAAAAGCTTAAACCCAAATTAAAACAGTGTTTTAGCTCTTGTTTGCAAAGTTAAGATTTAAATTGTTTCGTTAGATTTCTCACTCTGTTAAGAGGCGACACGAAAGGACTCTGCTGTTGACAAAGGCAGACCACAGAGAATCCTCACCACCACCCTGAAAGTTCTATCCAAACCAATTTGGTTTTGGAAATTCCCCCAGAGAACTGTGCTCCCAGTCCTAGCTGTGTGTGCTGCCCCCGGAACGGGTCTGCCCAGGAATCAGCAGAGTCTCCCCCTTCCCACCGCTGCAGTCATCACCCCTACACACATCCTGCACTTCCTTGGTCATGTACTCATCACATAGGCCCCCTTCGTTAGCCTCTAAAGACATCCAGCATCTTTAACCCAGGCCGAGGACACATTAAATAGCCTCAAAATAGTTGCAGAATTCTCAAAGACACTTCTATTGGGCCCAAGTTACTCCAAAGTGTGTGCTGTCAGTTACCTACCCCAAATGCACACATCTATGCTCAGGTGTTTTTCTATTTAGTTCCTGAAAGTCCCCAGGGCTTTTGCTAAAGTAAGTTCGTTCCACCTGTAAAGGTACGTACCTGGAGGATGGGGCGTGTACCGACCACCCGAAGTCTGCAATCTTCAGCTCTCCAGCCGATCCAAGGAGCAGGTTCTCTGGCTTAATGTCTCTATGAATGACTCTTTTTGAGTGACAGTAAGACAGGGCATCTGCCAACTCTGTGATATACTATTTTAAAAATAAAAAAGTATGGAAAGTCTGTATATTTTATGTAACACAATTTTAGACATCTCTTCTGAAAGGAAGCCCAACATAGATTTAACAGGTTTTATAAATTTTGAGGCAAAAGCTAGAAACAATTGATGACTCTTTTTTTAATTTTTTAAAGATTTTTATTTATTTATTTGACAGACAGAGATCACAAGTAGTCAGCAAGGCAGGCAGAGAGAGAGAGGAAGAAGCAGGCTCCCCGCTAAGCAGAGAGCCCGACGTGGGGCTCGATCCCAGGATGCTGGGATCATGACCTGAGCTGAAGGCAGAGGCTTAACCCACTGAGCCACCCAGGCGCCCCAACAATTGATGACTCTTAAAAAAATTTTTTTTGAACCAAATTAGTGTTTAGCATAAAATACTAGTTATCCTATACGAAGTTATTTATTTGCTAATACAGCAGACAGGATATGAAGGAAGAGGGAAAAACTGATTAGCTAGAACTCATCACCACATGGCGATTTATGGCCTAATAGCAATGAATTATGATAATACTGAGAAACTGGCACAAATCAGGGAGTCAGACATGTAAACAATTAAAAAAAAAATTTTTTTTTTTAACTTGCAAGTAGTCAATTCCCATTTTAAAACCAAGATCAGGGGCAGACTGGGTGGCTCAGTTGGTTAAGCATCGGCCTTCAGCTCGGGTTGTCATCTTGGGGTCCTGGGATGGAGTCCCACATTGGTATCCCTCCTAAGAGGGGAGCCTGCTTCTGCTTCTCCCTCTGCCATTCCCCCTGCTTGTGGTCTCTTACTTTTATGCTCTCTCTCAAATAAATAAATAAAATCTTTAAAAAAAAAAAGCTAGTGTTAGAGCTCTCTAGCACCTACCTTCCTTATCAGACTGTGAATATGTGTAAAAGTCCCTAATATTTCTCTACAGTTATTTCTATTTGAATTAATCAGAAAAGGGAAACAGGAGTATATAAATAAATATTCATTCTAACTACTAGGGAATCTAGAAAGAACCAAGCTGGGCACCTGGGTGGCTCAGTCATTAAGTGTCTGCCTTCAGCTCAGGTCACGATCTTAGGGTTCTGGGATCGAGTTAAGCAGGGAGCTTGCTTCAGCCTCTCCCACTCTCCCTGCTTGTGTTCCCTCTCTCATGGTCTCTCTGTCAAATAAATAATCTTAAGAAAGAAAGAACGAACGAACGAATGAATGAACCAAGCTTTCCTTTCCAATAACTATGTGCTTATATCCACATAAACTCCATCTGGATTAAACAAAATGTAGTAGTAGTCTAAGTATTAACTGCCGATTAAATAAGACAAGTAATTAGGTTAGTTAATATTTGAAAAGTAAAATGAATCTATTTCTACTTAGCTAAAAAGCAAATGCTTAAGTTTAAAATGCCTTCTTAAGATTTTATTTATCTGTCAGAGAGGGAGAGAAAGAGCACTAGCAGGGGGAGCAGCAGGCAGAGGGAGAAGCAGGCTCCCCGCTGAGCAAGGAGCCTGACATGGGACTCGAACCCAGTACCCTGGGATCATGACCTGAGCCGAAGGCGGACGCTTAACCAACTGAGCCACCCAGACGTCCCTTAAGTTTAAAATGTCTTATTGCTGAGACAAGACCAAAAGGTCATTCACCAATAAGGCTATGATTTCAGAAGTATAACCACCTCAAAGTAATGCCATTTAAACCAATGCCGAAAAGCAACTGAGTGCGCGTACTACCCAGAACAATCAGCTGTCAGTTCAACAAAGAACCGCCCAGACCCTCTATTTCTTCAAACAAGTAATTTCACTCAAATAAAGTAGTGCAATCCATAGGGGAAAAAATAAAATCCCAAAAACCTGCTTATGTTGGACTTTAAGATTAGATCCAGGTAAGAGAATGAAAACACAAGCCATAGGCAGGGAGAGAAGCTTTACACAACATATGTGATAAAGGACTTGTCTCCAAAATATACAAGAACTCTTAAAACTCAAGATGACCGAAAACCCAATTGAAAATGGGCAAAAAATCTGACAGAGACCTCAAAGATGATCTACACACGGCACATAAGCACATGAAAAGATGCTCATCTTCTGTCACTAGAGAACTGCAAATTAAAACGAGGTACCATGTGCACCGATGAGCATGACTGCGATCCAAAACACTGATGACACCAGTCACTAGTGGAAGAGGAGGAACAGGAACACATGCATGGGGGGACGCAAAGATGGTCTGTCTTCAGTTTAACAGTTTTTTTGGGTTTTTTTTGTTTTTTTTTTTTACAAAGCTACACGTGATCTTACTCACAAGCCAGTTTTCCAATCTGTTGAAAACTTACATCCCACAAAAACACGCATGCAGATGCTCAGTGCAGCTTTATTCACGATCACCAGTGACCGGAAGTAACCAAGATAACCTTCAACATGAACCAAACTACATCCGTGCTGCAGAGTTATTCAGCAAGAACAAGTGAGCTCCCGTGACCGCGCCCTATGCCCACTGAGGGACACAGGTGACCCTTCAATGCATACAGTTGTCCACCCCCCCGCCCCGGGCTAACTGGTTCATCATTCTGATACCACCACCCATATACACAGGAGCTGAATAATTAAATGGTTGGTGGCTGGTAGGATCTAGATTTTTCAAGGTTGGAATGGGAGGCTACAGATAAATAAGGGGAAGAGGGTAGAATGAGCCACGTAGCACCAGACTCATGTTTTGCTTAATGTAGATACAAATGGATAAAAATACAGATACGTGAATATACACAGATTAATATACACATATATGTCCCTGTTCTGTCTGCCGAGGGCCTAGATATAAGGACACTCCAGTAGCAATGAGCATATCTAGCTCCCAGATCTTGGTTTCTAATAACATTTTTTGATCAAAGGAACAATGTTGGGGGTAGGACAAAAAAAACTAGAGCAGGGACCATGTGAAAGGGATCCCAAAGGCCAAAGCTCGAACAATTTGACCAGCAAAATAAAAGAGTATGAGATTACAACTCAAAGTTTAAAACAGCCATGAGTCCACATTCATAAACGACCCAGTAAATGAGAACAGACCAACCTAATGCAGAAGAATCCAAAATGATGTAGGCAGACAGAGGCAGGGGTGGGGCGCAAGCCATGTTCCTTCTTCAGTGTCGGCACAGAGCACGGCACAGCACGCAAAGACAGAAAGAGTAACTTCCCAGCAGAGAAATCTAACGAGTGCGACACCTCAGCCAGGTCACCAAAGCCAAAAGCCCCAGCCATAAGCCAGGTTTCTAGTAGGGACCGCACTAACGGACGATGAACAGGAGAAAAGAAGTCTGCACTATCTCCACATTCTTGAAATCCAAAACTATTCTAAAATAAGTTATTTTTTAAAAAGAGGGCAACTATAAATATATACGTTTCCACAAAAAGCAGCTGTAGAGATAAACCAGCCCCAGTATTTCACCTGGTCCCCGAGTTGACCCAGGGTACAACTACGATACTCTCATTCCTTCAAACACCTGATCCCATTAGGCGCTCTCTTAAGCCGCTGCACACACTGTTACGTAGCACAGGAACAGAGGAAACAGAATTAGTCGGGACAATAAATGAAAACTTACAGTAGCAGTTCTCTGCTCATCAAACTTCGACAGTTTCTGAAGTTCTCTGTAGACAGCTCCGAGAGGTGCATATTCCAGAATTAGGTAAACTCTGGTGGCATCATGGAAATAGCCATACAGTCTGAGGATGTTTGGATGCCTGCAACAAAGGATGAATGCTCTAACGCCTGGTTCTGGAAAAGATCCAAAAATCTGTACTAACTACTAACCAACCCCCTCATGTTTTTAAAACTAATGAAAATTGGGCCTGAACACAGATTCCTCCCCCGACACCCCCCCCCACCTGATTTGAGAATCGGGGAAAAAAACAAATACATCTGAAGTCAGTGACAAACATTACAAGGTATTAATGGACCTTGGGTTTAGTTTAGACGACTTCCTTCCTTCAGGCCATCTTTATTCTTTGGGGGGAAATTCAGCTAAATGTTAATTCTTTGCACATTAGAGAAAGAGAGACACGGTATTCCCACAACATTTTGATCCCTAAACACTTGAAGACACAACTTCAAAGCCATGTGCAGCTGAGGACTTGGGCAGCTGAGAACACGGCCCAGGACCGCAGCCTTCAGCTCCCGCCAGCGGCTGCCAGAGAAAGATACAGGCATGATGCGGGCAGATTTGTCAGTATTAATGACTGATTCAAGTCTGCAAAAAAAAAAAAAAAAAAGAGAGAGAGAGAGAGAGAAGAAAAAGACCCACTGGCCAAAGTCAGCCTGCAGAGGCTGCCAGTCTGCAACCTCCGCTTGGAGCTCAGAAGTAGGACTCCCCTTCACTATGCATGTGCGTGCACGCACGCACACGCACACACGCAAACTTGGCTACTCATGTACATAATTCATTAACAAAGCATAAACGTCTGAGGGATTTTTAAGGACCACAGCACTTGTCTAGATAAATTCTTAAAAAATGACGAATTAAATCACGCTCTGCAGTCCTACGGAGCAGGCTGCCATCACTAACTCTCAGTAACTAAGTTCTGCACCACACGCTTTGGAACATCAATCTGGAAACTCACCTGAGGTGGGACTGTATTTCTACTTCTCTTCTCAGCTGATGCTCAACTCCTGCTTTCTCCAGCTGAGCCTTAAATAATACTTTAAGAGCCAGGATAAACTTGCTTTGTTTTTCTCTCGCCAAGTAAACATTACCAAACTTTCCTTTACCCAGGGGACGACCAATTTCAAAATCTTCCAAAGCCCATTGCCTTCTAGGAAGAAATGTGAGCATTTTAAAATGTGAAGAAAACAAATCTTTTCTAACAATTTATTAAGGAGTTATAGATGTACCTATCAATAATTTTATATTTGAAGTCATACTCAATATGTACCTTGGCAAGAACCAAGCCAATAACCACTCTATGTGAGTCTCCACCGACTTTAAACCCCCCACTCCCTCACCTGCCAATGATTGTATGAGTCTGTGACAAGGAACAATCTGGACTTTTAGAGCTAAAGCACTAATGCAAAGTGTCACAAGGCACTACTACACTCTGAATTACAGACCCATTACCACCAGCACCGAAGATCACAGGAAAGGTTTGGTAAGTAACTGGAGGAAGTCTTCAGATCTCTCTGTGGGTCTCTGGAAGACTAAACACAGCCTCCTCCTCTATTCCAGAGAAGCTAAGCTCTCTGGGGTGGAGAATCTGGAGTGGATGAATCAAGAGGGTTGGATCCTACAGGGCGGTGAGGTGAGAACCCCTGGATTTAGATTCTCAGAAAGCTGCTACCATAGGCAGCTAAAGCACAAAAGCCTGTGGGTTCATTCTTGGCTCCTCCTCCTCCTCCATTCTAGAAATTACATTCTACATTCTAGAGTCTAGACAGCTCAGAAATTGAGAGCAGACTTTTGTAAAATATCCGGGGAAGATATTATAAAGAATAATTCAATTGATACTGTCACAATTATTCAGAGTCACATATACATGTGTCATAGTTTTGCAACATGACTGCCTTTTGTTTAACAAACTTGCTCTTTTTTATAATAGAAATATAAAAACATACCTAAACTATCTGTAGTGGTTACTTCTGAGGGTAGAGAGAAACTTATTTTACACATTTCTGTAACAAATTCATACAGGTTCTTTTCTAAATTTGGAAAGCAATAAGAAAAGCTTGAGCCTCTAGTAAACATCATTAAAATTCCTTTTTTTTTTTTTTTGCAAGTTTAGAATTTGGAAACGTTTTTATTTTCTGAGTGAAAATATAAAGACCTTTTTATTTTTTAACATGTTCCCATAATTAAACTTGCAGTGGTGTATTCTACTAAAATGATAGCACAGGACTTTGTAGATAAGATAAAGCTTACTTTTTTGATTCTTCACTTTTCGGTTTTGCTGCCAGTTCCTTTCCAGAATTACTTCCTATATAGAATAAATTAAAAATGCATTTGTAGAATAACTACAATTATTTTAGAATAACTGTAAGTAATTAAAACCCCATGAACAGAAATGAAGAATGGTCACCAAAATATTAATGGTATGTCCAGAATGGTCAATCTGGGCTATTTTTAGTTTTCTTTATAGAAAAAAGATAATCACACCATAACCTGACTCATACCAGGTGAAGTCTTTATAGATTTCTAGAGTAAAGATGAGCAGATACATATACAGCTAGGCCCTCTGATAATTTCAAGATTTAAGACTATGCAGATTCGGGGGCGCCTGGGTGGCTCAGCGGGTTAAGCCTCTGCCTTCGGCTTGGGTCATGATCTCAGGGTCCGGGGATCAAGCCCTGCATCCAGCTCTCTGCTCAGAGGGGAGCCTGCTTCCCCCTCTCCCTCTGCCTGCCTCTCTGCCTACTTGTGACCTCTCTGTCAAATAAATAAATAAATAAACAAAAAAAGCCATGCAGCCTGAAATTTCCTGCTAAGCCTTTAATGCTTTGGACATTCTTCACCTGGTGTCCAGCTGCACTTTAAAAAACTCAGGCACTGAGTGCCCAGCGTCCAAAGTCTACCCCTCAAGGAGCATGCTGGCCGGAAGTCCACGTGAGAACAGTATAACGCAGACCCAAAACACAGTCCCATCTACAAAGCTGCTAAATGATCCCTGTGACTATCCTCCCTGCTGCACCCAGCTGAGGCCGCTGCAGGCTTTGACCGAACCCCCACCAGCCCGCCTGCTGTCAGCCACCCTACAGTGCAGCGCTTCCACGTCATTCCAGGCATCCAGAGGAAGCCTCTTTCTAAAAGGCCAGCCCCTCCTCTGCTCAAAAACCTTTCAGCAATTTCCCCATTCAGAGGGGATGAAGCCCTACTCCGCGACATAGCCAGAGAGCCTACCGTGACCTTACCCGGCTGGCCTCAGTCCATCCAAGTCCATCCACTTCCCTGACTGCCCTCCACATGGCCAACCTTGGAACTCTTCAGTTCCTCAAGCACACAGGAGGGTAGGAAGCCGCTCTCCATCCTGGGCGTGGGGCTGGCCCACAGGAGACACTGCTCTCCAACCTGACATCAGATTCCCCCGCATCCGCAATAAAGATGAAGTAAATGGGAGGGCTCCAGACCATAAATGCACGTCTATCCACTCGCACCCCCTTTATTTAAGCAACTAAGACGAATAGTAACTATCCAATAGAAGTCTTGAAAGCTGATTTACCAGGGGCTGATGATGATGGCGGCTCCTTCTTTTGGGCATTATTCAGTGGCCTAGAGACAGGACGAGAGACACTGGTTGCCTGCAATTGCTTCTGCTTCAGATTCTGAACCGGTTTATGGCTGGAGACGAGCTTTTGTGCTTGTGGAGGAATCCGCTGGGAGGAGTTTGAAGGACACAAGACCCGCTGGGCCTGGCCAGTATTTGCAGATAACGGATTTGGAGGAGGAATTTGCTGAGTCACCGGAACACGTTTTGGACCATCACCGAGTGCAATCGTGGTCTAGGTTGGGAGGGAAAAATTTCATGTCTTCATGAACAAAAGCTGAGTATTTTGACAATTTCGCAAAGTCTGTTTTCTAGTATAACAAAATATTGAAGGTCATTGATAATCCATGGAAGGGGAAAGCTATTTGCATCAGCACTCCCAGAGGATTTGGTTAATATACAGCTGAAAGGAGTATTAAGGGTGCTGCCCACCCACCCCAACACCCCCCCCCAAAACCATGCTCCTATAAATAACTGTTCATTTACTCAACTTCCATCTGAAGAGGGAGACATCAAACACTTTTCAGGAATTCTCAACGACTCAGAAATTATTACTTACCAAAAAGCTACAACACAGAAACTTTATACCAAAAATCCCAATTCCATAAAATTTCTTTGGCAATACCATACAGACATTTAGAAAAAAAGACAAATATGTCAAAATATTCATCAGTGGTTAGGTTTCAGAAGACAGTCTGAAAAGCTCCTGGGTGGTTAAGCATCTGCCTTCAGTTCAGGTTATGATCTCAGGGTCCTGGGTTCAAGCCCCACTTTGGGCTCCCCACTCAGCAAGGAGCCAGCTTCTCCTTCTGCCTGCTGCTCCCCCACTACTTGTACGCGCTCTCTCTGTCAAATAAATAAAATCCTTAAAGAAATAAAAGTCTGAATTTTTGCATTTACCTGATTTTACACAAAATACTTAACTACTATTATTTACTAATGTTTCATTGTCCAAGTACTTACAAAATAGGTCTCAGCCGAAAGAGCTATGGCAAAGAGGAAATAAACAGGTTCTTCGAAGTTATGCCAAAATATACTACTTACATGCCTGTAAGTAGGGGATCACAAGCTTAAAATACAGTTAATTCTAAGAACTTGAACTAATCAAACTAAACTTCAATGGAGGAAATTTCCTCACAAACGGGGGAACATTGCTGGCAAGGGAAGCCTCAGAGTGCCTCATAAGAGTTGGTTTCCAACTTCCAAGTAAAAAGTCAATTACTCCTGAAATTAGCAACCTCCACAACACAGCAGACATTCAGGCAGTGACAAACATTTCACACAGAGCAGTTTTTTTTAATGATCTTTATCAGGGGCACCTGGGTGGCTCAGGTCATGATCCCAGAGTCCTGGGATCAGCCAGCATGGGGTCGGGGGTGTGTGTGTGTGTGGGGGGGGGGGGGTCCCTGCTCAGTGGGGAGCCTGCTTCTCCCTATCCCTCTGCCCCTCCCCCTGCTGGTGTACATGTGCTCACTCACAGGCTCTCATATATATCTATATAAAATCTTTAAAAAAATAAAATGAGCTTTATCATAGGAATTGAGAATCAAATACAAGGATTCAAGTTAGCCTTTTTCTGATTGGTTATTTTAGACTTCCAGCCAGTTTAAAAAAAAAAAAAAATGGTTACGTATCCATTTATTTGAAAATGAAAACTTCTCATACCTGTCAGAACGGCTAAAATCAAAAACACAAGAAACAAGTGTTGGCAAAGATGTAGCGAAAAAGGAACATTCGTGCACTGTTGGTGGGAATACAAACTGGGGCAGCCACTGTGGAAAACAGTATGGAGGTTCCTCAAAAAGTGAAAAATAGGGGCATGTGGGTCGTTCAGTAGGTTGGACATCCAACTCTTGGCTCCGGCTCCAGTAATCTCAGGAGGTCCAGATATCCAGCCCCAGGTCGGGCTCAGCACTGAGTGTGGAACCTGCTTAAGATTCTCTCTCCCTCTTCTCCCACCACCTCCCACACCCTGCTCATGCATGCTCACTCAAAAAAAGAAAACCACCACCAACAACAAAAAACAAAACACCACACACAAACACGTGCACACACACACAAATAAAAACCCAAAAAATTAAAGAGAAAAACTTCTAAAAACAAGAAACCACCCCCCCAACACACAAATCAAGATTTGTGTTTTTATGCTGACTTCCTAGAAGGAATAAAATCTGGGGATTGTTTACATTAAAGGAGGTTTATATAAAGACTCATTCACCCAGCTGCTCCACAAATACTCACTAAATTTGAAGAGCCCAGGGTCTTTCCTAGGTGAAGCCTTCCTAGGTTCCAACATAGCCTAATGTGTGCTGAGCACACCTTGGCAGAACTACCTCAGATCACTTCATTTACATATATTTTAGGAAGGCGTGTACTGGCTCACATAACTCCCCAAAAGGGCTAAGTTCCTCAGTATGAAAGACCATGTGCTTTTCACCATTGTAATCATCCCTGCATAGGACACAGAATCTGGCTTAAAGTGGGCACCCAGGAAATGTTCACTACAATGCAGCCTGACGGCCTCTGGGCTTACCATTCCCCGAATCCTGCCCAGAACAAACTAGGGCAAAGCAATTTCATTTCTGGCAAGCAAGGAAGCACAGGCAAGTATTGTGCACCTGTTGTGTACAGTGTTATCCTCCACACAATGGAGGGATACAGATACTTAAACAGATAGCTAGAAGACAAAGCAGAACAAAATAAAAGCTACTGTGACAATCCACAAAATATTATTGAATGCCAAGAAAAGGGACTGACGTCCAGTAATGTAGTAGAGAGTTCTAAAGTTACAATCCAAAGTAAAAGTAAAAAGAACTCCAGATAGAAAACCAATCTCCATTGGGTTTTATAAATGTGATCGAGATTACAGATTATTCAATTTACCTTAAGAGACCCCGCAATGCAGTTCTCTTTAGATCTGTCCATGATGCCTGAAAAGAAAAAGAACCACCTTTAATTTATACAATTTATTTCTTTATGCAATTTATACAATTTAATTTATTTATACAATTTAATTTTATTTAATGTATAATATATTTATACAATTTATACAAATCCTCATGCTTCCAAGTGCTGTTATGCTAGATCAGGCTTATAGCTCCTGATGAAAAAAGCTTCCACAACACAGAATTTCATACTTTTTCTTTGTCCAGATGAAGCTAGCAAGGGAGCCTTGTTTTCTCGAGTGACATAAGGGACAGGTGTGAGGCCTCTAGCCCACACTGCCTCCCCTCCGAGTCCTCCCGCTCCACCAGCTGGTCTCTAAAGGACTACGTCCATCAGTGAGGAGCCTCCTTCCAACCCTACTGCCTTTTATTTTTTTTTTTTTTTTTTTTTTTTTAAAGATTTTATTTATTTATTTGTCAGAGAGAGAGAGGGAGAGAGCACAGGCAGACAGAATGGCAGGAAGAGGCAGAGGGAGAAGCAGGCTCCCCGATGAGCAAGGAGCCCGATGTGGGACTCGATCCCAGGACGCTGGGATCATGACCTGAGCCGAAGGCAGCTGCTTAACCAACTGAGCCACCCAGGCGTCCCCCCTACTGCCTTTTAAAAGCGGGTCCTCGGGGCGCCTGGGTGGCTCAATGGGTTAGACCTCTCTGCCTTCGGCTCAGGTCATGATCTCAGGGTCCTGGGATCGAGCCCCACATCGGGATCTCTGCTCAGCAGGGAGCCTGCTTCCTCCTCTCTCTCTCTGCCTGCCTCCCTGCCTACTTGTGATCTCTGTTGGTCAAATAAATATTTTAAAAAGATAAAATAATAAAATAAAAGCAGGTCCTCTCAGGGTGCCTGGGTGGCTCAGTGGGTTAAGGTTCTGCCTTTGGCTCAGGTCATGATCTCAGGGTCTTGGGATTGAGCCCCGCATCAGGCTCTCTGCTCAGTGGGGAACCTGCTTCCCTCTATCTCTCTGCCTCTCTGCCTACTTGTGATCTGTCAAATAAATAAATATTAAAAAAAAAAAAAAAAAAAGCAGGTCCTCTCTTCCCCATAACAGATTCCAGCGAGGACAGCATCTCCCCCATCATCCTTCAACACTGAAGCTCTAGAACAGTCATCCACACTCACCACATCCACCATTCCTCTCAGCCACTAGCCCTCCCCCATGATTCTGTCCCCAGAGGGCCTGACTCATGACTGACCTCTAGCGTCACCAAACTGGCGTCCCACAGCAGCATTTGACAGGGTGGCTCTTTTCCCACTCCCAAAGTCTGCTAGCTTGCAGGGTGGTCCCCCCACACCACCAGCTGCCCTACTGCAACCTCCTTCGCTCCATCAGCCTCTCTTTTGCCAACCTGAAAGTCTGGGGTGACCCAGAATGAGTTATTTGACCCCACTTCTCCATCCACACCCTTCCTAGTGTCCTTCATCCAGCACCAGGGCTCTAAACAATCTTTAAGATGATATGAATTTACATCTTCTACCCTAACCTCTCCTCCGACCACCAGACTACCTACCTACCTGCTCAGTATTCCCCAAAAAGGTCTGTCAAGCACCTCAATCCCAGCACATCAGGAAAGAACCTCTTCCTCCTCCTGGCTTTTCTTCCCCTCTGCTCTCAGGAGCAGCCTGAGCTTGGGCCCAGAAACACTTTCTTTTGTAGCTATCCTCATTCCCTAGAGGAACTCATCCAGTCTCCTGGCCCTCAATACCATTCAGAGGCTCAGGACCTCCAGACTTCCATCTCCAGCCCAGAGCTCTCCCCTGATCTCCTACCACCTAGGAAACACCTTCACCTTTAATCGGAGTACCCTCAATTTTAAAATGTCTCAAACTGAACTCCTGCTCCCTCCCATCTCTCCAACCCTGTTCTTGCAGATGTCTCCATCTCAGTTACTAGCAAACCCAGCCTGCCGGTTGCTCAGGTCAACTGTCTTTTACACAGTTCTCTCTCAAACCCCACATCTAATCCATCAGCATATCTTGTCGGCTCTACATTGAAAAATCACTGCTCAGGACCTTTAATACTACCACCTGATCAAACCAATGCTCTCTCCCTTCAATTCTTTGCAACAAGCTTCCCCGTGGTCACTCTGCTTCCACCCTTGTCCCATTATAGTCCATTCACAACACTACTAAGTCGGCTATGTTGGTCAGTTCCTTGGTTTGGAAGCCCCTCGTGGTCCCTCAACGCAAATTCAAAATCCTATTTGCATAGACAGGCCTACAGTCTCATAGAGTATGGACCCTGACCACCATTCTTGCTTTATCTCCTCTTGTCTATTGCACACCAGCCATACAGGGCTTCTTTCTTTCCTCAAAGCAGTCCCCTGCCACAGGGCCTTTGTACTTCCTGTTCTCTCTACCCATTTGGCTCTTCCCTCAAATAGAAGTGTGGCTTGCTCCTTCATTACAGTCAAGTCTATGCTGAAATGTTGCCTTTCTGATCGTGTTGCTTTTATTTTCTTCATAGCCCTTACTTAACATCTTACATAACATTGCTTGTACTTGTAAGCTCCATGAGAGTGAGGGCTTAGTTCCATTTTGTTTATGTTGCCTCCCCAGAACATGTCTGCACAGTTCCTACACCAGTGTTCGGGAAAGGAGTTAATCCATTAAGAAAGCACATCAATAATGCAAATAGTTTATAGCACTTACTAAGCCCATACTGTGAGTCAGGCACAGCAACCTATCAAATAGGTAGAACATAAGCTCCAAGAAAACAGAAACCTCTCTGTATTTTTCCTACACAGGTGTTCTGAATTCTAGAATCCAATCAGAAAATGTTCCCCATCCCCACACTTTCACATCCATTTCACAAATAAGCAAATAACTCCGCCTTGAAGATGGAACCACAGCTACAGAGCAAGGAGTCTTTATATCAAACGGATTAGGAGAAATGACAGAAAGGAAAAAGAAGTTATAAGCTTGTGTTACGCAAACATTAATTTCACGCTCTTACGCTTTCTTCACTCTCCCGAACAAAATCGCAAGCAGCAGACTAATGAGATCACACAGGCTTAAAGACATTTATTCAATAGTCTTCCACAAAAGCTAGATATTTGCCCCAAGTGAATATAGTCTACCCTCTCAGGGAGATGAATAATAAAGAAGAGAATGGAGTAAGATTCTGATCCACAGATTCCAGAGAGCCCCAGGAAAACTGTTTCTCAAATGATTCCAGTCCACAGCCAGGTTCACATGACCTAATGACCTTCACAAGATCCCTGCAACTCAAACCACATATCCTACTATTCTAAACAGGAAACTGTTAAAGATTGTACAGCACTGTGCATTTCGACTTCTTCTTCACCAAACCTGCTAGTGTCTGCACAGACTCAGAGGAGAATGGGAATAAGTATGTGGCTGAAAAGCATTTAATTCAAAGAACAAGAAAGGTTAAGGAGAGAGGATGAACCCTTGAAAGTTTAGGGCAGTAGCTCCACCTACTTCTGGAGGGCATTCGTTAGAAATGGAGACTTTGAGGCCCAACCACAGACCTAATAAATCAGATTCTGCATTTTAACATCCCCAGACGTCTAGTACGCGTTGGCCTAGATCACTGGTTGTCCACGAAACATCAGAATCACCTGCGAAACTTGACAAACTACAGACACCTGAGTCCTCTATGCCCAAGCTCTTCTGACTCATTAGCTGGGTCTACATTTTTCACAAGACCCTTAGAAATCCCGGTAAACGCGGTCCAAGATTTGCAGTTTGAGAAGCACTGACCAAAGAAAGCCTCTTTGAGGAAGTTTTCATTTATTCACCCCTCATCCATCCAGGAAAAGTGTCCCGCCTGGCTATTCTACCCAACGGAGCCCCCGGTAAGCCACACTACTGTTTTCTTTTGCAAGTTCTCGGGTCAGTTCGTCGTCTGGCGCCCCACCCCCGCTAGAACACAAACTACCGGGGAGCAAAAGCCCTGCTATTTTTTTTTCTTACCCAGGTGCTCAACGAATACGAGAACCCCATCAGAAAGCACCCCCACCCCCAATGCCCCTCAACCACCCCATGCACCGCAGGGGTTTAGTAAACACCAAGCGGCATTTTACCGGCGCCCCAGGACCCGGAAGGAGAGGGGACAGAGCTGGGAAAGCACGGGGTGGGGGGGCAGAAGAGGGGAGAGGGGAAGATGCGGGTGGGGAGAGGAACAGGAGGGCTGAGGAGGACAGAGGAGGACCAAAGTGGCGACGGAGTCACCAAGGGAGGCCTCGCCTCCACTCTTCCCCGCGGGCCCCGCAGCCCCACCGCCCTCTTCCTTCCCACCCGTTCCACCGCCCGCTGAACATCCACCCAGGCCCGCCGCCCTCGCCCACCCGTCTCCCAGAGCTGTCCCAGGGTCTACGAACCCGTCAGCTCCCGCCTCCGACCCAAGGGAGCCGAGCGCTCCTTAGAGCTCAGCCGTTAAGATTCAAAGTCTTCATTTTAAATAGGAGTTAAACCCTCTAATCTGACAGCTGATTGGCCTGGGCCAGAGAGGCGCTGCCTTTTGATTGGTTTACAGCCAACCCTACGGCTTGAGTCACATCCAAGGCGCTGACAGCGCGCAGGCGCACTTGTCCGGTAAGGCCCCGGAAGTGGTGGAGCCAACCGCCCGCCAGGCTTTGGCCGTTCTAGCGCCCGCGGTGCTCTCCGGGATCCGACACTTGTCCACGAAACAGCATTTCTCTGGTGTCAATCAACGTTGTCGCGCAAGAGGTAAAGTCGGAGGAGGTTAACGAACCACTCGAACGCGCCAGTAAGTAAGATGGCGAGAAGGGCAGGAGAGAGTGAGGCCGATCGATAGCGCAGCGCTCGGCGTTTCGCCCTTTGCGCGTGCGCAGGGAACGTGCGCTCAGAGCGATCGATTGGGCAGAATTCGCGCCTCCATTTTTCTGGGAGAGAGTGGGAGATCGAGAGAGCCGGACTAGAGGGTACTGGGGGCCTGGGATGCATGGAGAGCGGCTGGTGCGGTTCGCTGGGGTCTTTATGGGACCACAGGAAAGATGAGCGGGGCGGGAAGGCCGTATAGTGAGAGGGTTGGCATGCGCCCTGAGTTGCCAGGCCGGGCCTGCACACCCCCTTCTGTTCCTCGAAGGCCTCGCTCCCACCCTCACTCCGTCCTTAGTTCGCTTCTACCGCGGGATGGTAGCGGAGCCTCGTGAGGGGGCATGTGTGTCCCCGCCCTGGTCCCTCTTCCAGTTCCGGGTTTAGACAGTTCTTACGGCTTGTTCTTCCCGTCCTCGGGCCTCGGCGTCCTCATCTGCAAATTGGGGGTGGTAATTAGGCACTTAGTAGCCCAGCGAGCGAACGTTCTGTGAGACTTGAGAAGCGGGCCTCGTCCTTTTCTTTCTTTTTCTTTGTGTACCCCGTGATGCTCCTGGCGTGAGGGCAGAGGCGGGAGAGAATTGTGGTTAAGTTCTGGGCTCTGCTGTGGGCATTCCTGGCGGCCACTTGACGCGTTACCCAGCCACCTTTTATTTTCAGTTTCCTAACTTCTTTGTGCCGGTTTCATCTCTTTTGTGTCCAAGTGTTGTCTACACAAGCATAGATTTGTATACAGTTGTTTCTACGTGTGCTTAAATACTTCGATTTCATTCAGTGAGCTAACGCTTGTAAAGTGCTTAACACTGTGCCCGGCAAGTACTTCATAAATGTTAGCAGCTGTTATTAACACCCATCAGTGCAGCCCAGTAAGGCCTGGAGCTCTGAGGTCAGATAGCCTGGGTGAGTTAACCTCTTTGCACCTCAGGTTGCCTATCTCTAAAATAGGATTAGGTGAGTATTAAGTGAGATAATGCATACAGGTTGCTTGCACGCTGTGTGTTATATATGACACTTGTATCTAGTAGATTTTAACTATTATTAGATTTTTTAAAGATTTTTATTTATTTGAGAGCAAGAGAGGCAGAGGGAGAAGCAGGAGAGGCAGAGGGAGAAGCAGGCTCCTCCATGAGCAGGGAGCCGGATGTGGGAATGGATCCCAGGACCCTGGGGATCATGAGCTGAGATGAAGGCAGACGCTTAATGGGCTAAGCCACCCAGGTGCCCCTGTCATTAAATTTTCAAGGAGCGCTACAGGTAGTCATCAGCAACAACACCATCTAGAGTTAAACCATCTGTATTCTAGTCCTGGTTTCTCTATGCACTCGTCCTGGGACCTTGGACAAGTTATTTTCCGTTCTGATCTGTAAATAAGATTACAGGGTCTCCTTTACAGATTGGTGTTGAGGACTAAGTAAGAAAAAACATGCTAAATACTCAGTTCCTGTTAGTTATTCTTATGACCAGTAGCTTCAGTTATTCTCCAGAGGGAGTTAGAAAACATGGTTCCCCACTCCTTTACTATAAGACACCCTCCTTTCCAGAATCTTTCCCAGTAAAGCACAGCAGTCCAGGCAGGGCTAGTGTTACTGCTCACTCCTCCTTTCTCTCTCTCCCCTGTGCTCTGACTTTCAGTTTCTTGTCTGCCTGCAACTTCTCTTCTTTATTAACGGCCCCAGACTCCTGGGGCCTTCTGATAGCTGTCCCGACATATATATACATACGGACATTGATTTTTGGAAGTCAAATTATGCACTCATGTTCACCATTTGTACTTACTTTTTTTGCATACACCAGAAACCATCATCTGCAGTTTTCATTTTACTTTCTAAGGGATATCTTAACCACTTCTGAACCAATCTAAGGGCATAATCCTTCAGATTTTTGCCCTTTTTTTTCATGTTTTTATTGTTGTCTTGGCCATATCCTTTTTGCCAGTATTTTATTAAGCAATTCATCTTTGAATCTTTCCAAAGCATTCAATTTGATTTAGTTTTCATAGCATTGTGGCTTTTGTGCCCTTGTGTTTCTCTTTACTATGTAATTATATTATGTAATTTAACAAATTTAGTCACCTTAAAATGTGTTTTAAGAATGAACATAACTGGGGGGTGTCTGGGTGGCTCAGTCAGTTAAGTATCTGCCTTTGGCTCGGATAATGATCTCAGGGTCCCAGCATTGAGTCTTACATTGGCTCCCCGCTCATCAGGGAGCCTGCTTGTCAGTCACACACACTCTTTCTCTCTCTCTCTCTGAAATAAATAAATAAAATATTTTTTGTAAAAAAAGGAATGAACATAACTGGGGCTCCTGGGTAGCTCCTGGGTAGTCGTTAAGCGCCTGCCTGCAGCTCAGGCCATGGTCCCAGCGTCCTGGGATCCAGTCCCGCATCGGGCTCCCTGCTCGGTGGAAAGCCTGTTTCTCCCTATCCTACTCCCCCTGCTTGTGTTCCCTCTCTTGCTGTGTCTCTGTAAAATAAATAAATGAACCGTTTTTTAAAAAAAAATGAACATAACTGACATGCGTAAACATGTAGCTCAGCTGGTGGAAACACTAGCGTCTAGACATCCAGCAATAGCAGCTGTCTTACCTATTGCAAAAACCAGTGTCTTTTTTTTTTTTTTAAGATTTTATTTATTTATTTGACAGACAGGGATCACAAGTAAGCAGAGAGGCAGGCAGAGAGACGGGGGGACGCAGGCTTCCCCTCTCCCAGGACCCTGGGATCATGACGTAAGCCGAAGGCAGAGGCTTTAACCCACTGAGCCACCCAGGCGGCCCAGTCAGTGTCTTATAACAGAAGAAATAGAAGATTCTAGGATAGCAATATAGAATAAAAATGGCAAGCAGGTAGTTTGACAAAAAAAATTGATGAAAAGTTCTGTAATATTCTGTAAATATTAGCTAACGTGAATTTGAATAACATGATTTCAATGCTCTGCACACACCATTCTTATTTAACCTTCACTAACTTACTTAACAGCTGAGGAACATGATCTCAGAGGAAGGAGGTTGATGACCAAAGATGACGCGACTGGTAGAGCTGGGATGTGCTCCCCGCAAGTCTGACCAGACTGCTGTGTTGCCTCTGTGACTTACTAGTGCCTCTGCCCTTCACCATCCCTCTTTTCTCATCTTGCAGCCGGCAAGGAGGTTGTCTTCTTCTTTTCCAAGATGTACAGAACCAAAGTGGGCTTGAAGGACCGCCAGCAGCTCTACAAGCTGATCATTAGCCAGCTGCTCTATGATGGCTACATCAGCATTGCTAATGGCCTCATTAATGAAATCAAGCCTCAGTCTGTTTGTGCGCCCTCGGAGCAGCTGCTGCATCTCATCAAACTAGGTAGCTTTGAATGCAGATTCATTGATTCCATGACAAGGTTCCCGATGTTTTCGCAATCAGAATTGTTCAAGATTATTTTTGTTTCGTTTTAGTGCCTAGTATGTGTCAAGTACAGTGCTAGATACTGAAAGAGTAAGCAAACTCCAGATAATGACAATTTCGAGCTGGTTCTAGCCTCAAGCTCTGTATAAGAATTATCTGAAGCGTTCTTTCATTGTGATATGGTTTCAAATTTCAGCTCGAATGGTATTTCAGAGAGTCGTCTTCTCTTCTTCTAAAATAACCTGCTATCTTCCCCATACCTCCCCAGGTACTCTAAAACAACAGTTCCATTTCTGTCATAATAGAATCACTGTCTGAAATTTTCTTCACTGTTTGAGGTTGTTTCCCACGCAGTTTGTACTCCCCAGAAAAGATAGTAAGCTCAATAAAGACCAGGATCTTGTCTTGTTCAACAGTATATCCCGATGCTTGCCTGAGTTGTAGAAAGCACTCAGTAAAATATAGAATGACCATAATGTTTATACCCTTTGACTTGGCAATGCCAATTTTGATAATTTTTATACGAATTTGAGGAAATAAAGTGAATACAACTGAAATACCCAAAAATAAGGAGTTAGTTGTGAGTATTCTTGTATCCATCACATTGGGTCCAGCAACATGATATAGATAAACATTACACTGGCCAGATGTTTATTCTGTTTGAGTAAATGAACAAGTTACAAAATACCATATAGTGCGGTTCTATTTTTAAGAATTGTAACAAAGGTCCAGAAGAATTTCATTCCACCATGTTAACAGTAACTATCTCTGGGTGATCTAATAGAAGATCATTTTTATTTTTGTGTTCATCTGTATTCCTGGTTTTTCTTATACTTAATAAACTTACTGTTTATGTGATATGTGAAGTTATTTTTAAATTTAAAATGCATTTTCTGGAGAAACTTCTGTTTATTTAAATATCAACATTCTTTCAAATATGTTTCACTAGTGTTAATGCTAACAATGTATCTGACTTAATGAGCCTCAAAGCTGCTACTAACATCTCAGCACTAAAAATACTAAAATACAGAATGGGAAAAAATGGACAGCATAACTACAGAATTGCTTTTTTTTTTTTTACATTTCTGTAGTTGTAATTAAAGTAGGAAATTTTGGAGGCAGAAATTGGGGGAGCTGATGGAACCTCTTGGAATCTAAGCTTCCGTGATCCATACTGCCTGTAGGGTTGTCACTGTTCGTGCACCTCGGTCAGAGACATATTTTGTGAAGGGCTAGATGTCCTGCGGCTCCAAGAAAGAGTAAAGTGACACTGGATCCAGAATTTTGTCTTGGCTTTTTAAAGTAACATTTTTTCATGCACTTAATTTTTTTTTAAAGGTTTTATTTATTTATTGAGGGGAGAGACTGCATGAGCAAGGGGAGGGACAGATGGAGAGGGAGAAGCAGGCTCTCCGCTGAGCACAGAGCCCAACACAGGGCTCGATCCCAAGAGTCTAGGACCATGACCCAAGCTGAAAGCAGACACTTAACCCACTGAGCCACCTAGGTGCCCCTCACGCACTTAATCTTTATTCCTTTCAGGAATGGAAAATGATGATACCGCAGTTCAGTATGCAATTGGTCGTTCAGATACAGTTGCCCCGGGCACAGGAATTGACCTGGAATTTGATGCAGACGTCCAGACCATGTCCCCAGAGGCTTCAGAGTACGAAACGTGCTATGTCACTTCCCATAAAGGACCATGCCGCGTAGCTACGTACAGTAGAGATGGGCAGTTAATAGCTACTGGATCTGCTGACGCTTCCATAAAGATACTTGACACAGAGAGAATGTTGGCCAAAAGTGCCATGCCGATAGAGGTAACAATGCCAGGGACGTGTGTGCTGTGTGCCTGTTGTTCACTGGGAGAATGAGAGACCAGTAGACCACACTTGACTTAGCATAGTTGGGTACTTTGAATCAGATTTTAGAGTGTGAGCACCTATTTTCTCGTTGGTCTAGGTCATGATGAATGAGACTGCACAGCAGAACATGGAAAACCACCCAGTGATTCGAACGCTTTACGACCACGTGGATGAAGTCACGTGTCTCGCTTTCCACCCAACTGAACAGATCCTTGCCTCTGGCTCGAGGGATTATACGCTTAAACTCTTTGATTATTCCAAGCCGTCTGCAAAAAGAGCCTTCAAATACATTCAGGTTAGGAATGCTTGCAAAGGAGCTTTACATTTTTTTCTTGAAAGCAAAGCGTTGTTCTTGTATGACTGTTCCCTTTTTTAAAGTAGGCTCAGTGATCATCCTAGAAAACAGGAGCAACAAGGACGCGTGCCGCAGGTTGCTCTGGAATCTGGTTCGCATGGACTCGTGGTCCGCATGCTTCCTGTGCCCGCCTCCATCGGCCGGTCAGGACTGCTAGCCGCAGTTTATGCAGCAAGGGTTCACAATGTGTGTCACTTTTTAAGAGTTGCAGATCCCTGTTTAAAGACAAAACAGACCAACTTGGCTGAAGTGTAACTTAATGGCAATCAAAAAATCATTCCATTGAGACTATCAGATGTTTCCCGGAAAAGTGACATTTGGTACCGTATTTTGAGTTTGAAGCTCAGAAACACTAATGTTTTGGTAGGGGCTTCTACCTTTTTATAATTTAACTTGGTTTTTTTTACTCAATATTTGGAGACCCAGGACAAACTGAAGAAGCTCTTCCCATGTACAAGTTGTATTTATCCTTGTTCATTCATATGTGAATGTATCCTAGCCCGATAATGTTCCATTCTGAGTTCACCCGATGTTAATTTGCAAATAATGAAGCTCGCTCCTGTGGTTTTTGGAATAAATAATCTCACCAGTAAATAGTTTTTAAAATCTCTGTTCAAATGATACTCTAGAAAGTTCATTGTTCCTTCTTATACCTGTGTAACATCTGACCATTGTCTTAAGTATTCTTTCCATCAACAAAATACTTTCCGCATTTCCTCTGGATTTAATTGTTCACCAGTTGGTTACTTAATGTCTCTGTCCTAACAGGAAGCCGAAATGTTACGCTCCATCTCTTTTCATCCTTCCGGAGACTTTATACTTGTTGGGACTCAGCACCCTACTCTTCGGCTTTATGATATCAATACATTTCAGTGTTTTGTCTCATGCAATCCTCAAGATCAACACACCGATGCTATATGCTCCGTGAATTACAATCCTAGTGCCAATATGTATGTAACTGGTAGCAAGGACGGCTGCATCAAGCTATGGGATGGTGTTTCAAATCGATGCATCACAACTTTTGAGAAAGCCCATGACGGTGCTGAAGTTTGTTCTGCCATTTTCTCCAAAAATTCGAAATACATTCTCTCCAGTGGAAAAGACTCTGTAGCTAAACTTTGGGAGATATCGACAGGACGAACGCTGGTCAGATACACAGGTATGTGAAAAATTGCTATTACTTAACGTTTCTGAAGCATTTTATGGTTTCCAGAGCTCTTAAATCCTCACGAGAGCCACACAGTAAATGTATGCATTGAGCAAGGCAGATGTGATTCCTCTTTTAAATAAGAAATCAAGGCTTAGACATTAGGTCATTCAGCCAAGGCTGCAGTTCGTAAGAAGCAGAGCTGGAAATAGAACGATAGTTTCGTAACCTTATTCTTCTCCATACGTTATGGCTTAAATGAGATCTGATTCCATGCAATTAACATTTGAGATTCTGGTGGTCCATTTGTAGACCAGTGGTCTGCCTTCTTTCCTCAAACATAAGAGCAGTCCAGAGAAAAGCCTGAGTTAGTGCATCACAGTAAATATATGCATTAGGGAAAGAAGGCTGAGAGGGAAGATCTTGGCCTATTCCTAAGAGAGCTGGTAACCCTAATAGTTACTTGGGCAGTGAATGTTGGTAAAATACCGTGTCTCATTCCCTGTTCCTCGGAGCAGCAAAGGCTGTTTTTTGGTAGAAAACCTCCAGGAAACTTCAGCTAGTTTCCTGTGTTGTGAGATGTTTGTGTCATACACTAAAATCACCAGCACCAGAACTTAGTAAGAAAACAATTTATAAGGGCCTGGCTGTGGTGGTTATTAGTTAGCCTTTTAGAGAAGAGAAGTGAAGAGGTGGAGACAGACATCTGAACCACTAGGGAGCAGCATGACCCCCTCTGATCTGTCTCCTGGTGGCCAGAGTTCGCTTCCTGCCATCTGTCTGGCTTCTGACACAGGCGGTACAACTGACAAGTCTTGGGGAGAGTCATTTTTATCATAATTCTTTGTGACTTTGTTGAAACACTTTTGTATGGAGCTATTTTGAAGAATTTCTTTAATTCTTACTGTTCAAGGACTGTGTGCTTGTTGCAAAAAGAAGATACAAAAGTGATCAGAGTGAAAGTGGGAAAGCCTCCTCCATCTTCAGAAGTAACTGAGTGCAGTGTGTCAGGAAGGGTGCACGCTAGAGTCTCGAGATTTATTGTGTTTGTTTTATCTTGTGACTGTTGGAATGTTTCATGCTTACATGTGGCTGATGAGTTTGTTTTGGTGGAGAATTGGGATTTGATGTCAAAATGAGATTCTACGGAATTTATACGCAAATTCCCTCATTTTCTAATTCACAGGTTAAGATTCCATGGCAGCATGTTTAGATCTGTGTTTCCAGCTCAAGTGTCTAGTTAGAATTCAAAGGGTTCTTGAAATATTGAAAGACAAGGAAAGATTATCAAGCATTAGAAATTTCAATGTTAAAAATTAATTCAGAACACTAAAAATGCTGAACTAGGGAAGCAGTACGCAGAGCTTGTGAAGTGGGCACATGCACGGTCAGCAAGCTCCAGGAGAGGGCAAGGTGACTGGCAGTTCTGTAAACCTAAGAAATGGGAATGGAAATATCTTTCTGTACGCGTCAGGTGGCGGGAATTTATAAGATTGCTATTACTTTGTATTGATCAACATTTTAGGAAATTACATATCCTATTGTTAGTGTCAGCTGGTAAAGTATTTCTACTGGGCAGGTTGGTGTCCTGTATCAAAATTTTCAGCATTGGACCTATGAGGTGCACTCTTAAAAATTCAGTCTAAAAAGACTCTGAGCAAGCGTGCAGATGTACACACAGCAAGGTTCCGTGCCAACGAGATCTAGAGTAGCTGAAAGGGAGAGAATTAAGTGAGTTGTTGTTCGGCATCCTTTTCACAGTATGCAGCCTTGAAAAATAAACACCCTGCAAAGCTCTGTGTGTGTTGTACCCTGTGCAGATCCTGGCAGCCACCATGTGAGTGGGTGCTGTCATTACCCTCCACAGAACAGAGGTGAAATCGAAGGCATAACAGAGCAATGTGATCTGTCCATGTTCGCATCACTTGTAAGTGTTGAGTCCAGATCTGACACCAACACTTGTATTTTTATCCATTAAACCATAGTCCCTCCTCATAGAGCTCTGCTCCAGCCTGTTGAGTGAAAGCAGTGGTGTGTGCTCTGCTTTACAGATGACGGACAATGTACAGAGATTCGGAGGAAGGGTGTTCATCAGAATACTGACTCTGGGTGCAAAACCATCAGGCAGTTGTTCTTTTTTATGCTTCATACAGTATTTTAAACATAAAATCTGTATTTTCCTGGTCCTAAAAAAGCCTAAAGGTTCCTTTTGGAGAGAAGATGTCCATACATCCCAGTAATTCTGTTTTAGGAATTTAATCAAGGAAATAATGTGTTCGGTACAAAGAATTTGTCACAGTGTTATCTGCAATCAGATACAAACTAAACGCCTAGCCGGAGAAGAATTAACTAGTAATAGTGCTTCCCAAAATGGTGCATTTTGCAGCCAGTAAAAAACATGGAAGAACAAATGTACCCAACAAAAAGTTGATTTAAACTGTGACAGAAAAGACATATAGCACCAATTTTGTATCTTTTCTTAAGATGTTTTTATGCCTAGAGGTATATCAGAGTGTTCACAGTTAGTTGCCCGAGGTAGCAAGCTGGGGGTGATTTTCGTCTGCATGCTTTCCTGGAACGTCCCAAATTGCACAACAAATGTGTATTCCTTCCATTTTAAAACGCTGTTTTGCCAGTGACAGGATAGTTAGCCAACGTGCGAGAGTCCGAGGATGGAAAACATCAACGTGGACGGCCAGCCTTGGCACTCAGACCCGTAACCTCTCATCTCTGTGCAGGTGCCGGCTTGAGCGGGCGGCAGGTGCACCGAACACAGGCCGTGTTCAACCACACCGAGGACTACGTGCTGCTCCCCGACGAGAGGACCATCAGCCTGTGCTGCTGGGACTCTCGCACGGCCGAGCGCCGCAACCTGCTCTCCCTGGGCCACAACAACATCGTGCGCTGCATCGTGCACTCGCCCACCAACCCCGGCTTCATGACATGCAGCGACGACTTCCGAGCACGGTTTTGGTACCGGAGATCCACCACGGACTAACCCGCCTCCAGGATCTAGGGTTCTTTTCTCGAGGACTGTGCCCCTCCTGCCCCCGCGCCCCGTCACCAGCTCCGGTCGTAAGTCACTGCACCACCTGGCAGTTGTGCTGCCATCTCTCTCCATCCTTCTTGGATTTGTACAAAAGAATCTTTTTTTACCTTGATGTAGAATCATGGTGGGAAAAGTTGGAAACGCAGATCTGTGCGGTGGTTCTGCATTCACTGATTATTACAGTGTGATTTTCATCGGTTTTGTAAATACAGGACTTGCCATTTCTCTTGAATCTCTTGATCACTTGAAGAAGGATAGAGTATTAAAGTGCTTTCTAGGTCTCAACTGAACCTGTCCCGAGGAATTTTCATGGGGCAGTTTTGTCACCTCTCGCACCTGTTCTCCACCCTCCTTGTCCGTGTGTCTCCGTGCAGAATGCATATCGACCGACAAGTGGGCACACAGCTCTGAGAATCGAGTGTTGTGCCGTATTAAAACTGTTTTAGAGCGTCCATCAGTTCTATCCTAAAATGACATCATTCTGATAATAAAGCTCAGATCTCCAACCTTAGTGTTATACTTTTTCACTTCAATAAAATAGCGGCCAGTTTTCCCTGAAGATTTGTAGGAGACAAGATGTTTCCTTGTACCTCCCACATTGTCCTTTCAGTGCCTGCAGTGCTTATCTTCAGTGAATACTTCTAATAAGATTATTGCTGGTCTATAGAAAACCTAATTGAAGATCCATCCAATCTAATCAAAATTAGGTGACCCCCGCGCTGCTCGCTTGTTTCACAGATGATTAATACCGATTGACTCTGTTCTTGTGTAATTTTAATCTCGTTTTTCAGTTCTCTTCAGCATGAATCATCACTGCTCGTCGTGGATGCACACAGCAACTATGTTCTTGGAAGATTTTTGCAGTTAACCAACCGATGGGGGTTTTCTTTTTCTCAAAACTTTTTAGGATGTGACACTATTTCTCTGGATTCAGCTCAGGCTAGATGAGGGAACCCTACCCTCCCCTCTGAAAGATAGACTTTGGTTTATATTTATCCCCAAATACAAATACCTCATGATCTGGGTAGGAGTATCTAGAATTAGAATTTAGGGTCATTTGATAAAAATATTAAATAGATTAAAGTTAAAGTGTTTTATGTTATAGGAACTTTAAAAATCTTCTGAGGTTTACTGCATAAAAATTCTTCCGTAGTCCGCCTTAAGGATCATTTCAAGTCTTTGGACTATGAAACCATCTTAGGCATTCTTAATGTGTTAAATCAGAGTTTTAGTTCAGATTTCCAAAGAGCGGTATTTTTTAGTCTGTAGGGAGTTTGGATTTATTTTTATTTTGTGTCTTGATTCTCCAGCATTTGAACTTGGTCATCTGCGGGTGCTGCTTTCGTAAGATTGGAAGAAACCTACTGAATAGGAACAAGAATAACCAGTTCCATAGAAAATTACCAGCCAAAACTCCTCGCTTCTTTTTTTGCTGCTTCTTTTGCTTTCAGCCCTATGAAACTACAACAGAGGTTGAACATTTCTGCGTCCTTCTGCTCCAGCACATGCACTAGAGGGACCCTGAAGCATTCCCGATTTAAGCTCCGCTGGGTCTTTTTAACTGTTGATGAATTTAAATAATGATGCCTGCTTTCTCCAGTTTCTGGAATGGTCTCAGCAGTGGATCTATAGTTTTAGGACTCCCGCTTACAGGATCAAGATACTTTGTGTGTTTCCAAAACAGACTCTTTTTTTTTTTTCTTTTAAAAATCACATTTTGGGACACCTGGGTGGCTCAGCCGTTTAAGCCTCTGCCTTCAGCTCAGGTTATGGTCCCAGGGTCCTGGGATCGAGCCCCTCGTCAGGCTCCCTGTTCAGCCGGAAGTCTGCTTCTACCCTCTCCTCCCTACTCCTGCTCTCTCTTGCTATCTCTGTTGATATCTGTGTCTCAGATAAATAAAATCTTTTAAAAAATAAAATCACATTAATATTTTGAACTGGTATAAAGGCCAGCAATATTACATGGACTTGACATCAGCATGTCATTAACTGTACCACATAACACCCTGGCTTTCAAACAGTGAATAAGTCAGGGTCAGAACTTATAACTTCTGTGTTATTTTTTTAAAGATACGTGATTTCTAAAATAAACTTTTGTATATAATGATAATTTAAAGCTAGTTCATTTTTTTTTTTGGACCTTACTTTGAATGTTTCCATACTTAAACATGTATTCTCATATAGCAATTATGACTTTGGTACTTTTCATACTGTTTCTTTAGTGTTTTGTTCTAGAAGTCAGATTTTTTTTTTCAGCGTTCCAAAATTAATTGTTTATGCACCACACGCAGTGCTCCATGCAACCTGTGCCCTCCATAATACCCACCATCAGACTCACCCAACCCCCCACCCCTCCCCTCCAAAACCCTTGGTTTGATTTTCAGAGTCCACAGTCTCATGGTTTGTCTCCCCGTCCAATTTCCCCCATCTCACTTCTCCTCTCCATCTCCCCATGTTCTCCGTGTTATTCCTTGTGCTCCACAAGTAAGTGAAACAATATGATAATTGACTCTCTCTGCTTAGAAGTCAGATTTCTATAGCCAAACCTCCTTTAGCTATGTGCCTTACCTAAAACTAAATATAATCCCATATCTTTTGATGACTCAGAGAAACCAGCCTTTCTCCTTAGACTTCAGTTGAGCCTAGGAAAGGTGATGTTGTGGGGTGGGGGAGGTGTCTCAGCAACAGATTTGGGGTGGGGGGGAGACTTCTGTTTCTGAAAATATGGTGAAGCAGATACTCTCAGAACCCTCTCACCACACACCTGTACAGAATTTATTTTTATTTTTAATCTCTAAATAGCTGAGCTAGCAATAAGTTCTCAGGGAATTTTTGAGAGGCAAAAGCAACCAGAGAGCTCAAATCTAGATAATCAGGAGCTATGGGGCGGCGTTTGCACTGAGGACATTTGTCAAGCCCCTGAAGCCGAATGATTTCTGAGCTGTGACCCCACATGGTGGGAGCTTTGGTCCAGACCTGGAAGGAAAACATAGAACCCAGAAGGAGCCCCATTCCCTGAAAGGGTGAACTTGACAAAAACTATGCCTCCTGGGAAGAGGAAAGCTGCGTGACTGGGTGCTGGCTCGGGTTTGTGGGGCGGGTCTTCTCTAACAGTCCCATCTCACTTAAGGTGGGAACAAACAACTCGCATTACCTTTGTGGCTAGAGACAAGCAACCCAAGAGTCTAAAGCCAACACCAATGAAGGAAGAACACAACTTTCCCCCAGGCTCCAGTGCTCCCAGATCCAGCTCTGAGAATCACGGGGTCATAATCAAGTATGTAAGGATACTGCCCCCATGAGGAGAAGCAGTAGAAACTAGACCCGAGAGTCAGACTTGAAGACTTGGAATTAATCAGATGCATGGTATGTGAGTACATTGACGATGAAGAGATGAAACAGGACTGAGGACCAAGAGACTTTAAAAAGTGACCAAGAGGGGCGCCTGGATGGCTCAGTTGGTTGAGCGACTGCCTTCGGCTCAGGTCATGATCCTGGACTTCCAGGATCGAGTCCCGCATCGGGCTCCCAGCTCCTTGGGGAGTCTGATTCTCCCTCTGGTCTTCTCTCTCATGCTCTCTCTCACTCATTCTCAAATTAATAAATAAAATCTTTAAAAAAAAAAAAAGTGACCAAGAGGATCCGGACAACAAAAACCTTGTAGAAAATAACTTTTTTTTTTTTAAGATCTTTTAAATTTATTTGATGGAGAGCAGAAGAAGCAGGCTCCCTGCTGAGCAGACTCCCCCGCTCATATGGGGCTCCATCCCAGGACTCTTGAGATCATGACCTGAGCTGAAGGCAGACATTAACCCATGGAGCTATACCCAGGCACCCCAATAGTTGACGTTTCTATAACTTTCATTCCTCGGGCTTTTGGCCTTTTTCTGGAGCTTTTCTACTTCACCTTCTGACTCCCTTGGTGGTGTTCTAATCCAGTGAACCTCTTTCTCACTCACTGTTTGGCTGGCCGCTCACCTGACAGTAACCCCTTGCCTGTGGCCCCATGTGATGCCCCGGGATTTTCTTGTGTTCCTGCTAACACTCAGCCCCTCTCCTCCAGCTTTTGGCCCCCTTGATGCCTTCAGCGTTTCTTTTGCATCCTGTTTCTCAAGTCGTGCTTTCTTTTCCCTCTCCACCATGGCATCAAAATTCAGACTATTAAACAGAGTCATCACTGACCATTAAAAAATCCCAGTCCTCCCTGTTTTATCTGTGCATTGGAGAATTTAGGTGAATTTGTTGACAATTTATGAAGTTCTGCTTTCCCCAAAAGAGCTGTATTTGAGTTACCTTCTTGAGGTTAAAAGCTGCCAAATTACTAGATGATTTGAAAGCTGTGCAGTCTAGGGGCACCTGGGTGGCTCAGTGGTTTAAGCCTCTGCCTTGAGCTCAGGTCATGGTCTCAGGGTCCTGGGATTGAGCCCCGCATCGGGCTCTCCACTCAGCGGGGAGCCTGCTTCCCCCTCTCTCTCTGCCTGCCTCTCTGCCTACTTGTGACCTCTCTCTCTCTCTGTCAAATAAATAACCTTTTTTTTTTTTTTAAAGCCATGCAGTCTGAAGTTTCCTGCTAAGCCTTTAATGCTTTGGACATTCTTCACCTGGTGTCCAGCTGCACTTTAAAAAACTCAGGCACTGAGTGCCCAGCGTCCAAAGTCTACCCCTCAAGGAGCATGCTAGCCAGAAGTCCACGTGAGAACAGTATAACGCAGACCCAAAACACAGTCCCATCTACAAAAGCAGTCTACCTTCCTGCGCATTTATTAGGAGCTCTAGAAGTGAAGTGGTCAGATGCCCCAGGCTTTGAAGAAAAAATTCATCCAAAATACCGTTCTCAGTAGCGTTTGTTGAGAGAAGGGAGAAAATTATCTCATTAGAGTCTCGGACTCAGTTCCCTTGAACTGCAGCTGTTTCAACCTTCAGTCAGCGGGATGATACGAAAGCCACCTAATTTCCTGGAATAGCAAACTCTTGGAATATTTGTGCACAGGAGGACACGTTCGCCTAAAGAAGTAAATACAAATGGATTGCAGCAAAATGTCTAAGGGCTTTCATTCAGTAAAACGACAGGGCCAGATAGGAGACTGAGAAGCCAAGCCCCTCATTCACAAAATTCAAAACTAGGAGTCTGTGTAAGCGTGAGTCTGTTTCCTTTCGGGACCAAATCTGAGGCTTTTGTGACTTCATTCTGTTTCTTAATTTAGGTTGTTTCTCCTAAATAAGTAAATAAGATGTGCAAATTACAGCATTCTAGCCTATATTGGGAACTCAAGGGTCAGCCCTTCAGTTGTGGGAAGGATCACTGTCAGGAGTTTGTGGAGATGGTGGGAACCGTCCAGACTGGACCTTGTGCGAAGTCTAGCTTTCTTCTGAGAGGCTTGGGTCTGGATTCTGCCTCAGTCCCATCACCGTGTGACCTTGAGCAAGTTTGTCCATCCTTTTTACTTCTTTTCAAATATATGTGAAGGTGCATTATACAATTTTTTAAAAAAACAATGATTGCCAGGAGCTGGAGTCCATCAGAGGGATGAGGAGTGACTGCTAGTGGGTATGGGTTTCTTTCCAAGGCTATCAAATCTTCTCAAATTAGGTAGTGCTGATGGTTGCACAACCCTGCATATACCAAAAACAAAGAAAAAAAAAACACTGAATTGTGCTCTTTAAAAGGGTGAATATTGTGGTACGTGAATTCTATCTTAATAAAGCTGTTGTTTTTGTAATTTGATGTCAAGAGTACAATATAATGAATTTCCATGTAGCCATCACACAGACTCCCCAGCCAGCTACTCATAGCTCATCTTCTTCTACCTATACCTCTAGCCACTTTCCCCTCTCCTGAATTATTTTGAAGCAAATCTCAGATCTTTATCTGTCAATATTCCAGTATGTATGCCTGAGAGATAAGGACTTTTTAAAACAAAATCAGGACATAATTACCACGAAATAGACACAGAAGCCTCAAATTGAGGTTAATGGATTCCCACCCTGGAAGCCTGAACCTCAGCCTGAGCCCAGCAGTACCTGCATCTTCCTCATCTGAGATGCAGAACGACCCACGCCCACCAACACAGACATGCAGTTTAGGGCCAGAAGAAAGGAGGTAAGAGACACGCCCCGGCAAAATGTCCAGATTCACATTTAACAACATGGACATCACGTGCCATTTTGTCCAGGCCTTTGCCTGCCAAGCATTACCCACTGTGCGGCTTGCAGGAGTACCGCTCTCATGATTCGTCCTATCTGTCAAGACCAACGGGATAAAATCCGTCGGCTAGTCCAGGCTGTCACTCAAAACCTCAGCCCTTGTGACTCATTGCTCTTCCATCTGACCCCGCTTCGTTGCCTTAAATGGAACTTGCTAATTCCATCTCTTTTTTTGCATATTCATGGCGTTGCAGCTGGGAGCGATTTCTGCCTCTCTACTGATCTGCCCCCCGCCTCTCCTATCCTACCTTCCTCATGAAACCTTCCCTCAGTTACTCCCCATTCTCCCGTCTCTGTCGTCCCCTCTATGAATCTCCGCTTTGAACTTGCTGCTAAGCCAGCTCGTGTTCTCATCCTGTGGGGTCGTCGTTCCCTCCCTGTTGATCTGCTCCCATGTGTGTCACGTCAGTCACTTGGCCCCAGGAGTTAACTTCCAACAATGATAACAATTTAAAATATGAATTGTCTCAGCCAGAAATCAGCCGGCTATTTCCAGTAAATCCTTCCTGGTGCTCAGATGTGGGAGCGCTGACTACACAGGGGTGGATACCCAGCAGACCAGGCAGTGAGGGCCATAATGGCAGGAAGGTAGCAACAGGGAGAGACAAACTGTTGGAGGTGTAACCTGAGCCAGGCTCAGAAGAATGGGTACCAGTTCATGGTACTGTGACTGTGCCTAGCAAGTCTTCCCTGTATGTCCTCTCTGAACGTTTACTCTGAATTCAGGGAAAGTAAAAATACTTAGCAGGTAATGCTGAACTGCACTGAGCCAATGCTGTGGTTTCAAGTTCAGATGATGGGTGGGTGAGATTTAAGAGACAATTTAAGAGATAAGAGAAAAGTGCTCAGCAGAGAGCCCCGGTAAAGAGTCAGCACTCAGAAATGTTCATCATGAAGTTTTGTGAGCCAAGACCAGGAGGTGGGCCTGGGTGGGCTGGTGAGCAAGGAGCAGTATGTATCAGAGGAGAGATGAGTCGGGACGGGGTCCTTTAGGGCATCCCCCTTGACTTGTTTTCTCCCAGCTGTTTGTGGGGCAAGTTTAGGAAGCAGGAAGGAAGGGAGGCTGACCACGATCACAAATTTGGCCTAGCGGCCTCTAATCAGAAAAATGAACTTGCTCTGTCTGGTGGAAGTTGTTCATAGTGTTTGTGGGGACGAGAATGCAGAGCGTTCATACGCTGAGCTTTCAAAGTAGGAACTTCACCCTATAAAGCAGAAGAGCGTTTTGTTTTTTTTTTTCATCTTTTGTGGTTTCACATAGCTTAAGTGTGACAATCCCTACTTATAGACCAAGTGAGAGGCCAGGCATTGAGGAGTGAGTGTGGCCTGGATTTCTGTCCCCTCTCCATCATCCCTTTTATTTTACTCTTATCGTGCTTTCCAGAAAGTTTGCCTGCTGGGAGAATCGTTTTGACAGTTTCCCGTGTTGCCAGATAGCTCCACAGAATTCAGTTTCTGAGAACAGGCCAGAGGCCTGCAGTGACATTGCATAATCCTCTTCTGAAGCCGGAGATATCAGCCGGAGAGCTCACGGGAGCTGTTTCACAGCAAGATGAAAGGAGCAGGCATCATGGATGGTATGCCCAAGGTGAGTGATGGGGACTGTTTGGAGGGGCAGGGGGTGAAACACCCTGTTATGGTTAAGGACAGTGACCGATTTTCACTCCAAGTTTCTAATGAAGTTGAAAGGTAAATAGTAGTAACATGTGAGTTTGAGATGGAGAAGTTTAACTAAGTCTAAGTGTGGAAAATATATGTGTTCTAAAGCCTCTGACAGTTTGATTCAGAGATGGATGAAAATGACTTCCTAGCAGAAGCCAGATTGTGGGGTTGATGATACAACCCACCCATCCCTTTGCGTCCATTCACCTTCTAACAAACTTCTCGAGCAAGAGGTGAGTCTCAGCCTCCGCCCATGCTGACCTCCCTTCTCTCTGGACCCTGCAGACTATTAATGTCACTCCCAGGCGTCCTGGTTGATTCTGTGTTCCTTCCCAAGAGCAGAGTCTAGATCTGCCCTCAGCCTCCGGTGAGCTGGTTCCCCAGGGAACATTCTGTGCACTAATTCCCGAGAACTTTTGTACTGATATGTAATGAGTGGGGCTCAAGTCTGTCATGAATCAAAAAAGATTCACTATTTAGAAAGTTGTGTTGGCTGCTTTAAAGGAAAAACAGCTGGGACACAAGGAAAACGAAGCTCAAGGATGATCTTGCTACACCTTTTTTAAAATGTGAAGTAGAACAGGAAAAAAATGAAACAGTTACTAAAGGGGAAGCTTGTTTATATGAATTACAAATATGTTACTTAGTATTAAAATAATAACAATGGATGTCACCAGTGGAATTTACTGCTGAGTAACCTATGATGGCCTCACTCATATGGATTGTGTGTAAATATTTAAGGAACCCTGGAATTTTATACACAACTATTTTCTTTGAAAAAATTTTAAACCTTTAGAAAACTGGGGGGGGGGGGTAATTCAGTAAATCCCTGCGTAGCCTTTACCTAGATTCACTGATTCCTGGCACTTTGCTACATTTTTCTGCCTCTCCTTGCGTGTATTTACAGAGGTATGTGCACACTTTGTTGTTATTGTTACACCATTTGAAAACCGATTGTGGGCATAAGGACATTTCACCCTAAAGGATGCTTCACATCAATATGTATCTCTTAAAAACAAGGACATTCTTCTGTACAACTCCAATCTGATCACAGGCAAGAAAATCTAACGTTGAATTAATAATGTCCTTCTAACACTAAGTCCATACCAGCAGCAGTAGGGCAAGAACCCATGTTTTCAACTCCTAGTCCAGAGGCAACCTCAGCTCAGGGACGCCTACAAAACATATCAATGCACTTATGATATAATATACTTATTTAAAGGCTTTCTACAAGTAAGAGCACTAATGGAACAACTGTTGAGCTTCTCACCTTTTACAATGAGCAATACCTATTAGAGTTCCATTTATTTTGGCACAGTTGATCTCCTTTGTTAATTAATTGCTTTTTATTAGAGGGACACCATGCAGTCAGGGGGCATACCATGTAAGTGGTTCTCAGCTTTCAGTGCATTTGGCTTTGAAGCACCCTCAGGTTCATCGGGGGCACCGTGGAATGCCTCTCATACCCTGAAGGTGGCCTGCAGACAGTGGGGGGTGACCATGACTGCCTCTCATGCTGTCCCCTGGTGCTGCTGCTTGTCACCCAACTGTTCCATGTCAGTAGAGTCTTCGCCTTTGTAACCAGCAGCCTTTGTGTAGTTGTCTGACTTTGATTAGGTTTTCCCTAATTCTCACATAAAACAAAAAGAAAAATGGAAAGTAAGTAAGATGATATTCGTCTCAGGAAACTTGGGGAGTGGTACATTTGCAACAGAGGTAGTAGCTCGTCATGGGTGGCAAAGTGCTGCATCTAACACGTCATTCGTTGGCTTACTGGACAGCAGCTGGTTGCCTCCATGTTCAACTCCATTCACGAAATGCTGGAAAGTGAGGTCTAAAAGGGTGAATAAGTGATTTTATTATATGTAAAGCCTTGTTTGGGATTTCGGGTAGTTTTACAAGTGCCTTATTTATGAAAACAGAGTTTGCGTGTACTTAAGTGACGGGGTCCCGTGTGTTACAAATTGTATTCACTTCTGAGTGTGTGTGTGTGCCCATGCACACCATTAGAGCTGATGTTGAAACTGGCATCTTTGGGTACAGACATCTTTGTCTCACTGGAACTCAAGGAGAGTCAGATAAGCATGGTATTTGTTTTCCTTCACTTTCTGAGAATTTCTGAAATTTGATTCTATTTTATACCTACTTTCTCACAGTATTTTCTCTACGACCTGCACTTTCTCTCTTCTGTCAATATGGCTGTAGGCTCACTTGGTTTTCTGAAAGGAATTTTCAGACAAGTGTCTTTCCCCCGTTTCTGAAGGGTGGTTGTCCAGAGAACTGATCAAAATAATACTTAGGTTTCACGCACATTTAAGTGTTCTTAGATGTCCTTAACATTTCAGGTTCCACCTCAAGTAGAGAGCAAATATCCTTTAGCCCTCTGCCATCCCAATTCTGGGTGGAGCCGTCCTCCAGCCCCTCAGGGAAGGGCTCGGTAAAGATCGCCAACATTCCCAGGGCTTGTCTAGACACAGGCAGGCCCAACAGCTAGGCGGTGCGTCTGTCGCTTGCCCAGACTGAGCGTGCCTTGGTGCCTCCGGGCAAGAGCATTGGGGATGTCACTTGCAGGCGGGGAGAATTGCAGGCTCTCCTTGTGCCTTTAGGACCTCTGAGGTGGGAAGCAAGACATTTTAACTCAGTCTTTGTTGAGGAATGGCAGCAGGAATGTGTGCAGAGAACTTACTACGGCCACAAGGCCAGCCTGACCTCCTCCCGCCAAATCCCCCACCTCACTGCCTCCCCTTCCCCCGCCTTGAGATGCTCCATCTGGGGGCTGGATGCCTTGGGGCTTCCCCACAAGCACCTTCCACAGTCACTCACTCACTCACTCACTCGCTTGACCCCTCTCTGGACCTCCCCACCCAAGGCACCTCCCCAGCCACACCCTCCCTGGTCATTCTCAGCTTCCTCCTCCTCTTCATTTATCAACGTCTGAAATCATCTTTCCCAATTGTTTCTCCCTTTATTCATCATCTGTCATCCCCTCTGGAGCGTCAGCTCCACAAGAGACAGACCTGGGCTTTCTTTATTCTTTATTTTATTTTATTTTTTCAGTGTTCCAACATTCATTGTTTATGCACCACACCCAGTGCTCCAGGCAATATGTGCCCTCCTTAATGCCTACTACCAGGCTCACCTAAACCCCCTTCCTGCTCCCCTCCAAAACCCTCAGTTTGTTTCTCAGAGTCCATAGTCTCTCATAGTTCATCTCCCCCTCCGATTTCCCCCAATTCACTTCTCCTCTCCATCTCCCTATGTCTTCAGTATTATTCCTTATGCTCCACAAGTAAGTGAGACCATATGATAATTGACTCTCTCTGCGTGACTTATTTCACTCAGCATCATCTCCTCCAGTCCCGTGCATGTTGATACAAAAGTTGGGTATTCATCCTTTCTGATGGAGGCATCATACTCCATTGTATATATGGACCATATCTTCCTTATCCATTCGTCCGTTGAAGGGCGTCTTGGTTCTTCCCACAGTTTGGTGACTGTGGCCATTACTGCTATGAACATTGGGGTACAGATGACCCTTCTTTTCACTACATCTGGGTCTTTGGGATAAATATCCAGTAGTGCCATTGCAGGGTCATAGGGAAGCTCTGTTTTTAATTTCTTAAGGAATATCCACACTGTTTTCCAAAGTGGCTGCACCAACTTGTATTCCCACCAACAGTGTAAGAGGGTTCCCCTTTCTCCACATCCTCTCCAACACATGTTGTTTACTGTCTTATTGATTTTGGCCATTCTAACTGGTGTAAGGTGGTATCTCAGTGTGGTTTTGATTTGAATCTCCCTGATGGCTAATGATGATGAACATATTTTCATGCATCTGATAGCCATTTGTATGTCTTCTGGGCTTTCTTACTGAGGGCTGGGCCTCCAGTGCCTACAGCAGTGCCTGCCCATAGGTGCCCAATAAACATTTTGAGTATGTGTGTGAATAAGTGGGAGGTCACAGAGAGTGCAGATGGAACACTTGCAACATAGCCCTGCCCTGCCACAAGGTCAGAGATAGTACTTCCTAGTTGTCAGACACCTGGGAACTGAGGCCACCATGACTCTAAGCTCCCTAACCCCTACCTGCCCCCAGCCTGACCCACTCAGCCTAGACTCTCGAGAACTGGCCCCCTTCTCACTCCCATGGTCAGATGTTGCCTTAGATCTGAGCCTTTGCAGCTGAAGTCAAGGTCACAAGGACCTGCAGCCTCCCCATGACCTTGTCCAGCAGTTCCATCCCTTTACCTGCCTCACAAGGCAAAACGTCCCAGATATGACAGCCAGCTTGAGAACACAATTCATTGTCCACCGTTTAGCCATCTACCCAGCAATGGGATCCAATGTAGTTATTGGATCCTGGGGTTTGGATGATCAACACAGAGCTGATATTCTAGTAGGGCCAGAAAGTCAGTAGATGAGTAACTGGACACAATGATTTCAGTGGTGATAACTGCCATGAAGAAAATAAAACAAGGTGATCTGATAGAGGTGATGGATAGAGAGGGCCTCCCCGGAGACCTGCACGATGGCAGAAGCATTCCAGGCAGAGAAGACAGCAAAGGCAAAGGCCCTACAGCGGGAAGAGATTTAGCCTGTTGGAGGATCCGTAAAAAGGCCAATGTTGTTGGGGCAGAGGGACAAGGAAAGAGAGTGGGCAGAAATGAGATTGGAGGGAGAAGCAGGGTCACGTTCACTTGGGACCTTGTTGGTCCTGTGAGATCTTTGAGGTGCATTCTAACTGCAAAGGAAGCCACTGGCCTATTTAAAGAAGATGACATGGTCTGATTTATGATTCTAAGACATCACTCAGGCTGCTATGCAACAAATGGATGTTGGCCAAGAAGAGCAGAAGCGGGGAATGAGTCAGGAGACGAGGGCGGGTGGTCTCTCCTTCCATTTTGCAGGCCACCATGCTGTTCTCAGTGGACACAGACAAAAATCCCTTCCCTGTCCTTTGAAAAAACTTTTGACATTTGAAACTGTCAGGGGATATGAACAGAAAGAAGACCAAAGAAAGATGTAAACAGTTTTTATTGAACGACACATGCTACACATCCTTTTAAACTGATGTTTGTTTTCTACCAACCTTATTTCCAGGCAATATACCTTTCATTCATTCAACAAATTAACGGGTGCCTGCCCTGTGCCATACACTGTTCTAAACACCACCCCTTTCCCAATATAATAAACTATCATTTTAGTTAATAAAATACCCGTCATATTGTATGATCACTCCTGTTTAATAACTTTTATTTTCGTAACAGTTTATTTGCTAGAGAGCTCACTATTAAAAAAAAAAAAAACTCAACAGAACACCCTCACGACCCCCAAAGTTACCAGATTATTCAAAGAAAAGTAGCCTGCATGATCATCGAATGGGGAAGCAGCCCTAAAAACAGAACATGGTCATTTTGGAACTAGGATGACTAAGGGAGGAAATGACAAGTGCCTGGAGGGGAAATAACTTCAAAGGACGGAGGTGGGAGGTGGGGAGAGTGATATTTGGATACTCCAACATGAGTTGCAAAAAGGGGAAATAAATATTTTAGGAACCATGTCCAACTGTATTGCTCATAAGCCATTTGTGGGCTGGAGTGGAAGAGGACGCTTGGGTCTACACCATGGGAACAGAGGTAATGGTAAGAAGGCAGTGTGTCCTGCACCTGGGACAGCATCTGGGCTCCTGGATAAAGGCTTGCAGTCTCTGCAGACTCCTCTAGGAAAAACACGGAAACCACTGAAAAGTTATCCACGGGCACATCTGGGCTACCCATGTGGCCACTCCCTTCAGAGAGAATGTCTCCGTGAGCTTAGAAGTTACTGGATAGACAGTATTGTTCTTTTTCCTTAAAGTGTTGTTTCTCCGTAGAACCAAAAGCAGCTTTTGCTCTGCCTCTGTTACAGGCAATCTGTCATCTGGGAAGAAGAAAACGGAAGAAATGAGACAAGAAAGCAGTAGGGTCTTTCTCCCTTGGCGATGTTTGCCCTCCAGTTAATAGAAAGTGGAAAAGGCTTTGGGGGATGTTCGCTTCAGGTTCAGAATGTAAACTTGCCCCGAGGTTGAAAGGGCATAAGAGTTGAGGATAGACAGCGAGTACTTCCAGCTGGCTCTTTCCTGCACGGGTGTTGCCCGAAGTGAGGAGATTAATGAACATCATGAGGTCTACACGGCCAGTTGCACGCAGCCGCCTCTCGCCGTCTGTGTGCTCTCCCAAGTAAGACCTGCGACAGGTTTATCCACAACTCCTTACTGACAACAGTGAATAAGCCCAGGCACTGGGATAAATTCACACCCATAGAGGGGGAGACCACAAGCTTACATAACAGGGTGGCCCCTTGCTTTCCTAACACACCTAAAAATGACCCGGGGGGATGGAGAATTCCGTGGACAGGCATGGACCTTCCCTTACCTTTCTGTGATCTGTTAAATGGCTTGGGCCAGCTTTGAATTCTTCCTGATCAATCAGATGGAAAAAAAATCACACCCTGAAGGGCCCTTGACTGCTAGCCTCCAAGATGATCTTAGATGCGGGACACGGATAGAACATTTTTCTAACGTCTGTTATGTATTCTCATATGCATTAGAGAAAACGAATACTAGCTCATCAAACAATTTTACAGGTAAGGTTGCTTAGGGAGAGTTGTTTGTGATTGGTCTCTTTTAACATTTTACTCTAAGTAAAACAATGTACCAATGACGATGATACATGGCTATGACGGGAAGCCGTTAATAGACACACGGAGTTGACAGGTGCCATCCTAGACAAAGTGTCCTCCTCATCGGACATGGCACGATCGCACAGAACACCTTCTTGTAGCCCCCTGTCTTTCCTCTTCTTTTTCCTTCAAAAGAAAGAAAGAAAGAAAGAAAGAAAGAAAGAAAGAAAGAAAAAAGGAAGAGAGGAAAGGAAGCTAAGAAGGGAAAGAACCCACCTGTGGAGGCCCCGAAAATTTCCCAGTTACTAGCCCTCCTCCCTCCCTGCACTTCTCACGAGCAAGGGCTGAACCTCAACCACTTCCAGAAGTTGCTTCCAACTTCTCTTTTTTTCTAAACAAGGTATCTTAATCGATAACCCAGGGACGTGACTGGCCAGGAGGGAACGTGGAGATGGTGTGTGGGGGGTGGGGAACAGTGAGGAATAGTGGACTGAAGGAGACAGTTTGGTATAACAGGGACCCGTCTTGGGCCATAACCGATTAAATATCAGTTACTGGAAGGCCTGGTTTCTCACTGCATCATTTCTATCCTGAGGCTACATCAAGGGGACCTGTACTGCTTTGCTCACTCCCCCCAGCATATGTTGTCAAACATACAGTAGGGGTTTAATATATGATTGCCAAATCAATGAAGCACGAAAAGTGCATTCTAGCAAGGTTCCCATCAATAGGGGAAGTAGATTCAAAGGAGTGGATCTGGTCAAGACTCAAACCTATTGGAAAACCACAGCATTCAGGCCTCAGGGAAGAAAATACTTCACTTCCATTGGTCGTCTTCGGAATTTTTTTCTGGTCAGTCACTTCCTCAAAGTCTTATCCGTGGACAGGACCTTCCGCAGCTACGGAAGTCCTGGGATGAGGGGCTTTCTCATCTGAACCATCAAGAAGATTTCAAAGCTGGAGGGTTCAGAGGTCAATGTTACAGTGGAGAAATCACTTCACGTTTCTGCTTTTTCATAGATGATGCCATCAACCAGGGCCATTTTTACAGGTGTTAGGAGAACAAGGAATCATTCTTTGACTTAAGTTGTTCTTTTTCTCTCATGTAGCGTCTCATTTCCATGTTCGCCAGGATTGTTCCCACCACAATGGCTATTGGCACCCCATGGATGGGGGGCGGGGAGCAGGGGGCAGGTGGAGGGAAGGCGTGGTGTGGCCGGCCTTATCCTTTGGCAGGGCTGTTGAGTTCCGCTCAGATCTGCTGGTGAGAACAGCTGCAGCAGGAGCACACGGTTTACACACAACTGTGTTCGACCCACACCCCTCAGCATTCCGGCTTAAACTGCCACCGAAGGACTTCCCTTCCCAAGAGATTTCTGCCGGTGTTTTCCAGGATATGGAATAATCACTCTGAAAAATGATTTCTTTAAAGGATCAAGATGAAGGTGAATGTGAGTATCAGAGTTTCTCTCAGCGGGCATCCATTTCTTGCAACTATTCAAACTGTTTAGGACTCTACATTAACCATGTGAAGGGGTCTATTACTTGTTATTTCAAATTTTCCCCCTAAGTTAAGAGTGCAGGTAAGGATCGTCCTCAAAGGGCTGTCACACCAGTTGAAGCAACTGAAAGTTGCTCTATGGCCCATTTTTGGCTTCGGAACCAAAAAGAGAGAATTTATATTTTGTTTAAAAAGCTATATGCTACTCGGTTAATTTTTTTTTAAGCCTAAGTGTTATTCTAAACATAAAGGTTATTGGGAGAAAAGGGTATTTTGGTGTCTCAGTGAAAGTGACTTCGGGTCACTTTGTCCACATTCTGGAGCCGGTCACTGGAGAACTGGTCCACTTTTTCAGAGCAGCGGCTGGAGCCCAAACTCGCTGATTTTCCCAGCCTCAGCCTCTCTTGACAGGCGACAGCAGCTTTCCTTCCGTGTCTCTCCTTTTGCTACGCCTTTAAAACCAGCTCCAAGAGAAACAACTTCTTTATGTCGTAGAATGATGCAAGAAATTACTTAGCTGTCACCTCATTAAAAAAAAAAAAAGCCCAAATATTTCTGAGACTAAAATGTAGATTTTTTTTTTAATTCTTCATTAACATATAATGTATTATTGGCCCCAGGGGTACGGGTCTGTGAATCACCAGGTTTACACACTTCACAGCACTCACCATAGCACATACCCTCCCCAATGTCCATAACCACCCCCCCCACCCCCCAACCCTCAGTTTGTTTTGTGAGATTAAGAGTCTCTTATGGTTTGTCTCCCTCCCAATCCCATCTTGTTTCATTTATTCTTTTCCTACCTCCCAAACCCCCCACTAAAATGCAGATTCTTTTTTTTTTTAAGATTTTATTTATTTATTTGACAGAGAGAAATCACAAGTAGGCAGAGAGGCAGGAGGGGTGGGGGAGCAGGCTCCCCGCTGAGCAGGCAGCCGGATGCGGGGCTCGATCCCAGGACCTGGGATCATGACCTGAGCCGAAGGCAGAGGCTTTAACCCAGGCACCCCTAAAATGCGGATTCTTGACACAGAGTTGTCTCAAGCCCCACAATAGCACCAACGAGCTCTCTCAGCACATTAGGCATGACCCATGAAAGGTGAGTAGCTGAATACCATTGCAAGTCCCAGGGCACGTTCTGATTATGAAATGTACCGTTTTGCTGTCTTCCGTGACGCTTAGTTCCCTATACCTTGTGGAATTGCACTTGTCAATGTCAGTGTTGCTCTGGAAAGTTATTGAAACCATGAGGGAAAACAGAAGTTAAGGCAACAACTTCTTTCTTGAACTATTGTTTCAAGGGGAGATTCTTCAAGAGGAGGGAAGAAGGAAGGAGGGACAAATAGAAAACGGGAAATGGGGTGGTGGGGGTGGAGAAAAGGAAGAGAAGGTGGTCCCATCTCAACTACAGACCTCAGAATACAGCTGGGGGGGAGCAGTGGCAAGTCGCCCTCGCTGTCCTCCCCCACTTTACAGGCACACGACAGCCTCTCTTGTATCTTGCAACACTGTCCTAGTTTCTCTGTTGGTGGCATGACTTTGTGCAGAAAACTGCTTTCAGCTGAGACGAAGTTGACTTTGAGGCAAAGTTTCTTCTATCTAATCAGGGTAGAATGGATGGTAGTGATTAATGACAGTTACTCAAGTTTACCAATGTAAAGCCATTTTCTTCCAATAGAACCGAACCCTTTTTTAAAACTAAAACACATACCCAGGGTTTACAAAATTCTAACTACAAATGAGCATTTACAAACTAAAAGCATGTTTTCCTTTAACCCAAAATATCTGTGGTTTCCTGGGCTTTGGTCCCCCGGCCAGAGAGGGAAAGCACCAACCAAAAACTTATGTCACCTTGCACAAAGATGCTATATTCACAATAGCATAAATGGGAACACACCATACTCACATTTAGTCATCCTGACTTTTTTTAAATTAATACTATATTTTGGAGATGGTTCCATTTCAACTCATATAAATTCTACCTCATTCTTTTTAATGGCCTTATGGTATTCCATTATAAAAGTATATCATTATTTACCAGTAATTACCTGTGAGCTGTGTTCTGAATTCTTAGGGCAGGATCTAATTCTGATAAATGACCATGCAACGTACACAACTGATTAAAATGTACTTATCAGGGAGCCTGGGTGGCTCAGTGGGTTAAGCCTCTGTCTTCAGCTCAGTCATGATCTCAGGGTCCTGGGATTGAGCCCCACATCGGGCTCTCTGCTCAGCGGGGAGATTGCTTCCCCCTCTCTCTCTGCCTGCCTCTGCCTACTTGTGATCTCTCTCTCTGTTAAATAAATAAAAATCTTTAAAAAGTAAAATAAAATAAAATAAAATGTATTTATCAGCTTAACATCCCTCTCTTGGAGGCACACTTTGTCATTTGCTCGTCTGTCAAGACACACGTGCCATCTGGCTGTCTGAGCCAAGCACTGTGATTTGTGGGCCAAAAGGGCAGACTCCAGAGTCCAAACTGCTTGTGTTCATTCCCGTTCTGTGTCTTGTTTTCTGAGCCCCCTTAAGATACTGTATCACCCTCTCTGTGCCTTAGTTTTCTCATCTCTCAAACAGAACATTAGTCACAGTAACTGCTCCGTGGGGTGGTAAATACCAGGAGAGATAATGTAGGCGAATTATTGCAGTGTCTGGCCCAGAAGTCGGAAGATTGTGAGCTATCCTCATCCAAAAGGAAGTGGCTAAGTAGTAAAAACCGAAATTAACGTGATGCCTGACTCAACATGCAGCCCAAAGTCAAGGGGATTCTTTTCTCTTTGATTAACTGCAGGAAGTCAGTAGCAGCTAACACACAGCGTGTGTTTGGAGTAGGTTAAATTGTTATGGGGGGGTTGCAAACTGGGAATCCTTTCCAGACCATCTTTGCCACGACTCCTTAAAAACACGTCTGTCCTGTCCTCTTACCTCACAGAATGCTGCTCCCCACCAAAACCTCTCACAAAGTGAGTAGCATGTCACTTTGTCTCTTCCCCAGGGTTGTCCTTCTTCCTCTGTCTTTCTTCCCTTTTTGGAGAATACGGGTGAGAAAATGGAGGTGGTGAGGGGATTTTGCTTATATTCTTGGAAACTTATTTTTTTCTAAACATAATGTGCTTTTAAAAATGATGGAAAGTAAATGTGCAAACGAGCTGACAGCACCATTCTCCCTGCTTTGGTCTTTCCAAGCCTGTGTATTTACCCAGCGTGAGATACTTCTGGTGAATTCTTCCAGGGCATTTGAGGGAGACTTTGTCCCTAATGAGGATCAAAGGGCTTTCTCCGCTCCGTGTCTACTCCTGGTGTCCCAAGTCTGGGTTCAGCCGCCCCATAGAGATCTATGAGGGAAGCTCTCACTGATCTCAAAGTCAAAGTTCCTCCATCCAGGGGAAGCTTTTATGAACTTCAGAGATCCACACTTGCCGTCTGTCAAAGCCTTCGAATATTTACAGTGTGTGCTTTGAAAAAAATTGTGGTTTATGTGTTACTATTTTCTCATGATCCTCAGAGGGGAAGTATGAACAATTCTGCTACCTTCTCCTAAAATGAAGAATTCTTGGAAACAAGTGATGGAATTGCTGAGGAAGAGGCTAAAATGCTAAACACGGACATTTTTCAGAGAAGGAGTTCAGTAGAAGTCAGATGCTCATTTTGTCAGCGATGAGATTCTATGACTGTAAGAGCGGGGGGCCAGCCATCACTTGGGGCTCTCGGTTCTTGCCACATGTACAGGCTCTTATCTCTTGCTTGAGTGCTTACTTGTTTACTGTTTCCGGCCATGCGCTGGAGACCTTGTGGTACGATTTATTCCCAAGGAAACGACGATCTTCTGTCTACTTTGCAGGAAATCATCTCAGGGTCTCTCCTATCTCCCTGGCTACTAACTTTTTCATTTTAGGAATACTGGAGTATGGGGAATGGGGATAGCACTTGTGTCAGCGGAGAAGGGGAGGAGAGGAGCAAGCGGGAAAGGGTAGAGGAGTCTCATGTTGTGAGCAGTCAGCACACGGTCCTGGCCATAACATAACCTGGCGGGGTGGGGGCTCATCAAAGCAGATCGCCTGTTCACTCGGGAGCCCTGCACTGAGCAGAAATGCTCCAGCCTCCTGCGCACTAGCTCCGGGTTTGCAAAAGGAGGGCAGCATGGGGCCTGCAAGACGCCGGAGGTGGCTGCACTCAGCGGCAGCGCACTTCTCTTGGCCCAAGAAGTTATATTTTAAAATCTGTGTGAGCTTGCTGCACTTTCCAACGCTCCCAAATGTCCCACCCCTGGCCCCAGTGCGCTTGCTGCCCAGCTCCTATCATCATGTGAGTTCGCTGCTTCTTCTACAAGTACATGCTTTTAGACCTTGGCAGATCAGAGCAAGAGGTTGACTTGGATTTGGAGAGGTCTTGCGTCGAGCTGGCAAAGTGGCCTCAGGCGGGTCGCGTAACCTCTCCGGGTCTCAGGCATGGAACATTCTCAAATGAGGCGAATGAAGACAGCATACTGGGTCCCCGCCCTGCTCTAAGGCTCTGAGTGTCTGCAGCTTTGTTCTTTCAAGGAAGGAAAGTACAATGGAAGGTAAAGGGGCTGCACACCCTCCCGGTCTAGAGCGTGATGACTGAAGAGAGGCACAGAGCCGAAGCTTCCACGGCGGCCCCTCCTCGGGCTCGTTCTCTGTGGTTCTGCTTCGAGCTGTGGCCGCGGCGGCTGGATCTCTGCGCCACTGCAGCAGACAGAAAGCACGAGAAGCAGTTACTCTCCCTGGCCCATGCTGCGTTCCTCCTCCCTGCTCTGGGGGTCACAATCCTGCCCTTCTCTCAAGACTCGCCTTAGAGATCGCAGGCGATCCTTCACCACCGCCTCCCCCGGGCTGTCCTAAACCCAGCCTGTGCCCTCATCTGCTGGGCCACTGGCCTTGATGAGCCTCTCTGGTCTCAGGGCCGCTCCGTCCGATCCCTCTCACCCAGCAACCAGATACAAGCAGCAGCCGCTGGGATCCTCTGTTTACTTCTCTCCCTTCAGCAAGGCCACCTTTCGGTTCCTCCCCACTCACCAACCACTCCACACACACCCTCTCCCTCCATCGCTCCCCCGCAGCCCTCAAACCTTTCTCTTCCTTCGCCTGGATGACTTCTGAGCTGACTAACTCCTACCCCCTCACCCCCAGAGCACAATTTCCACAATTTCCATGGCTCTGCTCTCACTACACCCGCATTCCTCGTAACTTCCTGTATTTTCCCTCCTTGTCCGGAAGAGCAGCAGAAACCCTCTGTTGCTTTCTGGGAAAGCCTGATTAGGTTTGTCTCCCCCCACTGGAACGTAGACTGACATGAGATCAGGAACTTTGTTCACAGCTGTATCTCTAGCAGGGCACTGGGTATATAGTAGACTCTTCATACGATCTTGGTGAATGAATGAATGAATGAATGAACGAACAACATCCCAGATTTCTCCAGCTGTAGCTAGTTACTCCCATAGCTCATTCAACACAGACGAACGCCTTGCATCTGACGGTTGTGTAAAGGTCTCGCCAGAGAATCTTTTTTTTTTTTAAAGATTTTATTTATTTATTTGACAGACAGAGATCACAAGTAGGCAGAGAGGCAGGCAGAGAAAGAGGGGGAAGCAGAAGTCCTGCTGAGCAGAGAGTCCCATGTGGGGCTCGATCCCAGGACCCTGAGATCATGACCTGAGCTGAAGGCAGAGGCTTAACCCACTGAGACACCCAGGCACCCCCTCTCCAGAGAATCTTATACTTTGTCTTTGTTTCTTTCTTCCAAATTCATCTTCATTTTCCTTTCCTCTCCAGCTGTTGTATGAGGTGGGGCATGTGAGGGAAATGCCCCTTCTGGAAATTAGTTAGGAATATTTCTTTCACTACTCACAGACTCTCCCAGTGTGGCCACAGCCAATAAAAGTATAAACATACATCTTCCTTCATCTTCTCAATATCTACACAGTTTCCAAATTAACACCCTATTAAAATAATACCTTGTGAGTGGCCTCAGAGAGTATCGCTATGGTCCTGAGGTTCCCTCGCGGCGGGCTGGCGGTTGCTTCCAAGTGTTATCCATGAAGAGCTTAGCACAATGCCAGGGACATAGGTGAACGCTGAGTGTTTGCTGCTGCTGCTGTTTCCTCTCTTCCCCACACCGGCCATGGGCCCAAAAACGTCTGGCTTGCCCTGACTGGATTCTTTCCTCAGCAAGCCTAAAGGCTCAGCATCTCAGTCTGTCAGGACGCAGACAAGAAGATTGGCCTTACTTGGGTGGGTGGTCAGGGACATTTCAGCAAGAAGTAACTTTCATGCAAGGACAGCTTCTGTGGGAGGTGACCTTTGAGCTGAGATCAGTAAGAGGAGCCAGTCATACAAAGGTCTGGTGGGAGAGTGTTCTGGGCAGGAGGAGCAGCAAGGGCAAAGGTCCTGCAGTGGAAGCGAGCTCAGTGCATCTGGGAAAAGGGAGAAAACAATGCGGCTGAAGGAAAATCAACAGGCAGAGTGGTGGGCCAGGAGGGCGGCCAGACAGGGAATGAAGGTTTTGTTCTAAGTGTATTTCTAAGCCACTGGAGGTTTTTAAATAAGAAACCAGCACGATTTGATTTAAGGATTTAAATACTCATGTGCTTGAATGTCTGGAGAATGGATTGTAAGGGGAATGAACGGTGCAGTAATGGATGTGAGGAGAGCAGTTAGAGTCAAGGTGACCTTAGACAAGTCTTTTGATCTCTCTGACCCTCAGTCTCTTCCTCTGTAAGATGAGGATAAGAAAACTCCCATAAGGGATATAATGACCGCATCACCCCCAATACAAAGTAGGGCCCCATTCAATACGGTCCTCTGTTTTCCAGGTGAAGAGCCCCAAGATGCCTCACTTGTGTTAAATTCCTCTTTCGGAACAGGAACTTTGATGGGCTTTGCTATTAAAACTCTGAGACTTTGGCTGATTGCACGAGGTGTCCAGAGACATCCCTGCCAATTAGAACGAAGACAGTTAAGTGATAGCAACATGCATAGGATTTTTCCTTTGCTTGGAGCTTACAGCCTGTTAGGGAGGCGTGTTTGCCCTGCAGGCTGGAGGCACAGAGTCGTAGCATGGGGGCTGTCGTCGCGGACAGCTGTGGGTGGCCGCTGGAGCGGCTGACGGTACGAGCAGCTGTTCTCCAGGAAGCAGTCCCTGCCTCTCGTAATAGGCAAATCCGCCAACGAAGCTGATGCCAGTCTGGGCGCTTCCGAGCAGCGGCCATAATGCGGCAACTGCTCTGTCTGCACACACACGTGATCTTATTCTAGACAAATGCAAGCGGCTCTCCAACGATCTGCTTTTCCTTTTACGGCTGTGCCAAGTGTATTTCGTGAAGTCGTGATGCCTGGTTGGAGACTGTGTTTTTGTTTTCCCGCCAGTGTGAACGGTTGTAGTGTAATGTTCAGGAAGGTCAGCTCAGGACCCTCGAGAGCACGTACCACGGACTCATGTCAAAGATTTTGTTAAACGGATCCGTTAAGGAGAGAACCAGGAAGATGTTCAAACTGGGTCAGAGAGCCTTTAAGAATCCAGGTAGCCACAGGCAATTGAATAACGATTATTAAATCTGGTTAAAGTCTGACAAGGTAATAGACCGTAACCGTTCAGGTTCTTTTCTTACTATACAGAGATTATTATTAACTAGAAAAAAAATCTACAAAATAACAGAGAACTTCACTAAATCCTGGCCTTTAATTTGTACTCTTTTTTTCCCCTAAGATTTTATTTATTTATTTGAGAGAGAGAGAATGAGAGAGAGCGAGCGTGAGAGGGGGACGCTCAAAGGGAGAAGCAGACTCCCCGCTGAGCAAGGAGCCTGATGTGGGACTCGATCTGGGACTCTGGGATCATGACCTGAGCTGAAGGCAGATGCTTAACGACTGAGCCACCCAGGCGCCCTAATTGGTACTCTTTATAAGAACCGACAATTCTCTTCCCTCTAAATGCTTCAGCTCTGCTAGACCCCCCAGGCTGGAAATGCACTTGTACCACATCCATGGGGCAGTCACTGAGTGACCAGACTAGCCGGGTCTTCTGGCCCATCTTTTGGACCTCGTGGTGGTCATTCCCATCAAAGGCCACCTAATGGGATGGGCAGAGAGTCTCAGAGACCCTCCTTTTTATCCTACTCTAGAAAGAAACAGGAGCTCTCATCTCAGCTGTGTGTCCTTTTATGCACACAGGACCCTTATCCACCCAATTCAGTCAAAAAGCCACCAATAAGCACCTGCCATGTGCCAGAAGTTGGAGATGCAGTTAGAGTGAGGAAGGTGTCCTCTTCCGGAGTCGGTGCTCTAGCCCGGACATAGACACCGAATAGATGATCATCACCTACTTAATGAATTATATGCCAATGTCATCAGTCCTGACACGGAAAAGCATTGAGCAAAAAAAAATGGAGAGAACTAGTGTAGTCTGAAGGACTCTGGGTGTCAAGGAATCCTTCTGCCAAGTAGGGACATCTAAGAGGAGTCTGGAAAGATGAGTGGGTCTGGTTCGGCACACAGCTGCTGACTCTCAGACAGAGGCAGCAGCCTGTGTGAGGGACTCAAGCCCACACAAAGGGTGTGCTCCTGTGGGGCTGATGAGGAAGTGATACCACGAGCCTGGAGATGTGGGCGGGAGTGGGATCTCTCAGGGCACCGAAGGTTTGGGCAGAGCACGGGCTACGGGGGAGCCGTGGAAAGCATAAACAGAGTGGACCACCACATGGTCAAAATTGGTATCTCCAAACACAAGCACACAGAACAGTGCTGTAGCTCATGAAATTTCAGCCAAGGTCGGCTGCCCTTATCTAAGGAATTTGTAGGTGGCCAAGGGGACACTTCATGAAGTCCCTCACACCCCGGAGGCAATCGGTGTTTATTAGCCCTAACTGGGCTCTCTGCTTTTCCGTGTAATCCGACACACTCACTCTGCCTACAATCGGTGAGCTTTGTGTCACCCCTCTCAGGGGAGGGTTTCAAGGATGGAAGAGGAGAAGCTCACTGGCACGAATGTCCTTCACAACACACACACCTCTAATGCTTCGGGACTGTGTTCCTTCTTTTTATTATTTTTTTTAATTAAAGATTTTTATTTATTTATTTATTTATTTGACAGAGAGAGAGAGAGGGATCGCAAGTAGGCAGAGAGGCAGGCAGAGAGAGAGGGGGAAGCAGGCTCCCTGCCGAGCAGAGAGCCCGATGCGGGGCCCCATCCCCGGACCCTGAGATCATGACCCGAGCCGAGCCGAAGGCAGAGGCTCAACCCACTGAGCCACCCCATGTGTTCCTTCTTTTTAAAAAGGAGTTGATTGCCAAGAATGTGTTTAAAAAAAAAATCTCAAGTTTCCATGACAAAGATTTTAAAACAAATGTACCATCCAACCAAGAGCTCGTGCCGAGGGTGATGGGGTGTGAGGAAGTGGGCCGTCTCATTCACAGTGGATGGAAGGGTACATGGGTCAGCCGTGTCTGAGGGCAATGAGGGCAGGGGGCGTCCTAAGGATTTCAGCCCCCTGGGCATTTCTCTGTGGAAATAAATAAGGAGCGTTGCAAATATCTAGCGAGAAAGACGATCTTCTCAGCACTGTTTGTAATAACTAAAAACTGGAATTAGCTAAAATGTCCCAGAACCAGGAAGAGCAACCATGTTCATCCTCACAGTGGAAAACAGTGTCACTGTTTAAAAGGATACTGAGAGAAGGAAGCTGCTCATGGACATGGAAAAATGTTCCTAACCTACTATTAAGTGAAAAAAAAAAAAAAAAGCAGATTGTAAAACCATGCATGAGGTTTTTAAAACACAACTGACCCTGCGCATAATAGGAACAAATAGGCACAAGATCCAAGAGGTGACGACCCCAAGGAGTGACAGTGGTCATCTGTGGCAGGCACTTCTGTGTTCTTCTATTTGCTTATCATTACTTTGTACTCTCTCTGTCCTGAACGTTTACTGCTTTTGTAGTAAGAAGAGAGTTCCAGGTACAGAACTTATTCCTGATCTCCTGGGACCTCAACTGCAGTAGATTTAATATGGGATTATCAGTGTCTGCACGCAGGACCTGACTCTACTTATGCTTCTTGGATTTACACGCAATAGTATTTCTCTAAATGCAAAGAGACCTCACTGTGTGCTTAAAACGATACTTTTCCGCAGCTGGACCTCCAATTCCGTTTTCGTAACAGAAAGACTTTACGCAAAAAAATAAATAAAAAGCAACACTCCTTGACAAACATAATGGGATAGCAGGTCAATTTGCTTTGTCTTATTTATAAACTGTATGTACTAGGAGCTAATGACTATCAAAGGTATAATTAACTAAATTTAGTCGAAGAAAGAAAAAAGCAACCAGAAGGCTAAATACCAAATGGTCTGAAAAGTTACCTCCGAGTGGTGGGATTATGGGTAGTTTTCACCTCTTTTTGCTTTTCTGAATTTCCTAATTTTTCTGTGAAAACTGTGCATTGACATAGTAACAGGTGGTCACGTTAAAACCCCGAGAAACAAACTGTCTTCATGTAATTACAGTAACAAAATCCAATAAGAAGGAGGCTTACCCATTGCTGTCCCTGAGGCAGGACCATGTGTGTGTCTTACAGGGAGAGAATGAATCTGAGAATTAGGGAGACTGACTGGGTTTCTTTCTTTCTTTTTAGGATTTTACTTATTTATTAGAGAAAGAGAGGATGAACATGGGTGTGGGGAGGGGGAGAGGGAGAAGGACAAACGGATTCCCTGCTGAGCGCAGAGCCCGACACGGGGCTCAACCCCAGGACCCCGAGATCATGACCTGAGCTGAAGGCAGATGCCTAACGCACTGAGCCACCCAGGTGCCCCTGACTGGGTTTTGATCCTGGTTGTGTGGCCACAGACTAGTCACTAACTCCCGTGTGTCTCCTTCCTCACTCCCCCGCTAATGAAGGTCGACTGAGCATCTCCCAGGCATCTGAATCTGCATTTGATGTTGGGGACTGAGCAGCAAATAAGGGAGATATGGTGGCAGCAGTCATGGAACTTAGAATCCAGTTCAGGAGAGAAATAACAACAACCAGACAAAGAGCACCGTGATCATTAGGACAGTAAACAGCCTTTACCAAGCACCTGCTAACGGCCAGGCTCTGTTCAGTGAGCTTTACGTACATAATAGCTCTTTTCATTCTTGCCACCACCACCCCCCACCCCGCCCCGGGAGATATTATCACTAGTCCCATTTAACGGACAAGGAAACTGAGGCCCAGAGAGAGTAGCTAATTTGCTCAAAGGCCCACAGCTAAGAAGTCGCAGAGCCAGGATTTCAATTCAACTACGTGCTCTGCTGCGCTGACCCACGCAGCTCGTGGTCGTCACAAGTGGAAACAGGGCCTGAGAGCACATTCAGGCGACTAGACAAGTTAGACCGCCCTGAGGACAGGACATTTCACCGGAGTCCCCAAGGATGGGTCAGAACGAATCAGGCAAAGAGTAGGGACAAGAGCCTGTGGGGTCAGGGAAACATTCAAATGTGTTTCCAAGCCAGTGGCCTTGGCGGAGTGGATGTTGGCAGCAGGAATCACAATGAGCTCTTTCTCCTCCCACCCCCAGACCCTCCTGGCCAGAGCACTTTTTGACAACCACCCAGACTGCTCCTACGAGCTGGCTTTCTGCAGAGGAGACATCTTGACCATTCTGGAACAAAACGTGCCAGAAAGCGAGGGCTGGTGGAAGTGTTTGCTCCATGGAAGGCAAGGTCTGGCCCCTGCCAACCGCCTCCAAATCCTCCCTGAGGCCCCCGCAGACAGGCCGTGTGCCCCTTTCCTGAGAGGCCTAGAAGAACCTCTCACCCGCTCCGAGGAGACCTACCAGGTGCCCACCCTGCTCAAGCCCCTGACTCCAGGCCCCGTGTACGAGGACATGAGAAGCTGGGTGGAGGGGCTTCCACCCACCACCGCCCAAGTCTACGAATTCCCTGACGCACCGGCGGGGGCCAGAATCGTCTGTGAAAAGACTCTAAGCTTTCCGAAACAGGTATGCATGTTTCCAGATAAAACAGATGCGTCGAGGGGTGTGTAACACCCAGGGGCTGACCTCACCCTTCAGTTCTTGGTGTCCATCAGGAGGAACCATGTGCAAAATGGGAACCTGGACCCCTTTGATTGGGTGATGACAGGTGGGCTTGTATTGGCCCCCAGTTTGCTTCTTGCTGATATTCTCGGCACCCCAGTGATTTCCCCCCACCCCACCCCGGCTCTCCAAGACGCCCATGCTTGGTGGGAAATTGAATGCTTAGCGGGAGTATTTATGAAAGTATTAAGGACCTTTGCCATGGCCCTTTGGACACTAGAACTTCTAGTGATGGGTTCAAAGGCAAGTTTCTTGGCTGAAGGGAATCTAGATTTAACATCTAGATTCCCTTCAGCCAAGAAACTTCCAGAATTACTACAGAAATACCCAAGGAGGCAAACATATATTTGAGTGGAGGAGGCCATGGCCATAATCGCACTTTTTGTTATAGGGAAAAATCGAAGATGCCTATATGTTTGTTAATGGGGGGACTGGTTATATCAATGTTTGCAACATACTGGGCACTTGTCGAAAGAAAGATGAAGTTGTTCTAGGAGGCATGTAGAAGGGGGAAAAATAACCATTTAAACAAAACCAACCAAACAAAAACTAAAAAAAGAAAAAGAAACCAGATGATCTGTGTGTATATATGTGTGTGTGCTCATTCACTGACTAAGGTTCCCTTGGGAAGTAGAGTTGGTCACTCATATCGTCCCTGTGCCTGCGACTGTGCCTGGCTTGGGGCGGGTGCCCAGTCAAGGAGCAGAGAGATCAGAAAGTTGGTTTGTGTATTATATACAGTATGTATGACATCAGCAGTTTTCAAAAATAGCAATTAAAAAGAAACAGAGGAAAAGAAGCACTAGGTAAATGCAAAATGAAAACTTTTTTTTTTTTTTTAATGGAAAGGAATTTAAAGAAGAAAGGAGAAAAACAATGGATTGCTGTCCCCAGGCCTAGGCTTTGATGAGGTGTTAAGCAAGCAGAACAGATTTTCATGGTCTGGGGTCACTATGGGGATTTCCTGAAGTTTGGTCTCACCTGGCCTGAGCTCAGGGCAGGGATCCTGGCAAGGTCTGTGTCCAGGACGGCTGCCACCCCCACACTGTCCCACCCCACCCCTGATGCACGAGCTGGGGACCCTGGGAAGGTCTTGCTAGCCTTCCCCACAGCACCTCCAACCACAGAAAGGTGTTGATTTCTTTTCTTTTTTTAAATTTGAAGGTATTTTGCTTTGTTTTGGTTTTAGATTTTATTTATTTGAGAGAGAGAGAGAGAGAGAGCATGAGAAAGGAGAGGGTCAGAGGGAGAAGCAGACTTCCTGCTGAGCAGGGAGCCGGATTCGGGTCTTGATTCCAGGACTCCAGGATCATGACCTGAGCCAAAGGCAGTCGCTTAACCAACTGAGCCACCCAAGTGCCCTGAAAGGTGTTGATTTCTTAAAATATTTTGAATACTTCAGATTTTCTAACCCCTGGGGCTGCCAGGCAGAGAAGTAGACATCATTTGTGCACAAAACAGCTGCGGTTCAGAGGGGCTGACTACAAAGCCCCATCGGAAGCGGGTCAAGCCTTCTGCAGCAGCCCACGAGGCGGCCCTGGGACAGCTGGCCCACCCAGCTGCTGCTGGAGCAGCTGACTCAGAGCAGGGGCCTTGGTGGTGGGCCCTCCCCTGACAAGTGGCCTCTGCTGAAGTTAATTTGGGCATCCCCCCTCCCTAAAAGGCAACCGAGGGCTGCGTCTGCTATTCACCAGCTGGCCCTGGCACCTGAGCCCTGGGCAGGCAGGCTCCTACCACTTGAATGTTTGCTAAATGAATGAAGTGACTGTGGACCCCAGCTTCTAGACAGGCATCACGATAAAGAGAAGGATGCATTTACTCTCTCACCCTAACTCAGCACAGGGTCAGGGCATTGGCTGGGAGATGTGTCCTTGACATGAAACGTGTCTGTGATGGGAGCCCTCCCCCATGCATGGCTGAGGCCGTGGGCAGAAACCACAGCCCGATGGGGGAATTCAGAAACCAGGGGCTCTTGAGGTGGGCCCAGTAAAACACCTGGGGAACTTTCCTGCCTTTTTCTCCTGTTTCCGTTTCCTCGGTGGCTGCCCCATCAACATTTCTGCTCCCTCCTCCCCAACGTTTTATTTGTATCGCCTTCTCTGTGCTTGGGGGCAGGGGGAGTCTCTGAGAGCAAGTGATGCCACCTGTGATTTGGAAATCAGCAGTACCAGAGGTCACCTGGCTTGTGGGGCAGCCACCGCCACAGTGGGAGAGTGGACCAGTCCCAACACCCCTCTGTACCTCTCTGTCTTGCCCATTTCTAAGGGCTCCTCAAAGTTGTGCCTTCTAGTGATTCTAAATAATTCCACTCCTTCTACCCCAAGAAGAAAGCAGCTAGAAAGAGTGGATGAAACCCAGTTCAGAAGCTTCTGCTCCACAGTAAAGGCAGACCTTGCTGCCCCGTCTGTGCAGTCGGGGGGTAACTCGGCAAATCCGGCCACTAGCTTTGAGCTGTTTTCCAACGGGCAGTTCACAGGCTGGAACTGGCCCAGGTGACCTGTTTCACAGACTGCCCTTAGCCCTGCATGATGACCACCAGATTAAGGTTAGCCAAAAATTAAAAACCAAGGAGGTGAAAATACGTCCCTTTTCTCAAGTTCTCTAATCAAAGAATCCACGTGTCAGGATCAGACGTCTGTGCTGCTGAAAGAGACCACGGTGGGTCCTGAGAACGACTCATCATGTTAGGAACGAGGGAACCAATTCCCAGGGAGGTGACGGGGCCCAGCCAGGGTCCCAGGAGGAGGAATTCCAGGGACCGAAGCTTCCCTGTGCCCGTGCGTGGCTGCCGATGCCCCTGGACTCGGCTTGCCCTTGTGCTGCCTTTTCCTAACTCTGTGGCGACGCTATCTCTTCTTCACAATTAGCTTTTTACTGAGACGTAACCTCCAGATCCTAAGGGGGTAGCTTAGTCGCTGGATCCAGGTGGAGAAACAGAACAAAAGCAGCCCCCCAGAAGCCCCTCACGATTTCTCCTGGTCACTTCCTCTAGGGGAACCACTGGCTTGAGCTTTGTTTTACTTTTTATTCCAACTTCCTTAATATAATATGCTGGCCTGACTTTTTTTCCTTTTAATCACCATACAAAGAACCCATTTGATGTTGGTTTGCATTCAGAAAGGGGAATCTTTCATATTTCAAGTAAAAAGGATCCAACTTCCTGGTGGAATTATTCTCAGACGCACTAGTTCTGAACTGGAATTTCCTTCTGTGCCCCTAAACCTTTTGAAATTGTGGTTCTAAAGCATGTTCCTTAATTGATTGCCACCTTGAACCAGCTTCCTCCACCTGAAATTCCACACCCAGGAAAACCCCTTTGTTCTCTGTGGGTGGTCTCCCCACAAAGTCAGCTACAGAAAGACAAGGGGCTTGGAGTTTTAGGGGGTAAGAGGCAGTGGGGGTGCATTTGGAAAAGCTCTGTGGTAGGGGAGAGCTTGGGGTGTCAGAACAAGCGGAGGTGGAGGTAAGGGACCATGGCCCTTTGTATACCGAGGGCTGTCTTGATGGGCTCTCTGCAAAACAGGGCAGTGCGTCAAGGGTCAGCCTCAGCCCAGACTGCAAAGCAGACTGCTCTCTCCTTGGGATGGGGTACATGGGGAATGTCCCATCTGATACCCCATGTTACAAGCTCCACGTTGGGGATGGAAAGCGAGCCTGCTTCTCTCACGAGAGCGGGATGTTCTCTTCTCACTGACATGACTTCAGTCTGCTGTGCTCCCGAGAGTCCAGGATTTTAGAGAACCAGCTTTCTCTGTGAGTACGGAAGAAGTCATCACTTGCCCGAAGGTTATTTGGACACTTGACAGCTGTGTTGTGGGAAGGAATGTCTGCCCGTTTGCTTTGCACCTGCTTTATCTGCATCCATTATTCCAGCCTGACGGGTGGTGGGACCTGCTGGTCCCCCACCTCTGCCTCAAGCTGTGCACTTTCTTTTACCCAAAACAAGCAAATAAATAAGAAGATACTCGCATTTCCTTCATGCCATGCGGGGTCACCCTGGTGAGCAAAGGGACTCTGATCCTGTCCTCATAAGCTGCTCCGCCACCGGCCCTCCCCGTCTGCACAGACTCAGGTCCTCACCAGCCACGCCATCCAATTCAGAAAGCCCTATCCAGGGACAGGTTCCTGGGGACCTGGTGGGAAACGCAGGCTCCCTCTGCCAGCCTCTCCGGGCTTGACCCTTTCCTCTCCTCAACGCCCTGTCTTGCTTTCCAGCCTGTGTCCTGCCTGTGTCCACACATTATTCCTCCCCTGTTAGAACCTGACCCTGACACACAGCACCCATTCCCCTATAAAATCACCCATTCCCGGGCCCCTCCTGGAGACGACGTCCTTGTTTGAGAGAGGTCTGATGTGGAGCTGGGCAACTGTATCATTCTGAAGTTCGCCCCGCCGTGGTTTCCCTGGCCAGGTCTGGAAGCTGCAGTGGGGAGCAGCCAGCGTGGTACCCGGTGTGGGGACACTCATGACTTCTAGAGGATTCACTGGAGTCCAGTGATAGACACAGCCACCATGGCTGAGGGCCACCATTGGTCCCGTCTCCTCCTGCTGCCCCATCGACCCTCATCCCCAGCGACACGTCCTGCGAGAGGCTCCCTGCCCCCTCCCCACCCCCACAAGTCCCTCCACTTTACACCCGGACCCACCTGCCTGTCCCGCGCACCGCGCCGGCCCCTGCGCCATCAGATGAATAGTTAACACCCCAGACTCGAACCACAGCCTCGATCCCTCGAGAATATCAGAATCACCTGGGAAGTTCCCTGATACTGCAGATTCCCAGGCTCCCCGGCAGGACTCAGAGACCCCAGTACCCCGGACGCAGGGCCCAGGAATCTGCATTCTAGCCTGCTTCCCAGGTGGGGCTGACGCAGGCAGCTGTGGGCACCCCGCCACCACGGGGCCTCTCCCTCCACCGCCCAGGCCCACGGTCGGAGTGAAGGGCCGCCAGTCAGGGGTGGGCGCAGGGACAGGGCCTCTGCGCTGTCTGTCGGGGCTAACTTGGAACTTGATCTGTGGACTCCGCGGTGACGTCTCCTTCCCTCGGCTCTTCTTTCTCCAAGGCCCTCTTCACGATGCCCAGACCTGCTCGGGCCTCGTTGCCAACGCTGCCTTCTCAGGTGTACGACGTGCCGGCCCAGAGCCGGGGCCCCCCAGCCCTGAAGGTGAGTGTTGGCCTGGCCCGGCTGTGGGGTTCCCCTAGGCAGGCAGATTGTTTTTCTGCATTGGGGCAAGCTGCGCCCCGCCTCTCCTCTCCCCGCACCTGCCTCCCCCCACCACCCCACCCCGTGGCTGAGCGTCTCTCACCCACAGGTGCCAGGTTCCCAGGGGGCTCCTCCCTAGGGTTGGGGGCGGCCGGTCATCTCCAGTCTCAGCCTCCTGAGATATCCCACACTCCTTGCTCCAGCTCACGTGTGATTGCCTCTGGCCCGTGGATGAGCACACGCGCTCCCTTCTCCAGGACACAGCTGTGCCAGCAGAATGACCTGGCCTTGGGCACAAAAGTCTTAAATAAAGACACACACGTGCAGGACTCACCTCACCTCACCCTTGCCCTCTTGACCCTGTCTTTACTGAAAATGGTGACATTTTGTTCATCTTGAGTTTTTCACATTGTGATTTTTTTTAATGTCGCATTCCATTATTATTTATCTTGATGACCAAGAATTTGCGGGGGGGGCCTCAACTGTTGTGGCCATGTTCTTCACCCTGATCCCTGCCCAGGAACAGGCCATCCCCAGCACAGCCACCGGATTCTCACCCTAACCTTTGCCCAAGCTGGAGTTAGCCCCTGTGCACATCGACCCCACACCCAGGTGTCACAATTCATCAATGAAGGTCCTGTTGGTGCCCTTTCCACTCTGCTTCAAGGGAATGAAATGCATCCCACCCTTCCCCTGTGGGGAGGAATCAGTGGGAAACTCACAGGTCAACTTTCTCCAAAGAAAACCCCTATCCAGAGTCCAGCTCTTTCTTTTTCTCTCTCTCTCTCTCTTTTTTTTTTTTTAAGATTTTATTTATTTGTCAGAGAGACAAAGAGCACAAGCAGGGGAAGCAGCAGGCAGAGGGAGAAGCAGGCTCCCCGCTGAGCAAGAAAACTGACATGGGACTTGATCCCAGGACCCTGAAATCATGACCTGAGCCGAAGGCAGACGCTTAACCGACAGAGTCACCCAGGCGTCCCAAGAAGGCATCTTTTTAAAGCACAAAGTCCACATTGTTGAAAACAGAATTACATAAACTTCCACCATGCGAACATCATGACCAAAAGCCCCAAATTCCTTGGTGATTTCTGTTTTCATTTGGAAACAAAACAAAACAAAAACCAAAAAATTGCTGGTGTGGGCAGAATTTGTGATGTGAGTCCATCAGGAAGGAAAAATCCAAGTTATCCTTTTCTGTCTTTCCCCCAGGAGCCAGAGAAGAGGCAATTATATGATATACCCCCCAGCCCCCAGAAGGCAGGACTGGGTCCCTCGGCCAACCAACTGAGTGTGAGTATGACGAGGCACAGAGATTTGATGCTGGGAAAATGGGAGCATCCTCTGGGATGTTTTATTAGCCTGGTCAGATTGGGAAGGCAAATTCCTCATAGTAGAGCTGATTTCATTTGAAATCCCCGATGGCAGCGGTGTTCAGGAACAAGGTGAGTAATGTGGTTTGGGCAAGTCCTCTACCTTCTCTGTGCCTCAGTTTCTCATGACGGACTAATTGCGAGCATTGAGACAATCCCCGCAGACGACCCAGTACAGGTGTAGTGCTTTGCACGGAGCAGAAGCTCAGTAGATCTTAGGTAAATGCCTCCTCCTCTCCTTCTCCTTCTCCCTCTCCTCCTCTTGACTTGGTTAGTCTCTGAACATCCACTTCCTGCTGACAAAGAGCAGAACTCTGTATGGGGTCACATGTAGTTGTTATTGCTGAATTTTTGTAAAGTTTGGCTCTGGCTCCAAAATGTCCTAGTAATAGTATATTCATCCTGACAAATAATTATACCTTAACCTATCAAAGGCTTCCTCCTCCTCTTCCTCCCCCTTCCTCTGCCCCTCCTTCTCCCCTTTTCCCCCTCCTCCTTCTCCTCCTCCTTCTTTTTCTTCTTGGTCCCCATCTCAGAGATATGTTGCGTTAAGGTAGATTTTTATGTGTTTATAGGGGACATGCCTTAATTTGAAAATCTGGAATCCACGTTCATCGTTGAATTGTCACACATTTACAGTACATATACCTACTCCCAAGTGTTCTGGGGGAGGCCTTACAAAAGAGAAGTCATCTCCGCAGTATCGTGAGGAACGTAGAGGAGGTTGTTGGAGGGAATGGAAAGCGTTAGGCGGCCACGTAGCACAGAAGGACTAGTTTGAGCAAAATGAACCATAGTGGGCTAAGAGGGCCTCTGGGTTCAGGGGAAGTGAACCGCCGGGGTGACTGGACCCCTAAGGAGGCTGGTGCCTGCCCTGGTGGGGAGGCTTCAAGGCGGGTACAACCGGTTAATGAAGGGCCTTGAGTGATCATGACAATGGGGAGCCACTGAAGGTGCTTGAGGAGGGGAGTGACAATCAGATTTCTAAGAAGCACAATACCCAGCACTCAGTAGGCCCTCAGCGTGATGTACATTTGTCACATGGGTTGCTCGAATCCTCTTTTTATGCTTCTGACCTGGGCATTTTTGTGTGGTTCTTCACAGGGACAGTGTGCTCCCCTGACATCAGTGATGGCCACGAGGCGAGGTGGCTACAACACGTTACCCAGCCCCCAGAAATCAGAATGGATTTATGACTCGCCAGTGTCTCCAGAAAAAGCTGACGGCAGAAATGCATCTCTGTGCAGCTTTGTGGAAGAGTCAGAGCCCCTCTGTCCCCCGGGGCACATGTCCAGCTTCCAGAATCCTCTAAACAGCAGAGCAAGGTCCCACTATCCGCACCTGCATAAAAACGTGCCCATGCAGAAAAAACTCAGCCTCCCCGAAATTCCTTCCTATAAAGCCCTGGCACCCAGGGACACATTTCCCTTGGACGACGGTGCCGGCTACAAGGTGCCCTCAAGCTTTCTGATCCCCCGGGTGGAGCAGCAGAACACCAAGCCGAACATCTACGACATCCCTAAAGCGACGCCCAGCGACCCTCAGGCGGGGAACGAGCCAGGGAGAGCGGGCGGGGCTCCGGAGATCGCCGTGGACCGCAGCTCGTCCTGGTTCTCCAGCCCGGCCCCCTCGCTGTCTCCGGACCCGGACCGGCTCTCCGTCTCCAGCTCGGACAGCAGAGCCAGCGTGGTCTCCTCGTGTTCCTCCACGTCCACGGACTCCTCGTCTGGTTCCTGCTTGGAGGAGTCAGGAAAGGAGCTCTCCTTGGACCCGGACTTGGCCAGAGAGACGGTCGCGGCTTTGCAGCACGAGGTGGCCAGCTCTGTCGCCAGCCTGATGCTCTTTGTCAGCAGGAAGTGGAGGTTCCGAGACTACCTGGAGGCCAACCTCAGCGCCATCCGCAGCGCCGCCGACCGCGTGGAAGAATCCTTGAGAGCGTTTCTGGATTTTGCCCGCGAGGTCCGTGGGACCGCCTGTAACCTCAGCGACACGAACCTTCAGGCCAGGATTAGGGACCAGCTACAGACCATCTCCAACTCCTACCAGATCCTGCTTGGGACAAAGGAAAGCCTGGATAGCTGCAAGTGGTCCTTGGAAGTCCTTGTGACGGACAAAATCCAAAACAGCCCAGATAACCTCGAGCGATTTGTCATGGTGGCACGGATGGTTCCAGAAGACATCAAGAGGTTTGCCTCCATTGTCATTGCCAATGGGAGGCTCCTTTTCAAACAGAACTGTGAAAAGGAAGACACCTTGCAAATGACCCCCAATGGACAACTGAAACTTGCAAAATGCATCCAGCTTCCCCAAAGGGAAATTGAACGGGATGAAAGAAATACTCCTTTTAATAAACGAAAGGAAAATGAACACTCCCCTGAGCTACTAAAGAAAAATGGGACAATTATGTGTGAATCGGTGAGTTCAGGGTGGTATAATATAAGGAGGCTTTCAAATTTTATCTGGAGTGGTTGCCCATCAGTTAGATGCTAAGAAGCTTTCACTAACTGTTAGATAGTTCAATAATTGGATATTGAAAGATACTCATCTTTCAATAATTTTTGAGAGACATTGGTTCCATTTTTTTTTTAAATGAAATTCATGAAAGTAATGTTCTAAATGAAATCTTATTAAGAAGTAAGATTAAGGGGTGGCCTGAGTGGCTCAGTGGGTTAAAGCCTTGGCCTTCTGCTCAGGTCATGATCCCAAGGTTCTGGGTTTGAGCCCCACATTGGGCTGTCTGCTCAGTGGGGAGCCTGCTTACCCCTCTCTCTCTGCCTGCCTCTCTGCCTGCTTGTGATCTCTGTCTGTCAAATAAATAAATAAAATCTTAAAAAAAAAAAAAAAGATTAAACACTTTAATATTAAGGCAGTAGGATGTCTTCTGGAAAGCCCCATGGGGTAATACTAGAGTTAGGAAGGACTTTGAAAACCTTTTGAAATCTGTTCCTTGAGCCCCTTTTTAAAATCTCACCACCCAGTTTCCTTGCATTTTTGAAAGCTGTTGATTTAGTCATTGTTTTTGTGTTTCTTAGAAACAGAAGAGGAAGTGTAAACACCCTTCCAACTGCCTATGGTCTTAGCAGCCTCCAGACTGCAGCTACTGTTAGAAATTCTTTGCTGCATGAGTTTGGACTCTGTAGAAAGAGAACCTCTCGTTCAAGGATTGCGAGAGCCAAGAGGCATGGCACGTAACCTGGGGATAACATGACTTGGCCCTTTTAGCCCTAGTCGTGCATAGTGTTTTGTTAAAGTGCATGCTGGTTAATATTACAGCTTTCACACATTCTAGAGAAGCTAGAAATTTGGGTATTTCTCATTCCCTAATTTAAAAATATAGACATAGATATAAAGCAGTATAATATACATAAGTATAAATACAAATATAAATGTATATATAATTTTTTAAAAATTCATATGTCCTTGTATTAAGCCGTGTTGGTAGGCAAAGTTCAGACCTTGGTCTTGCAAAGTCTCCTTTGTTGAAAAAAGGCATCAGCCCTCTGAAACTAATATATTAATATACTACATGCTAATTAATTGATTTTAATTTAAAAAAGGCATCTGGAGGCAGAACCACTGACAAAAATATAAAGAGAAATGTTCAAGTTTTTAAAAATGGACTTAAATACTTCTGTACAGGGATGCCTGGGTGGCTCAGTAGGTTAAAGCCTCTGCCTTCAGCTCTAGTCATGATCCCAGGGTCCTGCGATCAAGTCCCACATCGGGCTCTCTGCTCAGCAGAGAGCCTGATTCCTCCTCTCTCTCTCCCTCTCTGCCTCTCTGCCTACTTGTGATCTCTGTCTGTCAAATAAATAAATAAAATCTTTGAAAAAAAAATACTTCTGTACAGTGTAAAAACCACTCACATTGGTAATTGGAAGAGATTTCATTTTTCAGAAGTTGTCTAACCTAGAAGAGACAGAAAAACCCATCTCAGAAGGAAGGTTGGATGAAAACAAAAACTTGGAAGGACAGGTAAGTGATAGCGCTGTGTCTCCCAGACTTCTGACTCACACACTTTTTATCCCTTGAGATACCTCCTGCTATGAACAAGTTGGCATGCTAGTCATTATCCCCTTGGGAGTAGCTGTTTTTGTGACAGTTTTTCCTGTTTGAGGTAGAAGGAGCCCTGAACAAGTCCAGTGAACCCCAGGACATGGAGCATGAGTCTTGAACCATTGTGACATAGTTCTCGGCTGTCTGCAGGTTTATCACAGGTGGGACTGACCTGACCTTTGGCAGCTCGGACTCACACTCCCTTTGACATCCTCTTTTAATGCTTCTGATTACAGTAGAAAAGATATTTTGGTTTGGAGCTTGTGTATCATCAACACCTTTTGGACACTTGATGTTTCTTTTCCTTCCTTTTTTTTTTTTTTTTTTTAGTCAAAGATGTTATCATTGTGCTTATTTTTATTGGTTGCCTTCTACTGGTGGCAAATGACAATGATTTTCCAGTTACCAATTTGAAGCATTTCCGTTAAACAAATATAAGTAAAACCAGTGAATTCCTTTAAGGACAAAGATGAAGCAAGTCAGGTTAAAAGGGAGACAAAAAGGGCATCACTTGTGAAATTTGTCTGAGTACCTGAAACCTGGGATCACTGAACCAGATCAACTCCCCGGCTGGGGGTGGGTGGGGGTGGAGGAGGGAGGAATGATGTCTCATGACATGGACAAGATCGTTCATTTTCTTGGGGGCAAACTGGGACAAGAACCCCTAGGAAGTCCTAGGTCAGGGAGCCAGCATGGTCAGATCCTGGGGAGGGCTCTCCTCTGTCTTCTCCTGTCCTCTCGTGCAGAGAGCAGAGAAGGGAAGTGACCTCTGACAAGGGCACTATTCCCATCACGAGGCCCCACCCAAATGGCCTCATCCAATCCCAGGTACCTTCCACAGGCTCGTATCCTACTACCTTCATGTTATGGGGTAGAGTTTCAACAAAGGGGGGGAGGCACAAAAAAATCAGACCCTCACACTGTCAGTGCTTCCAAGCTATGAATTTTGAGATCGAAGGTAGTTGAGAGAGAGCAGTTTAACAAAAAGACTTAGCTGGCTCAATTTAGAGCTCTGGCTCTTCATTTTGCTAAATGAATGACCATGGGCAGGCCCCCCACTTCAGAGAGCTCCAGTCTCCCCACCTGTCCTAACAAAGGGTCTTTGGATGGTTACCTGGAGTGGCTGCCTGTAAGCTAGATGCTGAGAACCTTTCAACAGTGCCTAGGCTTTGGGAGGACACTGGTTCCACATTTTGGAAAATACAACTCATGGAAGTAAAATTCTAGATGAAATCTTATTAGAAATTTGGAGAAATATCATAACATTAAGGGAGCTAGGTCAACATACTTGGATTTCTTCTAGAAATTTTGGGGACTCAGGTTTACTGCTGATAACAGAATTAAAGATTTTTCTTAAATCCTTTAAAATATGTTCTTCGAGTAAATTTTAAAATCTCACCATCAAGTTTTCTTTTATTTTTTTTAAGTTATAGATTTAGACATTGTCTAATGTTTTATCTAATGGAATGGGCAGCTAATGGTTTGTTGGGAGTACTAAATAAGATTTTATATACTTAATATGTGAAATTATATAGACAACACAATATGTAAGATTGTATATATAAATATTATAATTCATATGTTAACAGTGCTTTGAAAAGATTAATTTGTTAGGCACATGGTGCACTGCGGAGCTTCCCAAACAAAACTGTGTTTTTTCTTATAAAAAATCTAGAAAATTGAGCAAATGTGGAAATGGGAGACAACCACAGCCTGGTGATCAAATCTGTCTCTTACCAATGGTTTTCTTCCCTTTTCCAGAATCCTAACTCCCTCATCCTGCAGCCTTTGAGTCAACAGAATCCTGAGAAGAGATTCCAACTTTCTGAACACTGTCGGCTCTATTTTGGGGCGCTCTTCAAAGCCCTCAGCGTATTTAACCACAGCCTCTGCAACAGCCAGCCCCCCGAGGTCTTCATCACACAGAGCAAGCTGGTCATCATGGTGGGGCAGAAGCTGGTGGACACGCTGTGCAAGGAGACCCAGGAGAGGGATGTGCGCAACGAGATTCTCTGCGGCAGCAGTCACCTGTGCAGCCTGCTCAAGAACCTCGCACTGGCCACCAAGCACGCCGTGCTCAAGTACCCCAGCCCCGCAGCCCTGGGGCACCTGCAGGCCGAGGCCCAGAAGCTGGAGCAACACACTCGGCAATTCAGAGGGACGTTAGAATGAGCCTCCTTCCCCCTTTTTCTCCTTCTTAACCTCTTAGCCTCAGCTTTCCCAGCCTGACATGTGCAACTCTGTCTTACAGGCAAAGCCAACCTGGGGACGCACCAGTGAGTACAAGCTGGTATTATTGAGTGGCTAAACAACCCCAGGACATTGACTTAGCCCAGAGAAGTCCAGGTATTAAGAAAGAACTTTGCGGAGTTTTTAGTGTAGCCTGTGGGGTCAGTGTACGCAGGGATGTTGTAGAAACCAATTTTATATTGGTCAAATGTATGCCTGCCTTAAAATCATTCATTCAGGACTTATTTATTGGGCATTTACTTATGTAATGGTAGGTGCTGGGCATATAGCCGTGAATCAGAGACCTTGCCCTCAGGGAGCTTACAGTCTAGTGGGGAGATAGACGATAAATGATAAAGAATTACATGCACAAATTGTCAGGTGTTAGCAAGATGGTAAAGGAGGAGAGACTAATTCTCAAATGATGAATTTCTGTTGCATCCATTAGCAAATGTGATAAGTTTTTCATTTTGAATTGAATTAAGTCTGTAAGATTTGGTACAAATCATGTACCTGCATCTTATACAACATATATATATATATATATATATATATATATATATATATATGCTGTTTTACCTTAACTGAGTTAAAGATACACCTTATATTTACAACATAACGTGTTCTGTTGGGTTCCTTATTAATTTATTTTGTATATAACAGTCTATGTTGATAAATTCAGTATGTTTACTCAGAAAAGGCTTTTATTACAACAGTCGCCGATCTGTGACCATTTGTAATATTATGTAAATATAATCATGAACTGAAGCATTCTCTGTAGCAATCCTCTCTTCGGAAAAGTTGGTGATCCTTGTCACCCAGGTTCTGATATCAAAGCGAAGCCACCCATGTTTACTTTTCTTATTCAAATGTTTCTCCCCAAAGTGTGCAAGGAGATGCCATAGAGGCCAGGTGCTCATGCACAAGGCTAGTGTGGCAAAAACAAAGCCATCACTTGTGGTGAGGCAACGGGAGGTGTGGTGTGGACAGGATACCCATTGCTGGGCACAGATCTGAAAGCGGTGCAGAGCTCACCTCAAGTCAAACCACCTGCTCTTCCTCTCCTTGCGGCTGGGTCTTCAGCTCATGTTGCTATGGTGACACCATCTCTACTTTGTTTCAAGTGAAGGTCCATGTCTCCTATATACATCTCAGCCACTAAACACCTTTGTAACCTGGAACCAGCATCCTCAGGCTGGAAGTCATCTGAAATGTCACCAGCCTGCCCGCTACTCTGCACTTAGCAGGCACTTCTAATGGTTGATTGTTAGAAAGCTGGTTGTTTTCACCGAGTTGCTCCTAGGGTCTCTAAAGAAGGATCACATCTTTGTGAAGCTTGCTGGGTTCTCTACACTAGAACAGAGATGCCGCATTCTTTGAACAGCTGTGATCTGTATCGGCAAGAACTCCTATTGCAAGTGATCAAAAACTATATCCAACTTTTCTTATGCAATAAAGGAAAGTTATTGACTCAAGTGTCTTAAAATAACCCAGGGACAGACTGGCTTCAAGGACAGCTGGTGTGGGTTGCCCAGTTTTTCAGTCCCACTTTCTCTGTGTTAACTCTCATGATTGCAAGGTGGCTGCCCCAGGTTATGTCTTTGGTTTGTGGCTGGAAGAGAAGAAAGAGGCTTGATTCTACTTGGCCTAACTTAGAGCAGGTGCCTGCCCCTGAAATCCCCAGGACAAGGAGAGAATGTAGTACTCAGGTTGACCTAGACTTGGGATTCACCCCTCCCCATGTGTACATGCATGCGCGCACGCACACACACACACACACACACACACACGTCCTGAGAGAGGGAAAGAATAGCCTTGCCAAGAGCTATGACATGTCTGGGATCCCCCTGCTTTCAATTAACAAGTTAGCCTGCCACTTTCATGGGTGTTTCAAGAAGACATAAGATTCTGGGGTCAACAACTATGTCTGGGGTCCCCAAGACCATGGCTGGTCCAGTGATTCACAAGGAGGAATCCCAAGACTCAGCATTGTGTTCCTACTCATGGCTCTGATCTAGTATAGTGAAAAGAGAAAGCAGAGGGAAAAGCTCAAAGAGTTTGGTACAAAGGAAACCAGGCTGAAGTGGCCAAGAGTCCTCTCTCTGCAGTCACAAGGGTCACTTTTAATTCACTCAGCAACAAATTGTGACAACATCCGTGAGATGTTGCCAGCCAGGGAAGGTCACGAGAGCCTCACCTCCAGGACTCCATGGGGCTGATCGTGTCGGCAGTCTCTACATGGTACATTCCCGAATTCCAGACTCTCCAAAGGCAAGCAGGTGTCCAGTATGAACCACATTGTGTGTACAAACAGTTTTGGCACGTGGACCCATTCTCAACTCCAGGGATGGTGGGAACCCTCCCCAAATCCAAGTTTTTACAAACAACCAAAGGCCATCCTGGCAAGCCAGCCTTTCTAAGAATATTATTTAGGCTTGCTATGTCAACTCTTCCGCCCAGAGACCTGGGATTATCCTTATAGCCTTGCAAGCAGCTTATGCTTATATCATTTCCACCTCACCCCATGTCCCAGGGCAGAGCAAAAGAGGGCACGGGTGATGCCACACGCACACTGAATTTGTGCCAAAGCCAAAGAACTTAGCACAGGCAACCCCAGTCTTTCTTAGCAGCCTCTGCGCAAACCTAACCAAGACTTACCTTAGAGGCAGACAGGATCTTTACGATACTGGACAGCAAGCAAACCTGCCTTTGTGCTCTGGAGAAAGACACAATCTCTGTCTTCTAAGGCTGTTTGCTGAAAATCACCTTGAAGGGGTAATTCAGAACAAAATTTCATCAATGCCTGTGCTGGAAGGACATGCAGGGTCAGGGACGGTGCAGGGAGGCACTAGTACTTGTATTCCAGCTGGCAAGATGATTTTTGCACCATAGTAATAACAATAGCATGTATTTATTAAGGGACTACTACATTCCACATCCTGTTTTAATGCTTTATCTGTTTTAACTCTTTTGGTCCCTCATACGTGAGAGGCTCTAACAGGTAATCAACAGATCCCCATTGCTTTCAGAATACCATCGATGTATGTACGCAGATAGGCAGATCAATATATATGGAGACATATCTGTCTATGTAACATTTGGGAGGGGGTTCTCTGCATATATTTTGAGACGAGTTCAAACCAACCAGTTCAAGCCTTTGTTGATAAAATACAAAACAATTGGGTTGAAAATAATGAAAGCTGCTGCTCTTAGCTAAATGTGTTTCCTTCCCTTTTTTTTTTTTTTTTTTGAGGGAGGGCAGTTATGAGATGAGTTTCCTTTAATTCGATAGGATAATTGTTTCTGAAAAACACTGAAAACTAATATCACAGTTTGTAACTTTTAGCAATGTTTTGCTAAGTAGTTTTCTTTTATGCCCAGAATTCTGTGCCGCTTCCTCTCAAAGTAGGAAGAGGAAATGGTGGGTGGTGTGGTGGTGATAGCAACTTGACCTCAATTAAGCTGAATTTCATCAGGAGGATGGAAGTGGTGAGGGACCTCGTTGAGAGATCTTCCGTGTGACAAGCACCGGGGAGCCATGTTTCTGGTTTGGGGGCAACTATCCTTCTTTTTTTTTTTTTTAATAAAACATCTCTTTAAAATTTTATATTCTCCCCAAGGATCCACCCAGGTCTCCAAATCTGTCCATTTACAAAGGTTGCCCATTTGTGTAGGTGGTTTGCTAATGCCCTTTTCCTTTCTTTTATTCCTTGAACAACTATTTATTGCACATCTCCTATCCACCAGGCCTCTACTGATCACTAGAGCTGCTACAACCAGTGCAAAGAAGTCCATGTTGAACAAGATACCAAAATTTAGATTTATAACATGAGGTCAGTGGCGTAAGTGCAATGACGAAATTCAATCAAGGTGGTGGTAGTGGATGGAGGAATGGGGTGGGAGTGCTCTTTTACTGGGAGAGGTCAGGGACGAAGCTCTACGGAGACACCACCCACCCCTCCTGCCAGGAGCAGACACTGAGTCACTTAAGGGAGGCAGTCTGGAAACCAGTGGGAAAAGAGTGCTCCTGGAGAAGGAACAGCAAGGCAAGTACCCAGAAGTGGAAATGAACCTGGAGCTCTCAAGGGAGAGAAGGGGCCAATGTGGCTGGAACCAAGAGAGGAAAGGGAACATGGGTGATATCAGCTGGGATAGGTAGCCAAAGGCCAGTTCATGAAAGGCCTGTATATTCCTGAAATACGTTTAATGTTCCCCTAAAACTGAAAATCAAAAGTAATTGCTTTTGGTCTTGAATTATGTCAGGATGAATTACTTCTAGCTTTCCACTTTATTTGACTTTAACCCTCTTTGGGACAACCTCAGAAGTGTCACCGTACATGATGGTTGTGATACTCTCGAAGAATCCTAACACACAGGCTTTTGTCATTTTTTTCATGCTAACTCTTAAAATGAGTCACTCTGCCTGCCTGCCTTGTCCAGACAGAATTGTAAACTCCAGGTATGGGAGAGCACATGGGCAGCACTCACTGGAAATCAAACCCTCAAGGTTCAGGAGGCTGAAACATTTGGGAAAGATTGTAATAGGCAGTAGGAGCGCTTAAAGTACTTGTTCTTAGCCTGAGCCTCAGCATGGGAAGCATGAAATACATAGATGTGTAAACGGTAGCAAAATTTTCTATGTACTACTGGATATTTTTCTGGAGAGTAAGTCCAAAGTTTTCATCAAATTCTCTATCAGGTCCAATGACACCAAAGAGGTTAAGAAATACTGGTTTTGCCAGAGGATGATGGTTTTCTCTTTCCTGGTTTTATTCCTCTCCTGTCCTTTAAATCCACAGTTCAGCTGGGGCAAATCGCAAAGATCCTTGCAAGGGAATATACTGCATTAATTCATTCTGCAAAAACAATGGAAAGTAACAGCAGCTAATGACACCAGTGTGTCACCGTGCCTGGAACAAAACAGCTCAAGTCACGGAGCTGACACTCAGCCAGCTCTCAACACAAATTAGTTGCTGTTGATGATATTAACTCTACAAACCTTAAGCTGTGTATTGTCTGCAGCACAGAGTAGCCTAAAAACCAATACTCTAAATGAGGACACCAAGGAGGAAGAGAAAAAAAAAATCCAGCTGCCAGAGCTTCAGCATCCACCCAGCTGGCCCTGCGGGGCGCCACAGCTTTTGGGGAGAGGCTAAGGAGCATGGCATAGTCACAAGGGCCTCATCTGAGAATGCCTCCCAACCTGCACTCCTTTTACTCAACTGCTGTGTGCCCCTGACCCAAGATTATACACCTCAGTCTCAGGTCTGTCATTTGGGAAATGGAAGGCATTATATGCCCTATGTCCTAAATTACAAAGACAGAGGAAGCAGTGCCTCCAAGTCCCCCAGTGGAGTCATGGTTTAATAAAGAGTGGTTATTTTTATTTTAATTTCTCCAAATGAACTTGGTGAAGGGAAGATTAAGTTGCCAGAAAAGAGCACTGGTTTGAGAGTCTGTCTAAAGATCTTTGCATTTATGGTATTCTGTAACCTGACTTTCTGTCCTTCGGGGACAGAAGGGAGAAAACTAATCTTGTAACCCAGTCCCAGCTCTCCCTCTTACTAGCTGTGGGACCTTGGGTAAGTCCCTTGATCATTCCTGGCTTTTATTTACTTACTTGTAAACGGATTCTCATAGCACTTACACCAGATTTAGGGGCTGCCAAAATTGGACTTGTCACCCTCCCTGAATGTGTCTGTACTTCCTTTTGGTTTACTGAGGAAATGAATATTAAGTGTGTCAAAGGTTCCACTCACTGAGGACACAGAGGGGACTAAAGCGTAGTCCCTATCCTCACAGAGTTTACAATTTCTGTGAGCGGCATAAAAATAAGTCATAAGGCAATGAGAGACGAACTGATTAAAGGGTTTACATTGTTTTAATTCTCATTCATTGCAGTAACAGATAACCAATGTTACAATCCGTGAAGTTTTTATATTCCGTTCCTAACTGGGGAATATTTTCAGATTTTTTTTTCTTTTTTTTATGTCTCACTTTGGTCAGCAAGGTGACATCCAATTATGTAGGTCCACCCTGCTTGCCGTGGTTAGACTTTCCCCAAATATTCCTAATCATAAGGAACCACTGGAACCATAGTCAAGAGGATAGACGCAGACAGTCGTGGATTTTAGCAGGGGTTTTGCAAGGATCTGTGTTCTCGTTAAGACGCAGCCCGTCTCCGGGGAAAGGCAGGTAAACATCAGTGCGGCTTTTACACCGGCCTCTCTTCACTGTACCTGATTATTAGTAAATAAATACAGGAGGCTGCGAACCGCACACACGCACGTACAGACTCTTTGCAACTTTCCCGCATAGACCGTAGCATGGCACGTCAAAGCTCCGGGCCTCAGAGGATCGTACGTCCCCAGAATCTCCTTCAACTCCACGTCACAGGATTTGCTGCGAGCGCTCAGGCCACCGCGGTGCTCCGTGCAAAGTTCTCGTTTAACCCCCCGGGCGCCCTTCACCTGCCTCGTAGCTGCATTAACAAAATGCAGACCCTTCCGTCGCGGCGCTCCCACCCCAGGACGCGCCAGACCCACAGTCAGACACGCTTGGGTGGGACGAGGCGTAAGGAAGGGGGGTGCTCCCGAGTCACCCTTGCCCCCCGAAGCACCCCTGCACCCCGAAGCGCGGCGAGCGATCGCCGGGGCGCAGCAGAAACCCTGCACCCACCGGAAGGAGGGAGGAACGGGCCGGGCGCGGAGTTGGGGACGCTCCGCCCACCCCTGAGCGGGCGAGTACCCGTTCGCGTTCAGGCAGCCCTAGCCGCCCCGCCTCGCCCAGCGCCTAGCGACGCTCTCCATGGCAACTGGGGCTTGGCAACGGATCCGCCCCGTTGCGGCGCGGCCGCCGTGTTGCGTCATCCCAGCGCGCCGGAAGTGACTGAGGCGGTCGCCAGGGGCCCCCCGGAAGTGGTCGCTCTGGAGTGTAGCGGCTGACTCTGACTCCTGGTTTGCGATGGGTTGCGACGGAGGAACAATCCCCAAAAGACACGAGCTGGTGAAGGGGCCGAAGAAGGTTGAGAAGGTCAGAGACGTGGGTCCGGTGGGGACCAGCGGTAGTGGGGTCCCCAGGGAGTGGGGGTGGGGGCGGGGAGCTAGTGGGGTTCCTGACGCCGCCGTGTTCATTTATCTCACTTGGAGAATTCCGAATTAACATTATTAGGATCAGACTCTTATTGAGTGCTTGCTGTTGCCATTCGCCTGGCGGCGTGCTTAGTATGGGGTAGCTCGTACAGGTCTCACAGCAGCCCTGTGGACACGTATTGCCATGATCCTCGCTTTTCAGACATTGAAATTGAGGGCCAAGAGGACAAAATTGCAACGCTGGCAAGTGGCAGGGCCAGGATTTAAAGCTTATCTGCGCCGTCAGTTACAGTGATACAAACGGCCGCTGTTTATTGAGCTTTGTACACACGTAACTTCACTTTCTCCGGGAATTCGTCCCAAAGGTTCTTTTATCCACATGTGATCAGGTCCTTCTCTTATCTTACCGCCCTGCATACTGCCTTCATGGCCGATTAGTGTCAGCCACAGATAAAAATAAGCTCCCTGTGGCACAATCTTGCCTTTCCCCTGTACAGCTAGCGCAATTCCTGGCCCAGTAAATACGGTGATTAAATGAGTAAGTGGATAGTTCTTTTTTTTTTTTTTAAGATTTCTTTTTTTATTTGATAGTCAGAGATCACAAGTAGGCAGAGAGGCAGGCAGAGGGTGGTGGGGAAGCAGGCTCCGTGCTGAGCAGAGAGTCTGATTCCGGGCTTGATCCCAGGACCCTGAAATCATGACCTGAGCCAAAGGCAGAGGCTTAACCCTCTGAGCCGCGCAGGCACCCCATGAGTGGATAATTCTTAATTCTCACAGGTAACTGAGAAGAACTGTATATAATAATTTTCATGCTATTAACAGCAAAATTGAGTCAGTAACATGACCAAAATCACACAACGGACAGGTAATGAAGCCAGGAGTTCCAACCATTTATTCAGGAATTCAAAGTTAGCATTGATAATTACTTTACTTTCTTAAGCCTTTATTTTTTTATTATTTTTTTTAAAGATTTTATTTATTTATTTGACAGAGAGAGAGATCACAAGTAGGCAGAGAGGCAGGCAGAGAGACAGGGGGAAGCACGATCCCTGCTAAGCAGAGAGCCCGACATGGGGCTCGATCTCAGGACCCTGAGATCATGACCTGAGCCGAAGGCAGAAGCTCAACCCTCTGAGCTACCCAGGTGCCCCTTAAGCCTTTATTTTTTAAATAAACTCTGTGCCCATCGTGGGGCTTGAACTCATGACCTCGAGATAAAGAGTCAAGTTGTCTACCAGTTAAGACAGGTGCCCCGCATTAGTAATTACTTTTTTCCCCTAAGATTTTATTTATTTATTTAACAGAGAGAGAGAGCGAGCACAAGCAGGGGAGCAGGAGGGAGAGGGAGAAGCAGAATCCCCACTGAGCAAGCAGCCCAATATGCGGCTCCATCCCAAGATCCTGGGATCATGACCCGAGCCAAAGGCAGACTGAGCTACTCAGATTCCCCAGTAATTACTCTTTATTAACAGAGGGCATGCAAAGTTAGCTAACAGAGTGTGGCACACGTGGATGCTACACATATTCTCCAGCAGCTAGAAAATCTTTATAAAAGGTGAATCTCCTGTATCGCTACTATATTTCAAATCCTCCAGCAGATTTTTGTCATATTCAGAACAAAATCATACAAGGTCCTGTATGATCGGATGCCTTGCCTCTCCATCTCAGCTTCTACCCTCTCCAGGTCTTTGTTTCAGCCATACCGGCCTCTGTTTCTCCGCCTGGAGTGTAAGTTCCATAACCTGATAATGCTCTTCACTGAGATGTTCACATCATTTGTTTCTTTACGTCATTCAGTTCTTTCCTCAGATGTCATCTCAGTTCACTGTTGCCAACATACATCTCGCTTCCATTGCTGTCTGTCCTCTTTTGCTGCTTTATAGTGCTTGTCGCTGTTCTCGTTTGTGTATTGTCTGTCTTTCTCGGACATGAATGGAGACTTTGTGTCTTACCTTTGTCCACCACACAGTAGACACCTGGTAAATGTGTTGAATTTGAGAATGAATGAACTCTCAAGAGGATGGAGTGTGTCCTCTCATCACACCTACAGATGTGTAGACCAATGGCAGGTCGTTAGCATTTATGAGCGCTTTTGCCAAAAAACGATTCAGTTAGTTTTGTTAACTTGTGGCCAGGGCTGAAGAGGAGTAGCTTAATGCAAAGCTTGGCAAGGTGTCAGAAGGAGATAGAAAAGAAGAAATCGTGATCTGAGACCAGCAGAGTCCTCAGGCAGGATGGATTTTTGTTATCCTTACTTATTCTACGAATACTTTATTTAATGCTTATCACAGACACCATTCTAGGCCCTGGGGACACAGCAGCAAACAGAGTTCAGCCTTTGCATTGCTTACGTTTCATATATAATTAATATTTTTGATCACTCATATGGTATGTTTGGTCTGGCCAAACCATTGCTGTAATTTAAGACCTTGCCCTGAAAAGAAGAGAGACCCTGGTTTAAAAAAAAAAAAAAAAAAAGGGTTTCAGAAGTTTTGGGGGGTTATCAATCTGGGTAAGGATTAGTTTATCACTTTTCTCTCTGTCCGCAGCTCTTCCAGTTATTTTGTGAATCAGCAAAGGACTATGGGTAAAGCAGGCGAGGGATTCAGAAAGGAGATCTTGGACTTGTTGGACATGGGTTTTTTGACTCTGCAAAGGATGTAGTAAACGACTTCACTGGTGACAGGTTTCTCTTGGGGCTCCGCTACACTGTGAATTTTGATAAAAGTTATTTAAGGAGCCAAAGTATAGCCTTTGGGTCTGCAGTGTGGATAGAATAACAGTTGCCGTAGTGTGGGTTTTGTTTTTATTTTGTTCTGTTTGAAATAATAGAAAAGCAGTAGAAAGTAGCAATTAAAAGCGTGGTTTCTGGGGTGCCTGGGTGGCACAGTTGGGTAAGTGTCTGATTCTTGGTTTTGGCTCAGGTCATGATCTCAGAGTCATGGGATCGAGCCCTGCCTTGGCCTCCGCACTCAACACAGAGACTCTTCCTGACCATGTCCCTCCCCCGTTCTCTCTCAAATAAATAAAATCTAAAAAAAGAAAAGAAAAGAAAACCAACACAAAAACATGGTTTCTGGAGCCAGTCACATGGGTTCTTAGCTTCTTCATCTACTTGCTCTGCGACCTTGGACATGTAACCGAACCTCTTGGTACCTCCATCTCCTCAGTAGCAGAGTAAAAAGTACTAAGTTTGGGGTTTTTATAAGGGCTAAAAGATTAAGTCACAGAAACTGCTTAACATAGCATTTGGTACACAGTAAACAAGCAGTTGTTACTGCAAAAAGTAAATTTTAGGGAATTTTTCTGTATTTTTTTTCTCTTCCTACTTTCTCCCACTTGTGCCCTTCTATTATATTATTCAGATTTGGCATTTTAGGAGGGGAAAAGAGTGGGCCATGGAATATTATATAGGTGAAATATCATTTGAGGGCAATAGAAGTTCTTGTGTTTGGATTTTTAGAGTGTGGGTAAGGATTTGAGATGCCCCCTAATGAACAAGTTAAATTGGTGATTTTTTTAAAAAGATTTTATTTATTTTTTTTGACAGAGAGAGATCACAAGTAGGCAGAGAGGCAGACAGAGAGAGAGAGAGAGAGGGAAGGGGCTCCCCGCTGAGCAGAGAGCCCGATGCGGGGCTCAATCCCAGGACCCTGGGACCATGACCTGAGCCCAAGGCAGCGGCTTAACCCACTAAGCCATCCAGGTGACCCTAAATTGGTGATTTTTATAAAGAATTATATTAGTCTTTATGCTGAACTTAAAAAAAAAACCTATATTATAAATTCTTAGTCTTTAAATTCAGCTAAAACTTTATAGCCTCTTCCATTGATAGAAATTAACCCGTATTATTTATTTTTTCAGTATGACTTTTATTTTTTTTTAAAGATTTTATTTATTTATTTGACAGACAGAGATCACAAGTAGGCAGAGAGTCAGACAGAGAGAGAGGAAGGGAAGCAGGCTCCCCGCTGAGCAGAGAGCCTGATTCGGGGCTTGATCCCAGGACTCTGGGATCATGACCTGAGCCGAAGGCAGAGGCTTTAACCCACTGAGCCACCCAGGTGCACCTGTATGACTTTTCTAACTTACTGTTAAGGTACAAATGCTAGGGGACGCCTGGTTGGCTCAGTTGGAAGAGCATGTGACTCTGGATCTCAGGGTTATGAGTTCATAAACTTTAAAAAATAGATGCAAATACTCATATTCGGCTTAATGTGAACTCTTTTGTTGTACGTGTCCTGTTTAGTGGGAACTTGATTTGACATGGTATTAGTTACGTGGACTTTTTTTTTTTTTTTAAGATTTTATTTATTTATTTGATACAGAGAGACACAGAGAGGGGACACAAGCAGGGGGAATAGGAGAGGGAGAAGCAGGCTTCCCGCCAACCAGGGAGCCCAATGCAGGGCTCGATCCCAGGACCCCAGGATCATGACCTGAGCCAAAAGCAGACGCCCAATGACTGAGCCCCCCAGGCACCCAAGTTACTTGGACTTTTAAAGTTTCAGCTTCATGTGTCACTATCTTTGATATAAAAGACAAAAAAATCATCACATGTGGTATAACTAAATAAGCCTTTATATGTAGAACTGTGGCCCATATTATCTTTCAGAGGTAAAAGTTAATTGAAAGGGTTTTTTTTTTTCTTTTCTCAGGTTGACAAAGATGCTGAGCTAGTGGCCCAGTGGAACTATTGCACTCTAAGTCAAGAAATATTAAGGCGACCAATAGTTGCCTGTGAACTCGGCAGGTAGGGTTCCTTTTACTTACTTAAGATGAGTTTTTATTAACTAATCTTTGAGAGAATTTTAATGTGGAAAAAAAATAAAAGAATTTTAAGGTGTAAATGCAGTTCTTGATTCTTGAAATGTGAATCATCTCAAACAAATTCGTGAAGCCTAGGTTATCATTCCCTGTCTCAGAACATATGTCTGCATTTTTCTATTCAGTTTGGTTTATTTAATCTGTGATTTAAAAGTTCAGGGGCCAGTAAGAGCTCATTTATAAACAGAAATGCATGAAGGAGCTATGTGGGGTAGTAGGGAATGGTGGGGTCTGGAGGAAACTGGAGAGTTCATGTTCTTTGTGGAAGGGGAGCTGCTGCTCATTTCCAACCAGATGTTGCAGTTCAAGAATGTGGGCCTAATGATTCAGAGCTTGGTTTTTCCCAGGAAAAGTGGAAAATGCACTTTTATATTAAACTACCCGATTTTTAAGATCCTGTTCAGATCACATTCAGCCCTCAGACTGCTAGTTTGCAACCCTTGGTTTAAACTAGTTCTTTCTTTGTATACTCTGGAAATAGTTGAGACAGGATTTAATTTACTTCTTTAATAATGCAGGGCATTCCTGTTATCAGGTGTAAATGACTTTGGATTGTACTGAATTTCATCTTACTCCTTTGTGTGGAGGTTTATTGTTGCTAGAATGTTCTGATTCATCCTTACTGTTGCAGACTTTATAACAAAGATGCTGTCATTGAGTTTCTATTGGACAAATCTTCTGAAAAGGCTCTTGGGAAGGCAGCATCTCACATTAAAAGCATTAAGGTAAGACCAGTGATTCTGAAGTTCTCCAGGGGTCTCAGTGGCTAACGTTTATTTTAAAGAATTCATGTACATTATAGACTGAACTTAGAAATTTGGAATTCTGGTCCCACCCAGCCACCTAATGAAAGTGTGATTTGGGGAAGGTCACTTAAAGCTCAAGCCAGGAGTTCCCACGCCTATCCTTCCTGCCTTATAAATCTGTTATAATTTAATACATGCAAAAGAACTTTGAAAACTCTTAATGTGATGTACAAATGTTTGGAGACATCACCTTTTTTTTTTTTTTAAGATTTTATTTATTTATTTCACAGACAGAGATTACAAGTAGGCAGAGAGGCAGGCAGAGAGAGGAGGAATCAGGCTCCCTGCTGAGCAGAGAGCCTGATGCAGGGCTTGATCCCAGGACCCTGGGATCATGACCTGAGCCAAAGACAGAGGCTTTAACACACTGAGCCACCCAGGCGCCCCAGGAGACATCACTTTTGTAGTTAAAACTCAGCTACTTGAAGTTTTGATTTGGAAGACACTAATAGAATTGGAGAATTTAACAGGTAGATCACTAGTAAGTCAGTGTGGTATCTCCTGCTAATTAGATGTTCTGATTGGCAGTTAAAATTCTTCTATAAAAATGGAAAAAATAAGTTTTTTAGTACAGGAAGTTGAGAGGACAAAATCTTACAAATCGGTCAATGGGAGAAAAATCCGGAAAGGGGTAAAGAATTTGAGAGCCATCGCTTTGGCAGGCACTTCATCTCACAGGTGAGAATACTCACTGTCCTTGACTTGTTGAGGCTGCATAGCTAATGAGGTACCTAACCCAGAACCAGAGTCCCTGCTTCCCTTAAAAGGCTTTGGGTTTTTTCTCATCTTTCTTTGTAAATTTTTATTATATTGGGCCTTTTGTTTGAATTCTTGGAGTGATTACAGGATATATGCTATTTATAAGCAAATCAGCAGTTCTGGAATGTAGGTAAAGTAGTGCTTTAAAAATAACCATGCTGGGGTGCCTGGTGGCTCAATTGGTTGGGCGGCTGCCTTCGGCTCGGGTCATGATCCTGGAGTCCCAGGATCAGGTCCCGCACTGGGCTCCCTGCTTGGCAGGGGGCCTGCTTCTCCCTCTGACCTCTCCCTTCTCATGCTCAGTCTCTCATTCTCTCTCTCTCTCTCTCAAATAAATAAATAAAATATTAAAAAAAAAAAAAAAGAAAGAAAGAAATAACCATGCTGATTTTTATCACCTTTTATTTGGGAAAGAGAATTCATTCTTAAAAAACCCATTATAATGATAATTATTTTTGAGATAATTATCTAAAAAAAGTGATTATCTTTGAAATTAATTTATACAGTTTTATATTTAAAATAATATTCAAGGCACATGATTGAATTTTGAATTTTAATGCAAAAAAAAAAAAAAAGACTTCCAAGAAATCAGAACTGTAATGGCAGAAGGATGCAAATAAAACAGTGCAAATATGCAAGGTAGTCATTACTGTCAGTTGATAGCCCTCACAGACTCTTGAGTGGAGAACTGAATGAGACACCAGAAGCTGACTGTATGGACGGTACACGTGGTGGCTTTCCTTGCGGAGCACTCAGGTAATGTCCGGAGTGCTGACATCAGGGTGGTACAGGAATGCCCAAGTGCTGACGTGGTGCCATTGCATCAGTCCTTGTGAAGGCGAGCTTCTGAAACCACGAATGGCCAGCTCTTGGAATACGGTGGTATTCCCTGGCTAATGTTCTGTGCTGGACTCACTGGACTGTGGCCTCATAGATGTTATTGTCTGTTCAGTTATTAAATAAATCTGGGCTGCCAGGAATATGGAGCAGCCTCAGTGAGGATTGGCAGGGAAAGAAAATGTTGCTTTCTGGATGAAACCGATCCAGAGCTTTCTCTTAGTGGAGTCATTTTTCATGTCCAAAGTTACTTTTCCTTAAATAGCAAAATATTTGTAAAATAGAAGTTAACTAATTCACTTGCCAGTCAGTGAATTTTAGAAGTCTTGTTTTCTATCATAATTTATGATTTAATTTTTTTACCCATGTTACAGTTGACAGCCGAAGGAAAGGAGCTAGGAAGAAGAGGTTTGGATGGGAAAGGTCTGGAAAAACAGTTTCTCGATCGATTTAGGTGGTTATTGAGGCTAAGAAAGATCCGTTTATCACATGAATTCATAAACTATGGATGGTTTTTCACAGAATGTGACAGAACTGAGGCTTTCTGATAATCCTGCCTGGGAAGGGGACAAAGGAAACACAAAAGGTGACAAACACGATGACCTCCAGCGGGCACGTTTCATCTGCCCCGTGGTGGGCTTGGAGATGAATGGCCGGCACAGGTCAGTAAGGGCTGGGGGGCAGCTGGTGTGGAGTCTGGTTAGATCATGTTGCTGTAGCCATGTAATCACACAGTCCTCTTTAAGGGGTCCTTTGGTTTGGGTGGCACCTTAGAGGTGGTGGTGCTGCCATAAGACCTCGTGCATTCCCTAACAGCTGTTTATAACGTGGTGTCCCACCGAGACCCTTAACTTCACTGTCTCTGCTTTCTGTTCTTGAAAGTAGGAGCACCTCAAGAGGGATTTTAAAAAGTTTTCACGGGACACTTAGAAGACTTGAGTTGGATTATTTGGTCTTTTCTTATGGGAAGAAAGCAAAGGACAAATGTTGCCCATCAGACAACTCCCATTTCCTTACAATTGCTGAAAACTATGCAGTGGAAAACGGTCACTGAATATGTGGTCGGTCAGTCACCTAAAGACCTAGCTGATGATTATAGCTTACTCTGAATTTGTAGCAAACGAATCCTCTGACTAGAGCACCAGAAATCTGAGGTCGAGAGTTCTATAGCAAACATAAGAGATGTGTATATTTCTGCCTTAAAAAATATGAGTGTTGAATGGTTAATCAGTGCCTTTTTATAAGATGTCTCAGCAAGCCAAAGCGTTCAGCTCTTCCTACCATTTAGAAATACCTTTAATAACTGGTGGTCCCATCTGCCATCTGGAATCTTCCATTTAAGATATTACTTGTTGAGGGGCGCCTGGGTGGCTCAGTGGGTTAAGCCTCTGCCTTCGGCTCGGGTCATGATCTCAGGGTCCTGGGATCGAGCCCCACATCGGGCTCTCTGCTCAGCAGGGAGCCTGCTTCCTCCTCTCTCTCTGCCTGCCTCTCTGCCTGCTTGTGATCTCTCTCTGTGAAATAAAATAAATAAAATCTTAAAAAAAAAAAAAGATATTACTTGTTGAAAGATAGTATTTTTTTACTATTTTCATTCAGGAAACGGGTTGGGGCTGAGGTAGGGGGAGAATCTCAAGTAAGTAAAAACTTTGAGCTATAAATGACCACATAGGATCTGGAGCATTCTGGCGCATTTGTACACATCCGTTTAACAGACGTGTGTGCACTCTGTGTGGCAAACCACGTCAGAGAGCAGGACCACCATGCCCTGAAATGGCGGAACCTGTGGCTCTGTAGATTTGGGGAGAAATAAAATTTTAGGGCCAAGGAGCTTTTAAAGATTATATTCTTTAGATAGTCTGACTTTATTAAGCCTCTCAAAGTTTACCATTTAGTGGTGATGGATATGTTAATTGGCTTGATAGTGATGACCATTTCATGATGTGTACATATATCAAATATCAAGCTGTACACCCTAAGTATAGACAGTTGTGTTTGTCAGTTGTACCTAAATAAAGCTGAAAGAAAGAAAAAGTAATGAATTAATTAAAAAGCTAAAGTTCTAGGGAAGCAGACTCACGTACCTCACCTCATCCCACTTTTGTGTGTGGTTTCGTATGTGGTGTACAACACATTATTTCAAGTTTAAAGTTATAACGTCCAAGTGACCATTTTAGGGTGCATGTTTCAGAGGTGTTCAGTACAACCGTAGTGCTGTGCAGCCACCAGCCTCTGTCTCCTTGCATTTCCCTCATTCCCCTCACCCCACAGGAAAACTCTGTAGCCACGCAGCAGCCTCTGCGCATACCCCCAGCCACAGCCCCAGCCCCTGCCCCAGCCACCGCTGGTCTGCTCTGTCTTCATGGATTTGCCTATTTTGGAGATTTCCTATATGTAGAATCACTCAGCATTTGACCTTTTGTGTCTGGCTTTCCACTTCTTTTTAGGAAAACCATGGTTCACCCCAAAAGAGGAACTTAGCAGAAAGACTCAACTCTGGGGTCTTGAGCAGGGGTTACCTATAACCTGTTGTTCTGATTATGGGTTCCCTAGTTTTTCCCTTTTTTTACTAGTCTCCTCTCTTCTCTCTTCCCAGTTAATTGAGCTTTGCCTGTTTTGGCTTTGCCCTCCTGCTATTAATAGGGCCTCCACAGTAGAAAATTGATTTGGGGGTGACTTCATACGTTTATTAAAAGCTTATATAATAAAGATTTAAATACAGAGAAAAATAGATGTAAATGACTTAATGTAACGAAAACTTTGAGCATTTGTTTAAAGAAAAATAATTTTCTAAATTACTAATAATTAGTAAGCATCCATAAAAAAATATTTTTTTTGCCCCAAACACAGTAAATGAATGTAGTATTTATTTAGGTACAACTGACAAACAGTGTTACTAACTGGGTTTTTGTTAAGGTAATCTGTATCCACTATAATCCCTAGAGAATTGGAGAGACTTTCTTTTCTTTTTCTTTTCTTTTCTTTTTTTTTTAAAGATTTTATTTATTTTATCTGACAGAGCACAAGTAGGCAGAGCGGCAGGCAGAGGAAGAGGAAGAAGCAGGCTCCCTGCTGAGCGGGGAGCCCTGTGGGACTCGATCCCAGGACCATCCAAGCTGAAGGCAGTCATTTAACTGACTGAGCCTCCCAGGCACCCCTTGCAGAGACTTTCTGTTGTGGTGTTTTTAGAGGACTGTATGAAGTAAAATGTGTACATGACTTTCCTTTTCCCCCAGTTTCCACCTCCCATGTCATGTTCTTAGTTATTTGGAGTTTCATGCCCCCCTACAGACCTGCCCAGCACCAACACACATACTCTGTACTTCCTTACACCCCTGCCATTGGAAATAGAAATAACTGTATCTTTTTTTCCAGTCGTGGGAAGGTGTTATATGCATCTTGTAACCTATCTTGTAACCTTTCTTTCGTACTTCTCTAATGTGAGCGTGTTTCCATGGCCTTGCACACAGATTGACCCTGCTCCTTTAATAGCTGTGTGAGTGTTCATAATTTATGTAACCATTCCTCTATTGATGAACATCTAGGTGCTTTCCTTTTTCCTTGTAAGAGTGGCACTGTCCTGGGGCGCCTGGGTGGTTCAGTGGGTTGAGCCTCTGCCTTTGGCTCGGGTCATGATCTCAGGGTCCTGGAATCGAGCCCCGCATCAGGCTCTCTGCTTGGCGGGGAGCCTGCTTCCCTCCTCTCTCTGCCTGCCTCTCTGCCTACTTGTGATCTCTCTTTCTCTGTCAAATAAAATAAAACCTTAAAAAAAAAAAAAAAAGAGTGGCACTGTCTTTATACAACTTCATAAATACATATTTATGCATTTGCACACTTGTGAGCGTGTTTCTATAGGAGATGCTCTGAAAAGTGATTCTTTGCCCAATACTGATGCATTGTCCTTCCAAGATGCACAGTGCTGTGCCCACCACCTGCGGATGCACCTGTTTCCAGCAGGGTAACTCAGTCTTTCTCACTACTGCCAGATACGTAAAATGTGGTACCTCATTATTTTGCCATGAATTTCTTTAATTAACAGTTGAGGTTAAGCATCTTTTATATGTTTTGACCATTTATAGTTCTCCCATGAATCGCATGTTAATGCCTTTGCCCGTTTTTCTAATACATTGTTTATTTTTGCTTTTTGAGACCGTTGTGAATATTCATAAAACACTGAATCTCACATATATTTAAAATCGTCTCTCCCAGTGTTCCTGTTCTGTATTGTGACTTTTTATGTTTGTGGGGGGTGGTTTTTTTTTTTTTTTTTTTTTAAGGAGAGACTTTATTCTAAAGGATTATTACAAGGGACCAGGAATGGGACTATGGCCTGTATTTCTGGTCTATGTAGACCAGAATATATAAAGTATATATAAAAGCTATATAAAGTAGTATGTAAGTAAATATATATGGGACATAGTAATTTCTTTTTCCTTAATGGGATTAAATGTGACCATTTTTCTCTTTGTAGTTCCTGGCCTATGTATAAACTGAGCAAATGTTAACTGATAATCTGGGCGATCATTTTTAAATTATTATTGAAGTCATCCTCCATTTTGGATTATTTCTCCAGGTTTTGCTTCCTGCGGTGCTGTGGTTGTGTGTTTTCTGAGCGAGCCTTGAAAGAGATAAAAGCAGAAGTTTGTCACACAGTGAGTAGTTGACATACATCATTTGTTCCGTCTTTGTAGCTCAGGAAATCAGATGGTTTAGGGTCCCTCCCTTCATGTGGCATTTCATCATCCTTCAATTCTTTCCAAAATACAGATCTAATTCGTTGTTGCTCTGCTTAAAACGCTTGCATGGCTCATCCTGGCTGCATGTGGATTCAGAGCGCCTTTTGTGACGTGTCCTGACTGACCAGCTCAGGCTGAGCTCAGGCCGCTGCCTGACCACCTCCCGTGTGTGCCTTCGTTCCCTCTGCCCTGACCTGCCCAGCCTAGGGAGGTCGCGCCCCCTGTGAACCTTAGCTGCAGAGCGATTGCTTCCTCTGTGAACCCTTGCTGCCAGGCCTCCTTCCCCATTCCCCGAGCACCTTGTTACCCCACAGATCTCATCAAAATGTCATTGGTAGTTACGTTGTGGTTTCCCCACTGGACTGGGACAGTTGTTTTTTTCCCTTTTTGTTTCCTGGAAGACTTTATTTATTTATTTAGAGTAGTTTTCATAGTGAAATTAAGAGGAAAGTGAGGGATTTCCTCTGTTCATTCTACCCTCCTCCCCACCACACATAGCCTCTCCCATTATCAATGTCCCCCCTCGCTGGGGGGACTGATGAACCTCCATCAGTACACCATCACCCCAGATCTCGTCAGGTTCCGTTGGTGGCGTACGTTCTGTGGGTTTGGACAAATGGTTGATGACATGTCTGCCATCACGGTGTCATGCAGAGTATTTTCACCGCCCTCACGGTCCTCTCTGCTCCACCTGGAAGTGTGTGAGAGCAAGGAGCAAGGCGTGTCCGTCTTGCACCCGCAGAGCGCGTCCGTGCACGCTCACACTTGATGTAGGAGCTGCTCGTGCAGCTCACGTGCCGGAAGTGCCGATGGCCCTGCTTTCCCACTGTCGTTGGCGCAGACCAGACATCTGTGTCTCTGGTGTTCCATTGGCCATGGGAAACTGTTTAGTTTCATGTCGTGGATGCCAGCAGCTCCTGATGGTATTTTCACCCACATTAACCCTGTGTGGCTTTCACCGGGCCGCTTGCCCTGCTTCTCCCTGCTGGGAATGTTCTTTCATTCAGCGGCTTTCACTGAACACCTGTGAGGGGCCAGCCTCTGTCCGAAGCATGGTACAGTGGGATAGCCTGGTGGATAAGATTGCTACAGACTCTGCCTTCACGGGACCCCCAGTCCCGTTGGAAAGAGGGGCTCAGATTGCTGAGCACGGCAGTAGGGATCGTGACAGCTGCTGGGAAGGAAACAGAGGCTGATGTCCCCTAGGGAGAGGGGCTGCTGCAGTGGCAAGGGCTGCTGCTTTGCTCTTTATGGCAGGAGAGTAAAGCTAGTGTTCGAGTAAATTTAAGTCAAGTTAGAAATGACAGGCATGTTTACAGAAATACATCAAGACACTGATGGTACATGAGCCCCCGCTGAAGCCTGAAGCTATGGGACAGGTCGCAGGTGGTGGCGCAGGACGTGGGTGGGGCTCTGGGAAGAGGTGGAGGCTGTTGAGAAGAGGAGGGAGAGGCCCCGCTGCCGCGTCAGAAGGAGAAAGCGGCCTGGGGATCCAGCAGAGCGGGAGGTGCAATGCAAGGTGTTGTCCACACATGGGCGGGGCGTGTGGGCCAGGAGAGAGGCCTGGGAAGGGGGTCGGACTGGGTGGTGAAAAGTTCGAGGCCAGCGCAAGGAGCAGGTCCAGCTGCGCGTGCAGTGTGGCGCTGTCGATGCCTGTGGGAGCATAAGTGTCGGCCTGTGCAGGGCACGCAGAGGGTGCCGGCCGGCCAAGGGGAGGAGCCGGGCGGCGGGTGTGCGCGGGGCTCCCGTGGGGGAGGCCTCGTGGGCGCCGGCCCGCGGCTGGCCTGGGGCTCCCTCGGGCAGGAGGGGAGCTCTGTACACATCGTGTTCGGGTGTGTTTGTTTTCCCACGCAGTATGGAAGGTGGTGTTTCTGTGTTGGACACAGTGCAGGCACCGGAAGTGTGGTTGAGGAGGTGGGAAATGCTGAAATGTAGTAGAGAAGCCAAACCCGCTAAATCCGTGGCTGCCACACCAGGCCGCACGGTAGAGTCTCCACAGCCATGTCGGTTCCCGTCCCCCATTTCAGCCACTAAAGCTGGATCTTCACAGTTGGGGAAGAACCCCGCGGAGTACTGCTTTTATTACAGTTTCCAGAACGATTCCAGTGGGCAGCCAGGCCAGGGGGCAGGGGCGAGTGGCTGATCCAAAGCAGCCAGACCTTATTTTCTTCTACCCGTAATGGTAACCATCCCTCGGATGGCCCGAAGCTGCCCTTTGCCTGGGTTGACCTCGCACATCATCGGTGACCACGTTAACAAACTTGTAGCGAAACAGGATTGTCTGTGCAGGGCTTCACAGAGAGGTTGATTGTATGTCATGGAAATACAGCATTGCAGGGGAAGTCGGACACTTTTCTTGGTACTTGAGAAGTTTTACTGGGCGCTAGTGAACTTTTAAACGTCAGCACCTTGGGTACTTCAAGGGAAGGGAAGGAAGCAGGTGGAAAGGGGAACTGAGGGCGTCAGGGGTTGCACAAGAAGGGGCAGGGGCAGGTGAGAACCGGGAGCGCGGGCTCTTCCTCTCTCATGAGGGCAGCTGCCATGGCTGTCGAAACCTCTGACAGGCAAGACAGGGCGCTGGCTACCCTCCAGGAATCCCTCGGGGAGAGAACTTTCGGGAAAATAAATCTGTTGCCAGAAGAGCGAGATAATGAGCACTTTCTCACTTCAGGATCCACATAAAAAAATTGCCTTCGCAAAGCCAGATGGAATACTGGTTTGCTCATACTGGCTTCCGCAACAAGGCGCCAGACACTGGGGAGCTCCTCAGAAGTTTACTCACAGTTCTTGAGGCGTGAAGTCTGAAATCACAGTATTGGCAGGGTTGGTTCCTTCTGAGGCCTGGGAGATGGCCATCTTCTCCCTGCATGTCTTCGTGTGGTTTTCTCTCTATGGAGGCGGTCTCTGTGTCCAGATTTCCCCTTTTTGTAAGGACAACCAGTCATCGGATTAGGCCCACCCCAGTAACTGCATCTTAACTGCATCTACAGCGACCTGATTTCCAAAGAAGGTCACATTCTAAAATACTGAGGGCTAGGACTTTAGCTTTTTGTGGGGGACGCATTCAGTGTATAACACTGTGCAATTTAGAAAATCATAGAGCATGGGACAGTCAGTGGCCCCCTTCAGTGGGAGTCATTTGTCCACATAACCAACACGGAGAGTCAGCTTTGGGTCACACACCAGCGCTAGCTTGAGACTGTCTCTTCTCTGGGCTTCAGATTCTAATACATAAAATGAAAGTTTATAGTAAATTCTTAGACAGCTTTCCTTTTAGATCCAGATTCCAAACAGTAACATTTTAAAATAATAAATTACAAATGTATATCCTGCTACCAGGAATCGAACTCCTGCTTCTCATTTAAAGTCTCTCAAGTGTAGGAGAACTAAGCGTATCAGTCAAGGTTGGCCAACTGCTCCGACCCACAGCCCTCCCATTCCAGCGGCCAACGCAGGGACAGTTCCTGGGTGGGCAGCTTTCTTCCACGGGAAACTCAAGGACTCGGGCTCCTGCTGTCTTTCAGCTCAGACCTCCCCCGGGGTTTGGAGTACTCTGCTCTCAGCTGACTGATGGGAACAGGCAGGGAGCACACAACGTGGGAGACTTTTATGGCCCAGGCCGGGAAGTGGGTCATCACTTCTGTTGTCCATCAGTCCCACGGCCACACCGAACTGCAGGGAAGCCTGGGGAAGGTGCTAGAGCCGGATGCCCAGGAGGGAGCGAGACCAGCCTTTTCTGCCGAAGCTGCCAAAATAAAGAGTCACGTGCAGCTCCAGGAGCTGCAGAGCATCAGGGAAATGTCCGTGCAGGGAGCTGAAGCCACAGTATTGACGAATAAAACAAGTATTTTCGGTTTTTTAAGTAACATCTACAATCTAGAGAAACGAGTGTCATAAGAATGACTCCCGAACTCAGGGATGTTTAGGGTGTACGTTTTCTCTACTTTTCACTCTAGTTCCATACACATTTGGGTTTGCAGTTGACTAGAAGAGATTCTGGCCTTTGAGATCACTCCGGCTGTGTGTTCTGAAACATACGGCGCGCACACATCATTTCCCTGAACAGGGTCCTAGGAGATGCAGTTGTTAGGTTTGTGTGTATGTTTGTTTTCACTATAAACAAGTCACTAGCCAAAAACTAACTGTATTCCCCACCGTCTTCTTCCCTTCTTGTAATAATGGAAACACATTGGAGTCATAATTAGAGTTTGCCAAATGAACTAAGTGCTTGTCATTGTCAGAGAATGATCTATGGTCCTGCCATATTGGCATCACCTGGGACTTCCTTTGTGCTTCTCTTTTTAAGAAATGCAGACTCCTGGGTCCCTCTCCAGACCTGTGGAATCAAAACCTCCATTTTAACAAGATGCCCCCACCCCGAGGATCTGTGTGCTCTACAACATTTGAGAATCCCTGATGTCCGTGTTAGAGTGATCTAAATCTCTGATTGAGAGTTAGGTGTGACTTTCCACTCACTTCATTTATTTAGGCTTTGTAGTCATTGAGTAGGGTGTGTGGATATTTTAAAGTCAGAAGTGAAACAAAAATTTACATTCATGCTGGGTTTGTTTGTTTGTTTGTTTTTTTAAGTAATCTGTAAGCCTAATATAGGGATTGAACTCACCACCTCAGGATCAAGAGTGGCATGCTCTGCTGACCAAGCTGGCCAGGCACCACTCTTCTGCTGTCTTTTCGTGGGGAGGTGGAATGGAAAGGGGAGAAAATGTTAGAGAAAGGGGTATCTTCAGAAGGGGTCTGTGAATGCTGATTTTTTTTTTTTTTCATGCTTTGACCTTCTTTGGGCAATTTTAGCTTTCTTGCCATCATTATGGTCCTTGGAAATATTCAGCCTCAGGGAACTGCATAACCTGCAGCACAGGCAGCCTTGAACTTTTTCACGTTAGAGAAAACCAGTAGGAAAATTGAACAGTAGAGTCTGCGTTATAAGCAAGAAGGTTCTGCTCCCGAAAAGGGAAATTATCTCAAGATCTGATAAATGTGTCACCTTAAAGATACATTCTGTAGCGCTATGTTTCAGACATTGTCTTTGCATGCGATTTACTTTTGTTTTTACAAATGGACACAGGGAGAGTCTGACTCCGCATAGAGTAAGGCTGGACTCTGGAGCCAGGCCGCCTGCTTAGATCCAAATCCCAGCTCCTCCTGCTTAGCCGTGTGGTCCTGGAAGGTTCCGCTGCTGCCCTGGCTGAGTTTCCTCATCTGTGAGAGGAGTCAGACGTCATTCTAAGTGCTTCATCCTCACAGCAGATCTGTTAAGTAGAGGCCCAGGTTGGCCCCTTCCATAGTAAAGTGACTATTGGATTGACAGTGAAATGAAATTGGAATGAAATGAGCATCGAAATGAAATATTCAGTTGACATTGAAACAAAATGAAGGCAGGTTTGTGTTTCAAGTAACTTGAAAAGATACAAGCTTGCTTTTTTTTTTTTAATGGGTTTTGCCCTTAACTTGCTAGTGAGCTGTTATAAAATACAGCCACGGTGGGTTCAAGCTTTCTGAACATAGCCAGTTGGCATCATCCGCGAGCACTGTGCTGGCCTGCAAAACTGTGTAGAAAAGTAGAGCTGTGCTATTGTGGGGCCCTTGCGTTCTGCTCTTTCACAGTCTTAACATTTTCAGTGTGTGATTTCTTTGGAATCAGGTGTCCAGGTGGGAGAAATGCTTGTTGAGACGGGGATTTTAGTGTTCTGGGGTTTCTTATATTTGATTCGTGGCACCTGCTTTCAGAGCCTCTTTTCCTTCTGTTTAGCGTTGTGCTTTCCAGGGGCTCTTGGCCTTGACCAAGTTGATTTGATTTCATTTCACTGTGGAGCTTCAGTTCCTGGAGGCTTTAGACTCTGCTTTTGAATCACATGTTTCTTTCTTTTTTTTTTTTTTTAAAGATTTTATTTATTTATTTGAGAGAGAGACAGTGAGAGAGAGCATGAGCAAGGAGAAGGTCAGAGGGAGAAGCAGACTCCCCTTGGAGCTGGGAGCCCGATGCGGGACTCGATCCCAGAACTCCAGGATCATGACCTGAGCCGAAGGCAGTCGTCCAACCAACTGAGCCACCCAGGCGTCCCACGTGTTTATTTCTTTAGTGTCTTCTCCTGTGGTTCCAGCTTTGATTTATTTTGGTGGTTCCATGTCTTGCCACTTTATAGTTGGACATTTTCAATCTTGTACGATGCCACGAACTATTTTAGAGAAGGAGAATATAGAGGAAAGTCCTCAACAGAATGATGAGAAAGCCATGCACTGCTAAGAGACCCAGATCTGCAAGTGGAGAGAATTAAGATCATTCCTGCCTTCGGCCAGTGCTGTTCAGTATGGTAACCACCAGCCACATGTGACTATTTAAATTTCCAGTTCATTACATTTTTTAAAAATAAAGATGAAAATGGACTTAATCAGTCACACTGTCTACATTTCAAATGCCCCGAAGCCCCCTGTGGTTGTGGCCATGGCTGTGGTCATTGGTATGGGACAGCTCAGACGTAGCACGGAGCCATCGGTGCTGATGGTGCCATTAGCACTGTGAGACTCCAGAGACGTAGGGCAACCCTTTTAAGAAAGTGTGTTTGAACTCTGGATTAGTTTCATTTTACCCAAAGGAAGTAGACGCTTCTGTGTTTTTGTAGGATTAGCGGAACAAAGGTGCGTGGTTCGCAGCCAGAGAGCACCTTTGGAGACAAGTGAAGTCTCCTTTCCAGTGGGTTCGCTCCGCTTTAGACCCTCATCCACAGCAGGTCTCCGAGACAACGTGTTCTTGTCTGACTTGAGTCAGGATCTAGTGTCGCGGCCACTGTTTACGGGAGCAGTCAGCCCTCCAGCTGGCAGGTCCGGGGCCCCCAGCAGTACCTTGAGTCACCTTTCCTCTCGTGATTTCTTCCTCAAAGCTGGAAGGTGGCCCATGGTTAATAGGAACGGCTTGTCAACAGCGTGTTGCTAAAGTCATCTGACGACTGGCTTGTATCAAGTCATCATTTCTCACTCTTCCTTCTTTGGCTGAAAGTTCTCTTACTACGAGTCAGGAGCAGGCGGTAGCAGTAAGAAAGCAAACACTCGGCAGCTCCCCGCTCAGCCGCTTGGTCTCCTGCTGAAGTGACTGTCCTGTGGGAAACGCCAGTGTGGCTCCACGGGAGCCTCTGCCTCTTGCAGCACCCGCAGCCGGTGCCACCGCTCCAGGCATGTCACCACCAGAGGGTCTGTCGAGTCGAATGTGCTGGCAAACAAAGAAGGTGACCGAGTGATCCACGGCAGGTCTCCCGGGCCATACACGCAGCGCTCGTGGACGTAGCGGCCTGCGGAAAGAAGCACAAAAACCCAGCTACCTTTGTGTCCTCGTCAGGTCACATTCACACACAAAAAGGGACACTTTTCCAGGGTCATCTGTAAAGGCCCCTGCTTCGTAGGAGCGCAGACTGAGTGTGATTTCCCAGCTCGCTCTCACGGGGCTTCTGTGTAGGATTTTGAGTCAGTGGGGACAGGGATGTTGCCGTTCTTTCTGTCCGTGATCTCTGGCATGTTTAATGGCTACTTTAAGGGAATGCTGTGGAAGGTTCGTTAGTCACAAACACACGAGGGGGGTTCAATAGCGCTCATTTGCCTGGCCCACTCTAAATTCTGTGTTAGGTCCCATGAACTTTGCTTTCCTTGGTTGTGGGTAGTTCTCAAGAATTGCCTCGGTGGCCACAGGCCCTTGCTACGGTCCATTCTTGCTCTTGCTGAGTGAGTGTGTGATACAAATGGAAGGCATTAAAATTGGAATGGTAGAATGCAGTGCTCATTCCTTCTAGGTGAACTCAGTAGCATGTTTCATGTGCCTGAGTCCGCGCGCAGCGCCTCCTTCTCTGTCACCCTCCCGCCAGCGCTGTGAGGTGGCTTCCGTTACCACCTTCGGTTCCCAGAGAAGCAGGCTCCCAGTTTGTGTGTGAGGGAAAGGTCTACCCATTTTGGAGACCTTGCTCTCTGCGCAGCTCCGCCCAGCTTTCCTCTCCACACCAGCCTCGCCATCCTACTCCTGAAAACCTGTCTGAGAGAACGAGGGAAGGAGCGGAACTGCAAGCACAGAACCGTCCGGTGCTGTTTGTGAGGCTGGAGAGAGGCCGAGGGAACCCTCCCCTGGGAGCAGGCGTTCATCCAGGAGGAGGCCAAGCAGCTGGCACACAGTGAGCGCTCTGGACAAGGCACCTGTCGTCTGATTGAAATCTTTCTGGCTGATCGACGCTCCTGGTACGGTGTCGCAGAGTCACCAGAGAGTGATACTTCGCCACTTGAAAATTCTGAATATGGGCGGCTGCGGGGCTCAGGTCATGACTCCAGGCTCCGGGGACCGAGCCCCGCATCGGGCTCCCGGCATTGCAGGAGGCCTGCTTCTCCCTCTCCCACTCCCCCGCTTGTGTCCCCTCTCTCGCTGGCTCGCTCGCTCTCTGTCAGATAACTAAATAAAATCTTTTTAAAAAGAAAGAAAGAAAAGTCCGACTGTGAAGAAAAGCAGGCTGGAATACTTAGGACAGACTGAAAGAAGAATGAGCAGCACCTTGATTGTGTTTGGATAATTCTGTCATCTGCATACACATGAGTTGGAGCCAGAAGGGTACACAAGCGAACGGAAAGTCCTCAGTCGGGTTCCTCTTGTTTTGGTGATTACAAATGAACTCCTTGTTGCCGATAGCAACAGGGTGACCGTCCCTCTCGGTGTCAGCTCATCCAATGGAGGGGTACCAGGCAGCAGCACCTGGTTTGAGACCTGGCTCCACCACTTCCTGTGACACGGGGAAGTGACCTCACTTCTCAGAGTCTGGGGTTCCTCCTCTGTAAAGTGTGACTATGACAGTTAAAAACTGAGAGTCGTTGTGAGCGTTGACTGCGGGCCCAGAGCCAGACCCCGGAAGGGGGCCGGGTCTGCCAGTGCTCGGCCAAAGGCAGGGGCCATATTACTGCTTTACTTGTAGATGGTCTGCACGCTGAAGTGAGCAAGGGCGAGAGCTTTCTGAAGTGTTTCCTTTGGAGCAGTGCTGATTTTTGTTAAGAGTCACAGTAATTAGGCTCCTGGGTGGCTTGTGGGTTAAGCCTCTGTCTTTGGCTCAGGTCATGATCTCAGGGTCCTCGGATGGAGCCCCGCATCAGGTTCTCTGCTCGGCGGGGAGCCTGCTTCCCTCTCTCTCTGCCTGCCTCTCTGCCTACTTGTGATCTCTGTCAAATAAAGAAAATCTTAAGAAAAAAGATATTCACAGTAATTGGGCTTTTTTGCCAACATTGACATATCCAGGTCGTCACTCAGAGAATTCAAAATCATTATTATTGATAGCAACAGCCCTTCGTGACTTTTTTTTAAAAGATTTTATTTATTTATTTGACAGAGAGAGAGACGGCAAGAGAGGGAACACAAGCAGGGGGAGTGGGAGAGGGAGAAGCAGCCTTCCTGCTGAGCAGGAAGCCCAATGTGGGGTCCCATCTCAGGACCCGGATATCATGCCTGAGCCGAAGGCAGACGCTTAACGACTGAGCCACCCAGGTGCCCCTCCTTCATGACTTCTTATACTGTGAGTGAATCATGTTTTCAGGAAGCATTTGAGCCCCCCAGCCCCACCCGAGCATTTATTGACCAGGCTTGTTCACCCCACATCTGTGTAATGGCAGCAAGTGCCTGTTTTGTAAAGAAAGGTTGAGGTTGCTCCTTAGGTCCCTAATTGAATCCTGGCAAAAATATTTATTAAAAATATCTAGGGGGCGCCTGGGTGGCTCAGTGGGTTAAGCCTCTGCCTTCGGCTCAGGTCATGATCTCAGGGTCCTGGGATTGAGTCCCACATCATGCTCTCTGCTCAGCGGGGAGCCTGCTTCCGCCCCTCTCTCTATTTGTGCTCTCTCTCTGTCACATAAGTAAATAATTAAAATCTTTAAAAAGAAAAAAAAAAAAGGAAGGGAACACAAATATTAAAAAAAAAATCTGGAAAATTCTTCCAGCCCTTCCGACCTGGTTCCTGTCGGGAGGATGGCAGCACACACAGCAGCAGGAATTGCTTGTTTTCAAATTACTCTGGTGTTGGGTGTTGGACTTTCCATTTGTCTGCAGCCTGTTTCTTTTAGGTCAGTCTTTTAAACAGCTTGAAAATTGGGTGACCCCGGTTCTCTCTGGTCTACTGTAACTCAGGCCCGAGGACCACAGCCAAATGCCCACTGAGAGGAGGTGGCTGTACCTGGCGGTAGTCCCCACCATGGCTGGGCAGCCCTGTGCAGACGGAAAGGGGAGGCCGGGTCCCCTCGGACAGGGGCTGCTGTGCCCTGGCTGCCCGCACGCACATCTGCTCCACTCTTGCGGCCTTCTCCGTCCCATACGTCAGCGGCCCCATAACGGTCAGACCCCTCATTTGCCTTTCCGTGCAGGCTCCCAGAGGGTTTGCGTCTCTCCCTGTGGGACTGTATATGTGGCAATGTGACCGCTGGCCTCCGGCTTGTCCCCAAGGTCATGTGCTCCTCGGGGGCAGCCGTCCGACCCTGGGCTCCGGGTGGGTGCGGAGAGCGGGTGCCTGAGACCCTGCCGGCAGCCGGTGCTTTTCCAGCCTGTTCGCCACCGGGGGACACCGCCCTCCCCACCCAAGCCGTGCTGTTCTGTATTGTCCTGGTAACTAAAACCTCGGGACACCAGACAAGAATTCACAGCTCCCCAGGACAGTCTCCTGAGGGCAAAAAGCAAAAAGACCTTCCTTCAGCAAGAACCACTTAAAAACCCGCTCCGGACCTTCCCCCTGTGTTTGTTACTGATCGTCTGTTCTGGTGGCGAGCCCGGGAGACACACAGCGTTTTGAAGTGGGTGTTGAGTTTGAATTCTAGGAGCGGGCGGAAGAAACCCGCTAGCTTTTGTGTATTTTTATCTTAAAACGTTTAAAGTTGCAGCCCGGTTTTGGCTTCACTTTTTGAAAATGTGTCAACCCAAATGCCTAGGATTTGTGCGCTTTTCTGTCTAGGTATTATAATTAAATAAGTTTTTTAAAAATTGACCCCATGGCATCGGAAGCTCGTCCATCCCATCCCTGTTGTGCGCACGATCGTCCGCGGCTCCCGACAGTACCCGGGCGGCAGCTGGACAGTTTCCATCAAACAGGAAGGCTGGCTTTTGGTTTGGTTCGATTTTTACCTTTACATCCGTCGTGAACACGTCCCTCCTCGTGTCTCCATTTCACAGCGCGAACACCTCCTTCCCAGCCGGCGTCCGGGGTGGCTCCCGGGGCATCTGGGGGGGGAAGCAGAACAGGCATGGCCCCGTGCGCAGACAGCACCTCGGCCCTTCCCCTTGCTCCCCGGGCAGGGGTCCGGGGGAGAGGCGGGGCGCAGGGCAAGTCCAGCCTCGCCACAAGGGCTCGGCTCTCCGCTGTCATCCGACGAGGGGCTAAGGCTCTGGGGGGCAGTGGGGGGCCCCGCGCTGGCCTCGTGTTCCAGCGCTGTGCTCCGCTTTCATCCCTTCCTGCAGCCCCAAAGTCACTGACCAGGTAGCGCGTGCCCTGGGCTTGATGATCTTGGGTTTCTTGGGATGGTGTCTTCCCCGTGACAGCCCTCTGAGGGGATTCGGAAATAGGATTTTCACTGGCTATGAGAGATTATAATAAGATCCTAACTGGTTTCTACTGGATTCGGCACTTGCATTGTCATCTGGACCGATTAGCTTAGTTGTTCGAGCCTGAAGCCACATCCCCTGCAGGAGCCAGTCAGCTTTATGCAGAGAGAAAGTGAGTCACGTACAGAAGGACATCAGCCCTCCCTCTGCCTCTCAGGGAACCCATCCGAGGTATCCTGTCTGCCACCCCCAAAATTACTACTTTTAGTATTTTCTATTCTTTTTTTTTAAGATTTTATTTATTTATTTGAGAAAATGAGACAGCATGACAGGGGAGAGGTCAGAGGGAGAAACAGACTCCCCCACACTGAGCAGGGACCCTGATGTTGGACTTAATCCTGGGACCTCAGGATCATGATCTGAGGCAAAGTCAGTTGCTTAGCCAGCTGAGCCACCCAGGTCCCCCAATATTTTCTATTCTTAAAGAGCCCCTAGCATTATGTCTGGCACTTAGTAGGTACACAGTAGTATTTAATGACTAAATGAAGAAGTTTCTGAAGATTCATGCTCAGGTGCTGGTAGGACTTCTTTCTAGAAAGGGAACAGGAGCAGCCGGGCTGGTGTGGGAACATGGCACATTCTCAGCAAACTTGGGATCCCTAAAACCAAAGAGCTTCCCATACTCAAGTGGAAGGTCTTGCAAAATGCAGAGCTATTTACACGCCATAGAAAACAGTGAGATAGAGCTTTCACTCAAGAGTAAACTTCTGTCGTTGTCTCTGATTTGAACAGACACCACGTGCCTGATTGTTCTTACCTCTCAGTCGGTTCAGGGTCACCCAGTAATGTCGTTCTGGGCTCTGGATGCCTTTGGACCAACGAAGCATGTCTTTCGCACGGGTGTCAGTCAGGACAAACTCTACAAACTTCCTCGTCAGGACATAGTAAGCACTTCCAAAATAAATTGTTAAATTATGGGGCGGTTTGTCCTTGAATCGTTTATTTGGAGATACGTAGATATTTCCTTCAGGGGCGGATTCAGGATGACTTTCGCTTGTCTGGGATTTCACGTTCGGTGGTTGGACTACTCCAGGAGTGATATTTTTGTCATTCCATTTGCTTCTGATGTAGTGTATGATTTCTTTGTTGGTTTTGATTGGAAAATCCTGCCCGCAAAGGTTAATGACGTAGTTCCATTGGAATTTGGGACGGACCAGCTCTTTCATACAGTTAATATCCGCCTGGAGTCTTGAAAAGCCGGTGTGGGCCACTCTTGCGCTCTTTGATGAAATAAAAATATTTTCAAAACAGTTCACCAGGGTTTGCACAGCGGTCTTGTACTTCTTCGGAGCCGTTTCATCGACATGGATACAGTAAACGTTCTGAGGCATGTAAATCGCTCTGAGAAGCTGTGCAAACATCGCCAGCTCCTTGCGAATCCTTATAATGTATGCCAGAGAGAAATTGCCCTCTTCTGCAGACAAGGGTCTGGTTATGACACGCAACTCCTGGGAAATCCTTGAGCAATTTCCTGATGTGCGTAAATGAGCAAGAATTTGAGAACCGTGAGGGTTTTTACAAAATCTTGCGATTTGGAGGGCGGCCCCTTTCCCTTCAAGTAAAGCTGAACACAGTTCATCCGGATAAAAGCCGCATTCCACTACTGCTGGGTAGGTGGGTTCCTCCTCTGCCTCCTCAGGGGTTGGGTTCCGTAAATAAAGCAAAACGAAGATGCATACGGCCGCGCACACGAGGAGCCCGGGCTTTGTGGCTCGCAGCTGGCTCATGTTTCCGGCCTTCTCAGCACTATGGTTTGAAGGGTTTTCCTTTAAGCTTCCTACGAGAACAAGAGGGAGAATTTAGGGTGTGGCAGCTCTCCCCCAACCTGCAGCATGACTGAAGTGCACATATTTAAGGTGTATAACGCACTAGTTCTTCTATACGTCCACACCCACAAAACCATCACCACGATCATCGTGACAGGCATTCCCCTCAGCCTGAAAGTTCCCTTGGGCCCCTTTTACTCCATCCTCCTTCCACTGTGTCTCTGGGCAGTTTCTGATGCTCTGTCCGTCACCAGATTTGCTGGCATGTTCTGTAACTTTATATAAATGGAGTCCTACACTGTGTGCTTTCTGCCTGGCTTGTCTCACTTTGGTTACTCATTCTGAGATTTCATCCACATCATTGCATTTATCCCTGTCCCGGATTCCATCACGGGCACGCCACAGTTTATCTGTTCATCTGCTGTGGACATTGAAAATGTTTCCAGTTTTCAGGATATTACTAGACACTATAAGCATTCATGCACAAGTCTTTGGCCCTTTGTTTCTGTTTTTTTTATTTCAGTAGCTTTATTGAAAGGTGCAGCCCTTAGCACCAAAACATGATGGTAGGTGGTTAGGTGACCCCTACCGACTCAGAATTAACACTTATGGATTCAAATGATTGAAAATGTATCAGCCTTCGGGAAAATTGAAAAGCGATCCACAAATCATGTTTACCAAAGTATGAGATATACTGTGGGTCTGTGGTTTATTTTCCAGGGGTTATTTACCCATAACGTTATGTCAGAATTGGGCACAGCCATCCTGGATGGCCTTGGCTGCACACTGCACACAGTAGCCATTTGCAACACCTGTGGTGCTGGAGGTCTCCTTATGTTACAGCAGAAAATCCTGATGACGGCTTCAGCGAACTTATAGTCATGATGTTTCATATCTACTTAAGACTTTGTTTTGGAACAGATGTAGATAGACCCTGTCCTGTTCCTCATGATTCAGAGTTCATTTTATGCTGTTACTCCGTATCATGTTATAACTCCTTTCAGTGAAGGAAGCAACATATGGAGAGAAGTTTTGTGATCACAGAATTCGACTTGTTGACGTGAGTTTATGATTATTTTTAGAGAAGAGTTCAGTGATTGAAAACATGGTATCTTTATCTGATAAAAATTAATTGATAATGAGTTGCCTTTCTGGAACCCTACAGAAATGCATGAATAGGTTTAGTAGCAGGAGCAAAGGCGACCAGAAGCATTTTGATTCATTATTAATGCATGAAGATGTCATCACCTTTGAAATTTAGGAAGAAAACTGATCAGGTAAAACATCTATGTGATAGTAATTACTTTTTTCTTATTTATAAATCCTGACTCCTGGTTTCCATAAGAAGTCGTATCGTTGCCTGTTTAAAAAGCCCATTTGCTTTTGAGTAGTGTTCTAGCTCACACTGACATTAGTCCCTTTGCCCTTCCGCATCATTATTACAGACGCCACACAGATGGAGCATGGACTAGGCAGCATGTGAGCTCTCCTTGTGTTCTTTTTTTTTTTTTTTTAAATATTTTATTTATTTATTTGACAGACAGAGATCACAAGTAGGCACAGAGGCAGGCAGAGAGAGAGGGAGGGAAGCAGGCTCCCCGCTAAGCAGAGAGCCCGATGTGGGACTCGATCCCAGGACCCTGGGATCATGACCTGAGCCGAAAGCAGAGGCTTTAACCCACTGAGCCACCCAGGCACCCCTCTCCTTGTGTTCTTAAACTATGAGCTAATAAAGGTTGTAAGTGCTGATTACAGGTTGTGAATTTTAAAAATGTATTTATTTTCCTCTCATAGTTTCTTTTCCTTCATCCCGCTTCAAAAATAAAAAGCAGTCACTGCCCAAATAAACCAAGTTACAGTGTTTTTTGCCAGGTCAGTAAACGCTTGTGGATAGCCCCAAACATGAAATCTAATGGCATAATTTTAAAGACTTTTTTTTAAATTATGTAATACTTTTTATAAAGACAAAAACTCACTATAATGAACACACTTCCTGTCTGGTCTGTAAAATAAACAAAACCTAGAAATTCAGCAGGAAGGAAATACCTTCCTGAAGTTAAAATAAATTTAGCTATTTTTATAGATGTTGGCTCCAGGGCGCGCACGTACCGTAGTTTGTGGCACTGTGTGACAGCTGTAGTGTGGGGAGGTGGTTTGGGGGCTTGTCCTCTTCGGGGTGGTTTCTAGGCTCGGGTCAAAGTAAAAGGTTCTGGTTTCATGGTAGGACTGTTGTTAGCCCCGCTTCGCTGACAGGTCACACGCCATAGAAACTGTGGCTCCGCCCCAGGGAATTGGCTCTTTTCAGTAGTTTGTAATAATTAAATGAGGACAAGTCCCATGTGCAATCCGTTGTCCTTCCGGGCCATCCCTGAGCTAAGTGTTTTCGGTCCCTTCTGCAGCCCCGGGCGTGTGAGCGGGGCTGCGTCCACCTGCCGCCTCTCTCCCCGGGTCTGGCCGAGCAGAGCTCAGGCCTGTGCAGTCGCAGCTTCCCGCCCGGGTGGCCTCTGCACTGCAGAAGCCGCTGTGCCCTCCGGTGCCCGGGGCAGTGGGGTGGAGCTTAGTTGTCCTTGCTTCACCGCAGGCTCCTCCCGGCAGGCCCGCCTGCCCCGTGATTGGGGCTCTTGCCTGGCTTTCACGTGCCAGTGACACCCCCTGCGGGCGTGGCATCTCTGGGCCAGGCTGCCAGCCCATCCTCTTTAAATGGGGGGACGTGCCCCACCTTTGGTTTTGCAAACGCTTCCTAGCCTTGATTCTTGTGATCTGTGATGGTTTTGTCTGGGATGTAAACGTGGCTTTTTTTTTTTTTTTAAAGATTTTATTTATTTATTTGACAGAGAGATCACAAGTAGACAGAGAGGCAGGCAGAGAGAGAGAGAGGAGGAAGCAGGCTCCCTGCTGAGCAGAGAGCCCGATGCGGGACTCGATCCCAGGACTCTGAGATCATGACCCAAGCCGAAGGCAGCAGCTTAACCCACTGAGCCACCCAGGCGCCCTAAACGTGGCTTTTGTTGCCATCATGAAAATGTAATCGTTAAACAGGTGACTTTCCTATCACTGAACTAATTGCCAGACATGTCCGTGGTGTTTTTCAAGTGTGAGGGATCGGCAGCTCACGTAGAAGGGCAGGGAGACTGATTTTTGGACCCTTTTTTCCCGTCTGCAAAATCTTTATTTAAAGTATTTATTTTAAAGGCCTTAGAAAGGGGCAGCTGGGTGGCTCAGTCAGTTGAGCATCTGCCTTTCACCCAGGTCATGATCCTGGGGTCCTGGGATGGAGCCCCATGTCGGGCTTCCCTGCTCAGTGAGGAGTCTGCTTCTCTCTCTGCAACCCCCCCGGCATGCACAAACGCGCTTGCTTTCTTTCACTTTCTCTCAAACACATAAAATCTTAAAAAATAGTAATAATAATAAAGGCTTTAGAAAGACTGGCAGTGGGGTGCCTGGGAGGCTCACTGGGTCAAAGCCTCTGCCTTCGGCTGAGGTCATGATCCCAGGATCCTGGGATCGAGTCCCACATGGGGCTCCCTGCTCAGTGCAGAGCCTGCTTCCCCCTCTCTCTCTGCCTGCCTCTCTGCCTACTTGTGATCTCTCTCTGTCAAATAAATATAAAATCTTACAAAAAAAAAAAAAAAGACTGGTAGTTATCCTTGTGTTTTATGGAGCAGATATAAAGATTGTTTGTCCGGACTAGACCCATTTTTTACTACTCCAGTATCTTCTTTCCTCACGTGTTACTGGAGTCACACATGGTTCCTGGAACTATGTATTATTTTGTGTGTAAGTGAGAGCATTCGAAGTCTCTTTTTATTTTATTGTCAGTTACTGAAATTACCTTTCCAGAGTCTTACATACTCTGATAATCTTTTAGTGCCTGCATCCCTGCAGCTTTTGGGAGACAGAGTCAGGGAATATGTTCAGTGCGCAGATAGCTTCTAAACCATGAGTCATGTTTTGAAGATCATACATTCAGTTGACCGAAGACATGACATCCAAGAGATAGTCGAGAATCTCTTTCAGTAGAAATAACTACCAAAGTTGTGATTAAGGATGGGGTTTAATTTTTTTCCTTTTTTATAGCATTAGAATCTATATAATAGCAGAAATGATTTTCAGTTACTAGTTCTCAAAATGGGCTTGTTTTGCTTTTTATGTTTTTGCCCGAGCATATAATATTATCAAGGAGTTACTTCAAAACGCGTTACTCCCCTAATTACTAGACCGAGTATGGTTTTCTTCTTCTTTTCTTTATCCAGCCACAGTGCCCACCCCCCTTCACCCACCACCCGCCCCCCACGACAAGCCTTAACAGCGAGAAACACAAGTGGGCAGCATGGGTTCAGTACCGGGTGTTACCAGTAGAACACTTTCTTTAAGGGAGTCATTTTTTGTTTGTTAGGATGGGATGAATTGTAGCAACTTTTCAGGGGAGTTGACAATATCCTGTATAAGCTAACTCGTTTTGCTGACTCTTTTGTACTTAGTTTTTGGTAATATCTGTGAGTAAACAGATAATAAATGGGCATCTTTAAAGATGAACTTAAAATATTTTGCCACATACTCTAGAATATTATTGTTTCAGACCATTAACATTAGCTTGCCCAGATTAAACATTGTAGTCTCCATTTCCTGGACCGAAGATGGGGTATATGGTAGTACCTGCCCCATAGGAACACCAGGACAGGAGTCCAGGAGCAGGTGGGTGTGAGTTTCCTGCTGAGCCTCGCCGGGGATGGACACTCAGCTTGAGCAGGAGTGGGGTGCTTAGTGTTGACCCCCAAGACTGAAGGTAACGGTGTCATTTACTGTAGGTTTGTTCTAAAAAAAGTCACTCCAGCCGCAGCAATGAAAATTTGACACCTGTTATTTTTGTGGTCTCTGGGCTCAGAACAATACCCATAAGTTAAAAACATTTGGTTTTCTTGAACTCTTTGTTTAGAACATGACACTATTTTTGAGTTCAAATGCTGTCCCAACTGTCCAGCAAAACAAATGTCTTAGTCACAGTAGGTATACAATTCTCAGCTCCAATATGAAGAGGAAAACTTCGTTTTAGGATATCCTACAAAAAACCCCCACAACAAAAATAGCACATGTATGATTGGCACAAAGTGAGGCCTGAGGACATGGCCTTGATACCGGCTTAGTTGTTATCTGCTCTGTGAGGAAGGAGCAGCTGGTCGCATTTTAAATTTAAAAATCTAATCACATGGGCGCCTGTGTGGCTCAGTCAGCTAAGTAAGCATCTGCCTTGGGCTCAGGTTATGATCCCAGGGTCCTGGGATCGAGCCCTGCATCAGGCTCTGCTCTGAGGGGACCCTGCTTCTCCCTCTCCCTCTGCCTGCTGCTCCCCCTGCTTGTGCTTTCTCTCTGTCAAATAAATAAAAATCTTAAAAAAAAAAATCTAATCTCAAACTTGAAAACATTCTACTTTTATTTTCTTTGGCTGAAACAAAGACTTGAGGGCTGGTTTTGAGAGAAAAAGATGCCTGCTACATCTGCATTGAAAAATACTACTCATCTCCCAATATTCTGTTTTAGAACTAAAGGAGGCAAAGAAAAACATTTTATTTTCATACTGTACCTGCTCAGCCTCTGCCGCTTATGACCCGGGCGTACTTAGTGAAGCACTTTCCAGAAGCTGCTCCTCAAGATTCCGAGGGGTGGAATGCTGGCCGCCTCCGCGCCTGGTCTGGTTTTTTCTCTCCCATCGGTGCTTCTCTTCCCGTGGCTTCCGCTCAGATCACATGAACGGAGTCGTTTGGCCGGTTTTGTTACCCTTTCATCCCTGGAGGATTTTATTCTTGTTGGGTCTGACCTGAGGATTGAAAAACAGCGTCTGCTTCTCTGAGTGTTTCTCTAGGACCAGGTCACCGCCTTCCGAACACGATGAGCGACAGCAGCCTGGCCCAGGCGGAGGGCAGCAGAGGGGTCTGGCGTTCGGAAGCCTGGACGAGATCCTGGCAGTCGAGGGGCGAATTCTATAAATGCTTTTAAAAACCGGAGGCCAGATGTGGTTATCTGAGCCTTTTTCATTAAAGGGGTAGATAATGAAAGTCCTTTAAAAATCTTTTTTTTTGGTCGCTTCCTCAATAGCATTCAGCATAATCCAAGCGTTTCAGCGTGGCTTTCCCGAGGGCCTGAGTTCAGGGGTGCAGGGGAGCTGTGCCCGGCCTGCTGCCTGGGGCCTCCGCCAGGGGCAGGCAGGGCCCGGGCACGGGCTGAGGGAGCCTCTGCGCCGGTGCCGCTCTTCCGCTCTGCTGTCTGCGCGGCCGGATGCTCGTGCTCCTCCCTTCCCTTCTCTGGCTTCAGAGCGTCCCTCACTTGCTGTCTCTCAGGCTTCCCGCACACAGATCTGAGAAGAGCGGAGCCAAGAGGCGGGAGTCACACGCCTCCTCTTGAAGGTGTCCAGGCACCTGAGCTTGACGTTTAGTCCGGTGGGTCCTGATTCGCTTCACCTGGTCACAGGTGATCCGAGGTGCCTGTCGCTCTTCTGCAGGACAGGTGTCGCTGTTGCCGTAGGAAAACTGCGTCATTGGGCCGATGAGGTCGAGTCTCTTTAAGCTCATGGGGCCACAGCGTGGCTGTGTGTGGCAGGTGTGCTTCTTATACGGAAACAGACTCGTGCTGCCTTTCAGTGGTGAGACCTTGTATGTGTTTGCAGGGAGATCTTCAGAGGCCGGGAGGTGAGGTTTTCGGGCAAGAATCGGGAAAGGAAAGGCTCCCGGCCACTGGTGCGGTCTTGCGCAGCTGTGTCCCCCGTACCTTGAGTGCTTGTCGGGAAGGTCAGCCTGTGGGTGCTCGGGAACCGGGTGCTTCGCAGTGGCCCATTCCTAGGGGATAGGATCGGTGCTGGACTTCACCTGGCACCTCACACCCTGAACCTGGAGCGGGGAAGATTCTCTAAGCAAAAAGCAGTGGAAGAAACAAGTGAGAACACAGTGGCCTGCATACAGCTTTACGCTTCCGTAGCTCGAAGGGAAATACAGAATAAAACCAAACACACGGGAGGAATTATTGTGATAAGTGGACCAAAGGTCAACAGGCCTAATGAATCAGCTTCTTACACAGGTTGGTTCAAGTAAAAATCTTTTGGATGAAGATCCTAATAAGTAGGGGCGCCTGGGCGGCTCAGTGGGTTCAGCATCTGCCTTTGGCGAAGGTCATGATCTCGGTGTCCTGGGATCAAGCCCCGCATGGGGCTCCCTGCTCTGCGGGAAGCCTGCTTCCCCTCCTCCTCCCACCCCGCTCACGCTCGCGCTCTCTCTCAAATAAAGTCTTTAAAAAACATCCTAATAAGTAAAGTGGACCTACAGCATATACACGTAATGCCCGAGAGGCAGTAGGAATGCGGTGGGGATTTTTGTTTCTTAAAGCCAAAAAGGAACTATCTTCTTTTACCTTTCAGATCAGTGTAAGCGTTTTTGTTCCTTCAAATTATGTGGTGTGATGGGAAGTCTTACATGTGGTAGGGAGTGTAAAGTTCATATGACTTTTCACGAGAACTCTTTGGCTTTAAAATTTTATTCCCTTTCATCCTGGTTTGAGGTATTTCTTTGGGTCGTGCTTTCATTTATGCATAGAGCGATTATTTCCTGGTGCCCAGTGTGTGCGGGACTACTCGGCCACAGCGGAGGCGGATAACGACCAGTCCGTCCCTCTCGGGGCTTCCGGTGTGACAGAGGGAAGCACTACTTTAAAAGTCAGTACCCACGTAGGGGCACACGTTCATTTACTACGTGTCACAAAGTATTATGTAGGAAACAGACTTCAGTGATGGAGAATAAACAAGTCCCACAAGTGGGGTTTTGGGGTCTGAGATGTATGCTCTTGGGTGTTCATTGCAAAGATTGTTTGTAAGAAGAGTGACTGAGAAACCACTTTTCCATTTGTGCAGGATACAGACCTGCAGGCAGAATAGCAGAGTAGCATGTTATCATAATTCTACCCGTTCTCTCGGCCCTTTTTTTTACAGTTCTCTCGGCTGGCTTGTTTTCCCCTGATGCTTAAAAAAAAAGTTAATATCTAGAGATCATGGACATATAATTTCTTTTTCTTTTAGCTTAATAAGCACTTTCTACATTGTCAGACTCTAAAATAACTATCTGCCTGCCCTTTTAAAGAATGGATTGTGATTGATTTTCCCCATCTTGGGGGCGTCTAAGTTATAAGTGATAAAAGGAAGCTAATTTAAAATAAATACATGATCTCAGCTGTGCAGTAACAGTACACATAGAGAAATGCATTTGCAGGAACATATGGGTGTTTTTCGCTTATGATATGAGTTACTTTATAAGCAGAGAGGGTCCGCCCCTTTGGGTCAGCCGTGTCTCTGCTGCAGCCCTCCCCTCACTTTCAGAAATAGCCCTCCCTCTCCCTTCAGTCCCGAGAGAAGAGCCCTAGGCTGGCAGCGGGAACTGTGGATGGAAAGCTGCTTCCTGCTCTGGCTGCACTTGCTCCCAAGGAATGGGCCACTCACGCAAGTTCCTGGAGGCAGAAGCCTGCCAGGGTCAGGCACCCCCAGCAGGATGGGGCTTGCTGCCAGTGGGAACTCATGTGCCTGGGCTCTAAAGGGCAGCCCTGTTCAGGTCCCAGCAATTAAGGCCTGGAGAGCGTGGGTTTAGTATTAATGGACCTTTTGAGTTTGGGGGAGAAAGCAAGATAATTTTTAGTATGAAAGGTGTTCCTGACTTTTTATGGTTAGTGGCTAATTCAACTTTAGAACTCTGGGCACAACACACCACAACTGTAGGTAGAATGGGGTCCACAATCCTATCTAGACAACTAAACAGTCACGTTTAGTTTGGTGGAAATCAGCCACGGAAACCCCAGGTGGGGAAGAAAGGGGGGCAGGCTAATGGAACAAATGGGGACTCCTTTCAGCCTCTTGGTGGTGTGCTCAGGAGGGTTATTGACGCCATTGCCCCAGCCCCCCTGGGCCACATCCGCCACATGATTCTGTTCCTGCAGATCCCTTTTCACTCCCTTCTCAAGAAGGAGATCCCCCAAGGGAAGTCTCTACCCAAATCTCCCCCAGCGTGGGGCTTCCCTGGGGGCCTCCTCCTGCAGAGCCTGGAGGCCTCCCTGCAGTGATGGCGACAAACAAGCTCCTTTTCTTCCAAGGTAGTCCCAGCGAGGTGCTAACAGCCCCTCTTCTCTTGTTCTTAGGACTTCCCTGTGGCCCTGATCTCGGGCCGTGTGGGCCAGAGGGTGGGGGTGGGGGTTCTCTTCAGCTGTGACATCTTACCAGGTCCCTCCTAGGAAAGGAGGTGTCTTCGGTGTGTGCAGTGGGTTTTGGGGGTGAGAACCACAGTAAATAACCAAGCTAAGGCAGCCCCCAGGTCCAGTGGCTCTCCTGTGTGTGGGGAGGTGCTGGGAAGAACTTGGCAAGTTTTAAGAAGAGCACTTCCGTGTCTTGTGCTGAGAATGTGTTGTAGAAAAGAGATTCTGGGTACAGTAGGTCTGTGGCTTTTCCTCTTCCGGGCAGGATAGGCTTTCGAGGCCTCCCTGGGGTCAGCACGTCGTCGTGCTCACAGCTCATGCTTATCCCAGCAGGCTGGTAGGGCTGCGTGGCCGATGGTAAGGGACAGACCTGGGCAGGGTCAGCAGAAATCGTGCGCTCTCCCTCCGTGAAAGGGCACAGAGACCCACTGTGTCCTCAAGACACATGCATTCATGTAAGTGTGAGGTTTCTCCCAGGGAAGCTAGTTAGAAACACAGAGATGTGTCCTGGAGACGGTGTGCATCGGGACGGGGGGCGCTCGTCCAGGAAAGCGCAGCCCGCAGCCGTAGCCCCTCTGGTTGACTGTCGGGTACCCAGCCCTGTGCTCCGCTCCCTTAGCCATCGCCCTGAATTCTCACCTCCTCCCGGCTGCGCTGGGACTTCCGTTTACTTCCCATTTAACAGATGCGGTAACTGAGGCCCAGAGAATGCACGGGAGTGTCCGGGCTTTGGGACCCACAGGAGGAGGAAGAGCCCAGAACAGCCCCAATCCTTCCCTCAGCGGGGTGGGCTCCCCAGGCGGGCCTTTGAAGACGCAGGACCCCCCCCCCCCCCCCCCCCTGGGAACGAGAGTGGGCAGCGGCCCAGGAGAGAGCTGCAGGCAGCCCCTGCCTCCACACAGGTCCTTCCGCTGTGCTGCTGGGATGGAGCCCAGTTCCCCCCGTTGGCCATCTTCCCGGACGCTGGAGCAGGGGTTCTCAAAGCAGGGTTCCCCCACAGGCAGCGTCTGCATCACCTGAGGACGCGGGAGATATGCGGGTGACGGGGCCTCACCCCGGAGCTCCTGAATCGGACACCGGCCGAGGGTCCCCTCGCTCCCGGAGACCCTGACGCCAGGTCAGGCTGGCGAACGTCTGCTCTGTCTGGGACGAGGCTCAGCCCGGGGCCAGCGGGGTGCGGCGGGCACAGCACGGGCTGTCAGGGAGTGATCCTCCCGAGGCGAACCAGCAGCAAGTGCTGAGAGATAGGCCGGTCCCTGGCGCAGACGTGCCCTGCGTGCCCAGCCGCTGCCCGTGGCTGTGAACCGGACCCTTCTCCCGCCGCCTGGAGGTCGGGGCCGCGGAGCACACCTGGATGGAAAGAAGCCCGATGCCGTTAGGAAATGGTGGGCCCCCTCCGGATTTGCAGCCACCAGTGTGGGGCTAGCCTCACAGAGCCCCTCTCGGGCCTGCCATGCTGCCTGCGTACACAGAACTGGCCAGAGCAGGGCTCGCTCTCAAGCTGGCTCAGCCAAGACCCGGGCAGGAAGTTCCCTAGGGTTCGCAGAGCTGTGGTTGGGCTCGGGGAGCATCTGGGGGGCGTAGCTGAGCGGCCCTCCACGTGCTCATGGAGTCTCTCCTGTGTTCTGTCCTCTCCAGTGTGGGGCCGCCTTCCAGGATGACGACGTCATCGTGCTCAACGGCACCAAGGAGGACGTGGAAACGCTGAAGGGGAGGATGGAGGAGAGGAGGCTGAGGGCAAAGCTGGAGAAGGTAACAGAGCCCTGGGGTCCACCCCCGTCCCCAGAGTCTTCAGCTGCCACCTGCCGCCTCTGCTGTGGGGCCATGGCAGACCCTGGGACTGCACCGCGGGGGCTGGCTTTTGGACGTGCAGTGATGGAGGCTCTTGTATGGCCTTGACCGGCCTGGGCTCACTGTGGGGGGCATGGCGGTTCTGCCCTCCTTCACTCAGTTGCTGCATCTGTGACATGGGGCTGGTGACAGCACCTGTGTGGGGCAGGGTGCTCAGGAGGGTCACCAAGATGGGGCCCGGTTGCAGCCCAGTGGGGAGGGGTGCGGCCGCCACCCCCACTGTGCTGTGCCGGCTTTAAGAGTGTGAGTGTGTAAGACTCGGACGGTAGAGTGGACAGCACATCCGGAGAGCCTGTCCGTCCAGGTCTGAATGACCTGCGAATCCCCTGGAGATCTGGGGGCCCTGGGAGCCTGCGAACCCCACCCACTGCTGAGGCACCTCAGGTAGTGTGGGGCTGAGCAGCCTTCCCACGCCTGGGGGCTGCCCCCGGCCTTCCTGAGCCCTGCCCGGCCTCTAGTTGCGAGGGCTGCCTCTGCTCTTTGAAGGGAGACCAGTGCTGGGGACCCATGGCCGCAACTAAAGCTCTGTGTGGACACAGACATGGTGGGAGGGCTTTGTTCTGTGGCCCTGGGCCTAGGATCTTGTTCCATAAGTGGTGGATTCATTGCCTCCTGACTTGGCCTAAGGACCAGGCTCAAAACAGTTTATTAGCTAAGAAGTCCTTCTGTGTGCCATCCGTTACAGGTCCAGCAGCAAATTTTGTTGTTTCTTAAATATTTACAAATGATTCCTGTGATTTTTGTGAACAGCAAGTTTTTCATTCTTCAAACAAAACAAGTTAGGGCACCTGTCTGGCTCAGTCCAGAGAGCACAGAACTCTAGATCTCCAGGTTGTGAGTTCCAGCCCCATGATGGGTGTAGAGATTGTTAAAAGATAATAAATTTTTTTTAAATAATCACAATTTTAAATTATAAGATTAAAAATACAGAAGTTAGGTTCAGGGCAAATGTGGGAGAAATTTTATGATCAAAACTAAGAGGAATGTTTTGAAGCATTACGAAATGCGTTTCAGTGTCCTGAGGACGATAAAATAGTGGGGAAAATTGCCTGCCTCTGTGGGGCATCCATGTGTCAGTGATGTAATCATCAAAGATTTTTCGGAGTTGTGTTTTTCTGATCATCACAGACGAAAGAACAGGACCCTACACCCCCCGGAATGTAAGTGCACTCATTCTGTTAGTTTTGTGTGATTTTGTTATCGTATGAGCAAAAAAGAAAAAAGCTTGAGAGAGTTTTGACAGTTATCAAAAAGGATCTGCTGGTTCTTCCTTGCTGTCATTGATCAAGCTTAGTTTTTAAAAAGCACGAAAGGGCAAGAAAAGTGTTTCCGAGGCTCTGGCGTTTGTGTTGTCATTAACGGAGCCGCTGCAGGGAGCGGGCTCCAGTCCCAGAGTTCCCGCTGAGGTGTTGAAAGCCCAGTGGGGCCAGCACACCCCTCTCCGCAGCTTCTGGGAATGCCTCTTAGATACTGCTACCAGGATACCAAAATATTTCCCAAATATACTCCCAGCCGAGGACAGGACATGGCATTTCTTCTCCGACTTCTTACTGCTCTTGCCTTTAGAAGCCTCAGCTGTGAATGAAAGGCTCCAAAACCCCGTTGTCTTTCCTTGAGGACTGGGTATCATCCTCACGGATTTGAATGTGGGCCTTGCATGTGTGAAGCAAACGGGAAGTTTCTACGTTGTGTAGAAGCGTTACAAGTCATTCTGCCTGTCTGTATTACAGGTTCAAGGTGTGCTCCCCCTGCTGCTAGTGACCGCAGCCTTTGGTCATAATTAGGCCGTGTGTCTTTAGCGCCACCTTTTGGATACTTAGGGAAGTGCATGTTAAAGTAAATTCTCTGAATAAACCTCCTTCTGTTCCTGCTCTGAATCCATTCTGACACAGCTGTGTGATTTTAGAATGGTTAGTTTCGTTTCTTAAATTTTTGCTGACCAATGTCATGATTCTGAGTGACAGAATTCTAGTGCCTAGAAGTCTTAACAGGAGTAATCTAGAGTTTAGGAGGATGGGCTCAAGTGTCCTTTAGCACAGTGTCAGGTCTTTGTTCTCAGTAATCTCTGCACCCAGCGTGGGGCTCGAACCCATGACCCCATGATCAACAGCGGCGCGCTCTTAGACTGAGCCAGCCAAGTGTCCCTGGCCTCAAGTCTCTGGTGAGATAAACAAGTTTCAGAGCAGCTTTGCCGCTCTGAACACGAGAGGCCGGCATGGGTGAGGCTTGGTGCATCTTAGCCGGGCCGGCCCGCGGCGCCCATCCGTAGCCTCGCGGCTCCTGGACTCGCTCTTTCGTGTGCGGTAGTCACCGCTGATGCAAGTACCCCTGAAATCTGGCGCCTTCGTTTAAGGTTTTTGAGAATGTGGTTTTTGGAATATGAGTAGAGAACCACGCAGATCTCTTCAGCTGTATTCCTGAGGGAGCAGAAGCGCGAAACTGGAAACACATGCCCAGGGTCGGGGTTCAGGACTCGTGCGGTCCGAGTTGGCTCCTCCGAGCACCTCCCTCACACGGACCGCGTCGGCCTGTCGGCGGGCTCCGGGGCGGCGGCAGCAGCCACGCTTCCGCTGAAGTAGAGTTCAAGCACATCTCGGGTTTGCTCTTTCTCTTTACAGAAAGCAAAGAAGCCCAAGGCGGCAGAGTCTGTCTCAAAGCCAGGTGTCAGTGAAGGTAAGACACTAAAAGAGGGCCATATTTCAGCAAAAATAAGGCTGTGGAGCTGTTTCTTTCAAAAATTAATGCTTTTGGGGTGCCTGGGTGGCTCAGTGGGTTGAAGCCTCTGCCTTCGGATCAGGTCCTGGGATCGGGCCCCGCGTCAGGCTCTCTGCTCAGCTGGAAGATTGCTTCCTCCGCTCTCTCTGCCTGCCTCTCTGCCTGCTTGTGATCTCTGTCTGTCAAATAAATTAAAAATCTTAAAAAAAAAATTCATGCTTTTGCTTTGTTTTTGTCTGCCTTACTTTTGTTATTTTTTAAACAGAATTTCCAGGGCCATCAAAAATTAAGACAGGGAAGCCTGAAGAAGCCAGCCTTGATTCTAGAGAGAAGAAAGCCAGCTCAGCTCCCCGGAGTGCAGGTGGGTCCTACTGAGACTACAGGGGCTGTTGGGAGGGCTGCCGACCCAGCAGCTGATGTCCCAGTTCCAGCGGAGCGAATCTGAAAGCTCGAGCTGATCCTAAGTCATGTTTCTAGTAGTCCCTGAGCTCTCTGGGAGGCTGAGACACAGCCGCTCCACCCCAAAGCCTGGCTGAAGGAGTCTGGCCACCGATGCTACTTGTTCCCCTGTTGAGCCCGCCTCTGGCGCCAGGCTAGCCAGGCTGCCCAGGGAGCCGGACTCAGACATACCACGAAACTGGTTAGTGGCCCGAGGCTCGGGGCATGGGCGGGAACGTCCCTGATAAGGCTGGGGTTTCACGTGCACCACACGTGGCATTCCACCAGCCTTCCCTTTACCTGCCTCTGGCCAAGAGTCAGAGGGACATTTGATGCATATCCCAGAAGTCAGTGCGTTTCTCCTGCCATCTTTATCTTAAAGGAAAGAGATTTCACAAGAAGGCAACACAGATTTATTGTTAGGCGAAAGAAGGTGTAATCCTGTGTCGTGAGTGGCACCCGCCACGGTTAACGGGTTCCAACCTCCACCCTGCACAGCGTGGCCACTGGCCTGGGGGTAGGTGACCGGGCCTCCTGGGACTTGCGCACCTGCCACTGTGAGGCAGGCTGGTGGCACTTCTCCCGAAGGCGATCTGACCTACAGCTTTCACAGGGCTGGCACCAGAGCGCAGAGGACAGCGAACAGTCACTGGTGTGGTTTTCAGTGATAGACTTCGGTGCAGGAGCCTCATCTGTTTCTAGGAGTTGGCAGTTGAGGTGATGTACTTTCTCATTTACCCCAAGGAAGGAAGAGGGAGATTCCTGAGATTAACAGACTTTTTTTTCCCTTTTTAAGAACGTGATATGTGGAGTGAGGTGTAGGCCCAACATTAACGTATTTGGCTTTTCGTTCTTCAGCAGCAAACGGGAGCTCTTCTGGAAAAGTCGGGAAGCCTCTGGGTGGACCCCCAAAGCGGTCCATTGCCGACAGTGAAGAGTCGGAGGCTTACAAGTCCCTTTTCACGACTCACAGCTCCGCCAAGCGCTCCAAGGAGGAGTCCGCCCACTGGGTCACCCACACGTCCTACTGCTTCTGAAGCGCGTGCTGCACCCCGTGCCACACAGGCCCGTCCAGTTTCCACCAGGGCCGGTGGCCGGGGCATGCCCGTGCCCTGTGTCCTGCTGGCTCTCCGTTTGCGCCGAGCTATGAAGTCGTCCTCCCAACCCCCAGAGCTGGCGTGGTCTCCCCTGCTTGTGACGTGTGTGGGTTCCCGTGGTGACGTGCTGGGCCCTGCCCGCCCCCTCCTGCAGGCTCACGCCCTCCCTGCGGCCTGGAAGGAGGCATTCGCTGTACCTTTTATGGCTGAAATAAAGACTCCAGATTCCTTGGGGTGTGGGGGTGGCCCATTTTGCCTGAAATTCTAATTTTGCTGCCGGTAGTGAAACAGACCAGGTGGAATTGGACTTTAGAACATGAGCTTTCCGTGCACCCCGCTGGCGTGTCCATTGGCGGGCACCCCTCTGCGCCCCCCAGCGGAGCTGCAGCCTTCCCGGTCGCGTCTTGAGGGAGGTTCCTTTATTTTTATCACTTTCAAGTTGAAAGCCTTTTAGTTGGGCACCTGAGGGTTTGATATAAAAATAAAGCAAGTCTGCCTTTTCTCTCGTCTGTATTTTTCTCTCTTCCATGTTTAAGAAAATGACAGCCTCTCCATTGATGGCAATCAGAGCATTTCCACATCATGAATTCCCTTTTCTTGCAGAAGATGAAGGCAATTCTGTGTAAAATCGATGTGTCTCACTGGTCCATCCCGTGTGCTGACGTCAGGCATGGAAACGTCCCGTGGGACTGATTCAGAGCTGGAAACACCCCACATCAGCCCAGCTTTCTGGAGACGGTCGCACCGTGGACGGGCCTGGCCGGTTGCCATCAGCACGCGGGAGATGGAGCCGGGGAGAAAGGCCGGAGGCCTGGGCGGGAGGACTGTGTCCCCATGTCCTCTGTCTCCGAGGAATGGAAGCTCGGCCCTGCGGTGTCTCTGTTATGAACAGAATCATTTTAATCGGAATTCAGTTCACATCAGTGGATTTTTGTGGTGGACGTTTCCAGAACAAAACTGAATTGCCCATTTTCTTTTCCTCACCCATTTCCTATATAGCTCGGTAAAACCATTTCCTAATTGTTGCATTTTTTTTTATATTAGCAGCCATTATTTCTGCCAACTTCAATTTACCTCATTTTAGCCTTAATCTTATTCTGTGGGGATTAGTTTATCTCCAGTTTTTCCCCGTTACCCGGTCACAGTGTCCCCAGCATCAAAACTTGAGCAGCTCAAGCCGCCTGCTTCCCCTCAAAGTCACCTCCAAGCTCTGAGTGTCCCCCTGCCCTGCCTTCCACCCCAGCCTCTGCCACACTCAGCAGCCACCCCCTGCGGCTCCCCCCAGCCCCACGAGCACCGCAGCCCCGGCGGAGAGCTTGCCGTGGGGACTGCTTCCAGCCTTCCGTGTCCAGCAAGGCATGGAGTCCACAGAGGCCCGAGGAGCAGAACTTGTTCTGGAGGCGGGGAACGGTCTGCCTGTGTCCCTCCGGGCCTGGCAGGGTGCCAGGGACACAGGCGAAGGAGCGCAGAGCAGTCATGGCTCAGAGCTGCCGCTATGTTGACTGAAGCCTCAATGGGCCTCATCTCCTGGGACTCGCCCACCACAGAGAGGGCCGGTGACCACCTCACGTCTTGCAGCATCGCACACACGGTCACAGCTCGTGTCCGGTCAGGATGCCACGCCGTCTCTCCCACAGAGACTTGCCAGTCAGTCAGCGGAAGGGGGGGACGAGGCTTCCACGCGCCCGCAAGCTCCCGCTGCCTCTGCCCACGCCGCAGGGCCCGAGCCACTCTGCCAGGCCGGAGGGACCCGGGAGGGCGAGAGCTCCAAACACAGGCTGTTTCAGTCTTTGATTTCCAAGAAATCTAACGAAAGCCTCCCCACAATGAACTGAGATTTCCACTCAACACCTTGAACCTGTTCTTGCTTGGATTTGGACCCAGAGAGCACTTTGGCTCAAACATCTTTGCTTCATACCTGCTTTTCCACTTGTCCTCATTCTCTTGAAAAGTGCTTTGACTTTTGAACACAGTATAAACCAAGACAGTGTGATTCCTGTCGTGGAATCTATGTCAACATTTCCGAATAACAAAAATCAGGTGGGGACGAGATTTCCCAAGCATTCCCGTGGAGTGGGGTCACCCATGTACGAGAAGTCTGTGTGCCCCTCACTGCATCGCACCATAACTGCCACATTTTAGAGTACTGTTGGGGGGGTGACTTAAATTATAGGGTCCACACAGACACGGGGCCACCCCAAAATACCCTGCAGCCGTAGCTCGGCAACAGGGGTGACTCTCCCATAAGACCCACATGAGGCTGCTCAGATCAGGACCGAGCCTCGATTCCGAGGATGAGCCCCCAAGGGTCACCCGGGCACCCCCCCCCAGCACGTGGCCTGAGATACCAACCACCTGTTTCCCAAAGGAGCAGCTACAAAGTAGCCCCTTGGGAGGGCTTCTTTCACTGCCTACTTTCTAATCAGACCTTTGGATTTGCATCCCTGCCAGCCCCTCGCAGACCACCTACTGCAGGAAGGCCCCCGCCTTTCCATGAGCTGTGCACATGCAGGAGCCGTCTTCCCGTGTGGTTTCAAGTAGTCCTACGAAACCTTGCTCTATGCCCACAGCTCAACACAGTGGGAGGCACAGGGAGGATTCCCAGTGGATCCTTAATGATAGCAGAACGTTTCATTCCTAGGGACTAAGTCTGCGAATCAGAGAACACGGGGAAACAGATACCAGCCGCCTTGTATTCCATTTAACGAGATTCCTTTGGTTTCTCACCATTTTAAAAACTGATGGTTTTGAACACACCGGCCAGTGAGCCCCGGCTTTCCTCCTGGCATTGGCTTTGGTCGTCCTACAGGCTGGGTCCTTCTCCCTCTGGGTCCTCATGCCGCACAGATGCCAGCACTTCCTCGTCACCCCTCAAACTACCCGAGTGTCTTTTTCGGGAGAGCCTTCCTGTACAACCTAACCTAGAGTTGTCCCTTTGTTCTAGTCTCCTAAAGTACTCTGTTTTAATTACAATTTTAATGAAGTAATTGATACCCTTAATTAATGCAGGCATCGCACACTCAGGGACGGTCAGTGAGTGGAGGTGGGACGCGAGAGGGAGTGGTGGGGACTGAGGAGAGCGCTGCCACCCAGAGGGCCTATTGGACTCCAGCAGAGAACAGCCCAGTGTGATCAGATCATCCCTATTTTCAAAGGGAGCCAAAAACCATGGTTTTAAAAGTCGAGTCCCTCCCAACATCTAAAAATTGGCAAATCATCATGTTTAGGAACAATGCAGACAAAACCAAACACACCAGCAGCTCCCAGTCTGTGGCCTCTGGTGTCATCTCTCCTCCACTCGGCTCTCGGGCCGACAGTGACATGTGCTGGGGGGACCTGCTCACCATCATGTCTGGATTCAACAAGCGAGAAACAGAACTAGGTGAGGGCCTCTCCCGGGAGTCAGAAAGAATGTTCTGGTAAGGAGCTGGCGTCCCTCGGTGCCCGTCCTCCCGCTCTCACTGTCCACCTGACCTTTCTCCCCTTCCCTTTAAGCCTTGCTCCTGGACAACCACCCCTGGGAGCCTCCTCCTCTGACCGGAAGTCATCACAATGGGCTCTGTGACATCACCAATGGCCTGGCCCTAGGCACCCAGTCTCCAGGTGCGCAGGCAAACAGACCCACCATGAGCAACTTCGTCCCCCATCTCGGCTCACCATGCGGACGCTAACATGGTTCTTGTTCTTGCCTCTGTGCCTCTGCTGCGGCTATGCCTTTGTGTTTTCTCCTCTGCGAGAGAAAGTCAAAGAACCCCAGGGGAAGGTGCCTTGCGGAGGGCACTTTCGGATCAGACAGAATCTCCCAGAGCATGCCCCAGGCTGGCTTGGGAGCAAATGGCTCTGGCTCTTTTTCGTAGTTGTGCTGTATGCGATACTGAAGCTTCGAGGAGATAGTGAGAAGAGTAAGGTAAGGACGGCCCCATTTCCTCCTCCGCTTCCGTCTCAGGTCAGGCTCGGAGGGACGCGCGTGCTAGTCCTTATAGGCGGGGCCTCTCAGTAGAACGAAGTAGGCTGCGAGGCACCTGCCTGGTGGTCCTGCGACACGTGGGCACATTCATTTCCTGGTGTGTCCTTAGGGAAGACAATGGTCCCCAGACCCTCAGGGGTCAGGGCTAGCGGTTGAAGACGACCTTCCACTTATTGGCTGATTAAAAGGTTGGCTTGATATTTATCCTAATTTTTTTTAAGATTTTTATTTATTTGACAGCTATATATAGAGAGAGAGCACAAGTAGGCAGAGAGGCAAGCAGAGGGAGAGGGAGAAGCAGGCTCTCCGCTGAGCAGAGAACCCAATGTGGGACTTGATTCTAGGACCCTGGAATCATGACCCGAGCCGAAGGCAGCCGCTTAACCAACTGAGCCACCAGGCGCCCTGCTATTTATCCTAATAAATGAGATTTTTTCTAATGAAGGAGAGATTTAAGAACTTGGTGTGTCTCAGGTCAACATGATTCACAGACAGATTCACTGCCCCTGATTCTTAACTTCCCTAAAAGAAATTCTTTATTTCCTCTTATTGTTGTTTTTTTAAAATTCTTTATTTTTTACAAGTTGCCAAACTGATGGAAATGGTGTCATTATTCCAGGTAAGGAAAAAACCTGTCGTGAAGGGATAAAAGTGTAAAGAAGTAGCAGCTCCTCAAAGTGACTGAACAGTCCTCAGATGGGAAAAGGGAGAGAAATACGGCATGTTTTCTGCTAGACATCCCAACACTTCATGACCCTGTGTCCAAACTGAGAGCGCAGGGGTTGGCAAGCCTTTTCTGGAAAGGACTGGAGAGTAGCTATTTTCAGCTTTGCAACACGTACAGTCTCTGTTGCATGGACCAAACTTTGCCATTTTAGCCTGAAAGCAACCTTATGTAATGCGCAAAAAAATGAGCAAGGATGTGTTCCAATAAAACTTTATTTGCAAAAACAATTGGTGGGCCAGACTGGGCCATAGTTTGCCAATCCCTGGGCTAGAGTGCAGTGTGGGAACCATCTTTTCTTAGGGGAGCCCGACTCTTGGAACTGTGTCAAAACCAACAAAAGCAACCATATTATTCACCCTGAGTATCTTTCTTGACAGGAGCAGAATCCTTCTGCCCTTCGAGGCTGTTCATTTCGCTCTCCACTAAAGAAAAATCAAAATGCTTCCCCCAACAAAGACTATGCGTTCAATACCTTAACCCACCTGGAGATGGACCTTGTGAAATTCGTGTCCAAGGTGCGGAATCTGAAAGTAGCCATGGCAACCGGCACTGGCCTCAAGCTTCAGAACTTGGAGGTACCTGCAGACCCACACAATAATATCACCATCTATGAAATATGGGGCGAAGAAGACTCGGAATGAGTGGATTTGTGTGTCAGAGTAGGAGAGACAAAGTTGAGTGTTGACAAACCATATGCAAACCAATAAAACTATTCTGAAGAAAAAGAATTCTCCAAGTTGGCACCTTTTTTTTTCTTTTTTTTTCTCCTTTTTTAAAATGGAAGAAAAAAAAAAATAAATGGGAAGCCAGTAACCACAGCAGTTACTCTTTTGTTTTTGCCTTCTTCACCAGTCCCAGCGCAGTGAGTGGTGAGGAGAGCACAGAGAGCAACATGGTAACAGAGGCAGCCTTCTCAGCGGTGATGCCCCGGCCCTGGGGGGCAATTAGGCTTAGGAAATTTGGGATAAGATGTAGATACCATATTCATAGTAGTTACCTTTATAGTAGCGGTTTGTGTAAAAGATGGAACCAATTTTTATCTTTATAATTTATTACAAAGACCAACTTTAATTATAGGTTTAAAAGGAAATGATTGAATTAAGAGGGTGTGTGTGTGTGTGTGTGTGTGTGTGTGTGCATGTGTGCATAGGTCAGGGAATGGTGGATTCTAGAAACATTTGATTTTCTTCTCACCAGAAAAGTCTTTTTATTCGTTCTGTCTTGTGCATGAGATGTATTGACTTTTTCTTCTACCAGATGTCTAGTTGGATTAAGAAATAGAGAATAAATCTGTATTTTCAATGGAACTTGGATACAGATGAGCTAACCAGGGCTTCCCAAAGTAGTCGATAAGAATGTTTATAATGGGGAGCCTGGGTGGCTCAGTGGGTTAAGCCTCTGCCTTTGGCTCGGGTCGTGATCTCGGGGTCCTGGGATTGAGTCCTGCATCGGGCTCTCTGCTCAGCGGCAGGCCTGCTTCCCCCCCTCTCTCTGCCTGCCTCTCTGCCTACTTGTGATCTCTCTCTCTGTGTCTAATAAATAAAATTTAAAAAAAAGAATTTATAACGCATATTTAAACTGGGACATTTTGGTATGTTATTGCGGCTGATGGGAACTACACTCACCCTTAAATTAGCTTTACTGACCCCCAGTCTGGGTCAGCGGGCAGCCCTGTAGACACACAGGTGCGAGCCTGGAGAAGACATGGAAGGTCCCTGTACCTACTTGAGTCCATCTTGTGTGTGGCTGGCAGAAGAGTCCGGAATCTCCATCCGTGAATTCCTGTCTGGGCAAAGTCTTCAGGCTCTGTCCCATGTGTGTGTAGGAGTCAGACCTCAGACCAAAGCCGCCGGCCCCTTCCTCCCCGTCTTGTCTCTCCTGAACCCTTGACTTCTGGTCTTGACTTAACAGGATGGGGAAAATGGCAGGAGTTGAGTTGTGCCTTCAGTATTCTGAGTAGTTCAAGCAAATGGGACTGCGTGAATTGTCTTCCCAGCACACTCGGAGGCACCAGATATTGCGGCTGTAATCTCTGATCCCAACAGGGTGTAGATTTTAGATGAATGGAGATCATCTAAAAGGCCAGGGAGACAACAAACCCTGGGTGACGGGCCCAACCCAGCCTGCTGCCCATTTTTATTTACACTACCCACGAGCTAATAATGGCTCTTCTATTTTTAAGTGGTTGAGAAAAGAGGAGTAATATTCCATGACATGGAAGTGACATGAAACTCAGACTTCAGTGTCCATAACGTTCATTGGCACCCGGCCGCTCACGTTCATGTCCAGACTGCCTGTGGCTGCTTCCGTGCTCGTGGGCAGGCTTGAGTTACTGCAACACAAACCTGATGGCCCACAGAGCTGAAAACATTGACTGACGGCCCTTTATGGGAAGTTTGCCAACTCTTGGTTTATGCTAATCTTATTTACATGCTAACAAGCAGGGAGAGCGTTCAAGGGAATCAGATCTATTCAGCTGTAAATGTCACAAACCTCCCACGTTTGTCTGCTAGGCGAACATGGAATTTTATAAATCACAGTTTTTGTAGTCCCGTCCTGGTCACAAGCAATGAAAGACAGGGTTGGGGGGGGGGGGGGGGGGGGCAGGGGGCGGCGTGTAAGAAAATGCAGAGAACGTTGCAATTTCCTTAGAGCAAGGTGACCGAGGCTATACATTATTAGAACAAAATCTGTGCGTTTGGATGTAGCAATTTCTATTAAATCATGTCCCCGAGTCTCGGCCTAGCCTCCTGCAGGGCTCTGCAGACCACAGTTTGGCCTGGAGACCAGTGTTTTCTGAACCCAGTCAATCGTATGCAATGTTTTCCTGCAAAAATGCGTTTGATTCTCGATCTAGAGCTTAAACTACTGAAATCTGTTGTTCTAGCACAAATTCAATTCCTCCTGTCACCACACTCCATGGTCTCAGAAGAGCAGTTGACAGGCCCAGGGTAACCGCTGGCTCTCTGTTGGTCACCTGGGATGCTGGGAGGAGGGGAGTAGCGGGGGGAGGGGCGCACACAGTGGTTTGCTCCTCCAGGCCAGCGGGAGGAGGAAGACCCAGACTCACAGGACGGAGGGTGATCCAGGAGTGGCTGCTCTCACATCAGCTACTGGTTAGAAACAAGTCCCTCGCGGGGAGGGGGCGGGTGGTTTACACCCAGTGTGAGCGCCCGGACTGGGGCCCACGGCAGACCCCGCGGCAGAGAATAGGGACTAATGAAGAAGTGGGAGGCCCGTCGGTGCCCCCCTTGACACGGTCATCCGTAAGGCCTTTCTCCTGTATCTGGGCAGGGGTGAGGGGGGCAGAACCCTGGGGGTCCCCTGGGGGCACCCAGCCCCGTGTAACCAAATCTCTCTCTTGAATGACTGCGACGGAGCGGTCACTGCTGTGATCACAGCCCTAACTGACCCTTGGATTTCAGCCCCGACGCCCTGACCCGTACTCCCAGCCCACAGAAGCTGGGAGATAAGGAATGCGCGTTGCTTTAAGCCACTCAGTTTGTGGTAATTTATTGACGGAATTAGAAAACAGCAACACGGCACGTGCATGCACACACACACACACATACACCTGCCGGATCTCTCCACGTGCTGCTTCCCAGACCTGTGTGACCTTCCCTCTGACCCAGGCACCGGCCTCTGAACCCGAAAAGTGGGACCAAAGGATTATGGGCAGAGGATCAGGAACGGGGCTATCCCGGGGCCCAGGTGGCTCTGCTGCCTTTGGCTCAGGTCATGATCCCGGGTTCCTGGGATGGAGTCCTGCATCGAGCTCCCTGCTCGGCGGGAGCCTCCTTTACCCTCTCCTTCTGCCACTTACTCACTCACTCACTCACATAAATAAAATCTTTTAAGAAAAGGGGGGTAGGGCGTAACAGTGGTAGGAAAACAAAAGCAGGGACCCGGCATTGGGACGGTGTGTGAAGCGTTCTGGGCCATTTTGCCCCCCCGTGGAGACGGGTGCACCTGCCCCCACAACCAAGAGACAGGTCTGTGGCAGCCCGGAGACCTCTGCCCGTTGCCCCTTGCGTGTGCTCCAGAATCGCCCCTATCACCCAGCCGGGCACCCGAGCTTCTGTTTCCAACTCTCAGATGCCGTCATTTGGAGGGTGTCGGTGAGTGCGGAGACGTACTGCATACGCGACCTTTGAGGCTGGCTTCTCCACTCTGTGCCGCGCCCTGCGTTCCCTGCGAGCGGGTCTCTGTGCCGGCGCTCCGGGCACATCTCAGCATCCGAGTGCCGAGGGACACTTTGGTCATTTGCGGGCTCCAGCTCTTACCAACAGGTCTGCTACAGAGGATCGTGCCGTAGGTGTTCGTGTGGGAGTGCGTTTTTATTTCTTGGGGATTTCTGCCCAGATTTATGCCAGGTCGCGTGGGGAAGGGTGTGTTTTGGCCCCCAGTAAAATGCGTATGACTTTGGATGCGTGGCCAACATTTTACAATGAGATTCCACATTATATTCTGGTGAGGGCCACGCAGTAAATCAAAAAGTCTGATGAAACACACATAAACACAACAGGAGTTGCAGCAGTCCAGGACACATCCCCTCTGAGCTGTCCCAACAGACTCCCAGGAGCATCCCACCCACCACTGAGCCCTGTCACCCAGCTCCTTCCAGCTATGCCATTCCAAGCCTGTTTCTGCCTCAGGGCCTTTGCACGTGGCCTCTCCCCCTATGGTCAGTCTTTCCACCAGATGCCACAGTGCTGGTTGCCATGCTTGTCATTCTCACCTTTGCTCAGAGGGTCCCCGGCTCAGAGAGGCCTTCACTGACCACCTGGTGATCTCCCTCTGCGACCCTAGCTACCTCATCCACTTCCGTGTGTTTTCTTTGCAATACCATCACTGTGTGACATTATGCTTTTTATCAAGCTGTTTCTTCCTGGTCCCCTGGAACGTGAGCTCCATGAGGTACAGGAGTAGTGTCGGCTGAGGTGACTGCAGTGTCCTCAGTGTCTGGAACAGAGCTGGCATGTAATGGGAGCTCCATCCAGATCTCGGAAAGCCTACTTGGAACTCATTCCAGATTTAGAGAAAACAAGAGCACAGAGAGTTCTCCAACGCCCCTCCCCCAGCGTCCCCGAATGTTGGCCGCTCAGGTAACCAGGGTAGAATTGTGACATCCCAAAGCTGTAACATGGGGGCAACACTGTGCACTAACTAATGTGGATTTCACTTCATTCCTCTCTGTTCCAGGATCCCAGCCAGCAGCCCACGGCGCATGCAGCCATCCCACATTAGTGGAACAGTCCCCAGGCTCGCCTGTGATGCCCTTGGCAGTGGAGTAGATAGCGATCAGCTGCTCTGTGCAGTGTCCCTCCGTCGGGGTTGAACGACGCTTGTTTCCTCACGATGGGGATGAGGTTATGCCTTCTCGGCAAGAGCACCAGAGACTTGGTGTGGTGTCCCGGTGCCTGCATCCCTGCACTGTTCATACTGACCTTCATCGTTTGGGTACAGAGGCACCTGCTGCTGCTTCACTGAGCTAGAAACACCTTAGAGGATGCTCTGAGTCCACACCAATCGGCCCCTCAAGCTTTCACCCACTGCTGCGAGCATCTGTCCGCGGTCTTTTCTGCAATAATTACATCGGCATTTGCCAGATGGTGATTTTGATTTCCCTCTTTCCTTCTCATTTATTAATTGGGAGACGACTGTAAGGGACTCCTGTCCTTTCTCCCCCGTTTATTTAATTATTTATTGCCACCAGTATAGACACATAGATATTTTATTTTCTTGTATTAAAATCCAGTATTTGAAAAAATATTTTATTTATCCATTTGAGAGAAAGAGGAGCGTGAGTGGGATGGAGGGCAGGGGAGGAGAGAGGGAGAAGCAGTCTCCCTGCTGGGCAGGGAACCTGATGCGGGACCTGATCCCAAGAGCCCGGGATCATGACCTGAGCGGGAGGCAGATGCTTAACAGACTGAGCCACCCAGACGCTCCCAGATTTAATATTGTTATTTATTTTCTTGCTCACATTTGCTAGTTCCCTCAGGTGGGCTCCTGTGTACTTTGAACGAGCCCCATCCTCTTTTGAGCAATTTCTTACTTTCCGGCAACTCCAGAACTTCCGGGACCATCCTGTCCAGTCCCTGCCTCAGAGTCAACCACTGCTCCAAAGAGTTCTTGTTCCTTGCACTGGAGAATGGCGCTTGGCAACCAAGCACAGGCAGCTAGCCATGCTGGTCTGCACGGGGCCGTCCCAGCTCTCGGCCCCCTCGTGTGCCTTAGCTGTCCCCCACCCCTGTCTCTATTTCTGTATCAGTGACTGTGACTTTGTCCTGGTGTCTCTGATTCCAGCCTAGCACCTGGGTTCATTCTAGCCATCCCCCTGCCCCGTGGGTATAACTCCTTCCTCCCACAGGGACAAACCCAGCCCTCGAGATCTGTATTTACAGATTTGTTCAATTCTAGGACACACATAAAGTAGTTCAAGATTTGGGCCCCGACCCCACAAGGAGCACATTTATGAACCAGAACGCAGCCTGGCAGCATCCTGTCAAGATGCCTCTTCCAGGGGCGCCTGGGTGGCTCAGTGGGTTAAGCCTCTGCCTTCGGCTCAGGTCATGATCTCGGGGTCCTAGGATCGAGTCCCGAATCGGGCTCAGCGGGGAGCCTGCTTCCCCCTCTCTCTCTGCCTGCCTCTCTGCCTACTTGTGATCTCTCTCTCTCAAATAAATAAATAAAATCTTCTTGCCCCCTCTTCAGTGGGACAGTGAGTCCACAGGTTCGTGTTAGATCCATTCCATTTTGGCTTCCCCCACATTCCGGCTGGTTTTACTTGTGTGTATGTGAAGTTTCCTGATGTGTCACAGTGGTTCTAAGAGTCAAACATGTAGTACAAAATATTCCCGAGAACTGCTGCTCGGTCCCTGTCCCTGTCCCGGGCACGCAGACCCCATTCCCTTTTCCCTACCTGTTTCTCATGGAATAGGAATGAGCCTCTTTGGGTTCTGTTTTATCCTTCCTGTGTTTCTCTTGCACAAATGAACAGACATGTGTGTTTTCCTAGAACCCCTCTTCCTCACATGAAGGGTGGCTTGCTGTCAGTATTCTTTGGGGCTTTGCTTTTTATTTTTTTTTTAAGAGCGGGTCCTGGATACGGCTCCTCATTGGCTCAAAGAGAATTTCCTCATTCTTTTACCCGCCCGCAGAGGACTCCACTGTGTGGACAGAGCAAAACTGAGAGGAGTTTGCTTCACTGTTCCGTGTGGGCATTCAAGTGGTTTCCAGTATTTTGAAGTGACAAATAATGACGCAATGAATAACCTTGTACGTGAGTGTTTTTGTGTTGTTGGGGGGGTATCGTCCGGGGGATGCCTACACATGGGATTGCTGGGTAGAAGGGTAGTGCACATATAGCTTTGTTGCCAAATTTCCCTCAGAGGGGCGGCGCCAGTGTGCGTCCCGGCCAGAGATGCCCATACAGAGATTTATAAGCAAATGTGGGCAGATAACCCTGAAAGGCTCTCAGAGCGCGCGGGGCGGCCTGCAGTTCCAGAGACGGCCACGAGGTGGCAGACGACGCCCACCGCAGAGACCCGCTCTCGTTACCAAGATTCTGTTTTCTAGGGCCCTTGACAGGAACCGGGCAGGCGAAGTACAAGCAGTCGTCATGCTTTTATTACCAACAGCAACTAGCATTCACAGTACTAGTTTATATCAGAATGCCATAATTTTATTAACAATTGACATTTGCTGTATGATTATTTACTCACTCAAGGATTTGTTTGTTCTGTGCACTCTTGTAGGCTCTGGGGACGAGAAAGGGGAGAACAGCCCAGACAAATACCCTGCCTGGGGGAGAGAGGCCGTAAACACTCACAGAGAAGTCCAATATGTAACCTGTCAGGTGCACACAGGTACTATGGAAACAGATAAGCAAGGGAAGGGGTATGTGTGAAGGTGTGGGGCGAGCGGGGCTGGTGAGGGGGGCTGGTGAGTGGCGAGGGGGGCTGGTTGGTTTACAGTCAAGCAGGAGGTCAGGGAAGGGTTCACTGAGGAGTAAACCATGAGGACAACCTAGGAGGAGAGTGTGCAGGACAGACGTGATGGCAAGTGCAAAGGCCCTGAGGCAGGGGCATGGCCGGCGTGGTGGAGGGGCCCTCAATGTACTTGGGGTTGGGTGAGTGAGGAGATGATGTAAGAGACAAGGAACGTGTGAGATGCCAGTCATGGAGGCCTTGCAGACCATCCACGGGACTTTGGACTTTTCCTCTGTAAGATATGGGAGCCATGGGAGAGAAGATCAGATCCCTAAAAGCCTGGAAAGAGGGCTCCCTACTCCCCACTCCCTGAACCTGCAATTCATCCCTCACCAGAGAGCTATGTGCAGCCTCCCCATCCCAGGGCACCTACGGGAGAAGAACCTGGTCTCTTCTCAGGGGACTGTCACAGCTTGGGGGGGCAGGGGCAGCAGCAGGGACACCAGTCGAGGCAACTCCAGGACTCAGAGAGGCTAGGATCCTGCTGCTGGGAAAACTGCGGTGAGCAGCTCCCCTGGAGAAACAAGGCATCTTCCTGGGAGCCCTTCTGGTCTTCCAGCTACTTAACAATCCTGTCCGCTCTGGAAAACAGATAACAGGCAAAGCACTCATGTTCGCAAACACACAAAAGGATCGCAAAGGGTGGGATGTGGTTTCATGCTGTCTGTGGTTGAGTCCCCGCTGTGCGCCCCTGCTCAGTCCTTCCAGGGGTCCCTCCAACAGTCTGGAGCATCTGACTGATCCCCTGCCGAACTCATGAGCTGGAGAAGCTCTAACACACAATCGTCTGCCATCATGAGAGCCAGGATTGTGCCGGCAACAGTCCCCTTCCCGAGCTCCAAGGGATGGCGGGATGGTGGGTGTGGGAACCCACACACCTCCAGGGTCTGGCTCTGGGAGGTGAACTGGATTCACCTCCATGGGGAGGAGGGACCCCCTCCTGCTTCCCTTGTCCTTCCTCACTCAGCACTGCAGTCCCTGCTCACCCTCCAGGGCTGAGGTCTCCGTGAGACCAAGAGGACCCGCCAAGTGCTGGCGCTCAGGAAACAGCCCTGCCCTTGGTGGGCAAGAGGGTTTGGGCTTGGGAAGACCTCGGAAGGCTGAGGAGGGACTCCCACAGTCTGGAACTTGGGGGAACACGGGGCTGCTCGCTGCCCCCCCTGGCTGTGGATTTAGACGGCAGATGGACACGTCTGGATCTCTTGCCTCTTGTTTGGACCCATTCCGCCCGTACACACATCGCCCCACTCCATCAGTGCAGAAATTCCATCATCCCTCCCTCGGCCTTCCAGCCATTTGTCCTTCAGCTAACACGTGAGCACCGGTCCGCACGAGCTCGGTGGGGGTGTGTTGGCGTGGACGCGGAGAGACTGGACCCTTGTGCACCTGCCGGCGAGAACGTGCCGTGGACAACGGTGTGGAGGTTCCTCAAACACTTAGAAACACAATTACCGTGGGATCCGGCAACTCCTCTTCTGGGTAGAAACCCACGAGAATCGAAAGCAGGATCTCGAAGAGACGTCTGCCAGCGATGCTCCGAGCGGCGGGATTCACGACAGCCAGGACACAGCAGCAGCCAAGGGTCCACAGGCGGATGGATGGGCAGGCGCTGTGGTCGATGAGCACGCTGGAACATTTGTCTCCCGAAGGCCAGCTTTTATTACCAACAGCAACTAGCATTCACAGTACTAGTTTATATCAGAATGCCATAATTTTATGGGAGCGCAGAGGTGGTCGAATCCCGCAATCGGATTGGAGGCCGCAGACAATTAGGGGAGAGAGACGAGGCAACAAACACGGAGAGAAACAAACAACGGCGGCGGGTCAGGAGCGGGTAAATGCTGGGAAGAAAAACACACCAGAGGGGAGGCATCTTGAGCAAGATGATGAAGGCAGGCCTTCAGGGGAACACCTTGGACCATGGGAGGTGAGAACCCGGGGAAGAGCCTCCGGCAGGTGGAACAGCAAGTGCAAAGGCCCTGAAGTTCTCCTAGAGAGCCACTCCTTCCTCTGGAGGACACTTCATCCTTCTTCAGACCTTCACTCCGCTGTAACTGGGTCCCCATGAAGACCATCAGGACATACCTTGCACATACGCTGCTTTAGCATAAAGATTATTTCCAGCTGAAGGCGTTTGAGGCAGAAACAGTTCTCGCTCTCCCCTTTTCTGCCTAAAAGCAGGACATAAATTTCCTGATGAGGAAGGTGTTTCCTCCTCCCTCATACCAGGGAAAGAAGGGTGACTCTTGCCACCGAAGATGGAAGTTGAAACCGGGATGAGTTTGCATGAAGAGACCTTAACACGTGGTCCATCAGCCCCTCCTGTACGTGAGAGCCACTTCCCCACAACTTACCCCTTGAGCCCTAAACCCTCTTTCTTTTGCCAAAATGGTATCTAAGCCTTGATTCTAACAGCTTCTTTGAATTTCCCTTCTTTTCTGTGAACTCCTATGCCTATAAGTATTAAGAAAAATTGTCTTTTCCCCTGTTAGTCTGCCTTTTGTGGTTTAATTTACAACCCCCTGGTTACCCAACCTAAGAGGAAAGCTTGTCCTCTCCTACATTTCAGTTCTCTGCCCTCAACACATTTGGGCTCTTACTAGTCTGGAGTTTGGATGCACCATGATTTAATCATTTCCTAACTGAAGTTCTAGATTCTTCCCAGTGTTCTGTTATTACGAAGGCATATGGTATGTTTTTCTCCAGCTTGGGCAGGACTCGGTGATCGTCACTTCCAATAGCACAACCACAGTCTGCCGGCGTTTGGGCTGTTTGGACGGCTTCCACAGTCAGCAAACAGAGCTGCCGCAGCCAGGCCAGGCACGGAAAACAAAAAGCCCAAAATGCCTTACACTTCACTAATCTTAGAATTCCCAAGTCCCCGTTATATGATGACTCATCCCACTTAAATTCAAAGCTGTTTAATGGGCCATCTGGTTCATCAGAATATGAAAGACTTTGCCTAGCGACCTGGCACAGAAACCCAGAGGAAGCAATAGAGCAGTTCTCAACCGCGGGGGGTCAGTCCCACCCGATGTCAGCTGAGTGTCCGCTCCTTGAGGACAGAGATGCGGTTGAATAAAGAAACTGCCTTTCATCTGGGCCTACTTTTCTGTAAGATATTTCCTTTTTTTTTCTGATCATGAAAGCAAAGCAACCCAAAATGCAAGTAGCCAAAGAGAAACAGATCAAGCAAACTTTAATAAAATCAAAAACTTTTGAGCTTCAAAGGAAATTATTAGAAAGCAAGAAGAGAACTCACAGAAGAACACATCTGTAAGCCCTATATCAGACACCTGGGTGGCTCATCTGGTGAAGCATCTGCCTTCGGCTTGGGTCCTGGGCTGGAGCCCCAGGTCGGCCTCCCTGCTCCGCGGGGAGCCTGCTTCTCCCTCTGCCTCCTGCTCTCCCTGCTTGTGCTCTCTCTCTCTCTGACAAATAAATAAATAAAATCTTAAATATATTATATCTATATTAAGGGGCACCTGGGTGGCTCAGGCAGGCAAGCGTCAGACTCTTGATTTTGGCTCAGATCACGGTCCCAGGGTCCTGGGATCGAGCCCCGCGTCGGGCTCTCTGCTCAACGGGGAGCCTGCTTCCTCCTCTCTCTCTGCCTGCCTCTCTGCCTACTTGTGATCTCTGTCTGTCAAATAAATAAATAAAATCTTTTTTAAAAATGGGCAAAGGACATAAATAGACACTTCTTCACAGATGATGCACGAATAAGTACATGAAAGAGACACTTGGCACCAGGAAGCCATCAAGTGCAAATCAAAACCACGACGACGTGCCATGTATACTCATGAGGACGGTTAGGATATATATATTTTTTAGACTTTATTTATTTGAGATAAAGCAAGCAAGCGAGAGAGAGAGCACGAGTCAGGGGGAGAAGCAGAGGGAAGGAGAAGGAGAAGCAGGTTCCCCACTGAGCAGGGAGCCTGACGTGGGGCTTGATCCCAACACCCCGAGATCATGACCTGAGCCGAAGGCAGATGCTTCATCCATTGAGCCCCGCAGGTTCCCCAACAGTTAGGATTAAAAAGGACAGACAGAAACAAAACAAAACAAAACAAAACAAAACAAAAAAGGACAGACAGAAACAAGTGTTGGGGGAGAGGTAGAGAACTTGGAGTCCTCACACAATACTAGTGGAAATGTAAAATTTTGCAGTTACTTTTGAAAAAAGTCTGGCATTTCTTCAAAGTGTTAAATATACAGTCACCATATGATCCAGCAATTCCATTCCTAGATGTTTGTTGGAAAAAGATGAAAGCGTATGTACACACAAAAACTTGTACGTGGATGTTCACAGCACTGTTATTCATAATAGCCAAAAAGTAGAAATAGCTCAAACTTGTCCATTACAACTGACACACAGACAAATACAACGTGCTCTATCCATGCAATGGAACATTACTCAGCCATAAAAAGGAATGCAGGCTGACCTATGCTAGCAAATGGATAGACCTTGAAAACCTTATGCTAAGTGACAGAAGCCAGGCACAAAAGACTGCCTACGATATATACGATCCCTCAGATTCTAGAGGGAAAATTTCTCTTCCACCCTCTTAGGTGCTTGCCATGGGGATCTGTATTAAACTAAGAAAAGATCACTCAACAGAAGAAAAGGACATGTGATTTTTATGAATATTCATGTGCACAGGAGTTCCGGGAGGGGGGGAAGTGAAACTAAAGAAGTGGAAAAGTCATCTGGGTGGCTCAGTTGGTTAAGCGTTAGACTCTTGGTGTCAGCTCAGGTCTTGATCTCAAGGTTGTGAGTTCAAGCCCCACTTTGGGCTCCACACTGGGCATCTAGCCTACTTAGAATAAAAAATAAATTTAAAAAAGAAGCGATAGACTCACTAGGTCATATGCTACTTTAACAAAGGACAGAGGGTCTGAGCTTCATCTTCCGCTGAAACGGAGGTGATGGTCATTGGGGGGGGAGGGCAAGAACCTGCCCTGTACCTTGCACCTGCTTTCATATCTTCACCTGCCCCCAAAGCATGTTGGCTCTGTGCTCATGGGCTCAAGAGGTGATCAGCCCCAGTGCCCTGGCGTTTCCTCTCCCCGGCTTGTCTGAGGGGCTCTGGGCCCTGGGGGGAGGCTGGGTGACCTCCAAGGAGAAGCTTCACAAGGTCCCGGAGGGGGATTTCTAAGCCAGCAGCCCAAGGCTGCGAAGTGAGGACACAGCAATGAGGAAGGCGGAGGGCCACACGCTCTCCCTTCAGGTTTCCAGCTCATCTGCAGTTCCAGAGACAATGTAAAAAACAAAAACAAAAAAGGCTCATTCCTTTCAGGCAGGACTGGCTGTGTCGTTCAAGGGCCTGGTGCAAAATAAAAAACTTGGGGCCTCGCATCAAAAATCGTGACTCTCAAGACAACTCCAGAAAAGCAAGGAATCAAGTGTGGGGCCTTTCTGAGCACAGGGTCCTGTCCTCTGGGCTATCGCTCGGTCCCTGGTGTTCTCTGCATGTCTAATTAGCACATTCCCTCCTGTTGTCAACAAGGATGGGTGAGCAGGACCATGTGGGGACAGAGGCCAGAAGTCACTGGAAATGAGCGGGCAGGTGGGAGAAGCTGGGAGATAGGGATTGCCTTCTCCTGGGCACGCACCCCCCGACGCCACCCTCCCAGTCCCTGGTACCTGCCCTGGGTGCGGGGTGGGAGGGTTCTCAGAGAAGGGATGAGGCTGGAGAGACAGCCACTGTCCAGCGAGAGGCTCCAGACCCTCCCCTGCCCTCACCGTGGACAGAAGGTGATGAGCACACAGCTCTCGGCTCCAGGCCGGCTTCTGGGAGGCACAAGCCTTTGTCACAGGATAGACAGGACGTGGGCCATTTGCTGTGTTGGGGGTGAGGATGGACAGGGGTTAAGGGCATGGGAGTTGGCATTTGGAAGTCCTACCTTCCTAAACCCAACGCTGCCTCTCCCCAGCTGTGCTCCCTTAAGCAATTTCCTTAACCTCTCTGAATCTCATTTCTAAAATGAGGTTTGCTGTGGGGGCCAAGTGGGTGGAACAGGGTCATTGCCAAGATTCAGAAGCAGAGCACCATGAAATCCTGACTATGATGTCTGGCACGTAGTAGGTGCTCTGTAATATTACTTTATTGCTCCAGAAAAAAAAAAAAATGTGCTTTGGACAGCCCGGAGAAACAAAGTCTCTTGAAGAAAGGGTTAAAATATTTGAGTCTTAGGACATGTGTCATGTGTTTTTCTACCTTTGGACCGGTAGACTGCACATCTTTTAACTGTTTTTGGTGACGCAGGGTAATGGGGTTCAGCACCATTGCCCTGGAGCCCAGAGCTTGCCTGTCATTAGAAATCAAACAGTGGTTGGGGCACCTGGGTGGCTCAGTGGGTTAAAGCCTCTGCCTTCAGCTCAGGTCATGATCCCAGGGTCCTGGGATCAAGCCCCGCATTGGGCTCTCTGCTCAGTGGGGATCCTGCTTCCTCCTCTCTCTCTGCCTGCCTCTCTGCCTGCTTGTGATCTCTGTCTGTCAAATGAATGAATAAAATCTTAAAAAAAAAAAAAGAAATCAAACAGTGGTCTTCATTCAGCAAACCAGTGTCACCCATTTGCCCCAACACTTGGTCTCTTGAGATGTGTGCGAGGCCCTGAGAGGGGTGCCTGGGAGCACAGGCTGCAGCCACTCGGAGAAACGAGGGCATGGATCCAAGTGGCCCCACCACTAGCACGTGGCTGTTTCCGGTCTGCGGCGGGGTACGCCGCAGAAGCCCCAGGCTCGGGGGCCCGTCAGGGGCTTATGATGGCGAGGCTGACCAAAGGGCGGCAGGCACACATCAGGTGAGCAGGTGAGCGAGGCTTTGAACCAGAGGCTGATCCTGGGTTCCGGGGGCTTTCCACGGAGGGTGCCGATTCAGCCAATACGAATCCCAGATGGTCTTTATGGGAACACGACGTGAAAGCCGAAGCCTTGGGGATCAGGGTCAGGTAGGAGGGGCCGGATCCTGGAGGACCCAAGGGAGACAGGCCTGCAGCCCAGATGCAGCCGGGGGTGTGGGCCGGCATCCCAGAGGGAGCGAGTCCCATCCAGGGTCTGTCGGCCCCAGCTCTAGGCTTTTTCCCCCGAAGAAGCACCTGCCAGGACTCCCTGGCTTGGGTGTTAGTGGCTGCGAGGCTGGTGACTTCCCCTCCAATTCCACCTTCTCATCCTGGTAACGATGAGCGTAGGGACTCTTCAAGGAAGCAGCTTCTCCCGTCTTCCTTCCCTCGCCTGGCTCCTAATCCAGCTGACAGAGTCCAAGAGCCACATACTTCTCCTGTAACAGGCCAGAAACTGTAAATATTTGGGGCCCTGGGGCCATATGGTCTCTGTCACAACGACTCAAGGTGCCGGTGCAGGGACAGCAGGCGCACTATTTACGTACTGCCTGCCGCGGCTTCTGAGACCAAACGGACCGCAAAGCCGAAAATTTCTCTCTGGCACATAACAGAGTTTGCCAGCCCTGCCATGCGCTATGAAAATCTTTCAAGTCAGTAACTATCTTTCCTTACCTTTTTTAAAACTCTTTTATTTTATAGAGATGGAGCAAGGCAGAGGGAGAGGGAGAGAGAGAATCTTAAGGCAGTTTCCACGCCCAGGGAGGAGCCTGGTGCAGGGTTCCAGCCCACAGCCCTGAGATCATGACTTGAGCCAAAACAGAGTCGGGTGCTCAACCAGCTGAGCCACCCAGGCGCCCCCTCCCCCCTGCTATCCTTTTTTAAAAGACTAATTGCTTGGTTGGTTGGTTGATTTGACAGAGAGATCACAAGTAGGCAGAGAGGCAGGCAGAGAGACAGAGGGGGAAGCAGGCTTCCCGCTGAGCAGAGATTCCCGAAGCGGGACTCGATCCCAGGATTCTGGGATAATGACCCGAGCCGAAGACAGAGGCTTTAACCTACTGAGCCACCCAGGCGCCCCACTATCCTTTTTAACGACTACATTTTGCTGCCCTTCCACAGGGTTTCCAAAGCTGCTGTACCGAGGACGTTCATTTCCCTGGCCTATGTTCTAGAAACCTGGTTTGCCATGGGAAGACGCCCTCTGAGTCTGGGAAGCAGTAAAGTCCTCAAAGCTCTTCCAGCCTAACCGTGGTCTCTAAGCTCTGATGGGCTGAAAAAGGAGCATTTTCTAAGTCACTTCTCATGACCCATGGATATGATCGCCTGGATCTTTCTGCAAATTTGCAAGCCCATAGTTAGGTCCCCTGCTGAGGAAGCCCACTGACGCTGTCCTCAGAGTCCAGGACAGTCCCTTTGTTCCTTGCAACTGGGTCCCCTTCACATCAAGCAGTATACAAGGAGCTCCTTGAAATCTTTCTTCTCTTAATTAAACGTTGCCTTATTCGGAGCAAAGGATTTCTTGCTTGCTCGGGTCCACTGTATGTCATGCTGGGCTGGGGGTCATCACGCTGGGCTGGGGGTCTTCCTGCTGGATCAACGGAGAGGATTTAAGGCAGAGGCTTGAACCCGTTCTTCTAGTTCCAGGGCACTCTCCAGATTCTTCTGTGGGTTTAATTTTCTAAGGCAAAAACCTTACCTGGATTTGCAAATGACGTGGGGCTCTTTGTTGCCCTAGATCCTTTGGGAGCCCCTGAAGAAGACAATTGTTTGGAAAGTGTTGCCTCTTATGCTTTTCCTTTTTAAATTTTTTTTTATATAAAAGAGGAATTATAGTCTTTGCACCCTATAACCTTGGGCTTCTGCCAAGTTTCCTTAGTAGCATTTTCACTTGAAATATTTGAGACTTTCTCCTCCTGAGCCAGGAGGTTGTTTCTTGTACCAATAGTGGAGTTTGAAAAACCAAAACTCTCAAGCCTGGGTTTATGGTGTCCGATACCCCAAATGTACATGTCACCTCCCAACCCACTTAAAGAGAAACTGGAAAAGCCAAAAAGACATAGAGGCAATCATTTTGCTCATTTTTCAAATTGATAGGATTGCTTTAAAAAAAATGTTGGACTTGGAAGTTTATGTGAAATTTGTTTGGATTTCTATTTTTTGTTATTATGAAACGACACGTGGTCATTAGAGAATTGGGAAATCTTAGACTGGGAAGATAAGCCGACTTTCACCACCAGCCCACACTCAAGGAGGCACACACAAACAACACTGTAGGACCGTCACAGGCACTGTGGGGTGTTTATTCAACATCTGTTCTCTTCGTTTTTCCTCAGAAACCCCTGATTTTGTGCTGCCATCCACTCCGGACAAGTATTTTGAGATTAATTTGTCATGGTGGCCATTTTCCTCCCCGTAGGCATCTCGGCCAGAGTCTGGGATGTAATTATGGGTGACGAGGGAAGAAGGCGGGTATCTGCTGCGGGACTCCTGGGGAAGGTTTCCTTCCTCCTATGTGAGCCTCCCAGAAGGAGACGCCCTTCTGCTCTTCTTTCTGGGGACAAGACAGGACACCTGGAACCACGATGACGCAATGAAGCAGATGTGGGGATGAAACTCGAGCCCGGAGAGCTGGAAATCGAGCAGAAGCCCAGGGCCAGCTCTGCTTCTTACGGGACAGAAGATGCTCCCACATGTTGAGACGGTTGGAGTCGTGATTCTGTTTCCATAGTGAAAAGCATCAGAACGGAGTGGTGTGTGTGTGCGCGTGCCCACACGTGTGCGTCATGTTGTAGACGCCCGCCGACCACATCGAATGAAGATGGGCCGATTTTGCTGTCCCTGCAAGCCCCCCCCACCGCCCCGCCCCCAGGAGAGGAGCCTGAGGAGATTCCTGGAAAGGGGAGTGGAGGGAGCTGGAGGCTGTACCGGCCACTTCTCGGGAGGGAAGCGAGAAACAGGCTAGTTCTGGACGCCGTTGAAAAGATGGGCCATTTGGCAACTATCTTAACGATGGAAGCAGATCCAGCTGGAGCGAAGTGGGACGGGAATGGACTCTGATGAGCTGGCGGTCACTCCTGTGAGAAGACAGGGCTGTTGTGTCATTTTTATGGTTGCCTTGTGGCCTCATCGGCCACCTGCTCCCAGCAGTTTCTGTTCTGTTGAAAACATTGTGTCTGGTTGTCAGCGAGGCCCATTTCACTTTCTCTGGTTGTGAGAGAAATACATATATATCCCGAATAAAAGGATGTTGTCCCCCGCCCCCGTCGTCCGTTCTCCATGCAACGTGACATTAAAAGACAATCTCCCAGAGTCATTAAAAACAGCTGACATACCCAGGGCACCCAGGTGGCGCAGTGGGTTAAAACCTCTGCCTTCGGCTCGGGTCATGATCCCAGGGTCCTGGGATTGAGCCCCGCATTGGGCTCTCTGCTCAGCAGGGAGCCTGCTTCCCCCTCTCTCTCTGCTTCCCCCTCTCTCTCTGCTTCCCTCTCTGCCTACTTGTGATCTCTGTTGGTCAAATGAATAAATAACATATTTTTTAAAAAAGAGGCAAAGGCAAATTAAAAGTCGGCTTCAGCAGTATTAACCCAGCTTTGGCAAAACTCAAAGGCAGGCTGTTCATAAATAGAGCCGTATCTCTTGGCTTGGAGGTGAAGATGGAGGGACAGGGTAGCCTTTTATCTCCTGCCAACCACCGGTCCACTTCCACCTGGCCGCCGGGACAAGAGACGACACAGCGAGGATGAGAACTTGAAGGTTAGAATGCTGGGGTCAGAGCTGTCAGAGCTGTCCTGGCCCTTCAGTAAACCGGACTCGGTGTCTTAGAATTTGGCGGGATCAGATTCGTGTCTTCCTCCCTGAAGGATAGGAGGGAGGAACTACAAGATATCTCGTGGAAAAATCCCAGGGGAGGGCTCCAAAGCGTCATGGGGAGCAGACAAGCAGAGGGAACCCCAATAGGCCCACCTGCCTGGAGAGTTTGTGGCACATAAACGACCTCCGTACTCATTTTGAGATGCTACGATACCATAAATACATATTTGGTCTCTGCCCCTCTTTCCTGCACGGAGCTCCTGTCATCCTTGGCATCTCCAATGATGTGTCTTTTTGTGGGGTAATGAGATGACTGGTGAAGGGGGCGGCTCCCGGGTAGCCCCGGGAGGGATGCAGGTTGCCGGGGTAACCAACCTCGTGCTGGGCGGGTCCGGGCCTTCAGCCCCACCCCCTGACCCTTCGGGAGCGGAGAGGGGCTGGCGTTTGAGCCAATCACACTAAAGGCCAGTGATTTACTCGGTCCTGCCTAAGGAATGACACTTCTGCAAAAAGTCCCGAACCACAGGCTTTGGGGAGCTTCCAGGTTGGTGAACCTTGCGGTGGTGCGGCGGTGTGGGGGTGTGGGGGTGTGGAGAGGACGCGGGAGCTCTGGCCCTTTCCCCCACACTCTGCCCTAGACATCGTTGCTACCTGGCTGCTCCAGAGTGGCCTCCATCGTAAGAAACTAGTCGTCTAGCAACTACACTATTTCCCTGACTTCTGTGAGCCTTCTAGCAAATGACTGAACCCCCAGGGCAGGTCACGGGAACCCTAATTTACAGCCAGGGGGTCAGAGGTTCTGGATGCCCAGTATCTGAAGTGGGGGACAGACGTACAGGTTGAGCCCTTAACCTGGGGGGGCGGGGGTCTGCTCTAACGCTGGGAATTAGCGTCACAATGGAATTCAATCGCGGGCACCCCACTGATGTCAGGGAGTTGGAGAATTGGTTGGGAGCCCCTCCCCCATATATCTGGCGTGAGCAGAGTGTAGTAGTAGGAAAGAAACATGGTTTTCTCCTTTGGGATGCTCTTCATTTTTCCTCCTTTAAATGTATTAAAACTTTTATTTTATTTTAAAATTTTTAGAAGATTTTATTTATTTATTTGACAGAGAGGGATCACAAGCAGGCAGAGAGGCAGGCAGAGAGAGAGATGGAAGCAGGCTCCCCGCTGAGCAGAGAGCCCGACTCGGGGCTTGATCCCAGGACTCCGAGATCATGACCCGAGCCAAAGGCAGAGGCTTAACCCACTGAACCACCCAGGCGCCCCTAAAGCCTTTATTTTAATATAAGAAAAAAATTTTTCCAAGAGCCTTGCAGTAAGGACCGTAAGTAGGGGTGGAAACCCAGAGAGCAAAGAATGAAATTCTACTGATTGAGGCAAATTTCAATCATCCCTGGTTCTCATTTTATTCACATGTGGCTAAAAAGACAGATTTGGTTGTTGGGTGAAATTGCCAGAATGATGACCTAGAAATGTGGCTAAGACCTTTTATGGATTTCTTTTTTTCTTTTTGGCAAGTTAAGTATTGTTCACAGAGTATCAACAGATAGCTCTCGCTTTCATCCCAAACGATTTTAATTAAAATAATCATAACAGGGGTCACCTGGCTGGCTCCGAGGGTAAAGCAGGCCACTCTTGACCTGAGGGTCGTGAGTTCAAGCCCCACGTTGGGTGTTAAGATCACCTAAAATAAAATAAAATAAAATAAAATAAAATAAAATAAAATAACCATGACGGCAAAAGTAGACGGACAGTTCCTGAAATTCTACAGGTAAGAGAAGGAGGGCGAGGAGTGGGAACTACTTGAAATGTAGAAATTGATCTCAAAGCAGCGTCTTGGGACGCTCACCCCTTCAATCTAGACGGTATGTTCATCTGGACAGCCTTGATATTGGGGTGCTGATGGAGATGGGGAGGTGGGGAGATGACCCCAAAATGCAGCGGCCAGACACTATATAGCACTTAGGTTTTCCACGTACTTGGTAAATAGGAACTCATTTAAACGTCAGTGTAAGGTAGGTCCTCCCAACCTCTCTCAGATCTCGCAGTTAACAGGATTCCCACGACCCCGAAACCACGATGCCTCCTGCACCCCCTGCCTTCCGAGAGGCCCAGCTTCTGGATTGGCGGTTCACTGGCTGGGAAACCCACGTGTTTACCTTCTTTGAGCCTGGGTTCCCCATCTGCAGAACAAGGGTCCTTCCAGAGTTGTGGGGACCCCCACAGAGCCCCTGACTTTGGCACTCTGCGGAGGGGACTTGTGACAGCTGTGACTGACTGACGGCCTTGTGCCAACATTCCCCTGCCTACAAGCTTCTCCCCTTCAAGCTCCCTGACATTCAGGAATCTTCCTCTTTTGCTCCTCTGTCTTCCTTCCCACCTCCCTTCTGCCTTCCCTTTCTTTTTCTTTAAATACCCTAAGCCTCTTCCTAAGAACCTCGCTAAGCAGGCTGGCAGTTCCTTTGGCACTGCGGGATTAAGGGAGGATTAAGGCCCTTTGTCCATTACTCATCTCCTCTCTGCAGAGACAAGACCTGAAGGATTGCTAAAGCATTCCCTGGTAACAGCTTTCTCCGGGCCTTGTTTGGCTTGCCTCCGGCTGGGTGGAGCTCCCCCTGCATGTAGCCTGCACAGGGAAGGGAGCCCAGGGCTGCCAACGTCCGGGTGGGTGAGCCAGGGCATCTGCATTGGGCTGGGTCTCCACTCGAGGGCCAAGTCTATTCCCCTCTAGGGCCAGTTGCTTCAGACCTCGGAGACAAGCCACATCACGCCCCGAGATCGGCTCCTCACTACCAGCATCCAAGGGTGCGGTCCTGTGGTCATCGCAGCCCGCGCCTCCCTTTGTGTTCCCTTCCCTTGTCTGTCCTGCTTTACGGAGGAAATGCACAACCTGCTCTTACTTAAGGCCCGGCCACGGTGCCCCAGCTCCCACCCTTTCCACCCCCTCCAGGACTGCAAGTCTTTAATTTTCTCTCCACCTCCTGACTCATCCCACCTTCCCTCTCCCCTGCATCTCATCAGCTACAGAGCTGCTCCCCTATTATAAAGAGCAGAAAGCCTCTGAGCTCCGGGTATCCCACAGGCCTCCAGCCCCCTTCTCTGCCTTCTTTCAGAAACGAGCTTCTCTAAGCCTGCGTTTCCTCGACTCCCACGCATTCTCCTGCCCACTCGGCCCCCCAAACTTGCTCCTGCCGGGGCCACCGGCGCCCAGATTCCACTAGACAAGGGACACTTTCAAGTCCTCTGTCCTGGGGCTTCTTAGAGGCACTTGACCCAGCGGACCACTCTCTCCTTCCGGAAACTCCCTCCCCGCTTCCCATCTGCCATGTTCAAGGTTTCCCGGCCTCTTTCCTGGCCTCCCCCCAAGCTGCTGTCTCAGTGTGGGGTTCTCAGAGCTGGCTTCTTGTGGCTTTCCCATGCTCTAGGGGCTAGGGGGTCCCACGCACGTCCCTCCTGTCCTGCTGTCCCCTCACAATGGACGGCCCACTGACACCCCCAAGTGAACATCTCTTGGGCATTCCACACCTCACGTATCCAGAACAAAGCTCTTCTTCCCCAGGCTTCCTCACCTGTGGGACTAGACGGCCCCACAGCCCGGAGGCCCAAGCTGTAGTTCCTGGTTCCTTCGCTCCCTGCCCCTGCAACCCTCCCAGTCCACCTCCAGCTGTCGTTCTGGAGGTGGTTCTCTCAGGTCCATGCTCTCCACCCCCCACACGCTACCCTAGGTCAGGCCACCAGCGACTCCTACCTGTCTCCATCTCCTAAGTGATCGCCAGCCCTGGCTTCTCACGCTGCTGCCGAGGCTGAGATCTTTTCTAGAATGAAAATTGAATCATCAGGTCAGTCTCTGCTTAAAAACCACTTCATGGTGCTTCTGTTCATTGCTGTTAGGGTGAAGTCTGACCTCCTTAAGGCTTGACACAACCCTTCAGAGCCTGGCCCCTCCCTGCTTCTCTCACCTCCCCTGCCAGACTGCCCTCCAGGTCCCAGATCCAGGGACAGGTGCCCACATTCCGGAATGTTCCTTCCCCTCCAGGCCTTTGTACTCACTACTCCTTTCTTGGGTACTGTCCCTCTCCTACCCAAGTCCCTACTTCTGGTTAGCTCGTCTTTATCCCTCTGTCCTTGGCTTGGCTTAGATGTCATTTCCTCCAGGAAGCCTTACCTGACTCATCCTCCCCAAACAAAACAAAATCCTATCAGATCAAAAAACTGAGTCATAATCTCCTCTCTTCCCTGAGGAGAGATCAGGAAAGCTGTGTTTGCATAACAGGCACACAATCTTTACTTGACTTCTTTGTTGGGGCTTAGTGGAGATGGGGTAAGGATCCCATCTACACATGATTAAATTGCACTAGAAAAACACAAATCTCTATCCGATATGGGACTCACGTGATCAACTGATAGGGACAGATCACCAGAAAATGAAATAACCAAAGCAGAGACTCAATAATGAACTTATTCTTTGCTCACATAAAAAGATACTTAACTGGGCTTCATAGAAATCAGGTTTTTCTTTCTTCCTGATGGGTGGGACTTTTATGCCAATAACATGGTACAGAATTAGTTTCTGCCTTTCCCATGTTAAATCAGGACAACAGGGCAATGCCATCTTCTGAAATTTGAAACACACCTTTGGCTCATTCCATTTCATGTATATTATTGTTGCCAGTATAGACATCGGGCTGGCTGGAGGGCCCCAGTGACATAGGAGGCTGGCTCTGGCAAATTTGTGACACCCTGTGGCGTCACTGTTAGTAGTATTGCAAACGCTTGGGACAGAGAAGGGGCTGGTTCCAGACTGAGGAATGAATGAATGAATGGAACAAAGGAATGAATGAAGTAACTCTCAAACCAGAGTTCCGGGTTTTATGTTTTTGGCCTCCAACCAGGTGTAGCTTCCGCTCTCCGAATCACGGGACATCCTGTGACTGGAGGGCATGGATCCTGGAGCGCCCACAGCCCCTTCTCCACCTCGATCACAGATCACAGGCCTGTCAGAAAGCGTATGGGGAAGGAGCGGCATCTCCATCTCACCCGACCTTACCAATTTTATTCTCAGTAAGGCGAGAAGCCCTTTGGAAATGAAACATACCGCCTAGTCTGATTTCTTTTTTTGCTTGTCTTTTTTTTTTTTTTTTTAATTTCGTTGCAAATCCCTGGAAAGCCAGATCTGACACAGGAGAAAGTGAGTCAATTATTAGCTGAGAGTGTCAACACACATTTGTGATACCAGATGACCTAGTCCCTCCCCCCGGCCACCCCCCACCCCCGTAAATGGCCATGCCTTGAGTCAGCTTGCCATCTTGTGGTCAAACCCGGGGACCACACACTTCCCGGCCTGAGCTCCAGGGCCCCTGCAGTGGACCCGACAGGACTTGGACCCCAGTCTGTGCTCCCACTAGATCTGGGGTCCAAAGGTCTCTGTTCAAGTCCACTCCCAGCTAGTGGCTGTCGAGGATTCAACTTCTCATCAGAATCGTGGGAACAGTGACACTCTCATCTTTCCGGTAAGGACACAGTGAGAAATACGATTCTCATTATCACAGACTTTTGGAAACGCTCCTGATTGTGGTTGATGGGTACAGTTTTTCTGAGGGTGAAATCTGTCTTCAGTGTTACCTTAAAACAAGAAAATGAGATACCTGGGTGGTTTGGATGCTTTGTCCCATGGAAGGGATTTGGGGGGTCATTAGGGTGACCTTATTTTAGAGAGGAAGAGACAGACACAGGGAGAGAGGACGAAGTCCAGACTCTTCCAGGCCACCTTTGCAGAACGCAGACTTGCTGCCCCCACCCGCCCCCAAACCCCGGCTTCAGCAAGGATGCTTGAGGGCAGAGGGTCCCCGGTGGGCACCTGAAATGGGGTTCAGGAAACAGGCAAGTGAGGACAGAGACCGTGGAGGTCATGGCCCTTTGGAAGCCGAGTCCTCCCCTGTGCTGACGAGGAGGCAGGCACTGAACCTGTGAGCGCGGCTCTGGGCTCCGGGTGTGCAGAGTAAACTTCTGCCCGCACCTGCCCCTTTACAGAGGAGGATCGTGAGGGGCAGCAGGGAGGAGGGGCTCCCGGGTGGCGGGGGCTGGGTGGGTCTAGTGGCTGCTTCTTCTCAGCCATCGACCAAATACCTTTTTCTTAGAGGGGTTGGGGAACCACGCCCTTTATAACCTTGGCATTCTGGTTAACCTTCCCAGCAGCCTTGCGACTAGACTAGGCGTGTTCCCCTCGCTGTCCTGCTGTGCCCAAGACTAGGGAGGGGAGGGGTCCAGCAGGGAACCGTCTCCTCTTGACTCTGGACACGGGGTTCATGTTCACCAAAGTGTAAAGACTCAGGAGAAGCTTTGCGTGCTTAGGGGGGATTATAAAGAGGCGATGAGAAGGGAGGTGTGGTATCAGAGTTTACGATTTTCTCTATGACCTGGAGGGAACTGATTACCTTCACTCGTTGCTTTTTTCTTTTCTTTCTTCTTCTTCTTCTTTTTTTTTTTTTAAAGATGTTCTTTATTTATTTGAGAGAGAGAGCATGGGGCAGGGGGTACAGAGGAAGAGGACAAGCAGACTCGCTGCAGAGCAGGGGTTCGATTCCAGGACCCCGGGATCATGACCTGAGCCGAAGGCAGATGCTTAACCGACTGCGGCACCCAGGTGCTCTGACCTTCACTCACTGCTTTTTGAAAAATGAAATAAAGAAGACCAAGTGGTGGGTCTGATGCTCCAGCCTCAGGGCCATGATGCAAACTTGGGGCCCAAAGAAAAACATTTCCTCCTCTCACCCAGCCCCCACCTGCTTGAGGAACCAGACGAATGACGCCTCCGAAGTTAGGAAGGTACTAAGTGGTAACGTCTCTGAATTTCTTCCTACCCCCTTAACAGTATACCCCTGGGAAAAGGAGCAGGGGCATCCCTCCTGGAAATACCCCAGTCCCCTCAGGGATGACAGCAACCCCTTCATTTAAATGAAAATCAAGGATCTGCCCCCAGAATCCTGGGAGAGGCCAAGGGACGGGTGGGGGCCCAGGAACTGCTGCGATCTGAGGCTCCTTGCACCTGAACGCCCAGCAGAGGCAGGTCCCAAACCACACACTGACCTTCCCCAACCATTCAGCTGCTGGGCTACCCAGTGTCCCAGCGTCATACCTGCACAGGGTGATCAACCCTGTGGATGGGAAGTCCCTGTTTTGTTGTTGTTGTTTTTAAAGATTTTATTTATTTATATGACAGAGGGAGAGAAAGAGAAAGGGAACACAAGCAGGGTGGGTGGGAGAGGGAGAAGCAGACTTCCAGCTGCGCAGGGAGCCCGATGCGGGCTCCATCTCAGGATCCTGGGATCACAACCTGCACGGAAAGCAGACGCTTAACGACCAAGCCACCCAGGTGCTCCCAGGAAATGACTCTGTCATTGACTGTGTGTCTCCTCGGAAGGAATTACTTCTGAGTAAGCCCTGGGATCAGTAACCATGGGAGTCCTTTCGCAGACAGCAGGCCGGAGGTGGGAGAGTGGTTTTCTGTAGATGGATGCACGACGGACGATGCACTGTGTGCTCTCTTTGCAGTGCCCAGTGCCTCCAAGTTCCTTGGAATGGGGCAGGGGGAGGCATCTTTCCTCTGCGCCTGTGCCTTGCCTCATTCTGGTCTGCCTGGGACAGCGCCCATCTCTGCAGACAAGTTCAAGGTCTTCATAGGGGCCCAGGCACAGACACGTGTTAGTGCCACCCCACAAACTGTAAGTCATTTGGAAAGACACACATGGCGTGCGTTTAAAATATTGTCTTTGGGGTGCCTGGGTGGCTCAGTGGGTTAAGCCTCTGCCTTCGGCTCAGGTCATGATCTCAGGGTCCTGGGATCAAGCCCTGCATCAGGCTCTCTGCCTGCTTCCCCCTCTCTCTCTGCCTGCCTCTCTGCCTACTTATGATCTCTGTCAAATAAATAAATAAAATCTTAAAAAACATAAAATATTGTCTTTGGTGTAAATGAGGAAAAAAATTATACGGGAGTTTTGCTAGGAAAAAAATAATTCACTTTGTCCTTGGGTTTCTAATTTTATATATTTATTGTTTCTATGTAACACCAAGAACATCCTATGTGTTTGTGGAGGTTTGAAGACATTCATGAGTCACATAAGAAATCATAATGTCAATGAGAAAATATTACAACAGCACGACAATGAAAACCCAACTTGTTAGCCCTGTGATGGCGGCTCAGGGGACACCTACAGGGAAGGAGATGGCCCCACACACATATAAACGAGCTAAATGTCTAATTCAACAAATTATAGGAAGAACAACGGGTAAACCCAAAGAAAATGGAAGAGAATGAAAAAATAATAAGAATTCATTAGAATCAATTTGGCATACCCACAAACCAAAAGTTGGCTCTTCAAAAATAAAAACAAATAGATAAAACCCTGATGATAGGCTTTACAGGTTAAAAAGAAAATACACATTTTAGGAATGAAAAAAGGAGCAGTACAGACACTGTACCAGTTAGAAAATTAGAGAATACTCGGGGCAAACTTACACACACACTTTGAAAATTTAAAGCAAACTGACCATTTTCTGGGCAAATAGAACGTTACAGTATCCCCTCAGGGGACCTCGAGAGACCTGTATCCATCACATTACTGTATCCACCTGTCCTAGCAGTCTAACATCCAGCCAGGGGACACTCCACAGGACCCTGATGAGTTTGCAGGAAAGTTCTACCCAAACCTAGATAATCCTTATATGGCCGCAGAGGATTAAAAAAAAAAAGAAAGAAAATTGTGCATCTTATTTTCTGAGGCTAGAGTTATGTTGGTAGGATACCAGAGAAGAAACTGTAAGAAATAAAACAAATGTGATATCGTTTGTGAACATGGATTCAAAAATCCATAAAGTGTCATCAAGTCTAATGGACCTGGAGACACAGGACATACACGGGGATGGAGCCCTCCTGTGGTGGCCCTTGGAACAGGGTTGGGTGACAGCCCTGCGGGCTTGGTGTCCACCTAAGGGGGGTGTCTGAGAGCCAGGGCTCAGGGGTCCAGGAGATGTGCTGGACACAGGAGATTGGGAAAATAAGCAAATACACTGAAAATCACAGGATCCACGTTTCTTAGTATTAGTATTAGAGAAAAGAGGTCCAAATATGGAAGGAAAGAATGCCAGAATGAATCCCATGGAACTGACTTAGAATTGCAAGGATTGATACGAATGCATGATTTTCAAAACAGATGCAGAAGTAAATACAGATGTAAATGTTCGTACATGCACACTCATTTCCCACGTCTGCCCACTGAGAGGGCCTGGGAGCAGCGACATCCCAGGAGCCAGGGCTAGAGCAGACCTAGCAACCAGATCTTGGTTTCTAAATTCTGTTCTGCACGAAGAGGAAACAGAACTCCATAGAGAGCCACACAGTCCTAGGGCTGGGGCAGGAGTAGAACAAGATGGTCCTGGAATGTCTTTTCATGCTACAAAGTGAGGAGGTGCTCAAAGCCTTCAACTTCAAAATTAACAGATGAAGGCCCATTGAATCAAAATTTCTGAGGGTCCGGCAGAATTTCAAAATGGGGCCCATGTTACTCCCACAGGGGTCTGTCTGCCCTTTTGGTCACCCACCTGGGAAGATGGCCCAGCCGGTGGCTTATGGCTCGAGTCCCATATTCTCATTTTATTTTATTTTTTAAAGATTTTATTTATTTATTTGACAGAAAGGGAGAGCATGAGCAGTGGGAGGGGCAGAGGGAGAGGGAGAAGCAGAATCCCCTCCGAGCAGGGAGCCCAAGGTGGGGCTCGATCCCAGAACCCTCAGATCTTGACCTGAGCGGAAGGCAGACACTTAACAAACTGAGCCATCCATAGTCTCATTTTAAAGCTCTGCTTTGGGGGCGCCTGGGTGACTCAGTCGTTAAGTGTCTGCCTTCCGCTCAGGTCATGATCCTGGGGTCCAGGGATCGAGCCCCCCATCGGGCTCCCTGCTCAGCGGGAAGCCTGCTTCTCCCTCTCCCACTCCCTTTGCCCCTGTTCCCTCTCTCGCTGTGTCTCTCTGTCAAAGAAATGGATGAAGTCTTCAAAAAAATAAATAAATAAAGCTCTGCTTTATTGAGTTATTTTGACTTTTCTAAATGGAACTTCCCACGGTGTATTGGATAACCACTCCTCACTGATAGGGAAATGATATGTCTTATCACACACAAAATCTACGCGCATATTAAGGCATTGACTCCCTCCTCCAATTTTCTTATTTTTGAACTAGGACCATATTTGGTTATTTTCAGAAAAATCTTGTTCTCAGAATAACATTAAAAGTAAGTGTCATTAGGGACGCCTGGGTCCATTTTGAAGGCAGTCCGGGACCAGGCCTGGGGCGGTTTGTAGCTTTTCCCCACCATTCTGGGTGGTCCTGGCCCTTCCTCTGCGATGGGGGCCCACGCGTGTGAGCACCTTGCTCCACCAGCCACGCGGTGTTGTGGGTGCTCCATGCCCGGCCTGGCTCCCTGCGCACACTCACACACACGCGTACACACGCTCACCCCCATTTGAGAAAGCAGCTTTGAACCCTAGACGGAGAACAAGGCCATGTCCAGGGCCTGGAACAGCCAGAGTCAGAGAGGAGGGGAGGAGCCGTGGGGCTGCAGCTCCCCCAGGACCTCTCAGGTCAGAGGCTCCAATCTTTGGGGAAACTCTGGGGGAAGGTCTGCGCCCTTCTCAAGGGGACCCAGGAATGCCAGGTTTCACCCACTATGTCAGGGCCTCCACAGCTTCCTGAAGCCCGTGTTTCCCACCTCCAGAAATGTGTGTGTGCTTGTGTGTGTGTGTAAGAGAGAGGCGGGCAGTCCAACACAAGAATTTCCTGAAAAGCTACTTAGAGTTTCCTTTTCTGTCGTCTTTGGAACTTCGGTTTCAAACCCCTGGCATTATTATCCACACCATCCTCGCCTTTCTCCTTCTCCTCAGTATTTTGTGCAAATCTATAGAACAAAGAAAAGGAGGGGGCAGACAAGGGAGAGGGAGCAGGAGGGGAAATGTTCCCATCTCCTCCTTGTGGCCTGAGTGCCCTCCTGCACCTTGGGTCTCACTTGTCCACGTGTATTTGCCACTAAGAGGCAAGCGGCCATTTCGAAAGACACACCGTGGACCCATGGACACACCATGGACCCACTGAAGTTGTTTGGGAGGAGACACAACTGGCTGTGCAGGTTAAGACGTAAAATGCCAGGGGATGAGTTATGTGCCAGTGACCTACAGCAACAGTGTGACTGAGAGTGGCTGGCTGTCCACGGCCAGGTCCCCTGCAGCCCCCAGAATTCGCCTGAGCTCGTTAGATTTCAGGAGCGAGGCGGGCAGGGCCGGCGGGTTAGTACTCGGAGGGGAGACTGCCTGGTTATCCGAGGAACTCATGCTCTTTCTCTACTCTATCCCGAGAAGATGGACGAGGGGCGACCCCTCCCTGCCTAACCGCAGGGCCGAGATGTATGTATGAAGCACCTACTATGTGCTCCCTACACGCTAGCCCTCGTTTTCCCACCACAGGAACTTCACAAGGTAATTACGTGTATCATCCTCATTTTATACATGGAGAGACCAAAGCCCCTAGTTACTTAGTCACTCAGCCAACGTTGCCCCGCCTGGAACTGTCAGGGGAGGAATCTGAACCAGGTAATCCAGGTCTGGAGACCCGCACCAAGTGAAAAAAAGATGGCACAGTTTCTCATGCTGGACCATCTGGTGTGTGTGTTTCCTATGGCGGCTGTGACAGAGGCCCACAAACTCAGTGACTTACAACAACCCAGATTTATTCGCTGGTTCTGGGGGACAGAAGTCTGAAATGAGGGGCACCTGGATGGTTGCTAGAGCATGGGACTCTTGATCTTGGGGTTGTAAGTTTGAACACCACGTTGGGCATAGAGATTTCCTTTAAAAAAAAATCTTAAAAAAAAAAAAAAGTTGGCAGGGCTCCTTCTGGAAGCTTTAGGGGAAAATCCATTCCTGTGCCTTTTCTAGCTTCCAGCTGCCACCTGCATTCTTGGCTCGGGGTGCCTGCCTCCATCTTTATTATTATTACTATTATTAAGGATTAATTTTATTTGTTTATTTTAGAGAGAGACCGAGCATAGGAGTATGAGTGGGGTTAGAAGGAAAGATCTCAAACAGACTCCAGAGTGTGGAGCCTGCCATGGGGCTCGATCTCATGACCCTGAGATTGTGATCTGAGCCAAAACCAAGGGTCAGACGCTCAACTGACTTAGGCAGCCAGGATCCCCTCCCTGCCTCCATCTTTCAAGCCACCAGCCTCTGGTTCCATCACAGCATCTACGAAGGATTCTGATCTCCCCTTGTAAGGACCCTTGTGATGACACTGCCCCCCCCATAATCCGGGATTATCTTCCCATCTCAAAATCCTTAATTTAACCCCGTCTGCAAAGTATCTTTTGCCATGCAGGATGACACAGTCCAGGCTCCAGGGATCTGGATGTGAGTGTCTTTGGGGGCCATTGTTAGGTTTTCCACATTTAGTGATTTGTATTTAGGAAAATAACAAAAACACATTTTTAAATGCCTGCCTAGACTTCAATCCCACCAGAAAAACCTGTTGCTCGGGCACACGGGGTTTATTAGATCCCCTGCAGTAGAGGACGACACCGCTTCAGCAGAGTCTCAAGTTAGGGAAATTAGGGACGGTATTTATAGGGCTTTAGGGCCCTGGCTGGGGGATTTTTGAAGCGGGTCTTGCAAGGCAAGGAGCGGGGTGGGGACAGGGCAGAGGTTCTGACTTAAGAGCGTTGGAATGGTGGGCCAGGGAGGTGAGGTTGGAAGCAAGAGCCGATGCGTAATCTTATCTTCCAGCGGAAGGTACTTCCCTGGACCCGCAGAGAGGTGACTTTTGCCTGATCTCGGTATTGCTTAACAACCGATTTTAGCTCTCACTGCTAACGCGAGTAACAGTTCCCATTTTTCCAAGCGCCTCCTACAGGCCAGACAACTTGATCCCCTCTCAGCAATTCAGCAACCCTAAAGGCAAGTTATTTCAACCTAACATCAGGATAGCATAGTAATTGCCTTCCTGGATTCGGGAGCCCAAGGGTCCTGCATGAAAGTCTTGGCTCCTCCTTGCACTTTCCAGGTGAATAGGGGGCAGGTGGATTCTGCGGGTGAGGGTCAAGTTCTCCATCCGTAAATCAGGACAGGACTTCCCGCTCCAAGCATGAAGGCAGGTGAACCCTGGCTCTGGCCGGGTAGACACCACGTGTCCGCATGGTTGGGGGGCCCACTCTCCTGGCCTCATTGGCAATTGTGCCCTTTTATTATTCTCAAAGTGTTCCTCTGTAGATGATAAATTACATGGGCACAGCTCCATACAGTGAATCTATGACTATTATTTCTACTCTGTAGGAAAGTTCAGAGAGGTTGAGTGATTATTTATTTATTTATTTATTTGACAGACAGAGATCACAAGTAGGTAGAGGCAGGCAGAGAGAGGGGGAAGCAGGCTCCCCGCGGAGCAGAGAGCCCCACTCCTGGCTCGATCCCAGGACCCTGGGATCATGACCTGAGCCGAAGGCAGAGGCTTTAACCCACCCAGCCACCCAGGCGCCCTGAGATTGAGTGATCTTTTTAAGACCACAGTCTGAAAGGGCAGAATTTGCCCAATTGTAGGTACATAGGAGGTCAAGTGCTATTCCTTCTACCGGGGGTTGTCCCCCATTCCTAGCCCCAGGCCACACTTTGTGACTATCCGTTTGTGTGATTTTATATTAAATCCATCTTTCCTATTAGATCAGGAGCCCGTGGGAGCGCAGACCAGGTGTGTCTCCTCACCACCATAGCTGTTGTCATTTACATGCAAATGCTCAGCCTGCTGCCTGGGAAGTGTTCAGACCTTAAGCCTGGCAGCTTTTCCCTTCCAGAGACCCGGGCTCAAGAGTGCCGCCCCAAAGTCCTGGGAAGGCCCACCACCCCAGCCGGGGAGGAGCGCCCTCAGCCCCCGACCAGGGCTGCGCCCACGGCCGGCCCGCGGCCTCCGTCTAGCAAGCACCCAGGAACTGGTGAGTGACGGGGTCATCACGGTCCCCATACTTCCACCTGACCGGGCTCCAATAACCATCCGCCCTCCACCGTCGGACAGGCCCGGGGAGCGGGAGAAGCTGCCCACGCACTGGCCTCTCTCAGCTCTGGTTTCGGTGCTGGGCTGGGGCCTGACCCCAGTGTCCCCAGCAAACAGGATTTTTTCCTGTAATTACCATACCTGGGCTTGGCCCTCACAAAGTTATCACCATCCAATCAGATGGGAGTTTTGGGCTCTGATAAACTCCGTCTCCTCTGAAGAGTAACAGATGTTAAGGAACGCCTTTGTCCGGTCTCCCCGGCGCGGCTTTTACTCCCGGGAGGAAACGAACCCACGTCCTTGTGCACTTACTTAGGGGATATATGGCCGCGGCATTCACAGCTCAGCCCCGATGGCGAATTTTTAAGCGCCCTCTAAAGTCTGAGCAAACCCCGTGACTCAGCACTTTCAGCTCCTGGAACCTCTCCGCAGAGGCGCCCGGGACCAGCAGGTGCGCGCGGGGAAGCTCCTTTTATCTGCCTTCGTAATAACAGGAAAAACTGGAATGACCTAAGGTCCATTAAGGGGGAAGGGGCTGATGGCTGCGCATCAAGATCTATGCACACAATGGAAGGCCGCCCGGCGCTAAGCGCAGCGTCTGGAGTCCCGGGAAGGTGCCATCCCGGGCGGAGCGCAGAGAACAAAGCGGGAGTTGAGGCCGGACGGTCGCGCATTGATATTCACGTAACTGCCCAGATGAGGGCCTAGAAATGCAAAATTCGAGTCTGTTACCTCTGCGGCAGGAACAAAAGGGATTGTATTCTGGGCGCCTAGAAAACACACAGCACTGAAACAAACAGGATCCGGAGGGGAGGCGTGGGAGGGCGTGGGGGGGCGGGAGGGGCAGGGGCGCTTAGCCCGGCTCAGTTGCACTGGGGGCAAAGGCTGATCCTGCTAGCTCATGGGGCTCCCCCGGGTCAAGTTAGAGTTGGTGTTTGTTTGCCAGGGTTGGGCAGCCGCGGTACGGAATTAAAATTACAATGAAAATTTTACATAGACCCCTCCAAAAAAGCCCGAAAAGTACACCCCCATCCCATGCTGAAGCAGGTAAAAGGTCAAACCCGGTCCAGCACTGCTGACTTCTGGATGCTTGGCCTCAGCCCTGGACTCCGCCCACCCCCACCACAAGTCGTGACAACCACAAATGACTCCAGACATTGCCCAATGTCCCCCGGGGCCGAAATCGACCCCACTCCTACCCGCTGAGAACCACTAGACAGGTATCCTAGACCTCCCCGGCTGGCATCTCAGGAGCTAGAGTAATTACTAGCTTCACCCCACTCTCAAAAATGCCCTGTCTCACAAGTCATAGGAGCACCCTGGCCCTGACCCTTGTCACCAGGACAATGTCCCTGTGATTATGGCATCAGCACCCTGACGCGTGGCATCCAGGTCCCCCGGGTGATAAAGTTATTAGCATCAGTGAAGACACCGTGAGCCTGACTCATGTGCATTTGCAGCTCAACTGTCACCTTTCCTGAAATCTGAGCGCCCGTCATTCTTACTTCCACCATCCACTTGTATTTTCCAGCTTTCCTTAAGGCCAGAATGGAAACTGGGAAGCTGTGGGCAATGGGCAAAGCCATGTAAGGTATTTGAATGAAATTCTTCCGAGAGGCTGTTAGCCAGTTCTGCATTGTTCCACTGGAACATAATTTTTTTTCCGAGATCTCACCACGGATGGAAAGGGGGGTGTCCCTTGCTATTCTGTGAACAGGCATCCAGGGCTCGAATGTTCCAGGGACTGAGGGAGTCCGTAGGCACACCATAGTGAACCAATGCTTCACCTCATGGGGCTCTCACATTGCAGTGGATGCCAGTGGGTGTTGACATCGACCCACAGGCAAGAAAGAAGGAAACTAACAAATGAAACACTGCAAATTGTCATAATTCAAATGCCCCCTGGGGAGGCCCTGTGGAAATGCCATCGAGTGACTCCCCCTGTCCCTTCTCACCTGCCTGGTCTCCTGGGTTCCTGGTGGGTTCTGACGCTCTACGTATCTGACTTACTTAGCTATTAGGTTCTTTCGCTAGAATGGAACATTTATAAGGACGGGATTTGTAGTCTCTTTTGTTCACTGCTGAATCCCAAATGCCTGGAACAGCTCTGGGGACACGGTATATGCTCCAGAATATTTGTGGAATGCATGAATGCAGAAGCGAGAGCTCAGAGCAGAGATAGGGAATCACATGGTGAGAGACCTGGTGCACCTGGGGGACCGAGGAAGGCCAGCTTGAGAAGATGACACTTGTGACTCACACCGGTCCGAGAGTGAGTCAGGTCTTCTCCAGCGCCTGTGCCCCAGAAACATGGACACTGAGCTCAGCACAGAGTGAGTCCCTCCTTAAGGTCGAGGCCCCACTGGGGATGTGCACCATGGGCCTCGCAGACATTGCTCTTCCCTTCTCCCTCCCCCCAAACTCCAAGAGGGTGAGAATATCATTTCCATTTTAGATGTGGGGAAACTGAGGCACGGAGAGGTTAGATCACTTGCTAGTGAGGGCCGATAATGGGATTGGAATCCCCATGCCCTTGAACAGCTCTGGGCAGCATGGGGGCCGACTGCCCGGGGCCGCTCAGCCTCTTTTTGTCCCTGACTCCCACCAGGTCCTCTGGCCTGGCAAAGTGGACCATGCTGGATGACACAGAGACTGGTGAAGGGAGGAGGAGGCGTGGCATTGAAGCCGGTGGACACAGCTCTCTGAGAGGGCCTCATCTCCCCTGAAGGAGTCAGGACCATCCAGAAGCTCCACGAAATTGCTGGCACCCCAGCTAGCCTCTTGCTCCCTCGTCCTGCCGGGAACCCTAGCCCAGACCTCCTCTGGAAGGTGGGGTTACAGAGACAGTGGGAAACCCACCTGTTATGTGTTGCTTCAGCTTTGGTTGCTACAAACATGTCCTTGTGGCGATAATACAGATTATTCCAGGTGTTTTTTTTTTAGATTTTTTTTTCAAGATTTTATTTATTTATTTGCCAGAGATAGAGAGCGAGCACAAGCAGGGGGAGCAGCAGGCAGAGAGAGAAACAGACTCCCCGCTAAGCAGGGAGCCCGATGGGGGATTTGATCCCAGGACTCTGGGATCACGACCTGAGCCGAAGGCAGATGCTTAACCGACTGAGCCACCCAGGTGCCCCTGGATTATTCCAATTTTTGATCGAAAGGAATAGAAGATGGTTACTAGTAGAAGGAAAAGCAGTCAACTCAGTGGGGGTTTGGTAAATGGTAAAACGTGTCATTTCATATCAGTGGAGAATTGATCCTTTGAAATAATATTATTTTTATTATTATTATTTTTTAAAGATTTTATTTACTTATTTGACAGAGATCACAAGTAGGCAGAGAAGCAGGCAGAGAGAGATAGGAGGAAACAGACTCTCTGCTGGGCAGAGAGCCTGATGCGGGGCTCGATCCCAGGACCTGGGATCATGACCCGAGCTGAAGGCAGAGGCTCCAACCCACTGAGCCACCCAGGCGCCCCTGAAATAATATTACTGAAAGACAAAAAAAAAAAAAAAAAAAGACGCTTCATTCAGTAGTCCGGAAGAAAGGACAGATTTGGCAAACTGGTAGATGCGTAAAGTAAAATCTCACCAGGAAAATGGTAGAAAGAAAAGAGAAGTGGTACCAGAAACGCCAGGACGAGGAGGAAAAAGGCTGACCCGCCTCACTCCAGAAGGATTTCCGACGTGAACTATCTCAGGCACGACGCGAGAAAAGGGAACATGGCAAACCAAGACTTCCTGGGACACGGGAGCCAGAGCTGAAGCCCCGGGGGCTCTCACACCTCCCCACGGCAACTTTCTAAATTCGGAGTTTTCTTCCCCTTCACGTGTTTATTCCTTTATTCCCCCGGAGGTATTGATACGTCTTCTGCAGGTTTTTAAGTTGGTATAAATCTACCGTATTGATACGCCGCTTTTTTAGGGAAAAGTCACACGACCTAAAATCCACATCCCATAAAACCATGTTAACCATGTTAAAGCGTGAGTCCGTGGTATGTAATACGTTCACAGTGTGGTGCAAGCGTCCCCTCTGTGTAGTTCCAGAACATTCCATCCCCCTGAAAGGGAACCCCGGACCCATAAGGCAGTCACTCTGCGGATTTGCCCATTTGGGATATGTCCTATACCGGGAATCATGTCGTATGATCCCACGTATCATTTTTTGTGACTGGCTTCTTTCCCTTAACAGGATGTTTCTTGAGGTCGGTCCCTATGGGGACAAGTCCTCAGGCTTGGTTCCGTTGGGTGGTGGGCGGAACTGCCGGTGACCGGCTGGGACCGTTTCCGACTTTGGCTCTGGGGCACAGAGCCGCTCCATGCATTCACGCCACGTTCTTGTTCGAATCCCGTCTTAAGTCCTTGGAGGTTCTCCCTAGATGTGCGGTCGGTGACTCACAGGCGCCCGCAGACATGTCCCCAGCGCACCCTCATGCGCTCCCAGCGGCGGGGGTGCCCTGGGCTCCCGTCCCTGCCGTCCTGGCGAATGCGTGAGAAGCTCGTGCAGACTTACCCTCCGCAGTGTCCGTGTTCACACACGCACTGCGGGAGCGCGGGGAGGCTGGGTAGAGCCCAGAGCGGGCCGCCCCGATTACGCGGCTTTGGCCGATGGATGACTTTGACCTGAAGGCATTTGAGAAGCAGCGGATGCGGGCAGGGCTCCCCGAACTCCTCCTTTCTACCTAAAAACAGCCCATAAAGTTTCCCATGAGAAAGGTGCCTGCCGTCCCTGTATTAGGAAGCGGAGAACATTCCAGAGACTGGGAATCAGGGCTGAGTTGGATCTGTTCGGACAAGCCCAGGAACAGAACCTTATCTTTTACTTGTCCCTCCCCGCCCCCCACCCCTGCAATTCCTAGTCACTTCCTGCAGCTTCCAGCGGAAACCCTTTTGTCTTGTTACTCTCTGGCTCTCTGGTCTTTATTTCAGAGGTATAGAACAGCTTCCTGCCCCGGTGCCTTCTTCAGGCTTCATTCCCTTCTGAAGGCCCCCATGGGCAAAGGAACATTTAATAAAACTCTGGTGCTTTTCTCCAGGCCATCTGTCTTATGTCAGGATCATTTTCAAGCTCAGCCAAGACCCTCCCCTCCGGCCTCAGTAGTCGCTGACAGTGATGATGGGACGGTGACTGGCCAGTGCTGTGCCAAGCTGCCCCCGTAGACGGTTCCACTTACTGATCACACTGACTTGATGACACTGGTGTCTTCGTGCTCCCCACGTGACTGAGGCCAAGGTACCAATCAGGAAATTTCCTTTCGAAGAGTCAGTCTTGGCCTCTCACTCATTAATAGTCATTTTTTCCCTAAAAACTTGCATCAGGGCACTTGGGTGGCTCAGTTGGTTAAGCGACTGCCTTCGGTTCAGGTCATGATCCTGGAGTCCTGGGATCGAGTCCCACATCGGGCTCCCAGCTCCACGGGGAGTCTGCTTCTCCCTCTGACCTTCTCCCCTCTCATGCTCGCTCTCTCTCTCAGATGGATAAATAAAATCTTAAAAAAAAAACAAACTAAAGACTTTGTCTGAAGTTGTGTTTAGGTTAATGTTTCATCATCCTCATTGTTATTGTTGTTATTATTTTACCTCAGAGATTTGGAGAGAACAGACGCAGCCTCAATCCTGTCCTCAGCGTGGCCTGCTCCCCAGGCAGGTGACCTGACTGGTAGTGGATGGAGTCAGCCAGGAAAGAGCTGGATCTGAGCCCTGCTGCTGGGAATTAGCCCATTTACCTGAACTGGGGGCCCGGTGTGTGCAGACATTTACCCAGTAGTCTCCCGCTGTACCTCAACAGGACAAGCTCTGGTCCCTTTTAGCACAGGGTCTGGCACAAAGTAGGTCCTCATGGAAATAAGGAAGAGGAGATGGTCTCTGTAGCACGGAGACCCAGGAACACAAAGGAGCCTCTTCCCGTCACCCCCCAAAAGTGGGAGACTGCCTGAGTCTGGGCATCTTGGTCCGGAGGGAAGGGCTTATGCTAAGGCCATTTCCAATGGGCTTTCATGTCCTTGTGTGTGTGTTTGGTCTTCGTTTTAATGAAATCATTGGTTTTTAGTTATAAAACCAATGTATGCCCAAGATCCAGATAAATCGAGGCATGAGAGCACACAAAAGTAGAAAAGAAAAGGCAGGCTTCTCCATCCTAGGTCATTCGCCTCTTGATTTCATTTCCTATGATTTTGTAAATTTTCAAGTATCTTTTTAGCAGTTAATTTGCAAACAGTTGACTGTACACCATAGCCCATGGCTGGGGGCCTCCTTTAGAAAGCTGTGTTCCAGTCTTTGTCAGAACTCTAGAAAGGGGACCCTGGGTGGCTCAGTTGTTTGGGCGTCTGCCTTCGGCTCGGGTCATGATACCAGAGTCTGGGGATTGAGACCCGCATTGGGGTCCCTGCTTGGGAGTCTCCTTCTCCCTCTGCCTCTCTCTCTCTCTCCCTGTCTCTCATGAATCAATAAATAAAACCTTAAGAAAAAAAATAATTCTTCATAGGTAGGTATATGACAGATATAAATATAGGATGCCCTAAATTTGAATTTCAGATAAACAATGAATATGTTCTTAGTATATGTGATGCCTTAATCAATTATATTTGTATAACCTGCTTCTACTAAAAAGATATTTGTTAAAAAAGAAAGGTTGTCTACCTGTGATTCAAATTTAACTGACCATCCTGTATTTTATCTGGCAACCCGGTGAAATCATAGGGCTGCTGTGTGCTTTGTAGGGAGGACCTCTCTGTACCGGGTGTTGATGAGAGATGTGACCACTGGGTTATGACGTGGACTTCCAGGTCTCTCAACTCCATTCTGGAGTTGATCCCAGTAGGTGCTGGAAATGCAAAATAAAAGATGACCCTCGTCCCGGAGGAGCCAACCACCAAGGTCTCCGGCCCCTTTCAATTCTTTTTTCTCCAATTTTGCAAAGTAAAATAAAAGCGGATATTCCTGAAAAGATTTTAACACTTCTTCTAAAGCAAGTAAAACAGTACGATTCCAGATCAGTGCGCTAGCAGGGGCTTCAGTGACTTGATCTCTGTGGCATTAAATTCTAGAAGACTGAGATATGGAGAGCAAAACTAAGCGATGTGCACAGAGTGACAAGGGAAGGGACAGCGACCCATGGCGTTCTGCAGTGGGACTCTGGGTGGACCCAACTGATGGATCAAGAAATGGTGGATGGATACTAACGGGGGCGGTGTCCCCAGAAACCTCTTTCGTTGGTGAGGGACTGCGGTATGGAGATCAGGGTTAAAGAGAAGACCAAGGAGACAGGAAGTGGTATGGTGTGAGGTTAGGGCCACACGTCTTAGATTTGTTTGGACTGAAAGCTCCCCAGGAAGGACACTTTAACTGTCTTTGTACTTAGACATGAGTGGATCACAGACTCATATAACACAGCAAAATGAAAAAGGCATTCCAGCCGTGGGGATGCTGGACAGAGTGGGCCATCTGTTTTGCAAATCCATAAAATACTTTAACATTTTAAAATATGACAATGAGGAGGTGGATGGCTTGGGGAATGGAGAAGTCAAGCCCTTATTTTCTATGTTTCTGTACTATTCTCATTTGTTTTGGGGGGCAGGCATATGTCTTGTTTTTATTTATTTTAAATAATTCATTTTTATTAAAAATGGCACCTGGGTGGCTCAGATGGTTGAGTGTCTGTCTTCAGCTCAGGTCATGATCCCAGGGTCCTGGGATGGAGCCCCACCTCGGGCTCCCTGCTCAGCCGGGAGCCTGCCTTCTCCCTCTCCTCCCTGCTCACCCTTTATCTCTCTCTCTCTCAAATAAATAAATAAAATCTTTAAAAAAAAAGATGTTTCAGACTGGCAGGAACTGCAAGCCTACCTCCAGGTTTGACCCCACCTCTTGCTCCCTACACCGGACCTATACTCAGCCAGGGTCACGGTCCTGCTGTCCGGAATGGGCTTCTTTCCATCCAGGTGTGCTCCGCGGCCCCGACCTCCAGGCGGCGGGAGAAGGGTCCGGTTCACAGCCACCGGCAGCGGCTGGGCACGCAGGGCACGTCTGCGCCAGGGACCGGCCTATCTCTCAGCACTTGCTGCTGGTTCGCCTCGGGAGGATCACTCCCTGACAGCCCGTGCTGTGCCCGCCGCACCCCGCTGGCCCCGGGCTGAGCCTCGTCCCAGACGGAGCAGACGTTCGCCAGCCTGACCTGGCGTCAGGGTCTCCGGGAGCGAGGGGACCCTCGGCCGGTGTCCGATTCAGGAGCTCCGGGGTGAGGCCCCGTCACCCGCATATCTCCCGCGTCCTCAGGTGATGCAGACGCTGCCTGTGGGGGAACCCTGCTTTGAGAACCCCTGCTCCAGCGTCCGGGAAGATGGCCAACGGGGGGAACTGGGCTCCATCCCAGCAGCACAGCGGAAGGACCTGTGTGGAGGCAGGGGCTGCCTGCAGCTCTCTCCTGGGCCGCTGCCCACTCTCGTTCCCATGGGGGTGGGGGGGTGGGGGTCCTGCGTCTTCAAAGGCCCGCCTGGGGAGCCCACCCCGCTGAGGGAAGGATTGGGGCTGTTCTGGGCTCTTCCTCCTCCTGTGGGTCCCAAAGCCCGGACACTCCCGTGCATTCTCTGGGCCTCAGTTACCGCATCTGTTAAATGGGAAGTAAACGGAAGTCCCAGCGCAGCCGGGAGGAGGTGAGAATTCAGGGCGACGGCTAAGGGAGCGGAGCACGGGGCTGGGTACCCGACAGTCAACCAGAGGGGCTACGGCTGCGGGCTGCGCTTTCCTGGACGAGCGCCCCCCGTCCCGATGCACACCGTCTCCAGGACATGCCAGTGGGAGGAAAACCACGGCCTGCGGCATTTGTTCCAGTGTGTGACTCCTGGACCCTACATGGGAAATACAGAGGAAAGGCACCTGTACGGAAGGAAACACTCCGACTTCTATTTGCTGAGGCTGCTGACTTGCTGTCTTTCCTGCGGGGGAGGGGGCACACAGGTAGTTTTTAATACTAAAGTATTTCATATTTGAAATTTTTATGTAGTAAATCTTGTCAACATTATTTTTCATGTCTTGGTGTTAACATTATGTCCATTACTAAATTTGTTTATTCCTTTCTCACTTTATACCTTTCATTCTTTCTTATCACTGTATTCCTTTTTGGAATATTGACTTACATTTTCACTGCAAAATGCTTCTTTTTAATGTCACATATGAATTAACCTGTTCTTTTCCCACTGATATGAAATGAAACATTTTACCACTTGCCAAGCCCTCATATATATGTGGATAGGGTACTAAATGTCTTATTCAGGTCCATTATGTTGGTTTTTTTAAAAGATTTTATTTATGTATTTGACAGAGGGAGAGAGACAGCAAGAGAAGGAACACAAGATGGGCAGCAGGAGAGAGAGAAGCAGACACCGCACTGAGCAGGGAGCCCCAACCTGGGGCTCGATCCCAGGACTCTGGGATCGTGACCTGAGCCGAAGACAGACTGAGCCACTCAGGCGCCTTCCCCCCCTTTTTAGGTGCATTAAATTTTTTGAGTGCCCTCGTGCCAACACCAGATCATTTAATAAAAAATTAAGTTGGAAAAAATTTAATTTGGTATTATTATCCCAAGAACACATTTATGGTAAAGGATGTTTGAACGACACATAGAGAATATGATTCCCCACCGCCACAAATTCCATCTCCTGGAGATAAAGGTCTAGGGTAGGTTCGCAGCAGGATGAGGGACGAGAGCCCAGCTGGGGTGCCTGCACCCGCATTTCAAAGGCAGCCGCGCCCAGACCTCTGACCAGCAGTGAGCGAGTGAGCGGGACGGGGTACACGGTACAGTCTCTTCACCGAGCTTCTCAGACAGATGGAGGTCCCCATTAATGCGCTGGAAAGGGTGCACCTTTGGGCTCATAGTCCCATGAGCTGTGAGTGAGCTACTACTTTACAGATGACAGAAAAGAAGTTCTGAACAGTTAACTGTCTTGTCCAAAGTTGTCCTGCTAGTCCGTAGGTGATGTTCGTCAGGCTGGGTTCAGAGCAGGCGCATGCTCTGTCTTTGGCCCTTCCTCCGTCACGCTGTGACCCTCTGCCGCACTGCGTGTGTGATGGAGGCTGTCTCTCCGGACAGACCAGAAACCCCATGGGGCAGATGCGATTTCTATTTTGTTCACCGCTTTGTGCCCAATACTTGTAATCAGGGGCGGTACGGAAGAGGCGGTCAGTGGTTGCTTTGGACTGACGGGGTAACACTTACCCTCCGGCCTGGTGCCTAGAGAAGGCTCGCGGCGTGCTAATAATTACATCTGAGAGGGCTTCCAGCTCCTGGCAGGCAGTGAGTCTCCAAATGGCTAGCACAGTAGCATCTTTTAAGGGTGTCCAAAATTGCAGCTTCGTGGTATGCATTTCAGAAACAGACAAGCCTGTTTCCCCAACTGCTTCGGTGCCGCAGTCCTGCTTGTATGAGCAACATGAACCCAGTGAGTAACAGAGCGGTCATCATTTGGGCTGCGCTTTGATAACAAGCCACCTTTCCCGGTTATCTAGACCTGGGAAGTGTGGAGAAATTGTGCCCACACACGGCTCTTCTAGACACAGTCTCTGTGGGTTGTTTTGTTGTTTGGTCTTCTAGCTGGGCTTCCCTTTAATCACCACACTTATGGGGTGGAGACTGTCTCAAAGATTCACCTCCACCCGATAAGATAAAAGTTCTAGATTCTTCAGGAATATCTTCCCAGTTCCTGGAATAACAAAACTTTCAAGTCTTTGTCATCGTCTTGGGTGTCTCTACCCCCAGAAGAAAATTAGTGTTGTTATTTATTGATTAAATTCTGTAAAGCGGAGTATTCTGCAGATATCTAAAAGTGAGATATAGTTATAGATAACAATGCTGAAAGACGGCCAAAAATGTCACTAGATGGTAGACTGGTGTATGATAGCAAAGAATTAAATATGTATAAAAGCCGTTTGTGGATATATCTTAAATATGTAGAAAGAGGACTCTAAGCACCTACAGGTCTTCTGAATCGTGGTTGTCTCTGGGGAGAAGCTCAGGGACCCCAGGGTGTCATCACAGGGAGGGCCCTGGAGAGGAAAGAGTCTGAAAGAAACAACTGGTTATCATCAGGAATAATGTGTGATTCTGGGAAAAGGCTAGAGAGAAGGAACGACATCTCTATGTTCTGTAGATATACATTTGTACAAATGCCCGGGTGGCTCAGTCGGTGAAGCTGCTGCCTTCGGCTCAGGTCATGATCCCAGGGTCCTGGGATTGAGTCCCGCATCGGGCTCCTTGCTCGGCAGGGAGCCTGCTTCTCTCTCCGCCTCTGCCTGCCACTCTGCCTGCTTGTGCGTGCTCGCTCTCTCTGACAAATAAATAAAATCTTTTAAAAAAAGAATATTCTATAGCTAAAGTATATTCATGCATTCTTGGATCATTAAAAAAACAAACATTGGGGCACCTGGGTGGCTCAGTGGGTTAAGCCGCTGCCTTCGGCTCAGGTCATGATCTCGGAGTCCTGGGATCGAGCCCCACATCGGGCTCTCTGCTCAGCAGGGAGCCTGCTTCCTCCTCTCTCTCTGCCTGCCTCTCTGCCTGCTTGTGATCTATCAAATAAATAAATAAAATCTTTAAAAAAAAACAAACAAACAAACATTAAAACAGAAAACTAACAGAAAGCTATGAAGTGGGAGCAAAGCAAACCCGTTCCCTCCCAGTCCCCCACCAGACTCCCTGCCCCCAGTAAACAGTGGTTCCTTAGATCTGCAATTGCTCCTTTGCAAGTGAATATTTGTGCTAAGAGAAAATGTTAATAGTAGTTTTAGGCAGTAAAGTTGGTTGGTTTGCGTTGGGTATGGCCACAGGAGAAGGGAATTAAACCATATCACACACAAAAAGAGAGAGGAAGAGAGAGGAGAGAAACGAGCCCACAAAGTGAACACTGCTTCCGGAATCTTCTCCCAAGCACGGTGCTCAGACACACAACTGTTGATTGCGATTTTTTAAAATAATAATAATGTCACTCATTAGAATAATACTAGGGTGTGCTTGACCCTGCTTCAACTCTGCCTAAGAGCTTTGCTGATCTGCAAACCCAGCTCACGTCCTATTGCCATTTTAGTTGTTGTTGTTATTATTATAGAACGTTTCAAACACAGACCGAAGGAGAGAGAATTGTCCAGTGCCGCACCCTTCACCCTGGACCCTCCGCTCTTTCCACCGCTGCTCCCTGCCGCTCCGGGCTCCAACCATCTCCTGACTCCCGGCCCCAGTGTTTTAAAACAAACCTCAGACTTCATATCATTTCTCCTGGAAATACTTCAATGGGTGTCTCTGACAGATACTTTTTGTTTGCTTGCTTGTTTGTTATTCTAAACCCCCCACAGGATTGCCACTCCCAACAGAACTTAATCATTTCTTATCATCTGATAACCAGAGCCGTTCCAACGGAATGTTTTTTTCAATCTTCCAAGGAAAACCCAGCAAACTTTGAAAAATTGGCAAACGCCATGAGTCGTTTTAATGGCAAGTGAGATGCGAGGATTGAGGCCAGCATGTCCCCTGGGAGCTGGTTAGCAGGTGCAAAGTTCCTGCCCCAGACCTACTGAAACCACAGGGGCAGTTAAAAAAAAAAAAAAAATCACGGGTGGGGCACCTGGGTGGCTCAGTCAGTTAAGTGTCAGCCTTTAGCTCAGGTCATGATCCCAGGGTGCTGGGATCGAGTCCCACATAAGGCTCTCTGCTCAGCCGGGAGTCTACTTGTCTCTCTCCCTCTGCCCTGCTCATGCACCCTCTCTCTCTCAGTCTGTCGGTCTCTCAAACAAATAAATAAAATCTTTAAAAAACATCATGGGTGAGTAAAGTGTGAGGCTCTCTGTCTACATTGAATAGAATGCAGTAGCCAGTCCACTCTAGATTAATCCACTTTCCCCCTGAGATGTAGATCTTGCTTCTCCTTCCAGCCTTTCCAACAGAGAGACCCCACCATGCGGCAGGCATCAACCAGGCTCCTGCGGACAGACAAGGTCCCCACCATTCTGACACTCTCACTCTAGTGGAAGAGATGGACAGGAAAGTCACAGATAAATAAATGAATTCAAGTTGTGATCCTGGGGTGCCTGGGTGGTTCAGTGGGTTAAGCCTCTGACTTTGGCTCGGGTCGTGATCTCGGGGTGCTGGGATCGAGCCCTGCATCAGGCTCCCTGCTCAGCGGGGAGCCTGCTTCCTCCCTCCCCCTCTGCGTGCCTCTCTGCCTACTTGTGATCTCTCTCTCTCTGTCAAATAGATAAATAAAATCTTAAAAACAAAGCAAAACTTCAAGTTGCGATCCTTCCTATATCAGCTGGGGGAGAGGCCGCCCTTTGACCACCGACTTCAGTCACACCAGGTGTGGACACCTTGTCCCCAACGCCCCGGCACTCCCACTCTCTCTTCTTGCTTCACCTGTCCTGCAGACCTCATCTCCAGATATTGGACCTGGATGTGGCCGATTTATTTGCTCCTGGCTTTTCTCCCTGGCTAGGATGGGAAGTGCAGAATAAGTATTTGCTAAATGAGGGGCGCCTGGGTGGCTCAGTGGGTTAAGCCACTGCCTTCGGCTCAGGTCATGATCTCAGGGTCCTGGGATTGAGTCCCACATCGGGCTCTCTGCTCAGCAGGGAGCCTGCTTCCCCCTCTCTCTCTGCCTGCCTCTCTGTCTACTTGTGATCTCTCTCTGTCAAATAAATAAATAAAATCTTAAAAAAAAAAAAGTATTTGCTAAATGAAAGTCTACTAAAACTTTTTGAACAATGAAAATACCTAATAGTGATCAGTGTGTAAATTAGCCCTAAAAGAAAGAAATCTATTTGATTGTACTCATAGGACTAGATCCTACGAGAAAAGGGGGCTGATCTGGGGGCTGATAGGAGCAACTGACCCTGGGCTGGGTGCCTTGCTTCGGGGCTGGCCACGCCCCTGCCCGCGAGCTGTGTCAGAATTCTGGAGCCGGGGCTGCAGGTGCGTCTTTGAGGACTCTATGCCCTTGTGGCTATCCTCCAGGTCACCCGTCTGGATTTTTATGTTTTTAACCTGAGGGCTCTGCATTAAGAAGCTGGGTTGGGTTCCCCGCCCCCCCTCTCTTCTAGACATAAAAGCGACCTAACCTCACCCTCGTCCGTATCACGATCCCAGGTGTCTCAAAATGTGTTTATGCATTCACAGTAATTCCACTCAAAATTAAAGCAGGATTTTTTTGGAGTGGAGGCGGGGGGTGGGGAATAGGGTAGGGGTGGGAGCTGGAGAAGAACGAAACAGACCCTGCAGCTCTTGAGCAGGAGGGAGGCAGAGAGACAGGTGTGGAAACAAGGCTGAGAGCCCTCGCGCTCCATCCGCGTAGCCGAGGAGCCCGCCGGTTAACCCGCACGGCAGGACGGACAGAAGACAGCGGCAGACCCATGCCCACGAGGGAGCCTGAGCAGTGACAGAGGCAGGGCTTCGAATGGGAGGGATCGTAAAATAAGTGCTGTGGGGGCGGTGGGCTGCAGTCTGTCCACGGGGAACCTGCCCCATGGGTCTCCTCCTCAAACCTCAAACACACACGAACGCCCACCTCCCACGGGCACGTGCGCGACAGACGCCGAGGCTCGGCTTGACGCGGGTCAAAGCGGGGCGCGGGGGAACCTTGAGCGGGAGCGATCGGGCGGCTGACAGCCGAGATGCCGGGGGTCAGCGAGCGTGAGAGAAGCCGCCCGGCCTCCCACCGCCTCCGCCATCAGATGCGGCGAGATCTAGCCACGGGGGCGCGGGTCCCAGAGCCGCACGGTAGCCAACAGTGTTGACCCGGGATCAATTCCGGTGAAATTGCACAGAATAAGATCTTCTTTAGACAAGTGGGGTGCGGCAACACGAACTTAAGTATATATAAGAAGGACTCAAAGGGCACTCACCAAACTTCTTTACTTATTTTTTATTTATTTTTCTTTCTTTCTTATTCACCAAACCTCTTAATCGTGGTGACTTCTGGGGAGAAGCTAGGCAGTTTCTACTCTTTAATAAGTGTGAGTTCGGCCATCCCTTGTAGGCGACCTTAGGAGGACTTGGGCCCTCTCTGCATTACTGGGGTGTGTCCTTAAACTCCTTGCAGCATTTTGGAAACTAAATGAAGCACCGTTGTCTTTTTGGACACAACACTGCCCCTTCTTGCTTTTATTTATTTATTTTTTAAAAGATTTTATTTATTTATTTGACAGACAGACATCACAAGTAGGCAGAGAAGCAGGCAGAGAGAGAGGGGAAGCAGGATCCCCACTAAGCAGAGAGCCTGATGTGGGGCTCCATCTCAGGATCCTGAGACCATGACCTGAGCCAAAGGCAGAGATTTAACCCCCTGAGCCACCCAGATGTTCCACCCTTCTTACCTTTACACCAGGCACACACCTGTGGGATTCTTCGAGTCCCGTCGATCCTATGGGATCTGAATCCTCACATGACCTGGCCGGGAAATGGCCTGTGGGTGGCTTTTGCTAGGGCCATTGGCCGTATTAAAAGGTGACTCAATCAGGCCAGGTAATTAATGGTTCTGTCTTAAAACAAGTGGTTTGGCAGCGGGTGTCAAACTCTCGCCCTTGAGCGGCTGACCTGGCCCTGGAGGGCAAGGCTTAAAGCTCCGGGTGCCTGGGATCCCTCCAGTGGGCAGTGGGGAGTCCCGCGCCCCTTCCCAATGTCCCATCCCTTCTCTTTCCTTCTTAGTAACACCTGCCCTGTCTCAGGATGAGGTTCCCGGTTGTCTGGGGATCTCAGGCCTCCCCGGTAAGCTCTGCTCGAGGACGGACTTTGCTGCTCGGCCTTGCCAGCCTCCCCCCAGCCAGAGCGGGCACCCCAGAGGCACTTGGAGGGCAGTGGGCGCGTGCTCCAAGGACGAGCTCGGCCACCACCCTGCAGTTCAAGACAAGCCTCATATTTACCAAACACCCACCATGGCAGAGGGCCGTGCTCTGCGAAGATAACAGGAGGCGTGTTTGTGGGTGGGAATCCGGAGCTCCTGACCCCATCTTAGCTACTAGCTCAGGAGCCCGGCTCCTGCTTAGGACATCCCAGGGCCTGGGGCCCCCTCTCCCCCCTCAGCTTCCTGTAAAGAGCTGGCAGTCCTTTGAGGCCCTCAGGACCGCGGTGTTGCCACCGGTGGAAATCAGTCTGGTCCCTGAACTAGGCCAGACTGCCCTCCAGAGGCAGCACCCCGTTTCTTCCCAGCGCCACCCCTGTAAATGTTGAGGAAGTTGTGTCATCCTTCGCCAAGGTCTGTCTCCCACTGGCAACAGTAGGGCCCCAAAGACGGGGGTTTTGGCCTCCGTCTGGTTGACCAGGAGCTTCCCACCACAGGGCCTGGCACGTTGCAGGCGATGGGTAGATATATGTGGAATGAAGGAATGCAAAAGAGACAACTCGAGGCAGAGATAAGGAATCACAGGGTGGAGGGGACCTTGTGGGTGCGGGTGGCTGGGAAGGCCAGCGGGAGAAGGTGACATATAGGGCTGATACGAGGTCCAGGGAGAGCCAGGCTTTGCTGGGAGTGGTTGCCTTAGAAACCCGTGGATGCTGGACACGCCACAGAGTGACCTTCCAAACTCAAAGCCTGCCCTTCCGGTGCTCCCCGGGGGCTTTGCAGAGAGCGCTCCTCACTTTGCCGGCCCCCCAGATGCCAAGGGACAGGGAACGCCTCACCCCGTGAAGGGGTCAGCCCTCACGATGGCCGCTTGGTACTCCCCCCTCTCCACCGTCTGACTGAAGCCTTTCCTGGTGGAATTTGGGTCGGGTACTCACCCTGGGACCCTGGCCGCCCCCCTCAGCAGGGCTGTGGAAACTGGACCCCACCCCCCCTTCCCCCTGAGCTGCCTTTTCAAGGTGCACAGGCTGACCCCTGGTTCTGCCCAGATCTTGTCGGATTTCCTCTCTGTGGTTCCAGAACTTTCTCTTCCCCTTCAGTTACATGGGAGATCTTCACACCTAGAGGTGGGATGCCGAGGAGGGTAGGAGGGGATAGGAGAACGTGGGCGGGAGACTTCCACCAGAGGCCTACCCATGGTGGGGGCAGGATAGCAAAGCACCCAGAGGGTTTCTCTCGTGTCCGTGCCCCCGGCCCTCCTTCTCCTGCGCCAGGCACTCTGTGGGCTGCTCTCATAGAAGAACCTGAGCAGAACATTCTTCTGGGAGGCTCTGATGGTCCTTCGACAGAAGGGGAAACTCTCGTCCCTCCCCGCTTCTCTTCCTTCTGTGGATGCTTAGAGGCCTACATCGTCTGTCCTCAAATGTATCCAAAACCATAATTCCTAATTCGTTTCCTACTCATCCGCCCCTTCCTGCCTCCAGTTCACGAGCGCCTGCTTGGTGGTGGCGTACAGAGGACCCCCAAGGACAGAGAATGTCAACGTTGTTGTCTAAGGACCTCTTTACCTGTTGGGGTTTTTTAAAGATTTATTTATTTTATTTATTTGGGGGGAGTTGAGAGGGAGGGAGACAATCCCTGAGCCCACTCCCTGCTGAGTGTGGTGCCCTGCCCCGGGCGCCAGCGCATGACCTGAGCCAAAACCATGACTAAGAAACTTAACCGACTGAGCCACCCAGCCTCCCTAGACCTCTTTACATTTTCAAAACTTATTGACATTCTCAAGAAGGTTTCGATGATGTGGGTTATCAATATTTACTGTATAGGGAATTACTGAGACATTTAAAAATTTTCCTTTGAGAGGCACCTGGGGGCTTAGTTCGTTAAGTGTCTGACTTTTGATCTCAGCTCAGATCTCGATCTCAGGGTTGTGAGTTCAAGTCCCACACTGGGCTCCATTTCTGGGTATGGAGCCTACTTAAAAAAAATTACTTGAAAGTCACAATAAACCCATTATGTATTTTTTTTTAAAGATTTTATTTATTTACTCGACAGAGAGAGATCACAAGTAGACAGAGAGGCAGGCAGAGAGAGAGACAGAGAAGGAAGCAGGCTCCCCACTGAGCAGAGACCCCGATGCGGGACTCGATCCCAGGACCCTGAAACCATGACCTGAGCTGAAGGCAGCGGCTTAACCCACTGAGCCACCCAGCGCCCCTAAACCCATTATGTATTAACTGGAGAACATTCTATGGAAAAAAATAACCATATTTTCCAAAATTGAAAAAAAAAGTCTTGTGAGGATAGAGGTACTGTTTTGTTGTGTTCTGTTCTTTGCAGTCTGCGACTTCCCTGTAATATCTGGCTTAATGCAAGGCAGACCGCATTCTCACATCTGCTCTGTCTTCAGTCTGTGCTGCTATCGCACACCACGTAGCCTGTGGAAAATTCCACTGCACAGAGTGAGAGAGGCAAATGACAGGTTACAAAATAGTCATGACCTCATGACCCTCTGAGAAGGACTCGTGTGCTGAGACAGGCTCTAAGCACACCCCCTGGGCTGGTGATGGGCAGGGCAGGAGGGTCAGAGGGGGCTGAGGGGTCACCAACCAGCCTTCGGGACCCTGCAGCCCATGCAGCCTCCTCCTCAGCCTCCCCTGACTTCTTCCCTCCTCGTCTTCCTCCCTGGACTTCCTCTTCCCGTTCGTCTGTGTGGCCCCAGAGCTTTCCCTGGAGGCGCAGTGTCTCAGCTGAGCTCAGACTTTTCAGAACCTGAAGCCTGATGTTCCAGTCTTCACTTGGTGTGTGGCCTTGGGCGAGTTATAGAGCCTCTCTGAGCCTCATCCGCCCCCTCTCAGTGGTGAGGGAGCTGAGATCTGACTCATGGGAGCAGTGTAGAGTCAAAGAGATTTTATAGTTAACTAGTCGACGAGTACGTGTGATGTGGCTTCTCCCCAGTGCAGGGAAAGCACAAACACATTCTTCAGCCCTCGAGGATTTTATAGTTTAGAGAAAAGGTGAGTTTTCATTCATAAAACGAATATTCATCGACCACCTCCTACGTGCCTGACCCTGGGTCACAAACGTAAAGCACCAGAGTTCATATTATGAAATTCTATGCAGCAGTTTAAAAATGCGGTATTACAACGTGGTTAGAAGCTTCAAGGGGTGCCTGGGTGGCTCAGCTGGTTAAGCGTCCCATTCTTGATTTCGGCTCAGGTCATGATCTCAGGGTCGTGGGTTCAAGCCCTGTGTCAGGCTCTGTGTTCAGCATGGAGCCTGCTTAAGGTTCTCTCCCTCCTTCTGCCCCACCAGCATTCCCACTCACCTGGGCTCGCTCGCTCTCTCTCTCTCACTCTCAAAAAAAAAAAAAAAAAAAAAGATTTTAGGGGCATCTTGGTAGCTCAGTTGGCTCAGCATCCAATTCTTGATTTCAGCTCAGGTCTTGATCTTAGCATCATGAGTTAAATAAATAGATCAATCAAGTATGTTTCTTTCTTTCTTTTTTTTTAATTAATCAATTTTTTTTTAGTTATCTCTATACCCCGTGTTGGCCTCGAACATGACACTGAGATCAAAGTTGCATGTTCTACTGAGCCAGCCAGGCACCCCTAAGATAGATAGATAGATAGATTTTTAAATTATTTAATAGCAGAATCAGGGGGAAGGACAGAAGGAGAAGCAGACTCCCTGCTGAGCAGGAGCCTGACATGGGGCTTGATCCTACGACCCTGAGATCATGACCTGAGCCCAAGGCAGACGCTTAACTGACTGAGCCACCCAGGCACCCCCCCCGAAGATATATTTCTAAGTGGAAAAAGCAAGTTGTCAAAAGATAATATATGAACAGGAATATATGACACCATTTATTTATAAAGCATTTAAACAAATATTTTTTCTCTTAAATATCTAATGTTTAGATGTTAATTTGAAATCTAATTTCCCTTATATAGTTTAAAGCAGTAGTGTGTTTTTATCTTGTATATCTGAGTGTCAATTACAAATATAATTAAAGACCTCATATAAATTAAGACAGACTAAGGGTGCCTGGCTGGCCCGGTCTGAAGGCTGTGTGACCCTTGATCTAGGGGTTAGAGGGTGTGAGTTCAAGCCCCACGTTGGACATGACACTTAAAATAAAATTTTAAAAAAAGAAAGCAAAAATTTAAAATAGACTTACAAAGTACATTATTTAAAATATGTTATTACAGGGACATCTGGGCGGCTCAATCAGTCGAGCATCTACCTTCGGCTCAGGTCATGATCCCAGGGTCCTGAGATCAAGCCTCATGTGGGGCTCCCTGCTCAGCTGGAAGCCTGCTTCTCCCTCTGCCTGCCGCTCCTCCTGCTTGTGCTCTCTCTGTCTCCCTCTCCGACAAATAAATAAATAAAATCTTTTAAAAATTATATTACAAAAGTCATCACTATACTTAAAATTAAACTTTTCCTAACACGTCAGTCACATAGGGTCAATCACGTCCTTGTCATTTTCATACTTGCTTTAATTACTTTCTTCCTAGGGGTCAGTTATATTATTATATTCACTTTTTAAAAATTGAATACAATTCAATAAAGCACAACATCTTAAGTGTGTAGCTCAACCCACAGTCACAGGGTAAATACACTCCTGGAATCAGTACTCGGATGAAGACCTAGAACATTCTGTGACCTCTCAAGTTCCCCTCACCCTATTCTGACTTCTACCACTATTGATTAGGTCCCTTGTCCTTGAACTTTAACCCCCACAGGATATACTTTGGTGTCCGGCTTCTTTTGCTTTAATGTCGTGAGATGCATGCAGACTCTCGTGCCGAGTGGTGGGTCTTGTGTCTTCCTTGCCGTGTGGAACTCCACTGTGTACGCGTACCTCAACGTATTTATTCATCCCACTGTTCACAGACACTTGGGTTATTTTCAGTTTGGGGTTGTTATAGACAAAGCTGCTCAGAACATTCTTGAACATCTCTTTTTGTGGACGTACATTTTCATTTCTCTCTGGCAAACACCCAGGGATAGAATTGCCAGGTCAGAGAAAGCCTACTGCCTCTGCGTGTCGTCCTTTCTTCCTTTTTTTTTTTTTTTTTTTTTTGTAGGGTTTTTTTTTTTTTACATTTTCTTTTTTTTTTTAAGATTTTATTTATTTATTTGACAGACACAGATCACAAGTAGGCAGAGAGGCAGGCAGAAAGAGTGGGGGGAAGCAGGCTCCCTGCTGAGCAGAGAGCCCGATGCAGGGCTTGATCCCAGGACTCTGGGATCATGACCCAAGCCTAAGGAGAGGCTTTAACTCACTGAGCCATCCAGGCGCCCCTTAAATTTTATTTTTAGTAATCCCTACACTCAATGTGGGACTCGAACTCATAACCCCAAGATCAAGAGTTGCATGCTCTGCCTACTGAGCCAGCCAGGCCCCCTTGAGTCTAGATTTCTTGTGGGTTTTCAGGTATGCAGGTAAAAGCTGAGACCAAGGCTACACTTACAGTGATCACCAGATCCCCCTTGAGAGGCAGGGGCAAGGACGGAGAGAGACCTGGAACTGGGAATGGTGATCCAGTGAGACAAGAATCTTACCTGCAGCCTCTCACATTTTTTTTCTCACCAGACAAATATACTCATGTATTACTATGCAATGGAATTTGAAAAATAACTCAATTGTTTGACACTCCATCTTGATCACAGAGGGACCAAGACTTCCACTTCCGGGGCTGACCAAGCAGCTTGGAGGGGAATTGTCTCCACTGCCGGCTGTGAACAACTGGAAATTGAACAAAGTACATGAGCCCTTTTCAGACAGCGGCCAACCAGTGTCCCGGACCGTGCTCCCTGAATGGGAGGCCGTGATGTGTGCTCCACGAGCATGGAGCTTTCCGCCCAGAGGTGCCTCCTGGCTTGGGAGGCAGGGCAGGGAAAGCAGAACAAGGCTGAGGAAGCCAAGAGGAGGCAAGCCAGTTCCCTGGGTGTGTGATGTGTGCAGCTGCCTATCGTCCCACGCCTAGAAGGTCCTTGCGCTTGGGCTTCTACCTTGCTACTATCTTGGAAAATCGTAACTTTTTTTTTTTAAAGATTTTATTTATTTATTTGACACAGAGAGATCACAAGTAGGCAGAGAGGCAGGCAGAGAGAGAGGGGGGGGAAGCAGGCTCCCTGCTGAGCAGAGAGCCCGATGCGGGGCTCGATCCCAGGACCCTGAGATCACGACCCGAGCCAAAGGCAGAGGCTTTAACCCACTGAGCCACCCAGGTGCCCCGAAAATCGTAACTTTTAACCAGGACCTGGATTTTCCTTTTGCACCAGACCTGGAGAATTCTGTAGGCAGTCCCGGGTGCCCGAGATGAGAGTCAGGGAGGCTGAGTTGGTTAGAATAAGAGGAAATGGAGAGGAGGGAGCAACTCCGAGAAGTCTAGAAAACTCAGGGGACCCCCTCCACCGAGTCTTTGTTGGGGTGTCCTGATGGTTACTTGCAGGTGTCAGCTTGATCCGGGTAACTGTTCGCCCAGACATTTGGTCTAACATCCTTCTGGTTGGGTGTGTGAGGGTGTTTCTGGGTGAGATCAGCATTTGAATGGGTGGGCTGAGTAAAGGAGATGGTCTCCACAATAGGGAGGCCCTCAAGCCATTAAATGAAGGCTCCATGGAAGGGAGAGGGCGAGGACGTGGAGGTTCCTGCGGCTGCCCCTGAGCTCGCCTATTTGCCTACTCACCGGTCTTTCTAGCCTTTGGACTGGAGTCAAGCCTGCGGTAGTCTTGGGTTTTGAGCCTGGGGGCTTTCAGACTGGCGCTTACATGGTGGGCACTCCCGGGTCTCCGGCTTGCTGACGGCAGCTCTCCTGGGCTTATCCACTCTTCCGTAATTGCTTGAGCTATTTCTCCTTAAAATATGTATATATCTCCTGGGGGCGCGGGCTGGCTCCTGATGGGGGGTGGTGAGTTCAAGCCCCACACTGGGTGTAGAGAGTATATGGGGAAAAAACACCATCCCCAAAACACACACACACACATACACACACTACTAATATAATTATATATATATATATATATAAACTATGTATATGACCAGAGATGTAACTATATATAAAACTATGTATGTAACTTAATATAACTGTATACGTAACTGTATGCATAAATATATATGCCCGTCCTAGGCATTTAAGCACATTAAAGGAAAATATATGTTCGCACAAAGACTTGTACATGAAAGTACAAAGTGGCTTTATTTGTGACAGTCCCACAATGGACTGAATGTTTACCCCCACCCTCCTATTCATCCATGGAAACTTAATACTCAGTGCGTTACAGTAGGAGGTGGGCTTAGGGAGGGGATTAGGTCCCAAGGGTGGCGCCCTCGTGAATGGGACTGGTGTCGCAGAGAGCTCCCTCCCACCCTGTGAGGACGCAGGGAGAGGACGGCCCGCCCCGATCCAGTAGGCAGGCCCTCCAAAGACCACTGAATCTGAAGGAGCCTTGATCTAGGGCTTATCAGCCTCCGGAGCTGTGAGAGAGCGAGGGAGGACCTTTATGAGCTACCTTGGCTATAGAATTATGTCCTAGCAGCTGAGCTAAGACAAGTCCCATACTGGAAATCATCCACACGTCAACCAACAGGCAAAAGAATACACAGACTGCGGCATACACACAACGGGATGTTACCTAGCATTGCGAAGGGAAGAAACACCGGTGCCCCGACAGCATAGCTAAGCCCCCCAAAACATGCCGAGCAAAGAAGCCGCATGTAAGGTGTACATACTGTGTCCAGTGTATTGCTAGGACCTTTGTCACTCGAGAACAGTTTAAAATAATCTATGGTGATGGAACCAGGTTGAAGGTTGGGTGGGACTGGAGATAGGGGGTGGGCCCTGACTGCAAAGGGACAGGAGGGGACTGTTTGGGGTGATGGGAATATTCTTTTTTTTTTTTTAATTTATTTATCTGCAAGAGAGTGAGAAAGAGAGAGCGAATGTGCACAAGCAGGGGCAAGGGGCAGAGGGTGAGGGAGAAGCAGACCCCCCTCTCTGAGCAGGGAGCCAGCTTTGATCCCAAGACCCTGGGATCATGACCTGAGCCGAAGGCAGACGCTCACCCGACTGAGCCCCCCAGGCGCCCCATGATGGAGATATTCTGTATTTTGATTTTCTAAACTCATCAAATTGTGCGCTTAATCAGTGCATTTCATGGTATGCAGTTGGACCTCAATAAAGCTGATTTAAAACTCTAAGAAAGGAAAGAAAAATTATATCTACCACAAGGGCTGATTGTGATGCCCACCCCTATGAGCATATTGAAGAGGAGAGGGAGACAGCGCTGACCCTGGGTTCTGCTTCAGCCTCACCTCTGCTGGGGGGCCTCAGTGCTGCCCGCCCCCATCCCCGGCTGCCACCCCCATGGCATGAGAAGCCCCAGGCCAGAGCTGCAGGGGAGTCATTGAGTGCTCTGCCATGCTGGCCATCTTCCGCGTCACCCATCTGGATTTTGACGAACAAATCCAAGTTAACTCAGAGTTTCTCAACCTCCCTCAACACTCTTGCCACTTTGGACCAAGTGACTCTGTCCTGGGGGGGGCGTGTTGTGTCCCATTGGGTATTAGCAGTCTGCCTGGCTTCTGCCCACGAGATGCCAGGAGCATCTTCCCCTGAAGCTGGAACAATCAGAGATATCTTCAGACATAGCCAAATGTCCCCTGGGGATAAAATCACCCTGTTGAGAGCCACTGCTCAGGGCTGGCGGTTTCCTTTTTCTTCTAGACCTAAAAGAGGCCAAATCTCAGCCTTGTATGAAGATGCCCGATCTTTATACATCCTGAGTAATTCCACTCAAAATTGAAGCGAGATGTGTGTGTGGGGTGTGTGTGTGTGTGTGTGTGTGTGTGTGTGTGTGAGGCAGTGGGGAAGAACATGACAATATTGACCATGACACTATTCTGGAAGACTTGAATCAAGGAGACAAGACAAATCTGGAAATAAGGGCAAAAGGTGCAGTCACCAGAACTGAGTCGGCGATGGGCATTGGAAGAGACTAGTAAAGGAAACAGGTAAGGGGTTAGGAAACCCCACATGTTTACAGAGGCCAATTTATGTGAGGAAAAGTGGCATTTCAGTTGGCCCCATCCACACTGCGAAGGCAAGCGACTCTCATCTCTCCTTTGGGAAAAGTAAAAGCTAGATCTGTCTACCTTAGATCACCAGTACGAGCCCCTTCCAACTCACCCCTCCGCCGCCATACCAGCTGCATCAAAAATTTAAACATTAACCACCATTTATTAACATAGTTGAACAAAGATTGGAGAGATGCACCTGGCTGACTCAGTCAGTGGGGCATGTGACTCTTGGCTGGGGTGGGGGGCCGTGTAGAGTTCGAGCCCCATGTTGGGGGTAGAGTTTCCTTAAAAAAAAAAAAAAGAAAAAAAGGGGGGCCTGGGTGGCTCAGTGGGTTAAGCCTTTGCCTTCAGCTCAGGTCATGATCTCGGGGTCCTGGGATGGAGCCCTGCATTGGGTTCTCTGTTCGCTGGGGAGCCTGCTTCCCCCTCTCTCTGCCTGCTTCTCTACCTACTTGTGATCTCTCTCTGTCAAATAAATAAATAAATAAAATCTTAAAAAAAAAAAAGTAAAAAACTTTAAAGAAAAAAAGATTAGAGAAAAGGTACCTAGATAGAAAAATGGGCAAGTAGCACTAACGGTTTGCAGAAGTAATACAAACGACCAACAAATATTTGAAAAGATGCAAACCAGGTGTACCATTTTCCTTGGGGCCACCTGACTGGGCCAAATGAAGGGTTGGTAAAATAACCTCTCCCCACATTGCAATTGCAAGGAAATTGGCATTTTTTGCTGCCCTGCTTTTGGGGGTATAAAGGAGCCCCGAGATCACACTGCCAGCTACCAGGTTCAGATGAACCCAGCTCTGCTGGGAGGTGTCACACCTGGGAAGGGTACACCTGCATTTCTGCAGGCCCCAGAAAGTCTCCCAGCCCTCACCCTGGGGGCCCCTAGGCCCTAAACAGCCTGTGGCTACGTTCTGTCTGTGCTACAGGCAATTTCAAGAGACAATAGAACTCAGCTCATTAGGGGGTGTGTTTCCTTGTCCACAGCTTAGTGCCTAGTGTCTTACTTACCCCTCTCTGCCACCTGCTTGGCTCCCCACCTGTTACTCAACCACTACATTCCTGCATCCCTGTAAGCCCCGAGTGGAAAGTAATAGGGCAACCCTCTCAGGTCCCCTCCCTCCTTGGGAGTTTTGTACCATCGCTTTGCTATCACTCAACAAAGCTTGCTTGGCTGCCCCCTACTCTGGTCTACCTCTTCATTCTTCCAGGCGGCGTGACCAAGAACAGCACTGGCGGAGGAAAAAATCCTGTTACACCTGGGGGGCGCGGTCAGGTAACTGCTCGACTCTTGATTTTGGCTCAGGTGGTGATCTCAAGGTCATGAGATCAAGGTCAGCATCAGGATCAGCAATGCTGAGGGTAAGACACCTGCTTAAGATTCTCCCTCTCCTTCTCCCTCTGCCCCTCCCCCTCCCTAAATAAATAAATGAATAAACAAAGTGATACAAATGAGTTGGGAAAAAAAAAAAAAAAAGGACGGTAGTAGCCCCCCACCTCAAGGGGTTTCCGTGAGGATTAAATGAGAAAACACAAGCAAAGGGCTTAGAGCAGTAAGGCACACACGGTGTCAGTACAGGTCAGCAAGCAGACATATGAAAAAAGCCAAAAGAAAAAAAAAAAGCCTAATGAGGAAACTTTCCTAGACATTAGGCTTCTATATGCCAGGGGTTGTTTTATCTTATTTATATGCTTATTTACTGAGCAGGGGGAGGGGCCAAGGGAGAGAGAAGCATACTCTGCACCTAGAGCTGAGCCCAGTGCCAGGCTTGATCTCACAACCCTGAGATCAGGACCCCAGTGGAAATCAAGAGTTGGGCTCTCAACCAACTGAGCCACCCAGGCACCCGTGCCAGGAATTGTTAGAAATACTTTACATAAGTCATCTCCTTTAAGCGTCAGTCGCCAACCCTAGGAGACAGGGCTATCCTCTCCATTTTGCAGATGTGAACACTGAGGCACAGAGCGTTGAAGGACTTAAGGTAGAAAGAGTTGGGATTTGGATTAAGACTACCTTTGTAGTCTTAACCGAAGGAGTAAAGGTTGGAGGCGTGGCTCTTTCCGGGAAAGACAGACAGCACCAGCCTCCCATCATCAAGCGCAAGCCTGAATACAAGAGGATGTTCAAGCATTTGGGCCCCCTGTTTTCTCGCGCTTAGGATGGTGGGGCCTTAGCCTCCTCACTGCCCTGCCAGACAGGGCAAGGCAATGCTTGGAACCTGAGGCCAGGGAAAAACAGGTGCGTCTATATATGCATATAACATATCCTCCCAGTTGGCAAAAAAGTGATAAAAACTCTATAGTCCAGTGGTGGCTGCAGGGCTTGGTTAGTTCAGCGCCTGCCTTCAGCTCAGGTCATGATCCCAGGGTCTCGAGATCGAGCCCCTCATCAGGCTCCTTGCTCACTGGGGAGCCTGCTTCTCCCTCTTCTTCTGCCTGCTGCTCATCCTGCCTGAGCTCTCTTTCTCTCTCTGTCAAGTAAATAAATGAAATATTTTTTAAAAAATCCTATAGTCAAAAGCAGGGCTCAGCACAAAGCCCCTTCATGCCCAATCTGCTCACTGGCCAGTATCTCTCACCAGACACCTGCTTGGGGACACAGAGAGGCTCGGGCTTGGAAAGCAGTATTCCCAATGCATACTAACACAGGGTCACAAAACCGAAACCTGACTTCATTTACAGTTTTGATGTTTTGTTCATCAGGGATTTATTTGGGCTCATTTGATTTTTTTTAAAGGATTGAATAGTTTTTTTTTTTTTAAGATTTTATTTATTGGGGCGCCTGGGTGGCTCAGTGGATTAAAGCCTCTGCCTTCAGCTCGGGTCCTGATCCCAGGGTCCTGGGATTGAGCCCCGCATGGGGCTCTCTGCTCAGCAGGGAGTCTGCTTCCCCCCCCCCCGCCCGCCCCGCGTACTTGTGATCTCTCTCTGTCAAATAAATAAATAAAATCTAAAAAAAAAGTTTATTTATTGATGTGACCGAGAGAGAGACAGTGAGAACAGGAACACAAACAGGGGGAGTGGGAGAGGGAAAGCAGGCTTCCGCTGAGCAGGGATGTGGCACTCGAACCCAGGACCCTGGGATCATGACCTAAACCAAAGGCAGACGCTTAACGACTGAGACACCCAGGCATCCCTTGATTTTTTTTTTTAATGTTGCATTTAAATGTTGTCTTGATTACAGTTTTTTTTTTTTTTTTTTGGTGTCTTATATTTTGCTTCCTCACCCTGGTTCTTGGTCATTACTGTCCTGTTGCTGACCTTGCAAGTAAACTGAACTTGCTTTTCTTTTTGGGGTCACCAAGACTCATTGGCGCAGCCAGCTGGTCCGGGTGAGGGGAACCTGTGTTTTCTGACTTGTCTGAAGGATGGGGGTCCAAAAGAAGAAACAGATGACTTACATATTTGGATGGGATGGGACTGGGGCAGACTTGGTTTCTGGTAATCAATCACTTCTTTTGGAGTCCCAGTATTTTCCTGAATGTAATTGAAATTTGGGTTTATCATCTAATCCTTTGGGTGGTGGAAGGGATGTAGACAGGAAGAAACCATCAGATTCTTTTATTATAAGTTCATATTTAAAAGTTTAAAAGACTGAAGATAAACTTCCTTGCCTTTTCTTCCCCTTTCCCCCAAATCTATACGAATGATTGAATTTTTCTAATATGTACACATGAGTGAAAGAGTTGTTTCTTTAAAACAAACAAAATCAAAGTCTAAATGAGTGGTTTTGAGGGACACTTCGGTGGCTCGGATCATGATCTCAGAGTCCTGGGATCGAATCCTGCGGTGGTCTCTGTTCCAAGGGGAGCCTGCTTCTCCCTCTCCCTTGCCTCTCCCCATGCTTCTGCTCTCTCCCTCTCTCTCTCTGTCAAATAAATAAGTAAAATCTTAAAAAATAATAAAGGAGTGGTTTTGAGTAGGGCAAATTTTTTTTTTTTTTAAGATTTTATTTATTTGACAGACAGAGATTACAAGTGGGTGGAGAGGCAGGTAGAGAGAGAAGGGGAAGCAAACTCCCCGTTGAGCAGAGAGCCTGATGCGGGGCTCGATCCGAGGACCCTTAGATCATGACCTGAGCCAAAGACAGAGGCTTAACCCACTGAGCCACCCAGGCACCCCAAACTGGTTGTTTAAACGACAAATTTGTGATAAGACTAAAGAACATCCTTTTAATAGAAAAAGAATTCATGTGACCTAGACTGTGGAGACGGATAGAGGAGCCCAATTTACATGCTATGGTTTGGGAACATTCACGTCTGGTTCATTATACACAGTTTCAGAGTCTCACATACGAAATTATTTCACACTGTTTTCCTGGGAATCATTTATGCCAGCAGGTCTCCGACTTCAGCATGTACCGGACTGCCCTGAGGGGTTTGCCACAATGGGGGTTACCGGCTCCCCCCGCCACCCCACCAGAGCTCTAGACTCAGTGAGTCTGGCTGGGGTGGCCCCTGAGAACCGAGAGTTTTCGCATAGGTACTGCCTACGCTCCTGGACCTGGACTTCCCTTTGGGAATCACGGTTCTGTGCTCTGTCCCAGATTCCAATGCATGACAACTTTCCCACTGACAAATGCAGTTGGACTTGGTTGTAACTGGTTTGCTTATGCAGCAGCAGAAACATCTTCCAACAAAATAAACACTCATTATTGCCTAATAGGATACACTAGGGCAGGGTCATGATCTGAATCTTCTTTGAGCATATCTAAGCTTCTTAGAAAAAGGAAATGTTGGTACAAGACATTTCTAATTATTAGTTTTAGAGGCGAAAGATTTTTGTTCTGGTGAGGAAAATGTATATAAAGATGTATTAGCCTTTGCAGGTTCTTTTGGTTGGTGTGTCTGGTGTTCAAAAGGGTTGGAAACAGGTATTTATTTTATAGTGTAGTGTGGATTTAGGGAATCATATCTTTTCTTTCTTTTAGGTTCTGCTTTTAATTTGGTGTTGATCTTTGCTGGCTATGGTTTCCCTCTGAGTCCCTGGGTTGCCATGGTGCTATTTTGGCTTTTTAAATGTTGTTGTTGTTTTTGGGCCGAAGGCCCCACTGAAATGAGTTCTTACACGCAGAACTCCGGAGCCTGGGAGCAGGTCCAGGGAAGCCAACGTTTGTGAGCCACGTGAGGAAGATGCTGGGGGTAAAGGGAAGATACCGCAGCCCGGCTTACGGGATTGAAAAGAGTGGGCAGAGGCGAAAGGACCTACGGAGCTGCTGGGGAGCCGAGAGCTCTCCAAAAGGGGTCCCACTCCAGCTTCCCTGAAGACCCCACTAGAGGAAAGACGGTGGCGGTGGGGGGGTGAAATCTTGCCCCCGTGCCAGGTTTTCCTAATGATGAATTGTAACATTACGAGGTGCTCCTGTTTCTGGAGTCAAACAATATATTTGGACATTAACAGTGGCTATTTTTTTTTTTTTTAAATTTATGAAACAAAGACCCAGAGGACCAGAAACATACAACAACAATAACATACAAATCTTCCTTTCTGGATGAAATTCTGAAATGATCTCAGGATGTTAATGGTGATTAGTGTGTTCATTAAAACAAAAACAAAAACAATTAAGGGGAGCCTGGGTGGCTTGGTGGGAGGCGCGAACGACTCTTGCTTGTGGTCATGAGTTGGAGCCCCTCGTTGGGTGTAGAGATGACTTAAATAAGAACTTAAAAAAATTAAAGCAAGACACATTAATTGCAGCCCCCTTCCAAAGGAAAACAAAAGCCCAACCATAAGGAAATAAAGAGAGTTTTCTCCCCACACCCCTCCCCCCAGCCCTATTCTATTGCCTGGGTGTGGCTACCCCAAAACTGTGTGGCCTGTGGCCTTGTAGCTATTCCTGCAGCAGAACCAGAAAGCGCAGCATGTGTTGATCTTAGATTAGAAGAATATTAATGGTCAAAATCCCAGTGATATCTGCAACCAAGCTCAGTTTCCCTGTAGTTTTGTATTCTATTTTTGCCCAAATCAGTGGTGGCTAAGAATCCATGTTTAAACCCTTTTACACTAAATTGTGGCTGTGCCTGTATCCGTTTTTGTTTTGAGAAATGTAAAAATATGCATTTCCCTCCAGGAATGGTTCTAGAATGAAAATCTCTTGGCACTCTTAAAAAACCGTGCCTTTGAAGATAACTGGGAAGCAGAGAAACTGGAAGGAGTTTACCAGTAGGTGGGGTTGAAACCTGCAGTCCCCCCCCCCCCCCCCCCCCGCCTTCTTTCTCTTTTCTAAAGGCATATCTTGGATAAGTTTTCAACTCACCTCCCTGTGCGGGGGGGGGGGGGCATTTTGGGTTACCTGGGCAAGTTCTGTGTAAAAACCATGGAGGAGCCAGGGAAGGAAGGACCACTTCTCTGAATATCAAACTTCTCCTGCGGGTCGGGGTGATCTCAGGGGCATTTACTTCTGTGTTGACTGTCTTCCTTTAGAAAACTGCATTTTCCCGGGCTCTCTCCACTGTTTTGTTTCTTTCTTTTTTTTTTTTTTTTTCCAGATTTTATTTATTTGACAGAGATCACAGGTAGGCAGAGAGGCAGGCAGAGAGGGAAAGCAGGTCCCTGCTGAGCAGAGAGCCGATGCGGGGCTCGATCCCAGGACCCTGGGATCATGACCTGAGCTGAAAGCAGAGGCTTTAACCCACTGAGCCACCCAGGCGCCCCTTTTGTTTTTGTTTCTTAGGGGGTTTTGTTTGTTTGTTGTAACCACAGCTCTTCACCCCTGTTCTTAAGGCAAATAGTGGGGATAACCAAGGTGCAGGCAAATTTCTCCAGGGAAAGAAGGAAGACGCCCCAAGTCCACTCAACTCCTTCTCCCCCAGGGAATTCACTGGGCCGTGGTTCAGTTTTAACTGGACCTGGAACCCTGTGTGGGGCCTCAAGTTCGATCAGAGCCAGAAAAGACGCCTGAGAACTGACGGCAATGTCAACAGATCCAGCTTCGGAGACCAGATAGATTTAAAATGGCCTTTGCCAGCAAGCCCTAGAGGACATTTAAGAGAATTTCGTGCTGCAAGCAGCCCTAGTGCATACTGCTTGTCACACAGGCGTCAAGATCATTCAAGACGCCGGGGAAGACCCTTTTCAATTGGCGAGTTTACAGTTTCCAAGGGGAGGGGGCGGGGGAGGAGTAACCACGACCTTTCAGGTGTGTCTTCCAATCGCGATAGCCGGTTTTGGCTGTGAATTGACCCCCCCCCCACCCCTCTGCACTTCCCCCTTCCGTTAATTAAATAAACCTCGCAGCACTTTGCGGCACACGACTGGGCCCTTGGGGATCTCTTCCAGCGTTGCTCCCATTTTTTAAATCCTCCACTCAACAGAAGTGGAAGAGGTGACGACATGAATTTCCAGCTCCTAAGGGTGAGAAGAGAGGTGCTGGGTGGAGGGCAGACCCGCAGGGAGGAGAGGCGTGCGGGAGGATGCCCGCCGGGTGGATAGGGCGCGCATGGGGACGCAGCGTGGCTCCCGGGCGCTGGAAGCCGAGTCCGCGTCGCGGGGCGCCTGGCCACAATGGGCCTCCTCGTCGCCTGGAGGCGATCAGAGAAATGCGTTAAGGCCGCCGGGCGTAGTTGGCCTGGAGGTGGATGGTGTCCCAGGACGCCGAGCCCAGAAGGCCTCCGGGGACGCGGGTTTGGAGCCTTAGCCCGGCTGCCTGTGCTCGGAGAGGTTAGAATGCGCCCCGGTGGGCCCTGGGATTTAGAGGGGAAGTGACAGACACTGCCGCCGAGCGTGGCCTCTGGAGGGCGGCGGTACCCCCGGGCGTTGGGGGGGGGTGGTTGGCGTGAGCTAGGCTTGTCTCTAACAGGTCTCCGGGAGAGCCGCGAGGGAGGTGGCCTTGAATAGCAGGCATGTTTGTGGCTTTGAGGTAGTTGGACGACCAAAAATTCACCTTCGCCTGCTGCGAAATGGGGCTGTGATCGTCAAGTTAGAGACTATAACCACGGGCTGTGCACCTGGCTAGCGCTCTTGGAATGAGCGCCCGGACTGCGCTGGGGACAGAGATGCACCCGGGCCCTCCCCGGAGCCTGGGTCCCGCAGGCTCCCTTAGCGCCCGCGACTCTCTGTTCATTTGTAAAAGCAGATTTTGCGAAGAAGAGCTGCAGGCCGCGAAGCCCCGTTCCAGCCCCGGCCTGTGGCCGCGCGCCCAGACGTGAGCAGTAAGTGGAGTCGGGTCGGAGCCTGGGTTAAGTAGGAAGCCTCTATGTGTGTGCGGCGGCCGCCTTGCACACTATCAAAACAACCTGCTGTTTTTATGTTATTGCTGTTATTTTGGAGTGGCTGTGAAATGATGCATGTGGCGCCCCAGAGCGTGCCCCTGGAGTTGGCTTAGACCGTTGGGAGGCCTCTGGTGCCAAGTGTGTCTGTCCAGTGGGATGACGGTGCCGCGAAGGGAGGGCGTGGAGTAGAGTGTAGGGCGCGTGAAGGGGCGCGCTCTTCGATTGCTGCAGGCCCCCGCTTTGCTGCTCTGCTTAACCCGGCTGGCCGCCTAGCCGCGGTCTCTGCGGGAGCTCACGCTGCTCCAAGGGGCGGGACAGACACCTTGCGCGGCGCTGCGTCCTCCAGGGCGCTCGGGGGCCTCCACCTGCAGCTCCGGGCGCCCCCTCCCTGGGGCGGGAAAAGAAGTCTCGGGCCAACCGCGATCCAGCTCTACCTGCCCCGCAGACTTCCTCGGTTTGCGGGGGCGGAAAGTTGGAGGCGGCGGCGGTCTCCCGCCTGCGCTTCTACGCAGACGCCTCCGGGTCTTCCGATTCGGGTTTCTTGGGCAGTCGGAGCGGGATGGGGGCCGGGGTCCCGGCTTCGAGTGCTTGCGAGCGCAGGCCCCCTAGGGGGCGACAGAGGGAGCAGCGGACAACCCTCTACCTACCCCCATGTCCCCGATTTTGCGTGGCGTTCTGCGAGGCTCACCCCCGGGATCCCCTAATTCTGTTTACAGTTAAGCGGCTGCGAAGCCTCGGAGGGTCCTGAGGGGATACCCTTCCTGGAGCGGCGGCTGCTCGGGGGCGCAGCCGCGCAGGCCCGGGTCTTCCCGCGGCGAGGGGCGGGGGCTTCGGAGGGAGGTCCGTCCCGGGTGCGGGAGCCATGCGCTCCCTGCTTCCCGCAGAGGGAAGAAACCTAGAGCTCAAAGAAGGGCTGAGGCTTCCCGCCCCGGCGCGCGCGTGCCTGGGTTCCCGCCCCGAGCTGGGCGCGCGCGTGCCTGGCTTCCCGCCCCGAGCCGGGGGTGCGCGTGTTTGGGCAGGGTCTCCAGGGCCGAGGAGATGTAGCGTTTGTTTGCGCCTCCTTCCATCCGGGGCGCGGAAGCCGCGCTCTGCCTTGAACGCGTGCCCTGGGAGATGGGGGCAGCGCGGGTGTCCAGGGCGCTGCCTGGAAAATGAATGGGCCTTGCCCAGCGTTTCGGAAACGTCTAGGCCCCTGGGGCTCCCCGAAAGGAGGCGCGCAGTCCCTCGGGGCCATCGGCTCCATTTGCCTCTCCCCCCGGGCTGGGAGGAATCTCTGTCCCTACGGGTTGCTTCGGGCACAGCTGCTGCGGGAAGGAGGGACAGCGGGCCTGGGGTTGGGGGGGGGGGGGTGGCCCGTTTTCTGCCCTGCCCAGGTTCCAAACCTGCCTGGGGGAAAAGTTGGCGGCGTGGACGAGACAACTTGTTCAAGTTGCACCCCAGGCGGGGTCTTTGAGTTAAACCCGGGTCTAGAAGGCCCAGCGTGGAGGAGAGCCTCCGCGTCAGCGCTCTGGGAGTCCGGAGAGCCTGAAGGAGGCTCGCAGCTTCCCTCTCGCAAGTGCCTGGGACCCCAACCTTCCACGTCCTGTTGCGCCTGCGTTCTGATTCCTGCGTTGCACAGGTGCCCCCGCCTCCCTCCCCCCATACCGGGAGCTCTGCTTTTGAGGTTATTTTGCCCGCAGGCCTCGGTGTTTTGGAAGCGAGGTGTCCGGGGTAGTGTGTGCAACGTCCTTTGTATTTTATAGTGCAAAGCCCCGAAAAGCCCCCGGTGGTTTCACTACCAGGTTTTGTTCCCACATTTGGTAGGACTATCGCCTCAGCTCTGTCTACTCTAAGGCAACAGAGGACGTTCGCTTGGAGGACGCCCATTTTTATTTCAGTTATTTTTATTTTAGGCCCATGTGGGTCTAAAGACATGCCAGAGCTCAGACCACCCGGAGACGGAGCAGGAAGGCAGTGTGCGCAGACCATTCTGTAGATGGGGCAGCGTCCGCCCCAGGCCGGGTCCTGTACCCACGGGTATTAATTACTGCACAGCCGGATTCGGAATCAGATCGAAATAGCCCCCTTCTCCAATTCTGTCAGAATGTTTAAATTCAGATCCAGGAGCCAGACGGGACGTCCCAGTAAAATTCGCCCTTGAAAATTAGCGACTTTCCCTGCAGTGAAAAAGGTCAGTTACAGTAATTGGGCCAATGGATTTCGTTTCTTTAAAAAAAGTTTAATATTGCGCATTGCGTTCAGGTTTGGGTGGCAAATAAATATTGGGGCTAGAGGCAGCGTTTCTGCGTAACTTTCGTTTTCCGTCTGCATCTGCAGAACTGGGGTACTCATCCCTCGCGCGGGGTCCCTCTCCCGCCCCTCCCCTCTTCTCCCACCTCCTCCCTTCCCCCGCGCGTGGCGCCTGGGTTGTATTCCGCCCCGCACCTCTTTTCCTGCGTGAGTTGAGGCTTCCGAGTGCCTGGCCCGTCGGAGGCAGCTGCCGAGCCAGCGCTGGGCAGGGCTGGGCAGGGCTGGGCTGGGCTGGGCTGGGTGAGGGCGCGCGGGTGACCCCCAGCCGCAGTCAGCGGCGGAGATGCACCTTGGGGCGATGGCGGCCAGACGCCGTTGGCTGCTGGAGGCCCGCCCGCTCCGTGGAGCTCGGGGCAGACTTCCCCAGAAGGCCTTCGCTCTTCCAGCCCCTCGGAGGAATGGACCGGCGCTATGACCACGGAGAGGGAGGGAAGGGGAGGCGTCTCTCAGAGGGGTCGGGGCTCTGGCTGCAAGATCCCAGCCCAAACCTTAAGTCTCCGTGAGTGGGTGGGATGGGACATTTTAGCAGCTGAGGGGGACGCTAGCTGTTAAGATATCCGAACGCGGGGTCTCTTAACTCCAGGTGACAACGTCTTGGAATGGGGGAAGGAGCGTTGGGAAAAAGAAGGGGGGCTCTTAGGTATGTGGATCCCGGGCCCCAGCTCTGCCAACCTCGCATGTCGGGGATGACTGATGGACGGCGCGACTGGGGACCCCGACCTAGCTGGTCGGCGGCTGTCAGAGAGGTGCCGCCCACGCGCCTCCTCTCCTTGCCCCCAGCAGCTCGGTTCTCCGCTCGGCGCCCCGCCGGGGTGCAGGGCGGAGCTAGGCTGGGACTGGCTGGGGGCTGCCCCGCCCGGCGCCTGGGCCTTGGTGCCGGCCCCCGGGGAGGAGTTATGATAATTTCCTTCTCATTAAGGCGCCCGGGTCCCCCGGCTATTGCCGGGACACACAGTGCGGGCGCGGCTTGTGCACGCGCGGAGGCAGCATCTGCGCTCGCAGAGCCGCCGATGCGCGTCCAGTGACCGGGACAGCGAGGCCCTCGCGTGGCGGGGGCGGCGGCAGACGGCTAGCCACCGTGACCCCCATTTTGGATTTACCGCTCGGGGGGTGGGGGGAGCCTGGATTGAACTGGCGACTGTTTTGGGGGACGCCGGACGCCATGTTGTGGAAAATAACCGATAATGTCAAGTATGAAGAGGACTGCGAGGTGAGCTGGGCGTAGGGGCGCACTCTAGCCCCTCCCGAGTACAGCCCGGGAGGCGGGGGCCTCTGGACCCGGGTGGGGGCGAGGGCGAGGGCGCGGGAGCAGCGAGCAGGCACCAGCCTCTGCCCCTCGATGGGACTGGGTCCACTTTTCCGGGCGCCCCCTAGTCCGTTTCTCCGGGGCTCTCTTCCTGAATCGGGCCTTTTCCTAAACATCCACCCTCGGGAACAGGGCCTGGAACGATAATGGCAGATCCCACCCGCAGAGCTTACCGGTCGGTCTCCTGCGAAGCAAAACAGCCCTTCTTCCCCTTTTCTCGGAAGAGCGTCCCGTCTACAGCCCTTAGACGTGGCTTTTACGCACCACATCTCCGTCCAAAGGGGTCAGACGAGGCGACTTGCCGGCGACACCTTTGCAGAGTCTCTTCCGAGGCGGGCTTGTCACCTGCCCCGCTAACTCCTCGGGGAAACAAGAAAAGGACAGAAGTTGGGCTTTTAAGAGAAGTGGGGGCTGGGGAGTGTTGGTGGGGGGGCCCTGGGGCCAGATGGGGCCGTAAGCGCTCGGGAGTGCTCCAGCCAGTCGGACAGGTTGAGCTAGAGTTTCGGAGAGTGGGAGGGAGGGAGGCGGCGAGCGGGAAGAGGAAGACGCGGGCGGCCGGAGGTGTGCGCCAGGGCGCTGGCAGAGCGGAGCCGGGACTGGGGGGCCGCGCGAGGGCTGCGCGCCGGCGGGACCTCAAGGGGCTGCCCCTGTCGGCAGGCCCGGGCACTTCCGCTAGGGGGCGACAGTGCCATGTTTCTCCGGGTTCCCCGCTACCCCTGTGACCCCTCGAACCCAGGGAGACAAGTTCTTTGAGAATTAAGTCAGAGAGCCTTGGGGCAAGGGACGTGCGCAGGCAAGGTTGCCCAATATTCGGGGTCCTTCATTCTCCCCCTGTGCCCCGATCTGTGGGGACACTGATCGTGGCCGGGCAGGGCGGCCTCACTTGCTGTATCCCCTCTTGTTCGGGACGCGGCTAGCAGGGAGGGCAGCGCTAGCTGCGGTGCGTGCCTCCCCGAGCGGCTCGGCGGCGCTGGGTGGCAATCCTGCTCGGGAGTGTCGCTCCCCCGGAGGTCTTTGTCCTGAGGGCGTGGAAGGGGAGGGTCCCTGGGGCGGGGAAGATGCGCACTTCCCGCTTTGTGCGCTTTATCCGCTCTCGCAGCTGCCGCAGGTTCTTTGGTCTGGCGCCGCCATGTGCGGGCTGGTGAGCGAGCGGGCTCCGCATGGTGCTCGCCGCATGTCGACTTCTTCGCCTGGCCGGGACCTGGCCTTCTTTTGGCCCAAGGCCTGGGGTTCGGACTGGGCGCTTCAGAGCGCCTTGGGCGTCGCAGGGCCCAGGCCTTCGCCGCCGGGCTTTGAGGACGCGTTCCCCCAGGTTTTTCGAAGTCTCCATTTACTCCGTGGACTCGGGGTTTGCAACGAACCCCCTGGGGCACTTTGCCTCCGGATGCCCTCCGGCCGGAGGGCAGGCCCAGCGGGTTGGGTTCGTGCTGGTGCGGTGGGTCCCGTGGGGGCTCGCCGCTCAGCGGCGCGGCTGCGGTCAGTTCGCAGTAGCCGGGTTTTGTACTAGCGGGGTCTCTGCTTCTCTCTCTCCCAGGATCGCCACGACGCGAGCAGCAATGGGAACCCGCGCCTCCCCCACCTCTCCTCCGCGGGGCAGCACCTCTACAGCCCCGCGCCACCCCTCTCCCATACTGGAGTCGCTGAATACCAACCACCACCCTACTTCCCACCGCCCTACCAGCAGCTGGCCTACTCGCAGTCGGCCGACCCCTACTCGCATCTGGGAGAAGCTTACGCCGCTGCCATCAACCCCCTGCACCAGCCAGCCCCCACCGGCAGCCAGCAGCAGGCCTGGCCGGGCCGCCAGAGCCAGGAGGGGGCTGGCTTGCCCTCGCACCACGGGCGCCCGGCCGGCCTGCTACCCCACCTCTCCGGGCTGGAGGGTGGCGCCATGAGCGCCCGCAGGGATGCCTACCGCCGCTCGGACCTGCTGTTGCCCCACGCGCACGCCCTGGACGCCGCGGGCTTGGCTGAGAACCTGGGGCTGCACGACATGACGCACCAGATGGAGGAGGTGCAGGTGAGCGGCTCCTCGGCTCTTGCCCCTCAAACCGGGACCTGCTCGCCTCCCAGCTTCTACTACCCACCCCCCCCCAGGCTCCCCTGAATTTAAGAGAAACTTTGTTGTTTCTTCCCAGAATGTTGACGATCAGCACCTGCTTCTGCACGATCAGACTGTTATTCGCAAAGGTAGGTAGTGAGAGCGAACTTTTCTCCACCCGGGGCCACGCATGTAACCTGGCAAGGTGGGGGCGTTTGGTGGCCGACCAGGGGACATCTGTGCTGGGGAAGGGACTGACGGGGGCTGGAGGAAGGTAGATTTTTCTGAGTAAGAAGAGATCTCTTTCCAAATTAAATGAGAAAGGATGGTAGGAAAACTCTTAGGAGCTGTCTCCAGTAAGAGATTAATCCGGATTTGTTACTGCGTAGTGTTCTCTTGGGGAATACGATCCCTTGAATTGGGTGGTGTTTTTACATTGTTAACCAGTGTGAGTTAACAACTGAAAAAAACCACACCACATACCTTAGTTGGGTGGTCGATTCTGTGACCATTGTTGAATGAGTAGATGTGATTCTATTCTAACCTGTAAGAAAAGGTTTTGAAACACTTCGGCCTACCAAATATCCAGCTTTAAAAGGACCAGGGTGGGACAGTGTGTGTGAGAGCTGGGCTTTATGCAGGGTAGTGGGGGAGGGGATTGGAAAATAGGATCAGGCAGCTCGAGAAATTAGCTTGGGTACTGAGGGGATTACCAGTCCGGCGGTTTCGGAGATGGGAGTTGCTTCTAGATGAAAGGTAGTTAGGGTCTGCTGCTGGAACTTAAACTGCTCGAAATCAGTTGGGAAATGGGAAAACTCAGTTGGGAAACTCAGAAAATAAACTGGATTTCCCAGGAAACTTGTAATAGAACGTGTTTGTTTGTATTTTTAAATTTACCATGATAGTCACACTGTGAAGTCTTCAGCAGGGGATCTGAATGTGTCTGGTGATTTTGGTTGTCGAGTGAGGAAGAAAAAAAAATCACCATTTATTTAGGGCTGAAGCAGTCTTTCGAAAACAAGTGTTCTAATTAAACAGATTTTAACAGTGGATCGAAAGTGAAAACCCTCCATGCTTGGGGTCAGGACTAGTTATCTGTAAGGTGTTAACTTGTGAATTTCGGATTCTATTATCTTTGAAGACTAGGACTTTAAAAAATCCGCTTGTAATTTACATAGTCCAGCGTGCGGTGTTATTTGGTGAGTGGTTTGCAAGGGTCCTCCCTTTTTCCTAAGTGCAGCTTTTGGGACTGCCACTTGTGATCTTATTTACAGGTCCCATTTCAATGACCAAGAACCCACTGAGTCTCCCTTGTCAGAAGGAGCTTGTGGGGGCTGTGATGAATCCCAGTGAGGTCTTCTGCTCAGTCCCGGGAAGATTGTCCCTCCTCAGCTCCACGTCTAAATACAAAGTTACAGTTGCTGAAGTCCAGAGGCGATTGTCCCCGCCCGAGTGTTTAAACGCCTCCTTGCTGGGAGGTGTTCTCAGAAGGTACATGGGGACACACACGCTCTGGCCATGGTGGTTGGTGGTTGGGTGGTTGACCGCGAGTAACATAAAAGAACCGAGGAGGTATTTTTAACATTTATGTAACATTTCTACTTAACACTGAATTCTAATCGGCTTAGAATTTTAGTACATTCTTTCCCTTTTGGAAAGTGCCAGATGTAGAAGGAAGTGCTAAAACAGCGCTCACAGATTATCATTTGTTTAGGATTTGATTGCATGTAAGAAGTGGTGGCATCCCATTGGAGAAGGGGGAGCCGCATGCGTTTTGTTGCCCCAGGGGGCTGCTGCAGTAAATTCATCTGCTCCAGCACAGTTTGGAATGTTCTGTGATTGGAAAGAAAAAATGTTGGGGATGATAGGAGAGAGCATTAATTACAGGGGACTGACTCCCTGTATCACCTGATTATGAGCCACATAATGTCCATACTCTCGTAGATTTCCGTTTTGATCGCAGCACGGCCGGAATTTAGAATTTTGAAGTGCAGTGTTTTGAAATGAGCTGCCCTTCACTTTCTTGTACCCAGAGCCAAGTCTAAAAATGGAGGCCGGTCCTTGCGGGAGAAGTTGGACAAGATCGGGTTGAATCTGCCAGCTGGGAGACGGAAAGCTGCTCACGTCACTCTCCTGACGTCCTTAGTAGAAGGTCAGTGGAATTTTGTTTTTTGGTTTTACGGTGTTTTTAGTTGGCACTGTGTCATCTGGGTCCTTAACTCTTCCTAAGGAAAGCTTAAAGATGGCCCTGTCAGCAACGGAGATGAAGAAGAGTTGTCGTGAGTTCGTTGCAGTGAATCACAATGATTTTATGAAAGGAGTTCACACTTAAGTCCCTGACTGCTTAAGTATCCTGTTCTGGGTTCTTCAGAAAATCACTGCGAAAAAGTAATCAGTTTCCCTGACCTAAGAACTCTCACCCATAGGGTGTTGGGACATTTCCAGCAAGTGGACCCGTTTTTGGAGGATGGATCGATCTTTGCACATTGGTGGGAAGAAGCGCCATTTCCAGCTTGGGTAGCTGTGGGGTATCAGGATTGTGGTCCGGGAAGAGAAGAGCCCCTGTGGATGCGGGGCTAACCCCGTTCACAAGCCCTTTGTTCCTTTCCCGCACGAAGAAAAAATTAGTGGGGCCCCTCTCCCCAGTCCTAAAATAGTAGGATGTAACATTTTCATGTACTGAATGGGCCTGTACCCCCAAGCTGGAAGAGAGCCAAGAATGCAATTACAGCCTTAAAAATAAGTGGGGGCCAGGCGGGGGTGGGTGGGGGGCGCTTAAGGGAGAAGTGAAATAATTTTTTTCAAAAACCAGCTCGCTGTTGCTGTGCAAGGGAAGATGGAGTGGGGCACGGAGGGGCTGATCTGAAGGCCAGAGCGGCCCCTCGCCCAATCAGCAGGGCGCTGGGCTCCGCTCCGGGCTGGGGGAGCCAATGAGGGCTGGTGGCCTGGTGGCCAGGCGGTCTTCGGATCGTTTTCTGTCCCTGGTCTAATGGCGCTCCTGCATGCTGAAAGAGACTTGGCAGAGCCGGCTCTACCTTTTTACAAGTGTCTTTGGAGGTCAGGGCCAGGAGAAAGGAGCTGCCGTTTGGAGCATAGCTGTCCCGCATGGAGAATGGTGGGTTTTGTGTGCGAGAATGTGGCTCCGTGAGGTTTTCTTACTAGCAGGGCTGAGGTCCTTGGATAAGAAAGTGTGTGCCAAAACAGTAGTTCTCAGATTTAGGAAGTCTGGGGTGGCAAAGTGGAGGAGAAGGGGGTGTGTGTGGGGTGCCACTCTTGGGGGCTTCTGGAAAGCTCTGGCCAGCCTTGGCACCGTGGAGCCAGGCCTGGGCATTTCTGGTCGGAGAGGAGTCCGGGTTCGTTTTCTGTCCCTCTGATCCCCCAGTGATTGGGACAAAAGAGGGCGGGTAGTCCAGGATCGTAGTTGGGCTGTTTGCACTAACCTTTCCAGTGGAAACACGGCCCTGCCTTCCTTTCTTGGTGAAAAGCATCCCAGAGACCTGCCTCCTTCAGTAATGGGGCACCCTGGTTTAAAAAGAAGGTTCCCCAGCAAAGACTTTGTCACGGTTTCATAAGGAGAAGTGACCAGTCGGCTTTTGTGCAACGCGCTTATCTTTAAGTTTTCCTGCTTCTCCACAAGGCAAACTTTTATTACCGAGGGAAGACGTGGGTGTTTCTCAGGAAACTTAAGCTTGGGGGCCAAGACGGGTTAGCGTTATTCCAGGGCAGTGAAAGATGTCATTTTGTTCCACATGCTTTGCATTTCCCTGCTCTGTTTCTAGGGGAGCGAGCCCACCGAAAGTTCCACATGCGCACTGAGTGGTTTTCCTTTTGGGTGATTGCATTTTAAGATGCCAAGTGACGGGGCTAGACCCTCCTGGTTAGAAGAGAAAGAGGAGGGGGAGGTTTCCCGGGCGTGACTGCAGACCTTCTGAGTGAGTCTCTTGTCATTGCTGGTGATTTTAGGTGAGGCTGTTCATTTGGCTCGGGACTTTGCCTATGTCTGTGAAGCAGAATTTCCTAGTAAACCCGTGGCGGAGTATCTCACGAGACCCCATCTTGGAGGGCGGAATGAGATGACCGCTAGGAAGAACATGTTGCTGGCTGCACAGTGAGTATCCACAGTGGAATTTGACGGCCCGGAGCTCTGATCTTGAACTTGGCAGGGAGGTGGTGGTGGTGGGGATGCCCTTTGTCCGAACCGTCCAGGGTGCTCCAGAAAGAAAGAAATGCTCAGTGAGGGCCGGTGTGGAGGAACTGGAGCTGGCCAGGGGCTTTTCTCTGACAAGTCAGATAAGTGAGCTCTTGGGTCAGACTTAGAAGTCAGATGAATGTATTGCGTAGGCAAGAGTGCTTTTGGAGCTGCCGAGTTCTGCAGCTCAGAATAGTTCAACCATCCTTTCATTAGTGTCTCCATACCCTACAAAAAGGTATTGGAAACACTTTGTTTGGTCCCATCCAGTCAAGATGGTGGGTGTCTTCTGCCTCCTGATAAGACTTTTTGTTTCTTATTTTATTATTATTATTTTAAGATTTTTATTTATTTGACAGACAGAGATCACAAGTAGGCAGAGGCAGGCAGAGAGAGGAGGAAGCAGGCTCCCCGCCGAGCAGAGAGCCCGAGGCGGGGCTCGATCCCAGGACCCTGGGACCATGACCCGAGCCGAAGGCAGAGGCTTTAACCCACCGAGCCACCCAGGCACCCCAAGACGTTTTGTTTTTTAAATGTAACGATCCGGTTGGACTTGTGGGAGACACCTGAGCAGGCTAAGTGATCCAAATCCTACTTTAATGCAGCTGCCAGGATTTCTCCTAGAAGCCAACAGTGAATTGGTTTAAAAAATTACGGTAAACGAGGCAGAGGTCCTCCAGTTGGAAAATGGGGCAAGAGGCAGCAGAGTGAACCAGCTGTGTAAACAGTGAGTTTTGGGGGAGATCTGGATTTTTGGGGTTCTTGAAGAAATTGGTGTCTGTGTACCAAGCTGCTCCAAATAAGCAGCTATCCATTATAAGTAACCTCCTGGGCTGCAGTCCCGACCCCACCTTTCCCCATCTCTCGCACTAGTCCTGGTGACCTTGGCCTTCTGACTGGGGTTAATCCCGTTAGCTTTTCTAATTGCCGATGAGGATTAAAGGAGAGTCCTTGCAAAGAGTTGAGTTCAGGGCCTGACGCGTAGTAGGTGCTCAGTGTGCAGACTTTGACCATTAGTAGCAAAGTCTGTTTCTTTGGAAAGTTCTGAACGCCTCCTGGGTTGCCCACTCCTCAGGGTGATCCGGCTTTGTCCTCTTCCCTTGTCAAGAGCTAGATGGAGCTCACCGGTGTGTGTTGACTATCCTCCCAGGCAGGTGTGTAAAGAATTCACAGACCTCCTCAATCAAGACCGAACTCCCAACGGCAACAACCGGCCCACCCCGGTCTTGGAGACAAACATACAGAACTGCTTGTCTCATTTCAGCCTGATCACACACGGGTTCGGCAGCCAAGCCATCTGTGCTGCTGTGTCCGCTCTACAGAACTACATCAAAGAGGCTCTGATAGTCCTAGACAAATCCTACATGAACCCCGGAGACCAGAGTCCCGCCGATTCTAGCAAAACCCTGGAGAAAATGGAGAAGCACAGAAAATGAAGGATGGGCGTGAGCCAAGGGCTGAAAAGAGTCTCGAGGGAAAAGGACTCCACGATCCGTCTCAGCCCAGACAGACCGGGAACCCTTCTGGCCGGGGGACACGTTGTGACCCACCTTCCCATGAAAAAGGCCTCCACTCATTTTTGGATCTTGACGTGCCCTCCTGGATTCCTTAGTGTTCTTTTCTCTAGCGCTGAAGTGTGTCTCTAACTCTGGACAAGTTATCAGAAGGTGACAAGTACTGGTTCTTTGTTCATTAAGCTCATTTTATTCTTTTGAACCCCATTCTTTTCTCTGAACATGGTGCTACAAGTTTTAGAACCTTTTAAATAAATTCCCTGGGCTCGCGAGAAAACCCACACCCACAGCTGTTGAAATGTCAAATCGATGTGAGTCAGAGTGACAGTAACTTGCAGTGTTAAGGTCATGGCTGGTTTTTTGTGTCCACTCCATATTTATCTAAAAGTATTTATCTGGCTTTTTCAGATACCAAATCCTACAGACCGTAGGAAGCAAAGATTCTCTCCGCTTAGCGACTAGTTTAATAGGTGGTATTTGACACACTTAAACCCCTTGTTGAAAGGGGGCCTTTGGGTTTTATGAAACTTGTAGAAATGAAGCCTGCTGATGATTTTGTGGTTTTTTTTTTTTTTTTTTTAATTCTGAGAGTTAACTCTTAAAATGAGAGGCTCTGAAATGTTCTGTTCCTTTAAGGTACTGAAGCTTTATTTGCGTATTTATTTCACGTCTTGGTTTCGAGTAAACTTGAAAAGGGTAGGCATGAGGCGGGTTTTTTTTTTTTTTTTTAATTTTTTTTTTTGCTATCCGCCACCGCCCCCCCCAAGTCCCGTAGGAGACTCTGTAATGTTGAGAAACAGTGCTTTGAGTGTACAGATTTTATTTATGCATAATTTAATGGGGTCTGTAAATACGGGTGCACTTCTTAAGACTTTTTGACAAATGGGATTTGACTTTAATATTAACTTCTCAAGGTGGTGGGGTACTCTAAAACACTACTTTTAGGTTTTATTCATAATGTACACAGGGTATGAAGAATTAGGATCCTGGCCTCTGTTTTGGGTGCGGAAGCTTCTATTTAACTGAAACTCTTGTGTTCACGAAGCGACAGTTTTGTGTCTCGTTCCCACCGTGCTGAACCAGAAGATGGGTGGGTGTGTGGTACCGTGCGTGGGGGTCAAATGGAGGTTTGGAAATGGCTGTAAACATTCCCCGAGTAATGTTGTGTATACGATACTTGTATAATAAAAAGTATTCTCCATAGAAGCCGTGAAAGTTGGGTTACAACTTGTTTTTTTTTTTTTTTTTTAAAGTCTCTAGGATGAGTGGAATAGTGACAGAGCCTAATTTATTTATGGTTGGCTGCAGCCTCGTTAAGAGGACTGAGCAGGAAGGTTGTGTGCCAAGGGAAGGCTGAGTTTCTTTCATTTTCTGTCCCTAGCCAGACCGCTCAGCTGTGGGAGGATCTTGCCCTCCAGGGCCCCAGGCCTCCGCTGCGTGTAATACCCCTCTCTGGCCACTAGGGCTGTCAGGAGGTGTCCGGGACCCTCTGTTGGAATAACCTCTTGTGTAAGGCTTATTACCCTCTTGAGAAACATGAGGGTCAAGTTGCTGCCTCCACATTTTGAGAAGGGAAACAAAATGATGGTAGACGATCCTTGGGCAGACTGCTCAGGAGGATTTTTGCTTTCAATCAAATGTGAGCAGTGGGACGGGTAGGCTTTCCCTGGAGTGTTCAATGCATTGGAATTTGCCCATCTTTGCTGGGCTCGCAGCGGTGCCCACCTGTACGAAGCACCCTAACCATTCTGCGTGCCTGGTAAGTCGGATGTTGGGTCTCAGCAAGCTGCTTGGGGAGCAGAAGGGACTGGTGGAGCTTGTGCACTGGCTGGGTGTTTCTGAGGATCTCGAGTGGGCTCCCGGGGTCCTTGATTCCAAGTTGAAGTGTCCTGGCGTACCCCCCCAGGAAGGGATAGGTTAGTATTTGGCACGAGAGGCTGGCTTCAAAGGGAAGTGGGAGCAAAAGGATTTTCCACGTAGGATAGGGCCGTTCCTTCAACTGCAGCCTCCTAATCCTTGATTTATAACTCTACCCAAAGATCAGCAATTCCTGACTTCGGGTTGGCATTGGATGGAAGTAATTTAACCTCTGCTAACCTAATACTTAGCTCTTGGCGGCTTGTCCTTGGCCACTGAACGTTCCTATTAAGTTGGATTTATCTGGTTGGTATGTCAAGTTCACAATTGCTTTGCTTTAGAAAAGTGAAAAGAGGTCTTAGGTTGGCAGTTATCTCTCAGTCAAGACGTGAGACCTTGGGTGTTAAAAGGAAGTCATGGGGATAAAGGGCTGGAGGAAAAAGCACGGTTTTCTTATCAGCATCTTAACCTGCCTTTGGACTAGAGTCTGGCTTTTAGGAGCTGTGCCCAACTGCAATGCAGACAATGTTCTGGAAACGCCCCAAAGTCAACCAAGGATTGGAGTGAGTCATAATCAGGGCTTGTGCCTGGCTCACTGCTCGACTGTCCTTTATCCTCGTTCCCACTAAAGCCCACAGATGGCCGATGGGGTCCCCTGGGTCCAGGGCACAACAGTAGGTTTTTTTTTCTCAACAGCTCTGAGCTGATAGGCAAGCAGCCAGGTCCCCTCAACAGGTCCCTACAGGAACTGTGGTTGCCTTGGCTTTTCCCTCAAGCCCATTTGTGGGAGAAGGGGGCCCTGCTGTTGCTTCTCGTGGGTCTGGGTGGTTTCATTTCCAGCCCCACGATGGTGAGGATCGCACTGCCTCTTTCCCCCTCGTCCTCTAGTTGTTAGTCCACTGGCTGACCAGTGTGAGCTCGCTTTTATGAAGGCACATGATGTCGTGAAGGCTGCCCTCTGGGAGGAAAAATGAAAATGCTGCTTTTTTCTTCTTGGTTGGCCTGCAGGAAAAGCCGTCGTTGTCTAAAGGCAAGCTCTGTCCAGCGCCCCATGTATGAGAGATTTCTCATAGGGGAGACGTCTCAGCAGAGCTGAGTGTCTGTTGACTGGAGACCTGCCTGTCTAGGTCCTTGGCACCTTGATGCCCTCCGGCCTTGCAGACGGCACATCTAGAAGCTCTGTGGAAGGCCGGGAGTGGGTGTTTTCAATAGCGATTTCTGATTGTCTTCTCTTTCTTGTGCCCACGGTCTCAGTTGCGGGTTAGCAAGGGAAGGATTAGCCTATTTCTCATTTGAAACGATTCCATAATGATGGCCATCAGTATTTTCTTCTTGGGGGGTGGGGTCTAGCGGTGGGGTAGACTCTGAGTCCTGAAGTTCCTGTATTTGAATGTTAGAAAACAAACAAGACAGGGTCATGGATGGGTGAGAGAAACTCCTCAAAGCTTGGAGACAGTGGGGGTTCTGGGGCCCGTTGCCTGGTTTCCTGGGGGGAAATGTCAGTTCATGAATGTGAATTCCTGTCGAGGTTCTGGGGCTTCTAAGGACTTGGGAACGTGTCTCCAGGCTTTTTCTCTTGCTGGGGCGGGGGCAGGGGCAGGGAGGGGGCAGCTGAATTTGCCTTCCTTTATAAGCCAGTGGAGAACTTGGGAAGTAGAGCCGTCTTTGGTCAAGAGAGGAAGGAAGGACAGTCTAGGGTTTCTTTAAGTGTGTTTTCCAGGTGAGGGGGCTCTCTGTTATCCCTGGCACGGCAGTGATCCCTAGCCACCTGGGCTCAGTGGGCGGTGAGGGTTTTCTCTTGGTTGGGAGATCAGGTTTGCTTTTGAAATTTCGATGCCGCAATGGGCAGGTGTGTTCTTCCCAGGGGTAACTGTTGCTCCTTGATGTGATAACTGTTGACTCCCCTTACTAAGATCCTGGTTACCCTGGGTTTCTCTTCCGGTCTACAGTCTTCATCTGCCTCTCTGAAGTCTACAGGCCACACATAGGCAGGCTTGGTGACACTTCGAGCCATCGAGATCTGCCCCCTCTCCCCTTTCGGCCAACTCAGGCTGGCTCCATGCCCAGGGCCCACTGATGCAAGACGCGCCACACCTTGAAAGCCTTTGTCTGCTAGGAACACGGAGCATCATCATCTGAGAAACAAACTTGATCTCCTGAGTTTTAAAAAATCACTGTTGCATTGGAATTGATAGCTTCATGGAATGCTCAGTTATTTTTGGCACCGTCATAAACATTGTAATTCCCCTGCCTCTTTGGGATAACATCTGGATGGGGAAGATGGGTGGAAGAAAAGCCTAGAAATGAGAGTCGAAAGGCATAATTCCAGGGACCTGTTCAAGGAACAGCTTGCTGAAGAGTGTTTCCAAGGTCAAATCTCAGTGTTTTGTTTTTTTTCCCCCTCTGATGACCCATGGCGCGTTCCTTGTTTCTCAGCATTTTCCAAGGAAGGATCCTGGTCCTGACCAGTGACCTTCCCACGTGGGTGTCCGAGTTGGGTGGATGGGAGGCATGCAGTCTCTGGCGCTTGCTGGCTGGAAGGTTTTGGGGATTTCATGGGTGGTTCTGGGTTGAAACTGCTTCTCCAGTAGGTGCGTCCACGCCCTCCCCCTCGAACTTGAGAAAGCGACCTTATTTGGACATAGGGTTATTGCTGGTGATTGAAGTAAGATGAGGTCCTGTTGGAGTGCAGTGGGCCTGAAGGCAGGATGGCTTGTGTCCTCAGGAGGGGCAGGCACAGACCCATGAAGGGGAGCGCTGTGTGCCTACGGGGGCAGAGACCGCACAGATGTGACCACAGGCCGGGGCACAATCCACGAGTGGATTGCCAGCCTCCACCAGCAGCCAGAAGAGGCAAAAAAAGTGCTCTCGGGGCGCCTGGGTGGCTCAGTGGGTTAAGCCTCTGCCTTTGGCTCAGGTCATGGTCTCTGGGTCCTGGGATCAAGCCCCGCATCGGGCTCTCTGCTCAGCGGGTAGCCTGCTTCCCACCACCCCCTCTGCCTGCTCCTCTGCCTGCTTGTGATCTTCTTCTCTCTCAAGTAAATGGGTAAAACCTTAAAAAAAACAAAAACAAAAACAAAACCAACTCTCCCCTAGAGATTGCAGAGGGAGCACAGCCCTGCTGACATCCTCGGTTTTTGACTTGCCTCCGGAACTGGTTGGTGTCCCAGGGAAGGAGACACAGCCGGGAAGGACTTCTTGCCTTGTTACTCTCCCTCTCTTGATCTTTCTCTGGATTCCTTTCTACACATGGGGTGTCGCCTCTGTCACTACTCACTGTCACCATCCGAGCTGGCCAGCTCTGTGGTCTCCCCACTAGGCCAGGCCCATGGGACAGCATGGGGGCTTTTCATAGTCGGTGCCTGCCCCACCCCGCCGCCAGCTGCTGCTGCTGCTGCTGCGTTGATGGCTGGAGCTGCGTGTGGGTAGCACCTGCGTGAGCTCATTCAGCTTCTTGAGGAGAAGTCACCCCCACATTCTGCCCAAAGCAAATCCTAAACTCCCTCCTGGAGACCCATGTCACTTTTCCTTTCTGCTCATCTTACTGAACTGGGTACCCCTGGGTATTCCCAGCGCTGCTCCGGGAGTAGTAACTGTTAACCCGCCACGGGACCGGCATCTCTGTGAGGGTTCCTGAGGCCCTTCTGCCTTGGGTCTAGCACCCAAGAACCTGCATTTTTCTTAAAAAGATTTTTTTTAATTAATTTATTTTTAAAAATTTTATTTATTTGACAGACGGAGATCACATGTAGGCAGAGAGGCAGGCAGAGGGAGAGGAAGGGAAGCAGGCTCCCCGCTGAGCAGGGAGCCCGATGCGGGGCTCGATCCCAGGACCCTGGGATCATGACCCGAGCCGAAGGCAGAGACCTTAACCCACTGAGCCACCCAGGCGCCCCTAAGAAAGATTTTACTTACTTATTTTAGAGAGTGAAAGTGAGAGAGATCACAGAGGGAGAGGGAGAAGCTGACTCACCCTCTGAGCAGATCCCGATGTGGGGCTTGATCCCAGGACCCAGGACACTGCGATCATGTCCTGAGCTGAAAGCTGGAGTGGACCACTTACTTAACTGACTGTGCCCCCCAGACCCCCCAGGAACCTGCATTTTGTTAAAAACAAGCTTCTCTTGGTGACCTGGGTGGTGAGCTGAGTTTAGGAACCCCTGCCATCTAGTATCTTCCAGCTCTAAAATGCTGAGTCACAACCTTTCTGGAGAGGAGGGGCTGTGGCTTGGTCTCTGTGCCCAGGATCTTTTCCAGACGACGGGCACCTGCTCTCGGATTGCCTACTGTACCCGGCGGTCACAAGGCACTGGGGACACTTGGTGGTTCCATTGTCAGGCTTTTCCAGTAGACTCTATGCCCATGAGAGCAGGGACCATGTCCATCTCAACCTCTCTAGCTAGCTCATTGCGCAGGATAGGGCATTTGCTCAAAAAGCCCCTTTGTTGAATCCCAGGGACCGAGCTGGCCTAGAGAGGGGTCTCCTGGGGGGGGGGTGTCCCTGCAAACAGTCATTCTCTGGAGCGTTGTCTGGGCTACGTGGGCATCCGGAGCCCACCCACCAGAAGGGATTTCACCCTCTGCTTTCCTGAGCTGAGCCCCACACACTGAGTGGGGAAGATTTCTCTTCAGGAAGATGTGTGTCTGGATCAAGTAGGGAGCCCCTCCTTCTCCCCACTTCCCTTTTCCAGGGTCTGAAGTCCATCTTGCTAGTGGAGGGTTTTGACATGCATGATTCTTGGATCCTGGGACTGGGTCCCTTCCGGCTCTCCCTCCCAAGCGGGCTGCCGTTGGTGATGATGAGAGGTGACTCTGACACAGGTCTGGGTTTCAACAGACATTCGTGCAGTTGGGGGAACACTAGATTGGTGGGGCTGCCTGGAGGCAGGGAGGCCAGTCGGGAGGCTGGCCATGGGAGGAAACGGAGGCTGGGTGCTGGAGGGCAGGGAGGGAGTTTGGGTTCCTGTATGTGCTTTACCAGTGGCCCCAACAAGATTTCCCGAGGGGTCTTTCAGCACCTTTCAAGCAGCCCTAAACTACATAGAGTAGCTTCTGGAATTTGGCAGTCCTCCTGGATCCTGGGGACGGCAGAGGAAGGGTCTGCTGGTTTATGTCCTTCGAAGAGCCAACCAGTCTCCTTGGCCGGCAGGACGTGGTGGGGACTGATGAAGACGGAGAAGATACGAACACCCAGCTACTGGGTCATTATTCAGGTCCCCAAGCCCCAGCCTTTTCCCCTCTCCTCAGAAGGTGGGTGTGGGGGGTGATGGCCCAGATTGGGGTCTCATTTCATGAAAACTTGCCTCACTGTTTCCTTTCCATGAACCAAGAGGGGGAATTGTGTTTGGGTCTGAGGACGTGGGAAGGAGCTGTGACTTTTCTCCAGATGACATTTATAATGTCTGGAGACGTTTTTGGTGGGCACTGCTGCGGGGGGGGGGGGATTGCAAATGGCACATCATCATGAGTGGGTCATTGCTAAACACTCACCAAGGCTCAGGACAGCTTCCTGCAGCATGGAATGATCCGGTCCAAGATGTCAGGAGCCAGAGCTTGCACAATACTGTCCTAAACACAGAAAAAAATCTAGATGCATTATTTAAACCATTAACAATTCTGTTCAGTGGATGACTTTTTGCCTGACATGATTCTATATAGTCTCAAGTTAAAAAAAAAAAAAAAAAAGAAAGAAAGAAACGACAGGGGCGCCTGGGTGGCTCAGTCAGTTACGCCTCTGCCTTCTGCTCGGGTCCTGATCTCTGGGTCCTGGGTCGAGCCCCAGTGTCCAGCTTCCTGCTTGGGGGGAGTCTGGTGTTCCCTTTTTCTACCCCACCTCCACCGCTCTCGCTCGCTCTCTCACTCTCAAATAAAATCTAAAAAACAATTAAAAAACAAAGTAGGCATTACTTTCTAAGTGAAGAAACCTGATGTCATGTTTACAGAAATGTATGTGTGTTAAGTGAAAACATAAGGGAACGTTTGAATCAGTGCATGGATGATCTCGTGCAGATCTCGGGTAGGAGGGAGTGTGTCTCCCTGCGCTTCCTTTCCTAACCTTGGATCTGAGGCTGCAGTTTCCTGCCTGAAGCCACTTTGCCGGGACAGATGAGGGAAGAGAGGAGGTCGCCCCGGAAATGGGGGTCCCCTACCTTCCTCTTTCTCTTTGGCCGGAAGTCTTGATTTTCTGGGAGCAGAGACATTGTTTAACTTCTGACATCCGTTAATATTCTTTTCCCACAAGACAGAAAAAAGTCGGTGGTGGAAGGCACCAACCATTTAAGAAAATCTTCAGTGTTCTCCACTGTTTGCTCTTGTTTTCTCCGTCCATTGTTGATGAGTCGTTCAAGCTGACCACAGAACAAATTGAAGAGCCATGAACGTTTTCTTTCGTGTTGTGGACAAGAGCGAGGCACATGACGCTACTGCTCGCACCCACTGGGAATGTCTTTGGGAGGATGAGACGAGCCAGTGGGGGCTTCCGATGGCTAGGGGCTGGGGAGGCGGCGACGCGCATCTTCCACTCTGTGTCATTTTGTCTAGTTGGAGTGTTGTTTTTTTTTTTTTAAAGATTTTATTTATTTATTTGACAGACAGAGATCACAAGTGGGCAGAGAGGCAGGCAGAGAGAGAGGAGGAAGCAGGCTCCCCGCTGAGCAGAGAGCCCAACGCGGGGCTCGATCCCAGGACCCCGGGATCACGACCTGAGCTGAAGGCAGAGGCTTCAACCCACTGAGCCACGCAGGCGCCCCTAGTTGGAGTGTTTTATCTTGCATGTTAAAACAAGCAAAACCGGCTCTCCCATCTAGAGAAACACTAGGTTTAGCAAAAATACTAGAAAGCTGAAAAATGCTTCTGTTAAACAAAGAGAAAACACACCCGCATTATGTTATTTAATTCCCCAGTGACCCTATTGTAGACCTTTTTACGGAGGCTCAGACCCAGGTAAGCAGCTACTGAAACTCATCCCGCAAGGAAGCCTTGGAGCCCGCCCCACAGCCGGCCTGGCTGCCTCCAGGGGCTGTGCTTAGGACCCAGCATGCTCGTGCCCGGAGTGCAAAGAGCTTACATTATTGTGCACTTGTTATGTGCCAGCCACTGTTTTAGAAACTTTTCATATTAATTACTCTTCCCAACAACCTTAGGAGGTAGGTATAGCACCCATTCTACAGATGGGGAAATGGAGGCACAGCTGTGAGCTGCCTGCTCAAGGTCTCTCACTTGGTGGACGGGATAGCCCAGGCTAGAGCTCTGGCTCCAGAGCACCGTTCTTGGAAAGCAGCGGCCTGTCCTGAGGCCGGCAGGCCGAGGGACATTCCTGGGAGGGACCCCCTGTGCCTTGTCTTTAACGGAGGGACTAGAAACAGGATAGAAATACTCGGAGGGGTGAATGCTTTACCTCGTGCAAAGTGCTTGGCTCAGTGCCTGGCACACAGAAGCATTCAGTAAAAAGTCCATGTCCTTTTTTGAACTAGGTGGAATGGAACCACCTCTGGTCAAAGAGAACACAGGGCAGAGAGAGGAGAGGGGTGGTGTGAAGGCAAGGAAGTGCTGGGAAGGGGGTAGGGGGAAGGGAAAGGAGGGAAGCCCCTTCTACCTTTGCAGAGCAGTGGGAGCGCGGGACTCCTGCCAGCGAGCTCAGGGCCTCCCTCGGTCTCCAGGGCTCCCTTCTGCCATCACTCCCGCCCTTCCCACGGCTCCAGCTCTCCCTCTATCTCCCTTGCTCACCTCTTTCTCAACTCCAGCCTCACCACGGGCACATCTCCTCCTGGAGATTTCCCAAGCTTAGACTGACATAAGGGTCCGCTCGGCTCCCATCACACTTCTTGTCTCGTGGGGTGGTAACCAGCTGCGTAGAGTTGCACAGAGTCACTATGGTCTGTTCATAGCTGAGCCCCAGTATGCAGCTGGGAATCTGGCTTTTGTAGTTGTTCAATGAATATCCGTAGGCTGAATGAACAAATTCATTTGTACCAAAAGGCCAGGATTTGCTGAAGTGAATTTCTATCAAGACAAGGCACTGTCCCATCTATCCATTCACCTATCTGTCCATCCGTCCGTCCATCCATCCGTCCATCCGTTCATCCATCCATCCACTTACCCACCTATCCATCCATCTACCCTTCTATCATCTACCATCTTAGTCCCTTAGTAAGCTAAAGCTGCCGTGGACCCTGCCTTGTGCACCCACAGTCTGTTAGGGGAACAGCCTGTTAGATAATTAGTCTATCAGTCACATGCACATATAACCACCAACTTGGTGTGCTCTTAGTGCACATAGGGAAAGAATGGGGAGCCAATAGGACTGTTGCTCCCCCGGTAGTGTTTGCAGTAGAAAAGCTTTAAAGGGTGGAATTTCCTGCATTCTGCAGCATCTGGGGAACCATTTCATTTTTGGCCTGGGGCCGTGTTTCTGGCACCCATGAAATTGTGACTACTCACCCAAAGTTATATCCTTCAGAGCCAAGCTCCCTGCTCTCAGAAGGCACTGGAAGAAGACCTGCAAATAAACAATCAAGATCATGTCAGGGTGGTGGGAATCCATTATTATCATCATCATCATCATTATTATTATTATTTTGTGTAAACTGGGGCCCAGGGGAAGAAATGCAAATGGGTTAATGGTATATAGAGGCGAGAGTCCTCCCGCTCCTGTCTCCCAGCCACCCAATTCCCTGGCTAGAGACGAATCTCATTACCAATTAGGTGTGCATTAAGAGATATTTTAGGCATGGACACACAATTACATGTATTTCTTTTTTAATCCAAATTTTGTACACACAGTCTGGCACCTCACTCTTTTTACTTGAAACATCACATCCATGGCTCCGTCCCAGTTCGCATAGAGCTGCGTTGTTTTTGCAAGGTGTCCTTTTGTGTGTGATGTACAGATTGTCCATCCTTTCTCGGTGGGGTTTGGGATGTTTCTGGTCTCCTGCTGGTATAAACAAGGCTGCCGTGAGCGTGCTTGCTCACAAGTCATTTCATACATCTGTTGATGGGTGGTTTCTTGGCCGTGGGACCGTCTTTTTAGCTTTGGTAGATCCTGCCACATTGCCCTCCTCAAGGCATTCCCACCAACACCGTGGCGGTCCACGTGAACGGACCTGTTGGGAGGCGGTGGTGGGGCAAAGCTTTACTCAGGGTGTTCCGGAGTCCGGAACCGAGGAGGTGAAGTGTCAGCTGGTGTGAGAAAAAGCCAGCTGTGTAGAGCCAGAAACAAGCTCTCCTGGGAAAAGGACCAGCGTGGCTAGAGGAGACGAAGCCAGAGAGAGAGAGGGAGAGAGCAGAGCCGGATCTGTGGGTCTTGCAGGCTTGGGAAGGAACTGGGGTTCTATCTGGGAAGCCATTGGAGGGTTACGAGAAGAAAGGGAAGTGACTGGATTTACGCTAAAAATAAGCAGGTCACTGTGTTTGCGGAACGAAGCGCTGTGGGTGGGAGCGGAAGCCAGGAGCCCAACGAGGAGACCAAACAGGCACAGAGACGAGGGCTGGCTTGCCAGCAGGGGTGGGGGGAGCCATGACAGGGAGAGCTGGGACATTTTGGAAGTAGAGCTGACGGGACTTGCTGATGAGTTGGAGGAGCTTGGGCCTGGGGGAAAGAGTTGGAAGGGTCTGTGCAGAACTCCCAGGGTTGGGTCTCAGTGAAATTTACTAAGATGGGGAAGACTCCATATATACGAGCTTTGGGCCGGACCCATGAGTTCAGTCGCAGAGAAGGAAAACACCATGGAAACTGCCCTCAGCTTCTTTTAGTGGGGACCCAAGTCATTGAAGCAGGGCACCTGTGGCTGGTCACTTCCATGGATGTGGCTGGCATTGGTGGTCCAAAGCGGATGTCCTGGCCACCATGGCACCACCAGGGTGGGCTCCATATTGGTTCTGAAACCTGATACCTCCAGCTCTCCTGACACACCGGGACAGGAATCTGAGGAATCAGCCCACCCACTGGGTGGGACTGGTGTGGTCTTGCTTGGAATTAAAAATTACTCAGGTTTCTGTGACCCCCAGAGGTGGGGCAGGGTGAGCCCAAGGGCAGGGCTCATTAGAACTTTATTGACTGTCAACACTGGAAGGAACTGTAGAGGTCATTGGGTAAACCACTGTTTGGGAAAGAAAAGAAAAAATTGTTTGAATGGTAAATTACTTTTATGCCCTTTCAATAGATCTAGGCCAGATGCTTTACATTCACTATTTCTTTTTTTCTTCCAATTAAACAAAAATTGAGTTAACACATAATGTTGTATTAGTTCACATGCATTATTTTATTTCTATTTTCCAAGTAACCATCCTGGAAGATACTGTCATTGTCTGCACAGTAACCCTGGATGTGATGGGCTCCCAGATGCCTCCCTCTGACTCCTAGAGATGGAATTGGGACATCCAAGGACACTTGTCTTTCCAAACTTCTGTTTACAGCTGACAAAAGCCAGACCCAATGAGGAGGAGCTGTTGTGTAATCAAGACAAGTGAAGAGAAAGTTAAAGATCTTGGAAGTACAATTCTTGGCACGAGAGGATGTGCATGTCTCCTTGGCTTTGTTGGTTCTACCCGCCATATTGGCGCCCAGAGAAAATGACCCAAGAAACACTGCCACCAGCAACAGCCTAAGGGCTGGGTCTCCGGTTGTCATTTTGGAATATTACATTCTTAATGCTTCCTGGTCTGATAGTTAGAAAAAAATCCCAGTATTGCAATCAATGCGTTGTAAAGAAACATACCAAATGCCGTACCCTCGCCTCCTCCCCAGTCATCTGTAATGATGGGGATTCAGGTTCCGGATTCCCTCTATTTTATTTCTAGCGCAGATTCACTCACTCATTCATTCCACATGTCTTTGAACTTGATGGTGTGTCCATTGTGTTCTAGGCATGTTCTAGGCCGCTGGGGACACATCAGAAAGAAATCTGCCCTCATGTGGTACATTCTGGTGGGGGGCCCAGACCCTGAACACAGTAGATACATAAAACACAGGGGTTTTTCAAGGGTGAGAAGTGTTTTGGAGAAAAATTAAAAAGGGACAGGACAGGAGGATTTCTGTGGCTGGAGAAGTGTTGCAGGGAGAAGATGAGGCTGTGGGGGGACGTGATGGTCTAGGATGAGGACACAGCAAGTGCCAAAGCCCAGAGTGGGGGATTGCGCCTGGGGTATTGAAGGAGCAGAGGGACAGACTGAGGCCAGAGGATGTCTCGCCTTCTATTAGGACCGTGCCTTTTGCTCTGAACGAGGTGGCACTGTTGATGGCTTATGCAGAAGACTGCTTTGGCTGCTATATTATAGATGGTAGGGGGTCAAGGTCAGAAACGTATGAATAGTCTGGAGGCTACAGCCATCATCCAACAAGAGGTGGTGACTTAGTTTAATGGGCTGAACAGTGTCTTCCGAAATTCATGTCCACCTGGAACCTCAGAATGTGACCTTGTTTGGACATAAGTCCTTGTAGATGTACTTTCGTCTTTGGGGGTGGGGAGCCCAAGTCTGATGGCCGGTGTCCTCAGGTGAAGGAGAGGACCCAGGAAGATGCACACGGAGAAGGTAGGGTGAACAACTGGAGGGGAGATTTTCAGTGATGCTGACACAGGCTGAGGGCCTCCGAAGCCACCAGAAACTGGGCAGAGCCAAGAAGTATTCGGCCCTTGAAACTTCAGCAGAAACCCAGCCGAACTGACATTTCAGCGTCACACTTCTGGTCTCCAGAACACTGAAAGGACAGGTATCTGTGGTTTTTAACCGCATTTGTGGTGCGTTGTTAGAGCAGGCCAGGGGCTGAGAGGCAGCGGTGCTGGAAAGTCAGTCAGAGTGGGGACAGAGTTTGAAGTCAGAACCAGGAGCTTTGCTGATGGCTCCGATGTGAGGGGCCAGAGGGCAGGAGTCCAGGCTGGACCAGGGTCTTTGTTCTTTGTAACGGGAAGGATGACAGGGAGGCAGGAGAGCCGTGGGAGGGGCCAGTTGAGGAAAGAAGACCCCAGGTCCCCCTGGGGGCACAGCAAACGTCAGATGTGTCCCACACACCCAAGTGGAGGTCAACCCCCCACACACACAAGCACACACACAAATGCACACAGACACACCCTTTATTTTGGTCTATTTGCCTTTCTTTCTTTTCTTTTTCTTTCTTTCTTTCTTTCTTTCTTTCTTTTTTTTTTTTTTGCTTAAGGATATCTCTTGAAGATCTTTTCATAAAGGAATGCGTCATTTTTTCGCAGCTGCATAGCGTTCCACTGTGTGGCTGGAGCGTTCATTTACCTGGAACCGATACGTCCTTCCAGGGCAGTCACTTATTTGTTTTTTTAAAGATTCCATTTAGTTATTTGACACAGAGAGAAAGCTAGCGAGTGAGAGAGCGAGCACACGCAGGGGGGCGACAGGCAGAGGGAGAAGCAGGCTCCCTGCTGAGCAGGGAGTCCTATGCGGGGCTTGATCCCAGGACCCCGGGATCATGACCTAAGCCGAAGGCAGAGGCTTCACCGGCTGAGACCCCCCAGGTGTCCCCATGGCAGTCATTTTTTGAGTGCTGTCTGGGGGCCCTGTGCCTGAGGAATCACTTCATGAGGGGGTAGCTGTGGGTTCCCCTGATAACGGGGTGTTGTTAGGCACTGAGAGAACCACGCAGAGCCCAAGAGCGCTGTTGTGAAGCAGGTACCCAGCACACGTCTGCTACCGTGTCTCATAAACCCTGCTCAGAGCCTGGAGGCGTGTGGGAATGTTCTAGATTCCAGCTCCCTCTTCCTGGAAAAATAGCTTCTGTGGTCCAGGAACTCCCTTTGGAGATTCATGGTCCTCGTTGGCAAACCAAAGGCTCTGATGGACTCTGCGGCCCGGAAACGTTTGTTGAGCCCCGTGTTGCCCAAACGGGTTTGAGGACATCACACCCAATCCCTCCTCCGTCCCCCAACTGCCGGCCACATCTCTGGGCCCAGAGCCCTGCAGCCTGAGAAATGCGGGCTTTGATGGACACATCGGAGTTCGAAAGAAAGATCACGGAAGCCAGATTTGCGTCCGCTTTGCAGTGAGATGGAACCTCTGGTCTTGTTCTCTTGGTTCTCAAGGTTTGGTCCATTTCATGCTTGGAGCAGACCAGACCTCCCCTCGGACCACCACGCTCCGTCCCAGGAGCTGCCCTGGTACCGGCCTGTGTTCATCCCACGAGCCCCTGGGGACGCTACGCACACCACACAGCACCCTCCCCAAAGGGCTGCCTCTCCCGGATGGAAAACAGGACCTAACGGGGTCCTTCAGGAGGCCCTCTTCACCCTGTGGCCTTGGAGGTTGACCTCCGGGAGTCACAGGGGAACGGTGAACAGCTGGGAGACCTTCCCGACGCGGGGCTGCTTCTCGGGTGATGGGAGCGTTTTCAGTGTGAATAGTGGCCACGAGTCTGCAGGCCCAGAAGTCGCGGAAAGTCTCCGAGCTTCGCGCTTGCCCTGGGTGACGAAGTTCTACCTTAATAAAGCTGCTTCAAAAATGCAAAAGGAGAAAGACCCAGCACGCCTGCCCCCGAGACCCCGGAGGAGGCCTTTGCCTGTGCCCGTGTCCGTCCGGCTGCCTGGGGCTGGAGAGTGTGGCCCACCGTTGGCGGGCGAGAGAGGAGGTTCTGGGTTTTCTCCCGCAAATGGATGAACCCGCGGTTTAGGTGGTGGGAGCGTTTACCTGCAGGGCTGGCCGGATCAGAGGCCTGGGCGCAGGGGGCTTGGTCCCCACACCTCCAGAAACGCCTGTTGGCAACTCTTTCCTCTGGGAGCCGTGGCTGGCTCTGCGTGTGGTTTCTGAGCAAGGACAGTGGCACTCACCCAGCCGTTCCGGACAAGGTCCCTGAGGAGGGGCAAGACGACCCCCGTGACGGGCCCGCTTGCCAGCCAGAGTGGGGGGGTCCCATGTCGGTGAACCCAGGGAACCCTCGCCAGACTTCTGCTGCTCCTTCCGTTTGAGCTTCCAGAAAACTACAAGGAACCAGGGCTTCCAGAATTTATGGTAGAGACTCTCCACTGTGTCTACTTTCTTTTGAAATCATTTAGAATTTTGTGCACTCTGTTTGTTTTTCTTTAAAGATTTTACTTATATTATTTGAGAGAGAACAAGTGGAGGACAGAGGCAGAGCGAGAGGGAGAAGCAGGTTCCCTGCTGAGCAGGGAGCCAGAGTCGGGGCTCAATCCCAGGACCTTGAGACGGTGACCTGAGCCGAATGCAGATGCTTAACCCACTGAGCCACCCGGGTGCCCCCATTTAGTTACTTTTCTTTGAAAAACAACTATGATGTAAGAAAAAGGCGTTCCCGTGTGTGCCCTCCCGCATTCCTCCCTTCCTTGTTCCCTCTCATGAACGCAGTGAGCAGGTTTCCAGGAGCACCTCCTACTATGTGCCAGGCCCAGTGCAGACAAAGGGACCCACCCTGGGACCCGAACCACTCGCTTTGGCCTCCGAGGAGTTTAGAGACCACACGGCTCCTACCCTCCCCCTGTCGCTTTGTGCTGTGTGGCCCATGACAAGGCTTCACTCGGCCCCACTCATGGCGAAGCGCTCTCCCAGGCCATCCTGACCCACCCAGGAATTTTGAAATCCTTTTAGTAAGTCCTTGTGGATCCTCATTATCTGATATTAAGACAGCCAATTGAGCTGTGTGTGTGTGTGTGTGTGTGTGTGTTGTGTGTGTTTTAAGTAAGCGCTATGCCCAATGTGGGGCTTGAACTCACAACCCCAAGATCGGGAGTCACACGCTCCACCAACCGAGCCAGCCAGCTGCCCCTGGACGCCCCATTATCATTCCCTCATTGACAAGGTTTTTACTGAGCACCTACTATGTGCCAGCTCACGTATAGCATCTGGTGAGGGCTCAGGCCTGGGTCTGCACAGAGGAGACGTCTAGCCAAGAGTACTCCCCCAGTTACTGCCCGTGCCCTGGGCTGAGGCCCTTGGCCCCATGGGATTCTCACAGCGACTCGACTCTGCGGGCGGCACCATCCTCTTCCCATTGCACACATAGGACCACCACCCTGTGGGTGGGCGAGCCCCACCTTCCACTGGAATGCCGCCCTTGCAGTCCCTTGGAGGGGCATCGAGTGGAAAACACTGAACTGTGTGGACCCCACCCTCTGGCCCCCACTCGGAAAAAAGCTGGAAAAAGCGGAAAAAGTGGAAAAAGCGGGGGAGTGACCTTCCGTCTTTCAGGATTGGGGCAGATACATTTGCATAAGAAATGAAAATCCGATCTAAGCTCCTGCCCCACCCAGTGATTTTCAGTTCCCAAACTGGGTAGTCCCTCTTTCTGGTTTTAGCATCCCAACTCCATCCAGTTTCCCTTTATTTCTATGGACTTTCGGTCTTCGAAAGCCTCAAAAAACAGAAATGTTAAAAAAAAAAAAAGGTGAAAATTATGGTTGCTTCTAAAAGTTGACATTGAACAAAGTTTTTTTCCTTTTCTTTGATTTACTTGTTTTATTTTCTATTTTTATTATATTTTATTTTTTATGTATTTTATTTTGTTTTATTTATTTGTTTGTTTTAGAGACAGAAGTGCAAGCAGGGGGAGGAACAGAGGGAGAGGAGCAGAGGGGGAGGGAGAAACAATCCCGGGCAGGCTCTGTGCTGGGGCTTGATCCCACGACCCCCGAGATCAGGACCTGAGCAGAAACCGACAATCAGATGCTTGACTGCCTGAGCCACCCAGGGGCCCTGGGCTCCTTCTGACAACCAAGAAAGGGCCTGGCCAGGAGGTCCGGAGGCAGGGTCTGCCTGGGCTCCATGCTGGCTTCTGTTCACAGCTGTGTGGCTTTGGGTGAACGAATGAAACGTCACCAGCCTCAGTTTCCTTACTGGTCCTGTGGAGAGTTAGTTGCTGAGGGCTCCTGAGGGTTTTGTTGTACGGTGGTGCAGCTGGCCCACGGGGAGCCGAGGGTGCAGCTGTGCGCGTGCAGGGAGAGGTCCAGAGTCAGGGTCTGAGGCCGGTGGTGAATGTGCTTCCTCAGGGGATGGGTCCAACTCTGCAGTCCTCCTTGGGGAAGACTTCTTAGACCCTTCCAGGTGCACTGACCTGCCATTCCTTTGCCCCGGCTCTGACACAGCCAGAGCAGCAGAATGTGGTAATGGGATTGACTGCATGCTCATTTGGAAGATGGGAGGGTCGAGGGAGTCAGAAGACACATTTTATCCATGTCTGTCTGTGCCCTTCCGTCCAGCCCAGTCTCCAGCAGGCAGAGGGACTGAATAGTAGTGTTCAAGGTCAAACAGCGGGGGTTTGAGTCCCAGCTCCACCACTTACAGCTGTGTGTCCCTGGGCAAGCAGCTTAACCTCTCTGCTTCCATTTTCTCAATGGGGATAGTAGTAATGGTGGTCCCCCAAGGAAGAGGCTTATTTTAGGGGTCATAAAGATTGTATACGTCAAGTGCCTTTCACTGTGCCTGGCACACAGTAGGCCTCCATTTCCAGCAGGGATTCATTCAGGGCATGCTCAGTCCACGCCATCCCCGCGCCAGCTCCCTGCCCTCCCCGGGCTTCTGTTCCTGCATGTCTGTGAACAGGGAAATAAACAAGTGAAGCAGATAGCACGTCTGATAAGAACAAATGCTATGGAGGAAAACAAAAAGGGGAAGAGGGGGCCAGGGCCAGGAGGGCTCAGCAGGAGCTTGTCTATGGTGAAGATTCATATCTAATAAACATGCGTTCAGCACGTGACAGCGAGGCAGTGAATCCGGGCCGGCCCTATCTCTGTCTCAACCAAATGGCATAAAGTGGGCGAGTGTGCAGGGGTGTGAATGGAAGGGATGTTTTCCCCAAATGACTTAATGGAGGTGCTTTCCCCCTGAGGTGGCAGAGCCAGCCCGTGGGACAGGAGCCACAAGCCTCCGCCACTTGGGGCTGCTGGGGGAAGACGGGGGATGTGATAGAGGATCCAGCATCCACCCAGGTGGGTCCTGATGTCTGTGCTTAAGGTCAGATTCACATCTTGGGGAGAGCGCTGAGCTCCTGGGAGCTGGGCCTCCACGGAGATCCCCGTGAGATGTGTCGGAGGCTGCAGGCATCGCCTGATGATCTCGAGTGATTCTTCTGAGCCATTGGTGTAAACGTGTGTTGGTTTTGTTAGTGTTCCCTCGTCCACAATTTAGAGCAAGATGGACGGAGAATGGACCATTGGTTGGGTAGAAAATATTCTGCTCATCTTGGTCCCACGGGGCATGGCGTATGTGCAAAGTAGCTTAGATGTTTAGCAACTCATTCATTCATTCATTCATTCATTCAGTAGATTTTGGTTTCTATCATGAATCAGGCATTATACCAGACAAAGCCCTGTGATCTAGGAACCAACAAACAATAAACAAGAAAATGGTCAAATACAGTAAAAGCACAGCCCATCCCAAGTTCCATAATGGTCGGGGCAGGCAGTGGGCAGTGTAGACCAGGTGGTCTGTGTTGTCTGGAAGAGGTGCTCTTTGAGCGGACAACTGAAGGATGGAGGACAAAGATCACCTCTGGGAATGATGTGGGAGGAGCATTCCTGGCAGTGGGAACAGCAGGTGCTCAGATGGGGACAAACCCCTCCTGGGGGAGACGTTGGCAGAAGGCCATGATGGCTTGACTGGTGGCATGGGAAAGCCAGTGGTGGGGACCACGCTAGACGGCAGGCAAGGCTTGATCAGGTGGTGCCTTGCAGGCTGAGGTGTGGGGTTTGGACTTCATTCTGGGAGCACCGGGAAGCTTCTGGAGGGTTTCAGGGTTGTGTTTTCAGATCACCTGGGGCAGGGGATGGATAGGAAGGGGACTGGGGGACCAGTGAGGAGCCCATTTGGTGGTTCAACGAGACGAGCAAGGACGGGGCTGGCGGCGGCGGCGGTGGTGGGTGTGCTGAGTTGAATGGTGGCCCCCAGAAGAAACATCCGTGTCCTGATACCTGGGTCTCATGATTGTGACCTTATCTGGAAAAAGAGTATCTATAGATGTCATTAAATTAGGGATCTCTAGCTGAGCTCATCCTGGACAACCAGGTGGGCTCTAGATCCAAGGAAAGTGTCCTTACAAGAGACAGAAGAGAAGATGCAGACACGTGAAGAGGAGGAGGCCCCGTGGCTGTGGAGACAGAGATCAGGGTGATGTAGTCACAAGCCAAGAAGGCCTGGAGCCCCAGAACTGGAAGAGGCAGGAGGAGCCTCCCCTAGAGCCATCAGAGCAAGCTCGGCCCTACCCACACCTTGATTTCAGACTTCTGGCTCCCAGCGTTGTTCGAGAAAGCAGTGGGAATGAGCTTGGGCAGCCCCAGGAGCTAGTAGAAGGGGTGGAAAGTTTGTAGGAGTAATAGAAGAGCAGGTAGAGGGCCTCAGAGGACCTTCTCACAAGGGGAGAAGTAACTTCACAGCAGAGACACCTGTTGACACCACCTTGACTGTGACCTCAGTTGACTTTGCTGAGAGGGACCATGGCAGGCTCACACCTCCCAGTGAGGCAGGATAGGAGGGAGAGGCCTAGGGCAACTGTCTGAAGGAGGGAGGGAGGGCATAACCCATCTCAGCCACAACTTCGCTCTCTGAGGAGTTGGAGGGGACCGGTGGCTCAGGCCACCTGCAGATATCTGGGGCCTCAGGCCAAGCCTCCAGGGCAAGGCTGCCAGGAGGAAGTCAGGCGCAGGCTGGACACCCGGACTTCTCTGTTGATAATGGGGCAGGAGAGGGGTTGCCTTGAAGCTTGTGATCCGTGCCTGGGAAGCTTGGTGTATGCCCACCATCGGGGCTTCCTGACGGCCCTGCCAATGGGCCAGAGGAGACCAAAGTGGGCTCAGAGGATGATGGCCTGTCCCAGAGTCACACGGCCAGGGAACAGCAGAGCCAGGCACCTCACCAGGGCTGGATCTGGCTAAAACCTGAGCTCCTCCAACAAGCAGGCCCTGGGTCCCTTGAAGGAGGAATTCTCAGGGCCCTTCTCCTTACACCTGGGATAGGAGGGCACTACCTGCAGCTGGGCTAGATCGGGGGGACAATGCCCTTTGGTGTTGGAGATGGGACTGCGGGGGAGGGACCCGATAGATGACTGAAGGGAAACAATTACAAATAGGGTGAAAATACAGGAACAACAGAAAGGGATCTTCTTCATTGGATGTTCATGCTACGCCATGAACTCTGCCAAGAGGTTTGTAGCCATTCTCTCCGTGTTAGTGAGATTTGGCCACTCCGTTTTAAGCATTTATTTTATTTATTTATTTTTAAAAAATATTTTATTTATTTATTTGAGAGAGAGTGAGCATGAATGGCATGGAGGATTCGAGGGAGAGGAAGAAGCATACTCCCCACTGAGCGGGGAGCCCCATGCAGGGCTCGATCCCAGGACCCTGGGATCATGACCTGGGCTAAAGGCAGACGCTTAACCCACTGAGCCACCCAGGAGCCCCTCCCCTTAGGCATTTAAACTATATTCAGTTCCCACAAGAAGTGATGTTTGCCCCATGGGCGGGGGACTCTAAAAGCCAAGAATGATTAATTTGCCCATCTTAGCAATGTCCATGAGATGCTGGCTTGTGGCTTAGGTATGCTATACTGTCTGTCTGTCTGTCTATCATCTATAAAAGACCTACATACATATAGTCATATATATGATAGATCTCCTGCCTCTGAGTCATCGGGTCACATGGAGGGAGGGCTGATGTCACAGAAGGAGGAAGATGCTGGTAACCACACTGGTTTGCTTTGGCCCCCGTGTGTGCCAGCCACGGGATACAGCCGTTTGCACACATTTTCTGATTTAATACCCACCGGCCACCCTGAGCCGTAGGAGACAGAACTCTCACCACCCCCACTAGCTCCTGAGCACAGAGGTATTTCCTGGACAGTTCAGTGCTGTGCCTAGAACAGAACCTGGCTTGTCCTGGGTGCCCGACACAGATTTGGAAGAATGAGTTATACCCAGTGTGTGTCAGATCAAGCCGTGTTTCTTCTTGCAAAAGCACACGCGGCCAGGAAGCGGCAGAAGGTGAGCGCTGCCCCTGGGGCTCTGCTCGGACTCACTGGGGAGCTTGTTCCTGGGTGAACCTGGGCAGGCGGGAGGGCAGCCTGGCAGAGAGGCTCCACTGTCCCTGGTGGCTAGGGCGGTGGGGGAGCTGGGGCCAGCCCTTGGGGTGAGGAGTGTTTCCATCCAGCCACTGATCAGGGTCCCTGGGACACACAGAGACCTGGGCAGGGAGGAAGCGTGGGTGTCAGGAGAGGAACTTGACTTGGGCGGGGGTCATTCTTCTGGAAAGTCGAGCTCCTTGTGGAACTGGGTGCCTCATGGGGCTCCCAGGCCCGGGGAAGGGTCAGACTGTTTCTGCCTGTGGGGGGTTTACTAACTGGAGGGAGGAGGGATACCACCCTGGATTGTTATTTTTCATTTAAAAAATTTCTAGATTAACAAAATGAATCTGGTTAAAAAAAAAAAAAGTTCCAACAGAACGAAAGGGTTGTATTTCCTGAAAAGTTAGCTTTCCTTGCTGACCCCCACCCCTCCCCTTGGAGGCTACCGCTGTTAACCTACTACTGCTTTCCTTCCAGAAAGTCTCTGTGAATATGAGTGTGTGGAATAGACCCTTTACACCTCCTATCCTTTATGCCTTCACGCAGTACACATTTCTTTGCACCTTGTCGTTTTTCTTTAAATAATAACAGAGATCTCTGGGATCCATTTTCATGACTGACAGCTTACTATTCTACTGTGCTCATGTCCCAGAAAGTATTGAACACTTAACACTGGTGTTCGGGGGGCGCCTGGGTGGCTCAGTTGGTTAAGTGTCTGCCTTTGGCTTGGTCATGATCCCAGAGTCCTGAGATTGAGTCCCACATGGGGCTCTCTGCTCAGCGGAGAGAGAGCCTGCTTTTCCCTCTCCCTCTGCCTGTTACTCCCCTTGCCTGTGCTCTTTCTCTCTCTTTGTCAAATAGATAAATATAATCTTTAAAGCGTCTGCCTTCGGCTTGGGTCGTGGTCCTGGGGTCCTGGGATCGAGCCCCACATCGGGCTCTCTGCTCTGCGGGGAGCCTGCTTCCTCCTCTCTCTCTGCCTGTGTCTCTGCCTACTTGTGATCTCTGTCTGTCAAATAAATAAATAAATAAATAATCTAAAAACAAACAAAAAACAAACAAAAAAACAAAAACAAAACACTGGTGTTTGTTCCCTTTGTTAATAGAAACTATGGAGCAAAGAACCCATCTGAATACTCACCTCTCTGAACATATGAAATAGTATGTATACATTGTATTATATGTTCGTACATATTATATAGAAGTAGATTTTCTGGAATAAAGGTCACTCAAAACTATAACAGTTGTTGCCAAATTATCCTCCTAAGAGATGGAATGAATGTTCACTGTCACAAACCTCATGATTCTCTCCCCCATATCCGTATAACACCATGCATCACCAAACTTTGATATTTACACATGTGTTAGATAAAAATGACATCTTTTTTATACTGACATTTTTTAGTTATAAGGTTGAGGTTTTTTTTTTCACATATTTGTTTTTATTTATATGAGCTGTCTGTTCATGGTCTTTGTTCTTTTTTTCTTTTCTGATGTCTTCTTACTATTGATTTTAAGAGACTTTTATATATTAAAGAGCTTAATGCTTTGTCTGTGAAACCACTTTGGATTATACAAGTCTGTTTCCGGGGTCCGAGTATCGTGATCGAGGGAACTCCAGAATAATATGGAAGCAGAGCCAAGGGTCCTTTGATACTGCTGAGTTTGCACCAGCCCGGAGAGACTTTTGGGGGGAGGTGGTATGGGGATGAGTCATCACGGGGAACAGAAGGAAGAGGAGGTTTCAGTAGAGTGGCTTACATAAGCTGAGTGTCATGGCAGGAGACTGTGGTGTGCTGACGGCAGATCATGCTGGAGAAGGACAATCATGGCACTGGCGCACTTTCCTGTAGGCAGCATGGACACATAGATGGGGTTTTAAGCAAATGACCAGATGATCAGATTTAAGTTTTTTTTTTTTTAAGATTATTTATTTATTTATTTGACAGAGATCACAAGTAGGCAGAGAGGCAGGCAGAGAGAGAGGAAGGGAAGCAAGCTCCCCGCTGAGCAGAGAGCCCGACGCGGGGCTTGATCCCAGGACCTTGGGATCATGACCTGAGCCAAAGGCAGAGGCTTTAACCCACTGAGCCACCCAGGTGCCCCATGATTTGTGTTTTTTTTTTTTTTAATTTTTTAGATTTTATTTATTTACTTGAGAGAGACAGAGAGAGAAAGCACCCAAGAGTGGGGAAAGGGGCAGAGGGAGAGGGAGAAGCAGGCTCCCTGATGAGCAGGGAGCCCCCTGTGGGGCTTGGTCATAGGACCCTGGGACTAGGACGGAAGCCAAAGGCAGATGCTCAACCGACTGAGCCCCCCAGGTGCCCCAGATTCCTGTTTTAAGAACACCACTCTGGCGGCTCTGTAGCTTGGATGATAGGAGAACAAGATCAGAGGAGGAAAAGCAGTTAGAACACTATTGCAGAATTGGGAGGAACTGACAGTGACCCAGGCTAAGGGAATGACCAGGACAGGGAGATGTGGACAGTCTGGAAAATCCGTGTTTTGGAGGTAGGATTGGCAGAGCTGGTGACTGAGAGGCTGTGGAAAATCATGATTCACTCCTCTTTGTGCCGTGGGAATTCAGAAGAAGTGACGTGAGTGGGGATGGGAAGAGGTGAGAAGAGGGGCTCAGGTATGGACAGGTGGGCAGAGGAGAGTCTAAGTTTCAAGCCACAGCCAGGGGACCTTCCAAAGATTCCTGACCCCATGGGGCGCCTGGGTGGCTTGGTTGGTTGGGTGTCTGAATCTTGATTTCAAGCTCAGGTCAGGATCTCAGGGTTGTCAGGTGGAGTCTTACGTTGGGCTCCATGCTGAGTGTGGAGCCTGCTTGGGATTTTCTCTCTCTCCCTCTCTCTTTGCCCTCCCTCCCCTAAAAAATATTCCTGATCCTAGATTAGACATTGTTTGGGGTGTCTGCCCAGCCCACACCCCTTTCTTTGAGACCTGCTGTCCTCTGCACAGAGTGGGCTCTTACTGCCAGGTGACCCAGCCTCTGCCTGATTACCTGAATCAGGTGCAGACACCTGGCCCAGAGAACACCAATCAGAGCCTCTTTTCCTGGAATTTGGCCTTGGAAGGAGGGCTCACCACCAGACTTGTCCAGTGGGCTCCTGGGGCCCATGTCCATGTAGCAGGGGAGGCAGACTCTCAGAGAGGGTAAGATGAAATTCTTCCTTCAGGGAGAGAGAGGCAGGGACCACCAGCTCAGCAAGGCAGATTGAACCCACATGGTTTTTACCAGTCCCCACCTGGGGCTCATGAGGCAGCGAAGGAATGAAGAAGCCTGAGTTCCCAGGCCAGAGAGCAGGAGAGGAGAGATGTCAGAGCGCTTGCCAGCAGGAAAGCCCGTGGAGGAACGGTAACTCACTTATCATTCCAGAGCGTTCTGTGAAGTTCTGTCTGTGGGGGTGGGGAGAGTGAGGTCATTCATTCCAGAAAGCTCCAGAAACTCAGAAATGGGAGATCTCAGGGATTCCCTGAGTTTCCTTCCTGAGAAGGAAAACAGGCAGATTGGTCAAAAAACTTGACCAGGACCATCTTTCCACCACTAGTCCAGGTCGGTATCTGACCCTTCCCATCCCTGGAAAGGACGAGAGGTTTCCGCCGAGGGCTGCAGCTAGAGGAACCTGGGTCTGGAGACGCCAGCCCCGTCAGGGCTGCAGACCATGGAAACGGAGTTTGAAGGAACGTTTACTGATTGAGCCACGAAATGCTCAGCATTTTCTCAGCCCAGCTTTCTAGAATGTTAGCAAGCAGGAGCATAGTCAGGAGGATTCTTCTCAGGGAGGGTTGCCAGGTAAAATGCAGGATTCCAGTTCCACTGGAATTTCAGAGGAACAGCAAATAGCTCCCTATTAGAAGGGTGCCCGCAAATACTGCAAATTTCTATCGGTAAGGTCTGGCTGGGCTCTTCAGGAGAAACTAGGAGGCCAAGTCCTAGAGGCACCATTCCCAGTGAAGTGACTTGGGGCCTTGGGCCCCTATGGGGAGACCCCAGGGTTGATGAGTCTCATCCTTCCCCCAATAGCATTTGAGTCTCACTTACAAATGAAAAAGTAGCCCAGCTCCCTTGACATTCGAAGGAACATTCTCAAATGAAAGATGTGATAAAATGGACAGAAAACAGAACTCTGGACCCAGGGGAATGCAAGAGCCGAGGAGGGCTTCAGGGCAGCAGAGACAGGGCAGTCCCTAAGGATGACTTGCTGGCCTTCGGTTCCTAAGGAGTCCCTGACCCTCCCACCCCTGCTTTCTGTGATACAGCCCTCTCTCCTTAAGCTGCTGCATGGGTTTCCTTCCCTTCCGACCAAAGGATTTTTCTGTCCTAGGAAAGATGAACTCCTGTCCAGGGTACACCTGTCCTGGTCCCTCACCCTGCTGACCGCAGGCAGCTTGCAGGGAGAGCCTCCCCAGGGCCAGCAGTCGGCCCAGGGTCTCTGCCCAGGGACTCCGGCAGCAGCGGCCTCCCCGTGTGCCCCGGGAGCCATGTCCAAAAGTCTCCATCTGAGGCTGGCCTGGGTCCCAGCTGCCCTCTCGGCTGGCAGGGGATGGAGCCAGTTGGCTGTGCTCTGACGTGGGAGACGCGAGCCTCTTCCTGATGCCGTCCTTCACTTCGCCGAACCAGGCGGGGTCCTCCGCTTCCCTTTCCTCCCACCTCCAGAAGCTCTGGAAGCGGCAGTGGTCTTGATTAACACGACTATCTTTTGAACTAGCAGTTCAGTCTTTATTTTCATTTTAAAAGATTTCATTTATTTATTTGACAAAGAGAGAGAGAACACAAGCAGGGGGACTGGGAGAGGGAGAAGCTGACTTCCTGCTGAGCAGGGAGCTGGATGCGGGGCTCGATCCCAGGACCCTGGGATCATGACCTGAGCCCCTGAGCCACCCAGGCGCCCCAGGACAGTGTTTAAATATCTGAAAAGCCGTCGTGAGCATTCATTCAACTCAGTTGCCCCAGATTCACGGATCATTTCTTCTCTGCCTGCAGGAATTTTGTCGTTCGCTTTCCTTTTGCAATTAGCATGAGCGTAGGTTCTAGGCTTCTGTTGCGAAAATCGATCATTTCATTCATTAACTGGTCAAAAAAGCGTGAGGTGATTTTGGCAACACAAACGTTGGAAATGAGGGGTTGAAGATTAGGGGCGGCCGACTCCTCGACTCCTCTCAGCCTGTTGATGCTTATTATTAACACCGGGACCTTTTTGAGAGTGAAACCGAATACTTCGCCAATTACGTGGGGACAGTAGGTGTAAACGGGGGCTGTTCCTACTGAGAGACGACAGCCTGCTCTTTTCTTTAGGAATTTTTTTTTTTAAAGATTTTATTTTTATTTATTTGATAGAGAGATCACAAGCAGGCAGAGAGGCAGGCAGAGAGAGAGGAGGAAGCAGGCTCCCTGCTGAGCAGAGAGCCCGATGCGGGGCTCGATCCCAGGACTCCGAGATCATGACCTGAGCTGAAGGCAGCGGCTTAACCCACTGAGCCACCCAGGTGCCCCTCTTTAGGAATTTTTTTAAAGGTGAGAACAAGGGAGGGAATCTGATTCGCACAAGAGACACGGTTGTTTTGTTCGTTGTTTGTCTTGAGCTCGCTGTGCCATGGCCGTTCTCAATCCTGGCTCATCTAGGGCAGGGGCTGGCCAACAAATCCGGCGGCAGCCTGTTGTTGTAAATAAAGTTTTATTGGAACACAGCGCACCTGTATTGTCAAGGGCTGTCTCTGTGCTCTCCGGGCGGGGTGACGTTGGGCTGCAGTGGAGACATGGGCTTTACACCTGAGGCATTCCGCATCTGGCCTCTTATAGGAGAGGTCTGCAGCCCTCTGCCACGGGGACCTTCAATCCGAATGTCCCCTTCCCAAGAGACTCTGCTGCAGTTGCCCCGGGGCGTAGCCTGAGCGTGGGAGTATTACAGGGGCCTCCGAAGGATCTTTTGTGGGGGCAGCCCTGGGGGAGGGCAGGGACTCCTGAGCTGAGGCATGAGGGAGGGGCAGCCTATGTGAAGTGCGTGGTAGAAAATTCCAGGTCCACAGAACAGCAGACCACGCAGGGCTGCCTGAGTGTGGAGAGCTCAGGGAGGGTTCAGGGCGAACCTGCAGTGAGGAGGTGGGTATGTTCCGCGTGGCCGCCAGGGGTTTAAATAGGACTGTGAGTCAAGATTCCAGGAAAACAAACGGCTGTCCGGCCAGAGTCTTCAGCAGCCCCTCATTCCAAGACAACCCGGCTTCCCCATCCCTGGCGGTGGAGGAGGGAGCTGGCCCCTTGCGGGGTGTTGCAGGTGAGAGGTCGGGCCCAGGTGGGCAGCTGGGGCAGTACTGGGCGTCGGAGCCCATCAGCTTGGGGTGCAGGTCCCAGCCCCGCACTGGGAAATGCACTTTGAACCAGAGATTTGTGTGCAGGATGTTTAATGGGGTGGGTTTTCAGAAGCCACGCCTGTGAGCACGGGCAGGCTGCTGGACTGGGCAGAGGGACGTCTCAGTAGTTCCCTGGTGGAGCTCTGAGCTGGGCTGGCCCTTCAGAGATGCCCCCAACTAAGGGAAAGACTGTATCTACGGTCACCAGATGCAGGCTGCCTCCCAGGGAAGGGGCCACCTGCTCATATGAGGCAGCTCTCTGAGGCCAAGAGCAATTACCAGGGAGGAGCTCAGCTGTGAACTGCTGCGCTCCCACTCTCAGCCTTGGCCCTGGAGCATCGACTACAGCAGCTGTGTGACCCAGAGCACACTGGGCAACCTCCCTGAGCTTCCCTGTATGAGATAGATTTGTGGGCTGCTGGGAGGATTGAGATATTTATCCAAAGCACCCGGCCCCAGTCCTGGGCTCTGGGAGGCCCCCAGGAAGTGCTTGCTTAGTTGAAAGGATGGGCGGATGTGTTGCTTTGTTATCTGAATGAGTCTGAGGTCTCCTTTTCTGGGGGAATGATCACAGGGAGATATGATCCCTGATCACATGGTCAGAGACCATGGTCCTACTGGTAACTGGGGGGTGACCACAGGCAGCTACTCCAGTAGATCTCTTTTTTATCTTGCAGTAGGGATAATAGCACCCATGTGGCCTCCTTGGGGTGTTGGGGAGCCAGTGGAGTTCATGAGGTAGAGAAGTTGAGAGGGAAAGGAAGTCAAGAAGTCATCAGTCTCTACTGGGGGGGGGTGTGTGGCAGCAGGTGGCTGAGGGGGCGGGGCCTGAGGGGGTGGGGAGGGGCCCCAGGTGGGGTGGGACCCCAGGAGAGGCACAACCCATGGACATGCGCATATGTACACATAAATATTTCCTTTCACAGACATCTGCATGTACCCACACTCCCTACAAGCACATGTAGGTACCTGCAAATGTGTGCAAATGTACTCACACACACGCACACACTTTGGCACACACCCCCTCACACAAGCACGGGCCTCGCAGCGTTTGCACCCACTCACACGCTCACACCCGAGAAAGAGACCGGGAGCTGGAGTCACCTGAGGCCCCGCTCCTCTCCCCCACCCATGACCCGGTTGGGGAGGCCTGAGGAACAGGCCTGCCAAGAAGCAGCACAGCCTGGGGTCCGTGTGTGTGGAGGTCAGGCTGGCCGTGCGAGGTCTGTCCGCCTCTTGTTGCAGGTTGCCAGGCTGCGCCAAGGTCACGGGCTGGGTTGAGCCGGTCAAGCCAGTGCCCAAGGGCTCCTTTGGAAACGGCGCAGGTCTAACCACTGAGCTGGCAGATCCCGCTTAGCTTCTCACGTGGCGGATTTGTCGCAGGAAACTGAGATGCACCAGAGAATTGACCATGTTTAGTGCCGACCAGGGGGCACCGAGGTGGATTTCTGTGGGTCATCTTTGTTTTCACTTGTTTTTCTACGGTCCGCTTGCCTCAGCTCCGTCGTAAGTGCGGCTGGTTGAAGACGTTGGGCCTGTGATATTTGTCCCGCATCCCTTCCTCAATCCTGGTCCCTCGGTTGTCCTCTTGTGCTGCTTGTGGGTCTGGTGGTGCTGACGACTGTGGAGGCTGGGCCGGGGTACCGGGGTGGTGTGTGGGCGGGCCTGGCGAATCACAGCCCTCTCCCCTCCCCCCATGTCCTGGTCCACAGTGATGGTCTAGTGACCTGTGCCAGGCCAGTCAGAATCTGTCCTCGTCCTATATAGACACGGGGAGCTCAGCTCCCTCTTCCTCTGGATGTTAGAGCTGTCTCTGGTCATGCTCCCTTTTCCCCCACTGCATGGGAAAAAAACGCATCAGTGGGAGAGGCTTACACCTAGACCAGCTAGCCATAGAAAGGAAATCCTTTTGATTGTAAGACGATTCATTATTTTATGTGAAACTAAGAAGGAAAAAAGCCTGCCAATTAAATGGTGACATATTTCTGGATATAAGTCAAATTCTGATTTCAGAGATATTGATATGTGAAAAAATAGGTACCTGAGAATCAGTGAAATGTGTATGTGGTGGAAAGAGATGGATGGATGGATGGAGAGACAGATACAGCAAGAAGGTGTGAACCAGAGAGTCTACCTGAGAGCAGGTGTGTGTGTGTCTAAGAGGTAGGAGGATTCCTGAAATCATCTTTAAGCACCTAGATCCAGCCTTTCCTGAAATTGACATGGTTGATATAAGAGCCAATATGTTGTTTTTAAAACACATACTGATGGGCACCTGGGTGGCTCAGTGGGTTAAAGCCTCTACCTTCGGCTCAGGTCATGATCCTGGGATCATGGGATCAGGGTCCTGGGATCGAGCCCCGCTTGAGCTCTCTGCTCAGCAGTAAGCCTGCTTCCCTTTCTCTCTCTGCCTGCGTCTCTGCCTACTTGTGAGCTCTATCTGTCAAATAAATAAATAAAATCTTAAAAAAAAAACCGCATACTGATCAGATTTCTGTGATTCTCAATGGCAAGAGACTGGATGACGTTTCTGCTTTTGATTCTGTTTATTGCCTAGACATGGGTAACAGAAAAGGTTTTTCTTTTCTGTCATCTCTTCATGGCTAAAGACCCATAGCCTGCTTTGCTTTAAGAATCGATAGTGGCTGGTATGGACAGAGCCTGATCAGGTAGAACAGATACTTATGGAACTGAATTGAGATTACTGTTGAAGTTCCTTGGTTGCAAGTGCCAGAAATCTCAGTTCAAGGCAGCTTAGGCACAAAATAGAATTTATTGACTTGTATATGTGAAAAGTCCAAGTATAGGCAAGCTTCAGGCACAGATGGATCTAGGGGCTCACGTGACTTTCTCAGGATATGGTCTGGACCTTTCTGGGCTCTACTCTCGTTCATTCATTCATTCTCATTCATTCATTCATTCATCTATCTCTACACCCATTCTGGGTCTGGAACTTATAACCCCAAGATCAAGAGTTGCTTGCTCTTCTGACTAAGCCAGCCAGGTGCCCCCACTACCCTCTTCTTTGTTGGCTTTACTGTCATACTGGCTGGCTGTCCTTGTGAGGTGAAGCCTAGTCAGATGAAGACCTTTCAAGTTAACGAAGATATTTTCTTTATCCCCCAAATTTTGAGTATCTAGGATTGTGCCTCAGCAGGCCTGCTAGGTAGGTGCCTGTGGGGATCCCTGCACTGGTCTGGAACATGCTGATTGGCCATATGGGGGGGGTCATGTGACCTGGAGTGGGTGGGACATCAACCCCAGGCTGATGCAGACTGAATGTGATGGAGAGATGGCGCCCCAAAGGAAAACTGGATTGTTGTTACCAGAAGGATGCAGGATGGGTATGTAGTAGTTGTCCCCAGCAATTCTACCCATATCTCAGGGTTAGCACCATCCCAGTCCCAGCCACCTGGTCCTTGGGGTTTCACCTCTCCCTGGAGAAGTTCTCCCCCTGGGGCTGCCAAGCAGGGGACTCCCAGCATTTGGCAGGTACTGGGACGCATCTTTCCCTGTGTGGAAATGAAACAAAGGATGCTGGGGAAGAGTGTCCCTTGGGGGGCGGAAGCCTCCCTGCCACAAGGAACCCGGAGTGCTTTCTGGGCACCATGACGTGATTCCCCTCTTTTGTGTCTGCAAAAAATGTGGTCTTAATACAGCGTGTTTGACAACAGGGACAGGATTAAAGGACAGCCCTAACTGACCAGGGGTGGGTTTGCACCTGTTTACTCTCCAGAATAATTCCATGCAGCAGGCATGATTAGTCACGTCATGGTTGTGTCATTTGTGGGGGAGAAGTATGATGTCCAAACAGTTTGTGGCTGGGAGGCAGGAGGCTTAACAGGAACAGCCCCTTAGGTCTCCAGCGCGAGGGAACGAGTGTCTCTCAGCTGCCCTGCTTATGCCAGGCGGAAGCAGCTGCCCGCCTCCAGAGGCGCCGTGGGGCCCCAGAGCCCGAGTCTGTCACCTTCCAGCTGCGTGACCTCCTGGCACTGAATCGCCCTCCCTGGCACTCACTTTATTCATCTGTAAAATGGGGCTGTCATGGGATAGTGTGATGGGCATAGAGTGGGTGGCGTGGTTTCTGGCACATGGTAGGTGCTCAGTGATAGGCAGAAGCTGCTATTGGCTGTTGTTGTTGTTATTATTATCAGACCGTTCCCTTCTCCACGCTATCATCCGAGGAAGTTTTCAAAATGCCCTGCCCTCTCTGCTTATAACCACAAAGGCCTTATTCCCTCAGAGCTGGGTTTCTCACCCTGGCCACCGCTGACACTTTGGACACCCTGTGTACTGCGGGATGCTTGGCAAGCTGGCCTGTGCCGACTGATGCCAGAAGCACCCTGCCTGCCCCTGCCAAGTCGGGGCAATCGAGAATGTTTGAGGCATTGCCGCAGGGCCCTGGGAAGGGTTGCCTCCTCCAGGCTACCCCTTCTCGGCTGGGAAGCACCGCCTTAAGCCAAACCCGGAGCCTTGTCCTGGCCTCCCCGGGGCAGTGTGGGTGGGCAGTCTGGCTCCCACAGACCCTTCCGCTTTCCACCAGCACCCGCCTTGCGGTTCTTCTTGTGGCTTCAGCCGCTGTGGCAAGCCAGGGGGACTCTGCTCCTTGCTTTCCCTCTGCAGAGAGGAGCCTCTCCCTCCTCCCTTGCCTCTTCACCCCAGCTCAGCCTGCAGACCTCAGCTGGGTTCCGGCTTTCTCAAGCTGTCCTCCTGATTTGTGCAAAAGGGCTGAATCCCCCAGGATCTCAGCTTTCATGGAAGCAGTCCCCTCCTCAGCACTTGCCTGGGTTGTGATGGAGCCTACGTTCGTGTGTGTGATTCGTTAATTAAAAATGCCACTCCCCGCTCCCGCAGTGTCACGTAAACTCCCTAAGAGGGAGAAAGAGCCTTGGTTAGTGCCCAGGACTCTTGGTTAGTTCTGAGTTCTGCAGCTTCATCTTGCAGGCCAGTGGCTGGCCACACCAGCCAGTGTCCTGGGCCCCCCTGCAAAGAAGGATCCCTGGGTGGGATGGAGCCTGGCGGATGACAGACAGACGATGCTCTTGTCTTGTTTTTAGAGTTTTCATTAGGGTATAATCTACATAAAATGAGATGCACTGATCTGAAGGCTATAGCTCGGTGGATTTTTATTAAGACAATCCTTTGGGTAGCTGACACCCAGATCAAGGGCCAGCACATGGCCAGCACCCCCGGAGCGTTCCTCCTTCTCCCTCCTATTCAGTGTCCCAGCCAAGGGTGACAGCTGATCTTATCTCTATCATCATGGATGAACTTATGAACTTTGCTGGTTATGGATGTTGTATTAGCGTTCTCCAGAGAAACCAATAGGATGTTGAACTCTATAGAGGGAGATTTATTTTAAGGAATTGCAGTTAGAGAGGCTGGCATGTCCACGTTCTGAAGAGTGGGCTGGCAGCCTAGAGATCCAGGGCAGAGCTGGTATTATAGTTCAAGTCTGAAGGTCATCTGTTGGCAGAATTCTTTCTTGCTCTGGGAGGTCAGTCTTTTATTCTATTCAGGCCTTCAACTGATTAGATGAGGGCCACCCACATTGTGAAAGGCAATCTGCTTTACTCAGAATCCAGTGATTTGAGTGTTAATGTCACCCTGAAACACTCTCAGAGAAGCATTCAGAATAATGTGTGCCCCTCTATCTGGGCAGCTTGGCTCAGCTAAGTTGACACACAGAGTTAACCATCATAGGGGTCACACAAATGGAATTATATATATAAGACATCCTTTTTTGTGTCCGGCTTCTTTTGCTCAGCGAATGTCTATGAGATGCCTCCATGTGGTTCAGTAACTTGAGTTCATTTTTTTTTTAAAGATTTTATTTATTTATTTGACAGAGAGAGATCACAAGTAGGCAGAGGGGCAGGCAGAGAGAGAGAAGAAGGGAAGCAGGCTCCCCGCTGAGCAGAAAGCCCAGGACTCGGGGCTCCATCCCAGGACCCTGAGATCATGACCTGAGTCCAAGGCAGAGGCTTTAACCCCCCGAGTCACCCAGGTGTCCCTCGAGTTCATTCTTTTTCTCTATTACACAGTACTCGGTTGTATTAATGTATTACTTTTTTTTTTTTTTTTTTGCTGAATCACATTTGGGTTATTTCCTGTTTTGAGCTATTATCAATAAAATTGCCACGAATGCTTTGTCTATGCTTTGGAGGAAATAATGCTCATTTCTGGAATTGTGGAACTGCTGGTTTAGAGGGTACACACTTGTACTTGGTGGATATTGACCAACAGGTTTCCACACTGGACATGTCAGTTTCTGTCCTGACCAGTGGTGTGTGGGCGCCTTGGTTCCCTCCTCTCCCCTATGCTGATGTTGTTAATCCTTTTGATTTCAGCCATTCTGATAGGTGTGGGTTGGTATCTCATGGTTTTAATTAAGGCTTTCTTTCAAAATATTCTCTGTTACAACAAAACCAGACTCCCCCACACCTGGAGCAGTTTCTTTTATTAAGACAGTCCTGTGTATCCATTTTTAGAGAGAAGGAATCAAGTATTTCCCCTGGACCTACTGTGTCAGGCACAAGACTAGGGGTTTTGTAGGTTCCCTCCCAAGAATGGAATCTCAAGACATCTCTTAAAAGACCTGGACCACCTGGGGATAGAACAGGGACAGGCGGCACTTCCAATCCCCAAAGACCCAGCCATGCAAATGAGACATCAGGTTCTCACTCCCTGGGGAACTGATTCAGCAATTGCTTCTGTGACAGGCGCGGTGTGAATGTGACAGATGTTCCTGCAGAGAAAAAGCTGCTTTTGATGGGAGCCACTCAGGAGTCAGCTGGGTCTTGGGTACATGTGTGTCATTCCTGTTAGCCTCTGCACCTGGGGCCACGGGTGACTGGGACTTCGAGCAGAAGCTTTGCCTGCAGTTGGCCAGGAGGACCTGGCCCCTCGGCAGATGGGGCGGGGGTGAGACAGTGTGTGTGGACTCTGGGCCTCTCGGATTGCTGGATTTCGTAGACTGGGAATGTCTTCTCACCAATTTTTGGTCAAGGCTGTAGAGGTGAAGGTTATTTTGCATTTCAAAAGGAGTCTGCTGTCATTGTCACTTCCTCAAGAGAGGACATTTGAATGCTAGAAAGTAGGTAACTGATCAGAGTAAAAGTGAATCCTCGGGCTTTAAAACATGTTACCTAGAGAAAAAGTCAACATTGTGCCCTGTTTCCTCATCTTGCTGGAAACTAGTGGAAAACTCAGTGCAGACTGATCTTGCAAACCACCTGGGTGCCGGAAAGGGACACACTTTGGTGGGTTCCTGTCCCCAGCCTGGTCCTTAGGGTTATGTGACTTTGGCAGAATCACCCATCTTTCTAAGACCCAGTTTTGAGGTAAAAGCTCAAAAGGTTTTCTGTGGGGAACCCCCCGAGCCCATAGTAAGGGCTCCGGAAGTGCTCGCTGAATGAACTTCTGTGGTATTTAGAGTCACAATCCCTTAGCCACAAATACAAAAGCCTAAGACACTGTGAAGACTGAAAGTGCTTTTCTTCTGTTTGGTGCAATTCATTTGGCAGCAAAACCTGACATGAGGCTGCTCTGTAGCCTTTCTTTATTGATTCCCGCCTAGGTGAATATTTGTTCATGTTGCTTTAGAATTATTAATATATTTATACTGAAGTGTCTCCCCAGGCTCCAAAGAGGTGTCCTATATTGTATGGCATTTGCAATGCATTCTCTTTCTATGGTCTAGAACGTCCTGAATTCTGATGTCCATCTGGGTTTCAAATGTCAGAAACAAAATTCAGATTTACTTAGGAAAAAAGAGAGAGAGAGAGAGAGAGAGAGAGAGAGAGAGGTGTATCATCTCATGGACCAAAGAAAAGAAAAAATAAAAAAAAAAATCAGAGATATCTGCCTTCAGGTGCAGCTGGATCCAGGGGCTCAGAGGATGACTATCTCTCTCTCATCAGTTAGCTCTGAGTAGCTCTGCTTTCCCTGGAGTTTTGGCTCCATTCCCATTCCTGCCTCAGACAATGGAGGGGATGCAGAACTAGAACTGGCTTAGTTTTGGGCCACTCTTCCAGCCCTGCACTGATCGGGAAGAATGGTAGCTCCTCAGCAGGAGCGTGGGGCAGACCCGAGCAGCAGATGCCTGCTGCCTCAGTTACAGACTGGTTCTGTGGCAGCTCAGTTCTTCACCTGGCACTCCTAGCTCCAGGGGAGCCCCAGGCCCAGCACAGAACACCTTAGACGGGGAGGGCGCTCACGTCTCTCAGCCGCTCACTGGGTCTACACCACCATTGACTTGTCTGAGTGTCTCATCATAGATTTACCACTTGCTTCCCCGCTCGGAACCCTTTCCCTTCCTTTCCTCCCAGCGATTACAAGAGCCGGTGCCCACCCTGTTCTCTGTGCGGGAATGTTCTTCCTGCTGTATGATTCTTGGCCCAACAGACACGCCTTCAACCACATCCCTGCCTCTCTAAGTTTCTTCCTTCTAATTCCTACCCGGTCCCTCCCCTTCTTGGCTGCGGGATTGGAATATATACCAACGGGGCCTGTGTTTGTTTAACAACCGCCTCCCCAGCTACACGTGGCAGGCCGATGGCGGGCCGTGTCTGTCTCACCGCCGAGTCTCGTCAGTGCTGGACACGTAGTGAACGATCCATACCTACCCTTGGAGGAACGAATGAATGAACACATGCGTGGGCTGCGGAGCTTGAACTCCAGCCCCCCTCCTGGACCCAGGAGCTCACGCAGCTCACCGCGGGCCATCTGGCCACGTCTTCAGACCCAAATGAGAAGACCTGAGCCCATCTTATTCTCAGGGGTTCTAGAACATGCTTCGATGACTTTCCGCTGTCTTCCTTCTCGGCCTATATCCCACGGGTGGTAACTCCCCAGAAGGGCCACGCGTCGAGCTCCGGCAACCCCGGGGGCCTCTGCTTGGCGGGACGTGGTGCCACTTGCCTGACGTCGGCGCTGGCAGCTTCCTGGTCGCCAGAGCTCCGTGCACGCTTCCGGGCTTTCCTCACATTCTCCGGGGCAGGCCATGTCCATCCCGGGCTCCTGGGCGGCGCTCTCCCGGGAAGCGGATGTGAGCTGGACACATTTTGCCGAGTCTTCCAGGAATCGCTCTGCCATTCTTTCGGGAAGCCGAGCTGCGGAATCTGGATAAGGGGTCACTGACCGCACGCTGGCGAGGGTGGGAGGGGAGGGGCCGGTTGTGGTCAGGTGACCAAGCTGCACCAATCCGCTGGAGGGCTGGTCCCTGCACACGACCGAGCACATGACCGCGCTAAGCCAATGGGAGCCCTTCCCTGGGATTTCTGCCGTCTCCGCTAGGGATGTCGGAGGATCGGGAGGCTGGACCCAGGGTGGCCCCCGTTCCAGCTCCAGGGGCAGCCGTTCTGAGAGAATAAAGCCCCTCAGCAAGAGAAGCAAAGACAGTAGAATCTCAGTGACCCCATTTATTAGATGCTCTCTCTGTGCGGGCACTTTGCCCCCGGTTTCCCTAAGATAGCCTTAGGGTGGGAGGGGGAGTCGTGGCGCAGGACTCAGGGCTCCCCTGGTGGAAGCCCGGAGGGAGAGGACCCTGGAAACGGAAGGCTGGGGAAGCAGGCGAGGGTTTCTGCCTGGGCCTCTGGGCAGGCCCGGCCCCATCGGACAGCGCCAGGGAGGGGACACCCGGGAGCTGAGGAGCAGGAGGCGTTGGCCTTGCCGGAGCCTGACTCCCAGCGGGCTTTCAGGCAGGGCTCGGAAGCAACCGCTCCCGATGCCGGGCCAGGCCCAGGGGGCGGTCCTGCAGCCTTAGGTTTCCCTAAAATAGCCTTAGGACAGGGCAGTAACTGGGGACGATGGGCCTCTCGGAGGTCAGGCGCTTCCTGATTTCCACGTGGTGACGCGGAGGACGTGACCCTGTGGGGTCGGTCCCCAAACCCTGCTGCGTGTGCTCTGGCCCGTGGCTTGCCTGCCTGCTTCTCTCTGGGGGAGCGCGTGCCCTGCCACTTGCCGCGCCCCTGGAGAGCAGAGGGCGTCTTCCCGTGCAGGTTATGACCGTGGGCAGGGATGGGTGCGCGCCTGGCTGAGCACGGGGTGAGCAGAGGACCCTGTGCCAAGGGCTTGGATGCCTCTCTTCCCTCCCCCGCCCTCCCTCTGGCAGATGCACTGGGGCCCCATTGGAAGCTACGGCTAGGAACGCCTGCAAACAAAGCCCGGCCTTTATGAACCAGAAAGTCCCTCTGCCCAACGCCACGCCAAACGCACCAGCTGAACAGCTGCCCAGCACACCCATTCGGAGGCAGCAGGTACAAAAACCCTCCACATCTTGCTGGGGCAGCCATATCCCGGGGAGGCGGGGGCACAGGGAAAGGGCTTCCCCCCCCCCCCCAACCCCACCTGGCGGCCCAGCTACCGGGCAGAGCAATCACTTGCGTGTCTCAAAGCCGCCGCGCACCCGCTCCGGCCCCATCAGCTGCGACACAGAGCTGCCTGCGCCCCAGAGCCCGTTTCCCTGACCCAAGAGCAGGGCTGGGGGCTCTCCTGCGGACAGGAAGGCCCCTCCGCGCCAGCTCTGCAGCGAGAGCAGGATGTGGAGAAAGCCCAGCTCACCACATCCCCTTGGCGAACTATGACAAGAAACGCACCAGCTTTTCAACACCGCTCTTGTTCCTCTGTCAATGGGTTCCATTGTGGGCGCGAATTCCCCGGCTCCAGGAGTTGGTTCCGTGCCCTGGACAGAGGCTCCATCCAGCGACCTGGGCTTATCCACTCCCTTCCTCAGGGTTAGGAAGCATCCCCCGTCTTGCCCAAGTGCTCCACGGAGGAAGTTTCCTTTTGCTCCCCATCAGTGGAGGGACAGAGAGCTGGAGGAAGGGCTCTGCCACCCTCCTTGGGGGCACTGAGCCTTGAGGTCTCTGCTGCTGCCCCTCTCTCCCTGTTTTCCACTTGATGTTCCCGGTCAAGTCCAGGGCAGAGAGCGGCAGTGACCACCTGGGGTGCTAAAGCAGGCCCTGCCACCTGCTTTGCTGAGGGAAATCTTACTGGAACGCAGCCACGCCCATTCACTTACATATTGTTTGTGGCTGCTGCTGTGGTTTCCTTCTAAGGTGGCAGCTCTGAGTGGTGGCAAGGGGGATTGTAGGCCCACAAAGCCTAACGTTTTTTGCTACCTGGTCCTTTAAAGAAAAACTGCCCGCTCATGGTCTAGGTCCAAGGGGAGCTACAGGGAATGAAATGTTAGGCTTTCTCAGTCTCTAGCTCAACTGAGCGATTCATTTGTTTGACAAATACCTCCTGAGCATCTACTATGGGCTGGCTGGGAAGGACACCGAACAGGGTGAGTGAGACATGCTACTTGACCTCGAGGGAAGCAGAGGAGACCGGCATCAGGCGAACAGTTTGCACACAGGACCGCGCTGAGCATCTAAAGGAAAAGGCAGTGTGCTGTGTGTGCCCAGCTCAGTGGTCAAGGCTGTTTCCTAGGAGGAACAACGCACCAGCTGAGAACCTGACAATGATGAGGGGTTAGCCAGGTCAGTGGGCTGGTGGGGACAGAGGATGGAGCTCTCGTCCTCTAGTTAGAGGGCCCAGCCTGGGCCAGCCAGGCCGCAGCAGAGCTCCCTCCAGGGATGGAGTGCGGTCCTGGGGAGAGACATGAGATATGGGCTTCGGGGAGAGGCTGCCCAGCACAAGATGCTGCCCATGGGCTGTCGGATCCCACGACGGGGAGGTGTGAGACTAGGCAGGGTCCCTCCTTTCTTGAGACCTACAGGGTTCCCTTCGTCCTTGTACGAAGCTCAGTCCAAATTCAGACTGATGAACAGGTTCCTCTAAAGTGGTTTTGTCCAATTTGGGAGCCACTAGCCACACATGGCAATGTCGACTTCAATTTAAATTAATTCAAATAAAAATTTCACTCTTGAAATCCTTGGTCCCAGCCGCCATATTGTGCCTGTAGCTTCGCGGGGTGGGCTCGGTGGGCAGTCAGACGGAGAGCAGCTCTGTCTCCACAGACGTCGCTGGGCAGCACTGGCCTAAAGGCAGGAGTCTCCATGGGAGGAGAACGTTTCAATCAGAAAAATAGTCTGGGCTTTGGGATTTGGGCTCTTCCATTCATAAGCTGTGCAATCACGGGCAAGTTTATTTAATTTCTTGGAGTCTCAATTCCACCATCAGCAAAGCAGGCCCAGGATGGTGTTTGGCCTGCTGTAGTGGCTCCGTCTAAGTGGCAACTACAAGGGCACCTGGGGAGCTCAGTCAGTTAAGGGTCTGCCTTTGGCTCAGATCATGATCCCAGGGTCCTGGGATCGAGCCCTCCATGGGGCTCCCTGCTCAGCGAGGAGACTGCTTCTTCCTCTCCCACTGCCCCTCCCGCTGCTTGTGCGCTCTTGCTCTCTCTCTGACAAAATCTTTAAAAAAAAAATGACAACTATAATAACTTTAACTTTGCAAGATAGTGGAATATGTTAAAAACCTTCATGGTGGCCCCAAGAACTCATCCCCAAGAACTTGTAGGAGGGAGGAAACTTTGTGCAAACAAAGCACTAGGTTGCTAGAGTGGGGTGGCTCTGCAGGGTGTTTGCTGAGTCTGCATCAGAGGGAGCGGGGGCCTGCGCAGGGCCACAGGGGGGAGACGGAGAATTCACACCGAACCGGGAGCCATGTGTGATGGACCGACTGGTGATGACCACAGTGGCTGGTGTGGCTGAAGGTCTTTCCAGACCAAGGATGTATAAAGATCAATGAGAAGGTCTGTGCACGCTGTAGGTGCCTGTCCTGAGCACATGTCTTCCCCTTCCCACTGGTCCCCATGAGTGTCTCAGGAGATGGAGAAGGGGGTGGTTTGTGGAAGTCGAGGAAGGGTCCCTTCTTCCCTCCGGTTTTTTGTGGTGTGCAGGAGAGAGGGCACGGAGAGACGGCTGGAGGACCATCCGCCATGTTAATTCAGGGCATCTGAGGGGCCCTGAGGAAGGTCAGATGCGTTGAAATTCACAGAAATCTTGGAAAGAGCTTTGGAAGGGGAGGATCTTTGGGGAGGACAATCACAAGACTTGGGGGGGGGGTCATCTGGGTCACACTGAACTCTGAAGTCTGAGGGCCGGGTTCTAAACTCCCTCATCTTTGTGCAAAAGCCCTGTGTTCTGGATATGTGGGCACGGTGCTGAAAAGAGCCATTGATTGGAGCTGGAGGTTCATTCATTCTTTCATTCATTCATTCATTCATATATTGGGCAGGACATTTTTTGGTTGCATGTATCCAAAAACTCAATCCAAACTAGTTTAAGGAAAAGAGAAAAAAAGAAAGAATGAATGATTTATGTAACAATGATAATCCAGGTGGCAAATCCAGTCTGGTTAGGGAAAGCTCGATCCGGGGCTCTAAGAATAGAGAAAGGACTGACTTCTCTCTCCCCTTCACTGGTTCCTCGAGGACAACATGGGCTCCCTGATTCCAGAATGAGAGGAACAGGGACAACTTCACTGAAGCTCAGTGACAATCTTTTTGTGAGTCATTGACTCTAATGGGTCGTGTGCAGATCCCCAAACCCATGGGACAGGAATGGTCTGATTGGGTTGGGTGCTCACATGTTCCCCAAGAGCTGAATGAGAAGAACGTAAGGAACAAAATAAATCGGGGCGATCTGAGGGCCGCGGAGAGAGCAGAGCAGACTCTGGGTGTGGAACGAGAGATGTCCGCTGTGGCTAATTCTCTCGACACCCCGGGGCTGGTTCTGGGGTGCAGGAGATAGGAGGCCTCGATCCTCACGGAGTTTACCTTCTGGTGGGAGTTCTGACCCTTGTCCCCATGGCCCTTTGCCTGCCCTCCTTCCTGGCCTGAGTTCAGCCCAGGGAGAGAAGTGAAATTAACTGTCCCTTGTTATTGTGACACTTCCTGGGAGCAACAAAGAGCCTTTCACAGCGAGAAAACGAAGAAAGTACATGCGGGATGACCTGGAAGTCATAGAATTTGGTTGTTGAGGCGCCAGATGGAAAATACCCAACAGGTCATGTTCCGAGTTTGGAGCTAAAATAGACACACTCTTTAAAAAAAAAAAAAAAAAGAAAAAGAAGAAGAAGAAGTCCATATATGGCTAGCATTTCAGGTGTACCTTTTGGAGTGAAGGACACCGAGCTGGATTCTCAGAAACTGAAAACACATAGAAGGTTCTGGAAAAAAAAAAATCAGTGAATAGTGGGAGTCACATTCTCTTCCAGGTTTCACTCTCCCTTGAGCTAGATGCACTGTGGTATCAACCGAGGGGCATGGCGGGGGGGAACTGAGGCTCCAGGATTGGGCCCTGGTCCTCCTTCTTCTTGCTGCCACCAAGACACCTTTCAGTAGAGGGTTCCAGGCAGAGAGAGTGGCAGGTGACAAGACGCAGAGGGAGAGGACACAGACATGCCAAGGGAATTAGAGCAGAAGGCAGGCAGAGGGAGATAGGGTGGGAGCTGATGATAGGGGACAGGATGGGCCAGACCTTTGAAGTAGTTGGGGAGCCAGGGAGATGAGCTTTAAGAGACGTTTTCTCCCGCACTCCTAGAGGACAGAAGTCTGAGATCAAGGCGTCCACTGGCCATGTTCCCTCTTATGCTTGACGTTCCTTGTTTGCTGGGGCATCGCTCCGACCTCTGCCCTCGCCTTCACAGGGACTTCCGTGTGTGTCTCTGTGTGGCCGCTCTTCTCATCAGTTCCAGCGGCCGGTATGATGGTTCCCCTGTGCTCCCGGGTGAGCTCCTCTTAGCTAATTGTATCAACAGAGAACCTGTTTCCAACGAAGGTCCCTTTTGAGGTTCTGAGTGGACACAAATTTCGGGGGACACTAAACCCACACAGTGGCCTGATGTGATTTTCTCTTGGTGCGAAGGACCCCGGCAGTACGAGGAGTGGATTGGGAGGGGGCAGCTGGGTCAGGCGAGAGAGAGAGAGAGAGAGAGAGAGAGAGAGAGCGAGCGGTGCGTGAGGCCCAGTATGATGGTGATGGAGGGACCGGGATGGTGTGGAAGCAGCTCCGGAGGCAGCATCAGCAGGACCGGGTAGTGGACACCGTGTGGGGCAGAGAGAAAGGGGGGTTTTGAGAACGTGCCCCAGGCTTTGGGTGGCTTGTCAGCCCCATCGTCAATCAACCCTAGGTGGTGAGGCTCAGGGTAGGATACAAAATAGACACGCAGAAGGGAAAACAGAAGAAAACATTTACAAGAAAGACGAGGAGGCTCGGGCGTGCCTGCCCCCGAGATTTGCCCACAAGCTGCAGTTCTCCGGGGACACTTCAAAACCTGGCTCAGTGCGTGGGCACCGCACAGAAGCGGCTGATGGCCCAGCATAAATAGAATACGTAGAATAAATAACCCTCCCAGTGAGCTCATTCTTCAATTAGGTGCCTCCTTCTCGCTCATGCCAGCCCCTGGGTGGGAAAATTGCTGGTGACGTGAGGAACCCAGCATCCTGTGGCTCCGCCGGGGTGGTTGGGGGACCCTGGGTGATGAGCTTGCCTTCCCCCTCCCCCATGGCCTGGGGGCCTCGGCCTGAGAGAGCGGGCAGGGGTAGGAGCTGAGTCTGGACCTCTGACCAGCAGGGCCGGGAAGGGTCCCTAGCCTCACTGCCTCTGCAGCCTCGGGGCTCTTCCCGCTTCTGGGGGCTGCAAGAGTTCCTTGACTGCGGCCACGCCTCTCCAAGGATGGAGATGCGGATGTTCAGTGTTCCCTGGGCTTCCCTCTTACAGGGAAGCATGAATTGCATTTCAGTCCCACTGAGTAACCCAGGATAATCTCCCCATCTCAAGAACCCTAATTTAATCACATCTGCAAAGACCCTTTTTCCTTATAAGCTCACACTTACAAGTTCCAGGGATTGGGACCTGATATCTTTGGAGGGGCCATTATCCACCTCTCAGGGACTCCTTTACTTACAGTTGGCATGGACAAGTTATTCCCCTGTCTGTGCCTCAGTTTCCTCATATGTAAATAGTAGAGACTCTGCTTTTCATAAAAAAAACTCTGACCTTTAGCTGACCACAAGGTCAATAGAATACGGACTTAATGTACCAGGCTTCCTGCAGCTTGCTGAAACCGTGCACCTAAGTTCTGGCCAGTGGGATATCAGCAGAAGCTGGTGTGTGTGATTTCTGGGCAGCGTAGTTCTCCTTCCCTTTCCTCTTCTTGCCATTGGAAGTTGGATGTGATGGCTGCAGGGCTGGAGCAGCCATTTTGGACCATGAGGTGAATTTGGGAATGCAGGTCACCACCTTGGAGGTTCTTAGGAAGATTGAAGAGGGTTGACAAGAGGGCATAGAAATCTGCTCTGAGAATATTTCTTCCTCTCCGTGCCCCCCCCTCCCCATCCTGTTCCCCTCCCTAGCCTTGTCCTCCTCCTTAACCCGCTGCTGCTATTTCGGTCCTGAGGTTCCTGAACCCACAGGTGTCCTCGGACCTGGCATTCAGCGCTCCGACCCGCTGAGCGCTGGGATCATGGAGTGGCCTGTCCACATATGCCACACCCACAGCTTGCTTTTTTAGTCATTCTCAATTATTAATAAAAATAACGAATGAGTAAGCAAGCCACTGTGCTGGGCACTTGACATGCCCTGTTTCCAAATTTACAGCAATTATTTTGTAGAATTATTCGTATGGAAGAGATCGTGTTATCTTTGGGAGAGTCCTCCCTCCTGTCCCCGGTGCTTATGGGTGAAGAAGCCTTCCAGTTTCCTGGCTGCTGGGGATGGAATCAGGTGTCAACCCGGCCCTCTGCTCTTCCGCGGTAGTTTCTGGAGCCCCCACAGGGCACTGGCCCAGGGTTAATAAGTATAAGGGAGACTAAGATTAAAAAAGATCAGTCCCACTCTGAGGAATCCGATGTGGAGGGGTATGCTGGCAGGGGGAGGCTGCCTGGGGTCAGCCCCTGCAGTGGTTTCTTGGAGAAGAAGATCCGAGCTGAGTCACAAAGAGGGGTGGGTGTGTATAGACAGACACACTGGGGTGTGGGAAGTGGACCGGTTGTCCTAGGCAGGGGTGAGGGTTTTGAGTCTGGACAAAAGAAATTTTCCTCCTTCCAATTGGAGATTTATGTTTCTTTCTCCTCCAAGAAGCAAATTTTGAAATACCAACACAGCACTTATTTACTGAGAGAAAATCAGGAATATATGGAAAACCACAGAGCAGACTTCTCCACCTCAGTGGTCAGTGCAGCCAACTTATTTGCCGCGTGGCTCACCCTTGCGAGCCCTTCCCCCTGCCAGACACCTTCTCTCTGGGTCCTCACGTGATGGGAGGGGTGAGGGCGCCCTTTGGAGCGTCTCTCAGAAGGGCTCTAATTCCATCCATGAGGGCTCCAGCTTTGTGACCTGGCACTTCTCAGATCCCCCACCTCCTAACACTGCCACATTGGTGGTTAGGGTGTGAACGTGAATTCAGGTTCCGCTCAAAGATCCCTCATTGCTGCCTTTTTTTTTTTTAAGATTTTTTTATCTTATTTATTTTGACAGAAATCACAAGCAGGCAGAGAGGCAGGCAGAGAGAGAGGGGGAAGCAGGCTCCCTGCTCAGCAGAGAGCCCAATGCGGGGCTTGATCCCAGGACTCTGGGATCATGACCTGAGCTGAAGGCAGAGGCTTTAACCCACTGAGCCACCCAGGGGGCAAAGGGGGCTCCAGGTGAGAGATAACACTTGCCTTTCTAGGTGTGGCCATGGGGTGAGGGAGCCTGGCTATTCTTCCCTTCTCAAACACTGGAGTTTTCCAGCATGGCAAGGAGAAAGGAACGATTGCAAATCAGTTAGACATTGTACTAAGCAGGTGGACGTTTGCTACACCGGCCCACACTTATGGACATTCGGAATCAGACATTTACCCGGTAGCATCTGTCTTCTCCACTTGCCTGAAATGATCAAGCTAACCTTGACCAGCTGCTTTTGCATGCTGGGCACACTTGCGAACGCTGCATGTGTTTGCTCACTGAAGTCAATGACGTTGGGACCCTCCGGATCCCTTGTTATAGCAGAGGAAATTCAGGCACAGGAAGGTTGAGTAAGGTGCCCAAAGACACACAGTTAGATAGAAGAGCGGTCTGGGATTTGAATGTAGGGCTCCAGGTGGTCCATTCTGAACCTCAGTGCTGTGTTGCTCTGTCTGTGTAGTGAGGGCAGGGACCAGCGCGTCTGCTCCGTGCGGGGTCCCCAGCATCTGGCTCTGAGTAGATGTTCACTGCCTGCTTGTGGACTGAATGGACGGATGGATAAAGACCCTTTTACTGGAGTGACGGCCTACAGTGAGGGCCTCAAAGACCTTGTGGGCTGTCTTTTGTTTGATTTCTCTTTGGCAAGTGAGGGAGCGGGTAAGCGAGGGAGTGGGCAAGGGCAGTGGGCAGACAGAGAGGGCGGGGCAGTGGGTGGGGCAGCGGGAGGGTGGGGGTGGGGAAGCAAGTGAGGGAGTGGGAGACTGAGTGAGCAGGGGACGGGCGGGGGGGGGGGGGGGGGGGGGGTGGGGGATTCTATGAAATTGCACAAGGCCAAGAGGCCAACAGGAGAGCAAGGGAGACTGAGCCGGAACGTGCAGGCCCCAGTCTTGGGTTCTTTTCTTTTTCTGACCACTGCTTGTGGTTGTGAATCTGGACACTCACTTTGCTTCTTCCTTTTATTTTCTGAACCAACATTGGAGGGTTGGGGTGTTTAGATACCTGGATGACGTCGGGATGTCCCCTTGAGCTCCTTGTTATCCTGGAGGTGGGTCGCAGTGGACCTCGCTGCGTCCCAGCAGCTCTGGGAGAAACAGCAGCGGTGAAGTCCTGCATCTGAGGTCGGACCAGCGGGACATGGTGGACATTGAACGCTCAGGGCAGGCCACATTCACGCTGTGCTTTCTAGAATGTGGGCACTCAGCTATGGGCACTCAGCCGTGGCAGCGTTTGGCTGGCGATGGCACTGGTTTTGAGCTCTCTTGACAGCTGGGGCAAGTCAGTACCAGAGTGCGGGGAGTCTGTGTCCTCGCTGGGCAAATGCACCTCATGAATGTCTCTTTCTTACAAGATGATCATAGGTTAAATGTGATAAGGCAATAAAGTGGCCTCAAGCAGGGCCTGCAGGAGACCCGCACTAAATGCAAAGACACAGGTCTCTGCAGGTGTATGGGCATCCGTTTACTTACAGGGGAGGCCAGTGGCGTCTCCAGGAGTCCAGTGACTTTTCAGATGTGACCCAGTTGGGTTGGGACTGAAAAGAAAGAAGGAATGTTTCCACCCTCATCTTTATGTTTGCTTTTATTTCTAAAGGAATGTGCTAACAAGGAAAGGCAGGATAGGGTGACTTGGTGTTAATTCTGGAGATGTCTCTTATTAATTCATCTTTCACTTACGGTATAACCCAAGGCAAATGCCCCCAAATGCCAGGATTTGAGAAGAAAAGATAAAGCCATTTGTAGGCAGTTCTGGTTCTTCCCTGCAAAAATTCTCAGAACCAGAGAAGTGGTAGCCGAGCTGGCTGGGAGGTGTGGAGAGAATGTTCCTGTCTTTGGAAGGACGCGTGGGGAGCCAGAGTCACACCTGGAGCCAGGATGAGGAGTTCTGACTTGAGTAAATGCATAGATTGTCCTAGGGTGGGCTTCTGGGTGGATTCTGGTCTTTTCCAATAAGGAAGAGGATTCTGCCTTCTTTCTGCCTTCTTTTGTGTGCGGCTGAGTTGGCCTGAAGGGCCAGGCACAAAGCCACCCCCAAAGAATGGTCTCTACCAACATGTTTCTCCAAGCCCTGGCAAAACCACTGTGCTTGGAGTCAGAGACTAATGATGGCAGATTCCTTCCTTCCTTCTTTTCTTCCTTCCTTTCTTCCTTCCATTCATTGGTGATGTTTATTGTAACTTAACTGGGAAGATTGGAAAAGGTGCCTGAAAACAAGGAAATCCCTCATGGTTCTCTCACCTTACTTAGCTAAATCTGTGTGCATTTCCCAAAGTTGTGCAATGCAGCAGTGGTAGAATGGTGTTTCTTTCTTTTTTTTTTTTTTTTTAATATTTTATTTATTTATTTATTTGAGAGACAGACAGAGACAGAGTGAGAGAGTATGAGAGGGGAGGTCAGAGGGAGAAGCAGACTCCCCATGGAGCTGGGAGCCTGATGTAGGACCCGATCCCAGGACTCCGGGATCATGACCTGAGCCGAAGGCAGTCACTTAACCAACTGAGCCACCCAGGTGCCCTAGAATGGTGTTTCAATGGTAGAATCCTTGTCTGCTGAAAGTGGTGTCATAGGAGGCATTCTCTTATAAACAAGAGTATGGGAAAACGGAATCCACGTTGTCCCCAGTGGGTGTCTGATGGGGGCCATTAGCACACAACTGAGCAGGGAAGGACCCTTAGCTTTCAGCTCCTGGCTGGCCAGAGGCATGGTGTGGCCCCACTGCTCCACTCTGGGGAAGGCAGTATGCTCTTGGGAAATGTGGGATGGGGACCAAGAATGGTCAAGAGAGGAAATTATCATCGGGGACGACTAAGCGACAGTGACATTTTTCTCCCTTGGAAATGAAGTGGGGTGAAGGTCTGCTGCGGTGGGGCCCTCACCCTTCCCATGCCGGCGCACACCAGCCCACACTGGCTGCCCCCTAACTAGCATTTATCTGCCCAAGGGCTTTCTGTGGCGATAGTGTTGGATCTGTTGTTCTTGGGGCAGGCTGAGTGCTGGGAATTAATGTCCCTTGTGGGCTGTCCTCAGCCAATGACAGAGGAGCAGTGCATTAGCCTTTCTGGTGGGACATCTGCCAGTTTCCCCAGCAGCATTAAGGTCTGTCACTTGCTAAGGCACTTGGGTGGTAGCTGGTAACACGCCCTGTGCCAGCCTCTCTCACTCCCCACCCCTCACAAGATGACCCATGGGCTCACCTCCCAAGGAAACCCTTTGCATTCACGTTCTTGCCTCAAGGTCATATCTAGAAGCCCACCCCACCAGCCTGCTTGACACTTGGGTAAGAAAGACAGACATGAAACTAACAGTGTGTGATGCGTGCTTGAAAGGAAGGCCCGAGAAGCTGGGGGGACGCTGGGGGGACTTAGCCTAGAAACACCTCTGTTTGGGATTATTTGCCTGAAAATGGATTTTTGTAGGGCACTTTTCCACAGTGAGGGAAACTTTGAGAGGAACTCCAGTAAAGATCGAGTGTTTCATCTGGGCCGGGTGCTGAGATCCGGGGAGTGAACATGCAGACACAGCTGTAATGGCTGTCGGCAGACAGGTGCTCTGCCTGCTTTTAAAAGGGGGCATCGACCTAATCAGGGAGGCCCAGGGCAGTTTTGCTGAGTGGAGCTCCAAAACACGGGGGCCTTAGGGACCCGTGTTCCAGGAAGAGGGCCCAGCGTGTGCAAAAGCACAGAGCGGGAGGGGATGTGTGCTGGGCAGCCGAACAGGGCTGATGTGATGGGTGCTTAGTGAGCAAGGTGAGGGTGGCCGGAGATGAGCTGGCAGGGCGTGCCTGGGAGACGTGTCCACGGCTGTTCAAGGATTTGGTTGGTCTGAGGAGTGCCGTACAGGACAGCCGACAATGATGGGCTATTTAGAGGCTTAGCTGACTTGATCAGACTTCTGTTCTGAAGAGATCACCGGCTGCCTGTAATCCCATCAGAGGTCATCTAAAGATTCCCTCCGATCGCCTGCCTTCTCCTCCTGCCCACCTGGACCCTCTGACTGGACCCAGAAGCAGGCAGACAGACACGACGGTCATTCACTTGAGCCAGCAAGACGTACCATGTTCCCCATCTTGCCAATTACCTTGTCGTTTCCAAAAGCACTTTATTGTGGGAGGAATGAGTGGGGCTCCGAGCAGTCTTATATAACAGTTGGACTTCCCTCTCGAAAACAGGGCTGGAAACAGGGCTCTTGTCAGCCGATCAGCCCCTAACAGCACGCCTTGGATCTGATAAACAGAGATTGGCAAATGGGAGGCTTGAAGGCCGTGCCAAGCCCTGTGGTTTGGACCTGACTTACGGGTGAAACAATCGAAGCAGCTCACCCTGGGCAGAAGGGAAAGGGTGGGGGAAACTCAGTGGAGACACAAAGGCACAGTGTGGGAGATGGAGGGCAGGCCCCGTTACCACAGCCTTGCAGAGGCTCCCAGCCCGCCCACCAGGCTGCCCTGTCACTACCTTCCCTCCCCTGCGCCGGCTCTGCAAGTAAAGGGGGTGGGGTCCGGTACCCGGTGGCGGTGGTTTGAAGCCTGCTGGGCGCTTCTGTGGAGAGCTTTTAGGGACAGTGAGTTGTTCCTCCTGACTGATGACATGGCTTAACTCATTTGTTTTGCCATTTGGACAGGTCTTTTTAAAAAATTTTTGTAAAAAGGTTTTATTATTTGAGAGAGAGTACGTGCGGAGGGAGGGGCAGAGGGAGAGGGAGAAGCAGGGTCCCTGCTGAGCAGGGAGCCCGACGCGGGGCTCCATCCAGGAACCAGGGATCATCCCGGAGCTGAAGGCCGCTGCTTAACCCACGGAGCCCGCCGGGTGCCCCTGGACGGTTCTGAACGGAGCCAGGCACCTCCCCTCCCAGTGTCGCTTGTGACCACAAACACCTACAGGGAGCTTGGCTGGGGGCGCGTGCCGGGGGCCTGGGAGGAGGTCGTGGAACCACACAGAGACCCCTCCCAGGCATGTTGTTTGAGGACAACACTGTCCATACAGACCGGGCCTGTTTCTGTTCGGCCGACGGCTCACGCACTCGTCAGCGGGACCTCAGACTGGCAGCTTCTGGGTCACACGCAGCTTGACGGAAATGCAGGATCTGAGACCCCTCCCCGGACCCCACCCCCTACCCCGAGGCAGAGTCTGCCTTTTCACAAGCTCCCTGGTCATCTGCGGACACGGTTCCGTTTGGGAAGGGCCGGCCCTGAAGCCCAGGCATCCATGGTCTGTGAATGCAAGTCACGTTTCTGTGTTGGGGGGGCCGTGGTCGCCTCACACTGTCTCTTCCCGTCATTTCATCCCCAGACCAGCCCGACCCGGGAGCAGGAGGAAACAAAGACATAGACAAGCAGACTGAGGCTGGTTTTGTCCTGTGCTCTGCCTGAGCTCATCCTGCTGGTAGAGGGTGGGGTCAGGTCTGGGGGGGCTCCTGCTCTCCTGCTCCCCGGGGAACCCAGCTGCACACTCTCCAGCCTGGCAAAGCCCAGGCCCTCCCCCCCAGAGTCCTCCCTCTGTCTGCCACCTGAGCGGGGGTGTCACCTGCCTCAGGAACCATCTGTGGGACGAGCTGGGTTCTAGGCCGCAGAGTGACGTGGTGAGCAACCTGAGTGTGACCAGAGAGGTTCCCAGCTTCCAGAGAGACGACTCTCACTGGCCCCAGTGCCGTTAAGGCGCACCCTCATTCCTGTGGACTCCGTACCCCACCACCAAGGCCAGGAGGGCCCTGAGTTCCCACATCAGGATGGCTGGCAGAATGCCTCAGGGTCCTGTGGAAGGACTGAAAGGGGTTTTTTCTTTTTTTCTTTTTAAATGTAAAAACCTGGTGATTGTGGAAACACATTTTGGCCTGTACTTGACATTGTATGTGTTTTTTTTTTTTCCTTATTTCACTTCCACTAAAGGGCTTGAGTTGTGGGGTTCAGACAAGAACTGGACGGGCGGCTGGGGCTACTTGCTTGTCACAGTTTAATCTCTCAGCAGTGTGTGGTGGTGTCCTCGGTGAGCTATGGCCATGAGGTGTTTCTGGAAACCCGGCTGGAAATGCGACCTTAGCTGGCCCAGGGCAGACTATGGATGGACGCTGGAAGGGGTGTTTCTGGGCTGAGCAGGTGAATGGGGAGCAGTCTGGCTGTTCTCTCTTCCTCTCTATCTCTTCTTCTGAGGTTCCTGTCTGACCCTTGACATCTTAACCTCAGTGACTTGTTAATTTTTAAGGAGAGGCAAGTGAGCGAATCCCTTTGGGGACAGATAATAGGTTCTTATTCCATTGTGCTTTTTTGCCCAAGCACCCAAATTAATTAAAAAAAAAAAAGTTCTGCAGCAAGATTTAAACTTCTAGAAGAGATTAAATTACATCTGTTGCATTTTTCCAAAGGTCATAGGCAGGTTTGTGAAATTCTGGGATCCCCACTGTAACTGCAACTCATTCCGGCTTTAAGATTTAGGAAACGTCAGGTCCAAGTTCACATCTTTCATTGCTGAATACCTACTACATGCCCAGAACTCTTCTGGGGTCTGGGATTCTGGGTTTCTGGGGGCTCCCCATTCTTATAGCAGAGAAAACTGAACATATGAATAAATAGGGGACTTTCAGACCCTGATCAGTGCCACAGGACAATAAAATGGGCAATGTGTTGCAGGCAGGAGGGTGGGGAGGACAGTGTTAGATGGGGGTAATCAGGGGAGGCTTCTCTGAGGGGGTGACATCTGAGCTCAGATGCCTGGGCTGAGCCTTCCAGGCTGCCGGAAGAGCAGATGCAGAGCCCCCAAGGAAGGAAGAGCTTGGCCTGTTAGGGGACCTGAACAAAGGCTGGTGATCGAGGGTGAGAGTGAGGACATGAGCTGGAGAGGGACGCAGGGACCAGACCCCGTTTGCTGGGCCTGGCAGTCTGCAGGCAGGAACTGGATTCTAGTTAAAAGGCACACGAATGCCGTTGATCTGATTTAGGGTTTCAAGACCTCCCTGGCTGCTGTCTTGAAAATGGACTGGTAGGGGACAAAAGTGGGAGCCCAGATGTTGGTGGGGGGAGTCATTTGGGCTCAGCCGGTGGGGACAGTGCGCAGACAGAGAGATGCCCCAGACAGGCAGTGTTTCTCTGCCTGTAACCACTTCTCTCCAGCAACCTGAGCTTTCTTTGCGTTAGCATCCCTAGAAGGCCCCAGAACCCTTTGGTGGGTTTCCCTGTGAGTAGGTAGAAGCCCCACTGTGAGTGCCTCCCACCCACGAAGGGCTGGATCCTGAAGGAGCTCAGAGTAAGGTGGTCAGAATTTCCATTTCCTCATCATTGCTCGCTCAGAGACACCATCTCAAGGAAGAAACATACTCATTTATTCATTTACACTTAATGTGTTCCAAAATGATGGAATCTCTCAATAGAGAAATCAGAGAAAGGAAGCCATCCTCTGTGTGTGTGTGTGTGTGTGTGTGTGTGTGTGTGTGTGTGTGTGTGTGTTTTAAATTACTGGGTGTCTGTTATAGGCAAGGCATTGAGCTTAAGCTCTTTATTACCTTCCTTAATCCTCTCACCAACTCCAGACATAGGTACAATTATTATCCCCGTGTTAGGCTGCTAACCTAACCTAGGTTAGGTTATCTAGGGGTCCTGGAACTTCATCTGCAAAGCACCCAGGAAGCACCAGGGACGAAGGCATGAACACCCATGACGCACCTGTCCGTGCAGCCCCTGCCTTCACCCCGCCCTCTCCACGGGCTGACGTCTGCCGCACACCTGCCATTGCAGGGAAGAGACTGTGAGTCTTCACTTACTAACTGGGTTCTAGAAACTCCTTCTGCATAGACTGTGTTAAGTCCCTTGGCCCCAGCCAATTCTCCATGACCTAAACACAGAAGTCTTTCTTCTACATCAGAAACAATACTAGCGCTGACCCAGAAAAGTATTCCTGTGGATACTTGACGTTTTCTACCCAATACACTGCATTCCTTGGCACCAGAAGCAAGTTTCATAAGTCGAGGACCCCGTTGTTCTTTACAGAGTTTAAGATAATCCTTCTTGTGGGTTCTGTACCCAGCCCATGGTGGGTTTGTTTTCAAATGGAAGGTCATGACCCATGATATCCACTTGGTTGTGATAAGCAATACCAAAAAAAGGAATAGAATAGAAAATATCAAAGTCAGAGCACATCTCTTGCAATAAGGGAAATATGGCTTATTAAAACTTCTCGTTTATGGGCACCAGGTCACAAATTTGTTGAGGTCTTAACATTTGAGAGCTAATGGGTCAGGGTGTTGTTGGAAGATTGCACAGCTGGAGAACACACCCTTTGCCACTCAGTGGTCAGTGACCTTAGGTATAGAGATCCTTTCTTTTCCTTTTGCCCCACCCCTATGACCATCAGATGAACAACCTAAACCATGAAGATAGCAGAAGGTCCAGCTCAGTGGTGAGCAGCTTTCCAGTCTACCTGTCCCACCTCTGCTCTGCGGGTGGGGTGGGTTTCGTCGAGGACTGGCCCAAGCACCAGCCCAGAGTGTTGTCCTTCCAGTGAAATGGACACAATGCTTTTCGATTCCGGTGTCTCTGCATTCAGATGACAGTTGATAGTCATGATGGCTTACGGGGAGCCTGGGTGGCTCAGTCACCCAGTGTCTCACTCTTGGTTTCAGCTTAGGTCATGATCTCAGGGTCCCAAGGTCAAGCCCTGCATTGGGCCCCACGCTCAGCACGGAGTCTGCTTGTCCCTCTCCCTCTGCTCCTTCACCCTGTTCTCTTTCTCTCGAATAAATAAAGTCTTAAAAAACAGAACAAAACAGTAATGATGGTTTGTAATGACAGCAGTGTACTGAGGTGTACGCCACACTGGGCACTTTCCACATTGCATCTATTTAACTGTCCTGGCAATTCTATGTGGTGTAGGTTCTCTCATATTCCTTGTTTACAGAGGAAGAAACTGAGGCCCAGGTGGTTGCACTCACTTGCCCATGTGTGTGTCTGGAATCTTCCCTTGCAAATGACAGAAACCCAACAGACTATCTTCATGTGTAGAACCGACAAGACCCCGGTGATCGGGTTTCCTGCTGGGTTAAGGACCTCAGATGAAACCAGGAATCTTATCTTTGTTTCTTAGTGCTGCACTTTCCTCCCTGGTGGCTTCATTTAAAGATTTTATTTATTTATTTGTCAGAGAAAGAGAGAGAGAGAGTGCACACAAGCAGGCAGAGGCAGAGAGAGAAGTAGGCTCACTGCTGAGCAAGGAGCCCAATGCGGGACTCGTTCCCAGGACCCTGAGATCATGACCTGAGCGGAACGCATCGGCTTAACCGACTGAGCCACCCAGGCATCCCTGGTGGCTTCATTTGAGCAGGCTCTTCCATACCTTTCCATAGTCTTGTCACAGGATTTCTTCTCCTTCGGTGCCCACGGTTCTTGGTCACGCCGCGTCGAAGAATGCAGAGGTGGACCAGGTGAAGAGGGGTGGGCCACAAAGCAAAGTGGATGGAACAGGAGTAGAGTTAAAGCAAAGTCTGTTGAGTCGTGGTACAAAGCTACTGAAGGGGGACCCCAGAGGGTGGTTGATTTGGCATTTAGATCTGGTTTTCCGGGGCTTGTTGGTGGGCTATTTTTAATCTGATTAACCCCTGCACCTGTCACCCAGTCAGGTTTCTGTCATCTACCTGTCACACAGGGAAAAGGGTGGAGGCCTCCTTCCCAGGTGTAAAATCCTTTTAAGGGTGGTTTCCTTTTAAGGTGGGGGAGGGGGGCAGCCCCTTGTCCCTGCCTGCCTTTCTTCCATATCCTTCCATAGCCTCACACCGTCTGGGCTTGTAGTCCACAACCTCAGAAACATTAGCACTTCTTTCTTGCTGGTTGCAGCCAGAATCCTGTCTTTCACTCTCGTTGGCCAACCATGACCGAGAGCTGGGGCCTGAAGGTCAGCCCCACCTGTACCACACTGGCTGAGAGACGGCAGGAGGCACTCCATTTACCAGCGAACTCTTGCTCTATCACAAACCCCTCAACACTTAGTGGCTTAAACCAATACCCTCCAGCCCCCATGGAAGTCACAGAGGCCAAGACAGGGCTTGGAAGACTGCAAACCCTCTTGAGAAAAAGCTTGGCACATCATTGCTTCCAACACAGAGGAGCTCACCTCTCTTTCCTGCTTGAGGAGTGGAAGGGCATGGAGGGATGAGCAGCCATCTTGTGTTCAGGAGTGTGAAGCCAAGAGAATCCTGGAGCAGGCCTGGCATCTTGGGTTGTTCTACCTGCCCACCTCTTACCTCGGAAGGTCCGTTATGGGAGGACGATAAGCCTTTATCCTTCAGGCCACTCTGTGCCATATGTTCTCTTACTTGCAGCCGGAAGCACTCCTAATCAATCCTCCAGAGTCCCCTGAACATTCGTACTGATGTCTTCGAGTGTGCAAGGCCACGAGCCAGAGGGGAGACCACTATTCCTTGTGTTACACTTTCTTGCTGGGTCCAGAGCTGTGCTGCTTGGCTTGCGTTATATTGCTGGGCAGAGAGAAATAGCTCTTTGGGTTTTATTTCAGAACCGCTTTCTCCGTAAGATCCAGCTATCTGGCCATGGCAGGGTTTCTTGGCCTTGGTAATGTCGACATTTTGGGCAAGATAATTCCTTGCTATGGATGCTGTCCTGTGCCTGGTAAGATATTTAAAGCACCCCTGGCCTCCACCTGCTAGATGCCAGGAGTGTCCCCCTCTTCAAAATGTCCCCAGTGGGCCGAATCGTCCTCTGGTGAGAACCACTGGGTGTGAGGGATCCTCTCACTTAAATGTTGTCTTGCAAAGCTCGGAGCATCCCTCTTGCCTTTCACACACATTTCTCTCTCTCTGTCAAGATGGTCTTTTCCTAAATTTTGCCCAGCCAGGCTGTGGCCTCACAGAGCTCTCCTCTTCAGATGGCCTTGCTCCTTGACCCAAAACACCCTGAACCTCCCTGGCCGAGTGGGGGCCTCGAGAAAGTATTCAGATGGTTTCTTCCAGGTGTTCTCATGGGGAGACGGAAATGGGGCTGTTGCCTGAAGCCCAGGTGTTTCCCACGGACCTGGCTCAAAACCAAGTATGGAAAGCAAGTTGGACATTTTAGGAATAAGAACATGCTTCCTCGTAAGAGTGCCGTCACTCCCGGACTGAGCTGAGTCCGGAGGGAAAAGCAGGAAGGAGAACTGCATTTCCAGCCCCCACATGGGCCTTGAGGATAAAGAGAGAGAGTGTTTCTAAGACTTTGTCATGAGCGAGGAGTCGAGGAGTCGTTCCTGGAGGAGAGGTGGGGGGCGGGGGGCCGGGGCAGGGGTGGGGGACAAAGACAAGAGATGGAGCCCTGGCCCCATCTGCTTGGGGGAAACTGGGTATGTTTGGATTTTGTCTCACATCTTGGAATGATTCATTAATTCTTCTGCTCTCCAGAAAACCCACCGGCCTTGTGAGGATCTTCCCATCATCACGAAACTCTGTTTCGTATAAAATAAATTGGATCCGTTGGTGTGTGATTCATCTACACTGAATGCAGCAAAAATCGAACGTTGTGAGAAATGTTTGCTGACCAGTAAGCCAGGAGAGGCTTTTCCTCAACGCCTCATTCCCTTTGAAAACAGGAAGCTACCAGAGGCCAAAGGAAAGTGAGTCCGGAGCTGGCGGGGGTCCGTGTCCAGACTTCGCCCCATGTCCCCCTGTGGGCTGCCTGTCAGCCTGCCCTGTGTCCTCTCCAGCTCCTGACACCGTGCTGGCTAAGCTGCTGTCAATGTGGCCCTCCTTTTTGGCCCAGCCCTTCTGGTGCCAACAATGTCCCTGTTCTTATTCAGAGGGAGGGTTCCCTTTCCCCCCTCACCTCTCCCTTGGCCTCGTCTCCTAATCCTCTGAGAGACAGCAAAACTCTGCGAGTGTTTTCCTCCCCAGATGAATGGAGAAAAGGGGGCAGGTGCCAGAGGTTTCCAGCCAGCACTTGATAATTCCTTCTTCCTGCCTTGAGGTTTGAAAAGGAGCACTGGTTTATGATTCTTCATTCTAGGTTCCTAACCAAGAAGCTTCGTGAAGCTTATCTCATTGCAGGTGAACAGAAACCCAAGGAGAACTGGCCCGGATGAATGAGGGAATTTATCGGCTCATATCATTGAGAACGCTGGTGGCTTCAGGCAAAGCTGGATCTAGGAGCTAAAAGATGCCACCAGCAATCATTCCCTTTTCTCCATTTTGCTTTCCTCTCTTGGCTCCATTCTGAGGCAGATTTTCCCTTCCAGGGGCTGAAACATCCACCACCAACCTCAGCTTTAGAAGCTGTAGAAACTTCAAGCATCTGGACAGAAAACATGATGCTGCCCTTGGTCACAACCCAACCGATACGGGTCCATGCAGCTGCTTATACTGAAGAGTGTTTCCTCTTTCTGTTTTCCAGTTCTTCCCAAACCATATACAGAGAACATGGATTTGGTTAGGGTTAATTTGGTTGCAGACAACAAATCCCTAGTCCAAATGGCTTAGGCATAAAAATCATCTTGAAAGATTTAAAAATTGCTTGAGAAATGAAGGGCAGACAGAGCAGGAAGAGGAAAATGGGAATCCACTGAGACTCAACACGACATTCCTCTCTCCCTGTCCATGATCTCTGGCTCTCTTTGGGCATTACTTTCAGTTTTTCCCCTCTCTGTGTCTGATGTCTGGCTTTTTCTCACTACAGGACACGATCACTGCAAGTGGCTCCCACAGTCTCTTGGAGGTCACGGGAAGCCTGTGTTCCGCCTCCAATTTCCAGGAGAGAGAATCTGATTGGGCCAACTCCAGAGGGTCTACCCTAAGTCCAATCAGCTGTGGCCGAGGCCGGACACATGGCTGGCCTTTCACTCTATAGCCCTTTCCTCCCCATAGGAACAGAAGCCGATTCTCTGGAAGAAGGTGCAAGGCGGTTTTCCAACCGCAGTGGGAGCCGCACCTTGTCCTCATCTCAGACAAACCCCGTGCAGGTGTCCTGGTTTGCCTCATCTCTCGTTTTTTGGAGGACTTCACTCCTGAAACCTCCTTCTTCCTCTTCTGTAGCTTCAGTTTGCTCCCTTGTGGTTCCACATGCAGCCCTGGTGCCATTCCTGTACACCACGGGTTCTCAGCTGCGGTGCGACCACACATGGGACTGGATCATTCTCTTTTTTGGGGGGAAAGGGCTGTCCTGTTCCTTGTAGGGTGTCCCTACACACTAGATGCATGTAGTACTCAAGTGTGACAACCCAAATCGACTGGTTGAGATCCACTGCCACAGACAGAAACAAGCCTGGACACTCCCCTCTATAAGGGAGTCAGTACTGCCCTTGACCCCTTGACCCCAGGAGCCACCTCTATACGCATGGCATTTTCTGTTCCTTTGCACAGCAAAACATCTGTAGAGGGGCTAAGTCTCAATGACTACACTTCTCTCCTTGGATTTTGTACCCATCACTGTGCTGGCACAGCCCTAAGTCACCCATAACACACCTCTTTAGAGCCACAAGTCCATTCTCCATCCTCATTGTACTTGACCTCTCAGAGCAGTTGATATGATGGACACTCCCTCCCTGAAACACCTTGATTCCTATGTCCCTGTATACATCTTACCTTCCTTCTGGCTTACTGGCCGTTCCTTCTTAGTCTCCTTTGCTGGCCTTTTCTCTGCCCCCAGAGCTCTGACCTAAACCCTCTGCTTCCCAAAGATCTCCATGTTCAGCTCATGGTGCCTCTTGGAGCTCACTTCCTTCCGGTTTACTGACTTGTTCACTGCTCTCCAGGCACACTGGCCCTCTTGTCTGTCCCTCATCCAGCCTGGGTTCTTTCCTCTCTCAGGGTCTTTGCACCTGTGGCTCCTTCTTCTCTAGATCTGTAAGTGGTTAGCTTCTCATCATTCTGGCCCTCTGAACAGCCCATCAGAGCAGCAACGCCAGACACCTCTAACCTCTCTCTAGAACCCCACCCCATTGGATCATCTTCATAAGCTTATCCATACCCCATCCAGACGGTGAGGGACTCTTGAGTTCTCTGTGGACTCATGAAGCATGCTCTAGAAATAAGTTATTCCCTACAGAAACTGGTCTTTAGGCCGCTGTACAATATAAATTGAACTTTCATTTTAAACAAACAACCCCATATCCCTCTCTCTCTGTGCCCCTAACAACCTGACTATTGTTTCCTTTTTTTTTTTTCCCCCCTCAAGCAATTTTGGAGCAAAATAAAAAAACTTACATTCTTCATTTATGGCAGCCAACCTTTTTTTCTTTGCTTTGCTAAAGCTGCCAGATACTACTTGCCTTAAAAAGGCACTTTGAGGTCCAAAGAAGGGGGGAAGTAGATGAAGGATAACACAGTCTTAAAGGGCGTGTTTATGAAAGGGAAATATTGTGCATTCCCGGGCAGCTGGATAAGTCTGGAACGGTGGGTTTTGCTAGGAATTTGGTGCCCTGCTAATGAGCTGGTTTGCTTCTCTGGGTATCTAGGAAGTTCCCGGGTAACTCGGCATGTGCTACAGGCCGGGGCGTGGACGGAATGCGCATGCCCACATCACAGATCTATGTGATAATATTCTATGCGTTATCCCCAGGTGGGAACTCTTCCAGTGGAAGACAGTCACGACAAGCAATGGCAACCCAGCTCAAAATGACTTCGGTAAAATGCTCATTCATTGGCTGCCCAAATCCAAGAAGAGGCCAAATAACAGAGGGCTGCACTGCCTCTTGGCCTCCGCAATGGCGTGCCATCAGCAAACATCAGCAATGTTTCTGAGTCAGGAGAAATAGGCAACGACCGGTGCAAGGGGAGCCTTTCCCAGCCCAGCCCTGAAGCCTTCTGCCTGGTCAATGACAATGGGGACAGGCGAAGCCTGGGGAAGGCTCCCATTGGCTCAGCTCTGGTCAGGTGACCACTCCTGGACTAAGCGATTGGACCATCTGTTAACAAGAGGGTCCTATAGGAACCATGTGGTCCAGCGCGCGTGAGGGTGGGGGGCATAAAAGGGGGCCAGGTGTTCAGAAGGAGGGCCATGATGGGCAGAGAAAGCAGTTAAGGTCCTCTGCTAACTTCCTAATGAATATATGATTAGAAAGTTCCAGCTGTTTCCATGTCTGGCGTTTTCTGTTTATTTCCTGGAAAAAGTGAAATATCCTGTTTTGTTCATAACAGGTTGTCAGGCAGCCCTTCCCGTAATTCCAGCTCCCCACAGCCTCTGAACCTGCTGCTGTTTTTCCTTCCAGTGTCTCCTTCCCCTCTTCCTTCTGGCTGGACTGACCTTTGGGCTCCTAGCTCATCTCCAATTCTGTGAACTTAACTTCAAATAGACTTATTCTTGCTCTCCCACTGTATTGACATGGAATGTGGTGAATTGTTCTTAAAGTAATTTTTTTTTTTTTTTGGCCTTTGCTTTCCAATTTTGGTGAATTAAAAGAAATTTTCAATTGAGATATAATTGACATATACTATTAGCTATACTACATAATGATTCAGTATTTGTGTATATTCCAAAATGGTTCCCACAATAACTCCTTAGCATTCATCACCATACAATTTTGATGACTCTTGAGTGGTGATTAGGGTTCTCAAAAGAGAGCATCGAAAATGACCCAGAAGGGGCGCCTGGGTGGCTCAATCAGGTAAGCCTCCGACTCTTGATCTCAGCTTGGGTCTTGATTTCAGGGTCCTGAGTTCAAGCCCGGTGTTGAGCTCAATGCTGGGTGTGGAGCCTACTTAAAAAGAAAAAAAAAAAAATGACCAGAAAATTTGGCCATTTGGTCCCATACAATGAAGGGCCCCCATAAGGAGGGGATAACAAGTCACTTTCCAAATGTTAACCCAGACATTGCAGGCTGGAGATCTGCAGGTCAAATTTGGCTCAGATCTGTGTGACTCATGCAGCTTAATAAAAAAAAAGAAGAAAAGAAAAGAAAAAGAAAATCCAAGTTATTTACCGACATTTGAAATAAAGACCTCTATCTGGATTTCCATCTTCTCTACAGGTATCAGGAGAGGGAGCTGTGACGGGGGGTGGGGGGGAGCACTGTTGTGAGTGGTGGGGCACGCCAGTCACCACACCCCTTTGAGCCATTCAGGCGGCCAGCCTGGCCGGACCTGCCGCCTTCCTTCCGCAGCTCTCCTCAGATCGCTGTGGCGCAGAACCATTCTGTTCCACCCAGGGGAAAGGCCCTGAGAGCTTTCCTGCCTGCCCTGGGCCTGCAGCCCAGACCCAGGACAAACCTTGAGGAGCTCGAAGGCTGGAGAAAAGGTGGGATTCTCAGGCGCGAACTGCTGGGTGCGCGGCGTCACAGGGCATATCCTCAGGCAGGATTAGAAGTACGCACGTGTAAGATGATCCCCGCTGTGGTGCCCATGTCACTGTCTCTGCCCGCTCCCCTATCTTCATGTTTCTACCAACATTTTAATGCTACAGGAAAATTCCATCACGGTTGCATTTAACTTGAGTGGATGTTACTGTATCTGCTCTGAAGAGGAAGGAAATCTCTGGGTGCGTGTTTGGCATGTGTATGTACACTCTTCTTCTTCTTTTTTTTTTAAAGATTTTTATTTATTTATTTGACAGACAGAGATCACAAGTAGGCAGAGAGGCAGGCAGAGAGAGAGAGGGAAGCAGGCTCCCTGCTGAGCAGAGAGCCCGATGCGGGACTTGATCCCAGGACCCTGAGATCATGACCTGAGCCGAAGGCAGCGGCTTAACCCACTGAACCACCCAGGCACCCCTCTTCTTCTTTTTTTTTTTTTGGCAGGGAGTAGGATTTTATTTATTCTTGTGAGAACTCATGAGCAGGGGGGAGGGGCAGAGGGAGAAGCAGACTCTCTGCTAAGCAGGGAGCCTGACTCAGGGCTCCATCCCAGGACTCTGGTGTCATGGTCTGAGCTGAAGGCAGATGCTTAACTGACCGTGTATGAACTCTTCAGGGTATGTACTGTCCATCCCTGCCTGATTCACTCGTCATCCCTAATGAAGGGGAATCCCTGTCATTCCGACCATCATCGTGTCCCACAAGGGCTTGTATACACAAATCCTGTTTACAGCATTTTGCACATAATTGATGGGATTTTTTCAAGAGTAATGCTGACCACACCTAGCTCCTTTTATATGCACTGATGGCGACAGCACACTGGGTGATTCCTGGGGAGCCAACCAGGGAGAGGACAGATGAGGCCCAGGCCTGTGTGGGACTTGCCGTCTGGTGGGAATTTTGAACTTGGCACAGCCAGAGTGAGTCTCACTAACTCTTACCCACCAGCTTACCAACATGAGAGTTCACAAGACATCTTGGAACCACATAATAGATGGGAAAACATGGCAAAAACACAGGAAGTAATTAGAGGTTAACAAGACATTTCCTGCTTGTTGCCTGTGTGAGCTAAGGCACCCAATTAGCCTCTCTGATCTCAGCTTTCTCAGGTGGCCCATTATAATGTGTCGGTCCCCTACGTGGCGTTCCTAAAGAGGAGAGACGGTGATAATGCTCACCATTTATTGGGCCTGTATTCTATTCCAGATACTGTGCTCAGGATTTTATAACTATTACACCATTTAACCCTCCAACCGTGTGAGGGCTAGTTACCATCATTATCCCCATTTTATAGATAAGCAAATGGAGGCTCCGAGGGGTCTAGGAACCTATCCAAGATCGCGCAACTTTTAAGTGGCAGGACCAGGATTCCAAAGATCTCAAGGAAACAGGATTCTCTGGATGAGGGAACAAAGCCTGAGAGAGGGTCACTTACATGGCTTGCAAAGTTGTTGGGAACATGAGATGCAGTGACGACGACAGGCATCTTTTAGACCAGAAGCGGACCTGGCACTGTGCTGAGAGCTCGAGGGACTTCCGTGGGTCCGGAGTTACTGGCATCACGATTATCAACACTTCATGAATGTGGACACCACAGCTCCAAGGGGAATCTGACCGGCACAAGGACACGCAGCCAGGAATCCCGGGGACCAGATGTGAGCCTCATTCCCTTCCACGCCTTGCTAATCACACACCCAGCCTACTGCCTGCGTGCAGGACACCAGCACGGGGTACACAGCAGGTCTCTTGTTGTTGCTGTTACTGAAGTTCTAAAAAATGATCGAGAAACCAGTTCATGGGATGATAGAAGGTGAAGACCACAGAGGACTCTCGTTAGATAGTAACCTGGGCTAGTTCCTCTGCAGCCTCCCGAAATGCCTCCTTTAGAACCTCTTGGAAGCCCTTCACGTATAACCTCTCATTTAATCCTCACAGAAAGTTTACAGATAAGGATATTGAGGCACAAAGAGGTTAATTTGCTCAAGGTCACATAGTAAGCTGCCAAGCTAGAATTCAAACTCAGGCATTCGGGCTCCAAGGTCAGGCCCTCCAGCCTAAGACTGGGCACTTTTGCTCTTCCCCTCGGGCCCCAACGCGCACGCTTTATTGTATATCTTGTTGAAGAGTCCAATTATGAAAGTTCAACCTTGTCCTCTTTAAAAGGTTGCATGGACAAATGACAATTTTTTCAACAGTGTCTGGGTTGCTTCCCTCTTTTTAGTACTAGAGAAAAATTAATGGAGAACATTCTAGCAGGGAGATCTTCACAAAACTGTGAAGAGAGATCATTTGCGCAACTTCCTACCTATGCTATAGAGTGTGATAAAGCAAGGCCTTTTTACACGACTTTTGGAAACTGAGTTCATCTAAGCTTCATGTGGATTTATTTTATTGGGGGCGTGACTCATTGATAAGAGTGAGGGATTTATTGTCTACACTCTTGCACATTTTAGGCTGAGCCAAAATAAATGGCTTCTGAGCTGCCGCCAAATGGCCACTCAAAATGGCGGGTGTCGGAGCTGAATGCACATTGCATGGCACTGACGTCAGAGGGTCTGGGGCTGAATTGTATGGTGTGTTCAGAATGGATGATGATGGTATCTCTATCAGGCCAATCTCCTTTGTAAGGCCAAGTCTGGAAGAAGAAGGGAATATGCAGACCAGATGTGCAATGATTAAGCTCCAAGTTGGTTCCAGTCTTGACTCTACCATTGACAACTGGTGGTCCTTTGTTCCTCATTTATAGAATGGGGATATAACAAGACCACCCTCCCCACAGGGTCATTGGGAAGATTCAAGGAATATATACATTCAGGACAGCTCCTGGTTGTGGTTGGACCTCCAAAGATTGCAGCTGTTATGACATGATGAAGATGGTCATCATGTTAGGACATCTGCAGAAAATCAGATTTACAAAGCTGAAATGTCCCAAATGCCATATGAACCCCTCGAGTCATTCTGACTTTCTGCCTCATATTCTGGATGTTAATGGTTCAGACACAGACACAGAGCCGCTACCGATGGCTGCGTTCCAGATCCTTCCAGAGGGCCAACACAGTGTGTCCAAAGTTGCTTTTATTGTGCACTCTGTTGGGACAATATTTTTGCCAATTGACACTATATATATGCATAATTTAGCGATACATATTTTCCTTTATGATTTGCATTGCTATGTTATACCTTATTCATAAGTGACGTACAAGTGTGAGGTTGGACTATGTGAAACTGCCATTTCTGTAGGTCAGGACAGACAAACATCTACAATGGCATGTGGCTCAACTCCCTGGCAATTAAAAAAATTTAAAACATTAGGAAGTACAAATCTGTTTTTTACTTTTTAGATAACACACATGAACAGAAGGTCTCATCCTTTGTAGTGACCTAGGGCAACACATGTGCTATCACAAAGCCTGATTCCTCATCTGTAGACACAGAAATAGCCCCAACTTCCTAGCATTGTAGTGAGATATAAAAAATAATATATACATGCGTGTGAGAGAGAGAATTATTGTCACAGGGTGTCATCAAAGTTAAGCTATTATTAGCGCAACAGTCTATATCTATTTATATTTATATATTTGTTTGGCAAAAATGAGCCCTCCTTGTCTTGCTGCTTGCTAACCTAAGGACACCCTGTGACGCTAACGTATAACCCTCAGCATCACCCTTGACAGCCGCACCCCACTTCATCACGTGGATTTTCAACAATTGTTACATTGAACCCCTACTGATGGCCATTGGGTTGTCTGAATCTGTCCCATCCCCCTGGTCTTAACTCTGTGCAGACAAACGCTATTCTTGGCTGTTTTTTTAGGGTAAGTCCCTGGCCCCGCAGTGTTTTCTTCTAGCCCCACCCTAGGCAGTCCCTCCCTCCACTCTGGGAGGGGAAAGTCTGTTGGAAACGTCAACGAGGTTCTGGGCGGAGGATTAGGGGGTGTGGAGGTGGGGCCCCATCCTGCTGGCCCGGACCCCGGGGAAGCCAGATAAAAGGGCTGATTATGCATGCTGATGGAGCCCGATAAGGGCGAGTTTACAAAACCTTCCTTGCAGATAGTTTTAACGATGCCCTTCTTTTGTGATTTTAATATGTCCCGGCTCCACCCGTCCACGGAAGCTTTATTCCAGTTTGAAGGCCGCAGAGAGCCAGAAAACCAGCCGCGCGTATCTCTCCCTCTTATCTTCCTTCCTTGACTCTTTCCAGCCCACCGGAAAGGTCAGGATTTGAAGCTTTTTCTCCGAGGAGTGAAATGCAAGAGGCAGATTTTTCGTCCTCGGGGACGCGGAGGCGCGGCTTCGGGAAAGCGGCGGGAAGCTCCTCCGTAAACCGGTTCCAGCGCCCGCCCCGGGTTGGAGCTCGGGCCCTGGGCTGCGTGCCCGCTTCTGGAGATTGGAGGGTGAAACACAGAGCGAAGACAAGACGGAGGAGGAGGGTGGGGCTGAGCCGTCTCAGGCACCTCTCGGAGCCCCGGGGGTCACTCTGAGATTAAAGAAAATCGCGCCAGAGAGCGGCGCCCCCCGACCCCGGATGCGCGCCCCCCATCCTTGCAGGAGCAGAGTGCGCCACCAGCCCAAATCCGCGCTCTCCAGGAAAGCTTGCGACCAGGGCTTTGGGGTGGTGCGTGGTGAGCAAAGGCGTCCCCGCCAGGCAACCGGACCCCTCCCAGCACATGTCGGTACCTGGAGCGCTGGCCCTCTCCCTTCTCTCCCCACTCGCCAAGCCCCAAACAGCTTCGGAGCCTTTGATGTGCTGTTCCCTCTGCCCGGAACATCTCACCCCACATCTCCCGGCGCCCCAAATCTGGCTGGCTCCTCCTTGACGTTAACTCCAAGGTGAAATACCATCTCCAACGACTCAGGCGTATCTTTCTTCACAATATGAATCACTCCCCGAAGTCTGTTTACCTTCTGCTCCTAGATCTCGTTTTTCCTTTTTCACCCAGCTGCTCGGTGCCTTGGAGATAGCAGGAGCTCAGACCGCCAATGCCGAGGGACGGCCCTAAGGGTGCTGCTCATTGGCTGTAAGGGGACTTCCAGCAAGTGGGGAGCCTGGTTAATCTCAAGGGTCCGGTCCAGCAGGTCTGGGTGATGACGGGGGTTCTGGATCTCAGACCAACTGCAGGGATGGGATGTTGCAGGACGGTGGCCACGCTTTGAGGAGCAGGGTTCAAGAGTGTTCTTTGTAGTGCGAACCCTACTGCGCTGGGAGCGGGGGGATCAGCACAGGTGTCTGGGGGAGACCCTGGCAAGCAGTAAGACAGTTGGTCTCATCCTGGCATCTCCGGTTCTCTCCTTTCATTCCGGTCCTGACACAACACTGGGGTTGGCCTCCTTTGCCTCCATTATTCCCCCACCGCATTACTGATCTCACCAATCTTCTTTGGCCCCTACTTGACAATCGTCCCCAAGCTTGGGTGAGCTTTCTAAAGCTCGTATGGGGCTAGCCGTGGCCTCCAGATCCCTCACCTGGCACCAAAGAGGTGCCCCAAATACTCACCAGATGAGGGAGACAGTAACCCCCTGACCAGGGGCTGTTGACCCTACTGTTGCCTTGACCCCCCCTTCATCAGCATGCGTGAGCCTCCCAGCTGGATTGGAAAAAGGTTTAGTTCCTCTCTTTATTCTGAAAGTAAGCTCTGCATAAAGCTCTTAATGGGAGACCAGGGTTGAACCATTCTGACAGTTGTGTGTTTTCCCTTATACCCCGGGACCTCCCCCACACCCCCTGACTTGGGACTGGGGGACGAGGATCATTTGTTTAAATAGTTAAAGTTGGGGGATGAGATGGGGTTACCAGCTCTTCACTCGCCCTCTGAGATCACTGGTATTTCAGTGGGGACGGGATTGTCACGCATACCATCAGAGCAAGAATCAAACTGCTCCCAGAGTCCACAAGGACGGTTCTCACACCCAGATGGTTAGTAGGCATCTGCGCACGTGTGTCAGTCTCCTTGTCTCTCAGCTCCACAGGGACCTTCCACAACCCTGTTCTAGAGCAGGGACTCTTACCTCAGGGTGCGCTGCAAATATCTGGGTGCATCCTGGGCTGGTCACAGAGCTGGGGGGCAGCTGCATTTTACGTTGGGTCCATGGTGTGTAATGGTGGTTAGTGGGGCCAGGGGTGCTGGTGAACACACACATCCCCACACACATGCACACACACGTAAGGGCGAGGACAAGGCGTCCCGCCTCCTCTCTGGCGTCCCGCCTCCTCTCTGGTGTCCCGCCACTGCTCTTATGCTGAATTTGAGCCCACCAACCAGCCCACCCTGCAGTGTGGTGTTGAGGAACAGGGGCTAAGCCTGGGGTCAGGAGGGCTTGGGTTCCAGTCCCTTGCCACCATTTATTAATGGAGTGACCTTGACCTGTTGACCCCATTTCCTCCTTGGTAGACTGCTAGTTAGCTGGATTTGTTGGGGAGGATGGAAGAAGATTCTATGTACGCCGTGTCTGGCCCGGGCTCCAGACAGATGGGTGCTCAGCAGACAAGCTTCCCCTTGTCTCCTCCTTCCTTGTTCCTGGGGGCTCACGAGTGGAGCGGGGACAGGAATGGGGGACTATAAGGACAGGACGGGAGGTGGGAAGAATGGAGGGGTGGAAGAGCTGCACCTTTGGGGGCAAGTCCCCTGCCCGCCAGTGACCAGCCCATCTGGACTGTTTCCCCTGTCATTCCACAGGACTCTGACTGAAGTTGTCTTTCCGTTTCGACATTTGATCCATTTGTGTGTGTGCACGCGTGCACACGCGTGCACGTTTGTCTGGTGAGGGTGGGTGGGACGGAGATGAGGAGAGACACTCTGTGAAATGTTTATATTTTATGCCTTTTGATGTAATTCCAGTCAAACCAGATCTGAAATCATGCAGCAGGAAGCTCCTTTAAATTTTTAATTTGTTGTTTTTCTTAGAAATGATTATTTCCACATTGAGCCCAGAGACACTCGGGGCTCATCCTGTCTTCCCTCCTTTTATTGTTCGTAAACTTCCCCGGGCAGTGGCTGTTTACTGCTGCCAATCAGGTGGGCTTTGCACAAACAACATGCTTGGAATTGGCAATTGCCCCAAGAGAATGATGCACAGAGGAAGTTGGGTCCACCCTGTCACTTGGGAAAGCCCCAGTACCTTTTGGGAAACTCTTTGCAGCCTGTCCCTGGTAGGTGCAGGTGAAGGTATCGCTTAGAAGTCCAGCCTGTAGAATTCCTTGCTAAGGGCCACGATGGCGTTTTAGAAGATGGATTGAAAGGGGGAGCTGGGGTATGGGTAGGGGTGGCGTGAGCGAGATCTTTTGGTGAATCTTTTCAGCATTTTGAAGCAAACAGCTTGGCCCTGGTGTTTGTGAACAATGGAATGAAACAAAAACAGTCACACAGATTTAATAATAAGGGAGGTGAGAGATACTTCTGATTTTTAAGCAACTTAACCCCCAAACAAGTCGGGGGTAAGTGTCCCTGGCAGCATCCCTGGTCTTTTGCCCAGTAAGGAGGAGAATGTAGGGTCCCAGGAGGATGTAGGGAATATTTGTGGGTGGGGCAGGGCAGAGTCAAAGCCTGACCCGCAAGGCTGCTTAAACCCTTGTTCTTTTTTTTTTAATTTTTAAATTTTAAATTTTATTTTTATTTTTTATAAACATATAATGTATTATTAGCCCCAGGGGTACAGGTCTGTGAATCGCCAGGTTTACACACTTCACAGCACTCACCATAGCACATACCTTCCCCAATGTCCATCACTCCCCCCCCCAGTTTGTTTTGTGACATTAAGAGTCTCTTAATTAACCCTTGTTCTTTACAAGGAAAGGTGGACAACAGAAAGCCCCTTTGAGGAGCCAGAGATGCCGCTGGGAGCTGGGTCTCTGGGACACCACACCCCATGGAGGCTGAGCACCAGCCCCTAAGGGGCAGGAGAGGAAACTGAGTCCATCATGGCATGGAGTCCTTTTGCAGGGGAACTTCCTGAGGGTCCAAATGGGGCTTGGGACAAGGCATATAACTCTGTGCCCCAGTTTCCTCCTTGGTAAAAGGAACATGGCTTTCAGCTCATAATGTCTCAAAGGTGACATGAGTCTCAGAGGGGTGAGGCAAGCCGTGTGACTTCCAAGTGGAAATGGCTTTACTGCTTGTGGCTTTTCTTGCTGTAACTGGAAAATCTCAGTCTTGGTCCCACTGACATCTTGATCCAGCTGTTCATTTGTCGTGGGGCTGTCCTGTGTCCTCGAGGATGTTTGGCATTGTCTCTGGTCTTTACCCATTGGAAGCCATTAGCACCAGCCCCTTCCTGAGTCTGGATGACCAAAAATGTCCCCAGGCATTGCCAAGTGTCCCTCACACCTCATTTAACTGAGTTCTAACTAAAATGCATGCCTACTGTCTATAAAAGCAAAACCCAAACAACAATAAAAACTGTATCGGGCAAGATAGAAGAATGCAAAGAAAAAATAAATTCCAGAAATTCCAATATAATTACCATTTTGATTTAAATCTATATTTACAGAGATTTGTCTATGCAAACACACACAGGGGACACATGCAAACAACACATATGAACTTAGTTTTTAATTCAAATGGTCATATGTATACTATTTTATGTTTTTTCTTTTTCTTTTTCTTTTTCTTTTTTTTTTTTTAAGATTTTATTTACTTATTTGGCAGAGAGAGAGAGATCACAAGTAGGCAGAGAGGCAGGTTTGCGGGGGCCGGGGAGAGCAGGCTCACCGCTGAGCAGAGAGCCAGACACAGGGCTCCATTCTAGGACCCCAAGATCATGACCTGAGCTGAAGGCAGAGGCTTAATCCACTGAGCCACCCGGGTGCCCCTGTTTTTATCTTTTAAATAATGTTTTTATTTTAGTAAATTTTTCTAAAAATTTCAAAAGGAGCGCCTGCTTACCATTTCCAGGTTGAATACAGAGGTCTGTAGGGAAGGAAGTGCTCCTCCCCTCCTGCGTGGAACCCGCTCATTCTATTGCTGGCGCTACTGCTAATAGCAGCTACTCTTGCAGGCAAAGTTTTGTTGGTGCCGCTGGGTGGGTGTTGAGCCCCTACATGTGTCTCGTCTGGGCCTCACTGCAGCCCTCTGAGAAGGGTGTGCCTATTTCTCTTCTGGTTAACGGATACAGACACTTAGGCACAGAGAGGTCTCCCCACCTTGCCCGGTGACAGTTGGTCCCAGATCGATGACATGCTATGTCATATGTCATCCGTCACATGTATATGGAGAGAGAAAGCAACGTTGAGTAGAGGAGTGTGCGGTGAATCTAAGGGAGGATATTTGAATGTTCATTGTTCATTGTTGTGTGTGTGTGTGTGTGTGTGTGTGTGTGTGTGTGTGTTTTGGAGGGCAGCTTTTCAAAATAAAAACTTGGAAACCAATGCTTCCCCCCACCCAGGAGGCCAGTTGGCAGGTCATAACTGGCACATGAGCCCTCTGGTTTATGACATTTGCATGAAATTGTCTGACACATAGGGAACTTCCTGCCTTTTAACTTCCGCCTTTAAGGCTTAGAGCCGTGGATGTCAAATTTGAGCCTCCATCAGAATTTCCTGAAGGACTTGTTAAAACACAGACCCTAGCCCACTCCATTTCTGATTCAGGAGGTCTGGGCAGAGCCTGACAATTTGCATTTCTAATAAATTCCCTAGTGATCCAGGGAACACATTTTGAGAACCACTAACCTCGATCCATAGTTCTCAAAGCGTGTGTCAGACACTGCTTAACCTGGGATCAGCCTGGGTGGACAAATCACAGGTGGCCTTAAACAGGAGACCTGGATTTTCTTGGTCACCAGGTTGCGGGTAGGGGGTGCTCCTACTGAAGAACTTTTAGCCAGACAGCACCAAGCTCTGGAAGGCCTTGCAGAAAAATCACTCTTGGAAGGAGCTAACGATGAAGAAAGCTTCATCTTTGCCAACCGAGGTGAAATGTCCCCTGCTGGCATACTTAGGGAATGAGCATAGCCTGACCAAGGTCACGGGAAGCAGTCCAGCTGCTGATTTAAAAATAGCACACCGTGGGGCGCTGGGCTGGCTCAGTCAGCAGAGCACACGGCTCTTGATCTCAGGGTCATGAGTTTGAGCCCCACGTTGGGTGGAGAGATTTCCTTCATAAAAATTAAAACGTCTATGTATAAAAAAGTAGCATTCCGTAGCACAGTCAATGAAGACATCTAATGCTTATTCACATATATTGCCAATGAGCTTAAGCAAGAGGTATGATATTCAAATGTCTAATTCAAACAAGTTATTTAGGATCTGATTTGCAGCAGAGGAGGAATCAGGACTCTGGTAGCTGCGTATGAAGCAGATTGACAGGGGAGCTCCTTATACATCTTGTAACAGGTGGAAGAATGGAAATTTTTTTTTTCAAGATTTTTAAATCATCTCTACACCCAACGTGGCGTTCAAACCCATGACCCCCAGAGATCAAGAGTCGTACGCTTTACCGAGTGAGCCAGCCAGGCACCCCTGGAGTGGAAGAAATTCTTAATAGCTTGTGAACCAGGGACCCCGCATTTTCCATCCTGGGTCCAGCAGGTTCTGCGCCTGGACCTCCCCCACCTCCTCCTGATCCAGCTGAACCTCCAGCCACCTTGAGGTGTGGTGTGAAGTCGTGAAGTCGTGTGAAGCTGTGAAGTCGTCCAAGGACTGGGACCCCTCAGGCCTCCCAGGTCTCTGCACATGTGTGCCTGGGGTTGGCCGTTCCCTCAAAGCAGGGTTTGAAGGAGGAGATGTGGGTTGGAGGAGCAGGGGAAAGGAAAACGGGAAGTGGGGGCAGCTGGAGTTCTCAGGGCAGCCCAGACTCCGTCTCAAGGGGCCACACGCCTCTCCATTTCTCACGACAGCAAACCTCTAGAGTTTAGGATAAACATCAGATTTTAAAGGTTGACAGCGATTCACATTAAAAAAAAAAATGCAAACCCAAATTAAGAGACTTTACAAAAAAACTAACTGGAACTCTTGGAAAAATGTTCATGTCATCCAACACAAGAAGCAAAAATGGTGGCAGAAGAGTCCTAGATGGAAGGATACTTCAGAGTTCTGACAGCGAAGTGTGAGGACGGGACCGGGCGTTGGGCACAGGGACCCCCGGGCTATGTCATAGGCCCTGTGTCCTATTGTGTTGGTGTGATCATAGTATAATAATGTGCTATTATCAAGCTAATATATATTATACATATATTACTTCACATTAAATAGTGTGAGAATGTGTCGTGGTTCATCCAAGAGGATGTCCTTCAGCCACACACTGTAGACACAGACGCACCATCAGTCACGTGTATATGGAGAGAGAAAGCAACGTTGAGTAGAGGAGTGTGCGGTGAATCTAAGGGAGGATATTCGAATGTTCATTGTTGTTTGTGTGTGTGTGTGTGTGTTTTGGAGGGCAGCTTTTCAAAATAAAAACTTGGAAACCAATGCTTCCCCCCCCACCCCGGAGGCCAGTTGGCAGGTCATAACTGGCACATGAGCCCCCTGGTTTATGACATTTGCATGAAATTATCTGACACATAGGGAACTTCCTGCCTGACTCCTACCTCCAAGAAGCCTTTCTGACTCCGCAAGAGCTAACCCAGTAACTTGTACTGGGCCCTTACGAGGGTTCCAGCCACTGGGTTAGAGCCAGGTATCTATGTGTCTTCTGTCAATTAGGCCATCAGGGGATGTTTCCTGCTCACATTGGTTTCCTTCTCCCCTCTCTCTTGTATCATTAGGACTAGAATGAGCTGCTAGGAAGGTAAAGCCCTCAAATCACAAAGCTTTGAACAAGATAAGTGTTTATTTTACTCTCACACTTAAAAGGTCAGCAGGAAGGTGGACCCAGGTCTGGTGTGGCCAGCACTCCACTCCGTAGGGTCAGCCTCTCTGTGTGTTTGTCCCTCTACACAAGGCTCTCACTCCCGAGGATAACTCATGGATCGAGATGACTACTGGAGCTCCAGCCATTACATCTGCATTCCAATGACCAGGAAAGAGAAAGAAACGAAGAACAAATTAGGGAGTGGCTATGTGCTAACTACCTGTTGGGGAAGATTCCTGGAAGCTTTCATAGGAGGTTTCCATTTGCATCTCATCCAGGAAACTTAAGCTGTGAAGGAGGCTGCTACGTGGGGCTTTTATTCCAAGAGACCATCTATCTACCTGAAGTGCAGGGCTCAATACTGGCGGAAGATGAGAAGGCTGACAGCGGTCTCTGCCACAGCCCTAAGCCTGCAGGTGGCTTTGATGATACTTCATCAAAGGTCAGCAAACTGCACCCCACGGGCCAATCTGGCCAGCAGCCTGTTTGCTTACAGTCGGTGAGCTAAGAACAGCTTTCACATTTTTCAACAGTTTCATTTAAAATGATTCTATAAGAAGGCACCTGAGTGGCTCAGTTGGTACAGTGTCCAACTCTTGATTTCGGCTCAGGTTATGATCTTAGGGTGGTGAGATCGAGCCCAGAGTTGTCAGGCTCCACGCTGAGTGTGGAGTCTGCTTGAGGTTCTCTCTCTCTCCCTCTGCCCCTTCCCCCGCCCATCCCCCCAGCCCTGTCTGCTCATGCTCTCTTTCAAAATAAAATAAAATAAATAAAATAAAATAAAAATAAGATAAAATGGTTCTGTAAGAACCATACATAATAACCTCCATGTTGCCTCTTTGCCAGTAAAACCTAAAGTATGTACTGTCTGGCCCTCTAAGATAAACTTTGCTGACCTGCACTAGATACCTAATAAATTCTTTTTTTTTTTTTTTTAAGATTTTATTTATTTATTTGACAGACAGAGATCACAAGCAGGCAGAGAGGCAGGCAGAGAGGGTGGGGGGGAAGCAGGCTTCTGGCTGAGCAGAGAGCCCGATGAGGGGCCCGATCCCAGGACCTGGGATCATGACCTGAGCTGAAGGCAGAGGTTTCAACCCACTGAGCCGCCCAGGCGCCCCATAATAAATTCTTTTAAAGATCTACTTTTCAAGTATTTATCTGTCATTTGCCACACGCTAAGGCTTGGGGAGGAGGCAGCAAGTTGTCTCCATGGAGCCTGAGATTAGTAGGGGACAGCGGTAGATAGTTGGTGAAATGTAATTCATTACAGTTGTGCTTTGTGCTCTGAAGAAGCATGGGTGCTGTGAACGTCCGGGCTGGGGGACCTGAATCTATGTTGGGCAGGCCAGGGGCTGGCTGAAGACTTCAACTGGTTAGCTGAAATCTTGAGTAGGAGTCAGCCTGGTTAGCCTGGTGGATGTGTGGGTTTTGGGTGGGGGAGGGGGGTGGGGGGTGTCTGGGGGGGGGTGGGAAGTGTTTTAGGCAGAAAAGAACAGGATGGAGGCCGCGAGGAGGAAGATCTTGGTGTCACTCAGAAGTGACAAATGGCTTGGGTGTGGTGTTGTGTAAGGATGATGGGAAAGAGGCAAGAGACAGCAGAGAAACAAGCAAATCCTTCCCCAGCAAGACCTGCAGAACCTATCAGTCACAGTAATTCACATTCCATGTGTTTCCTTCTGTGACCAGCAGCCTGGCAAATCCCATAAAATAGCCATTTCTAGAATGTACCCACTGTCCTTTCTTTTCATCCCCACTGCCTTCCCCGGAGTCTCTTAGAGAAAAAAAAATGCAGGGATTCCAGAAAGACTGGTCCAGCCACATGGAAAGTGGCCCAGGAAACTGCTTGGTTATGGCTGCAAAGGCCGTGAGAAGCAGATTATCCTGTAATTGAAGGGGAAATTCTTTATTAGGATCGTTGAAGAGTTCTACAAGCTTCTTTCATCTGCCGCGCGCTCCACACCTTAATTAATTTGGATTCAGGAGGTTTCCCAAGCCTCCAGTTGCACCATCTTTCCCAAGGCCCAGGCTGTCTGTTGCAGGTGGGGACACCGAGGCTACAGAGACCCTGGGACATGGAACTTGGGGGAAGGTCCTGCATCAGAGGGCTGGTTTCTGAACACTTCAAGCCTTGGGCTTTCAGGAAAGAGCTCAAAGCCAACTGTTCCAAAAAAGGGGAAGAGTTCCACTTAAAAAAAAAAAAAAGTATTTTTGTTACAAAACTGGTTAAATCACATTTTATGTGTGACTTCGGAAAAACAAACAAACCAAAAACCAACAACCTGCATATAAACACACGAGATTTGATGACTTCTTTTTATAGCACCGCTGGCAAGGAAAATTCTGACGTGCCCACTGGGTATTCTCCTTTTTCTTGATGCTTAGCTGAAACCCAGCTCAAACTAGCTTCAACAAACATGGCAGTGTGCTGGCGACTGTCATAAACTAGAACGTCCAGGAGGTGGGCAAGCCTGGCTCCACCGGCCTGGGTGACGTCACCAGGTTTCTCTTTCCTCTTTGCCTTCTTTGCTCTCTTTCCCCCTCTCTCGCTTTCTAGAGTTTTCTTTCTGCTCTCTAAACTCTCTGTGAGGTGGCCCTCAGCAGCTCGTAGAGGTTCATCGCGACCTCAAGGGGAAGAAGGGTTCTCTTTCTCAATAGCCCCAGGAACACCCCCAAAAGGGACAATATCGAGAAGCGCGTCTGATAATTTTGCTCTTCGCTCTGGTAATATTCCTCCCCTGGGCATTTTCAAGAGACATTTGGAAAGTGTCCACTTTGCTTTCAGCTGGGGTTTTTGGTTCTGTCACTGAGCAGTGTCTTTGAAACTGTAGAAAACCAGAAAAACACACTCGAGACACCCATTTTCCTACCAAGTGAATACAATCCCTGCAATCATTTCAGGGTGTCTCGGGTGGGGGCCCCAAAGCAGGTATGCCAAGTGTGATTACGGTAGTGGTTTTGCGGGTGTGGATACGTAGGTTTTGGAACTTGGTCTGAATCCTACCTTTTTATTCTTTTTTTAAAAGATTTTATTTATTTGCTTGACAGACAGAAATCACAAGCAGGCAGAGAGGCAGGCAGAGAGAGAGGGGGAAGCAGGCTCCCCGCTGAGCAGAGAGCCCGATGCGGGACTCGATCCCAGGACTCTGAGATCATGACCTGAGCCGAAGGCAGCGGCTTAACCCACTGAGCCACGCAGGCACCCCGGGCTTCTTTTATTCTTATTAATTCTTATTCGAGTGTATCACCTTTGGAAGGAGGGGGAGAAGCGGAGGAAAAGCCTCTGCAACCTGGGAACCAGAGCGGGACCTCGATGTTGATTGGATACTCCTGGCCAATGCCTGCGGCCTGAGGAATGCCATGTGCTGATTGGCTCAGGCCTGAGAGGCCTGAACCAATCACGGTGGAAGGCAGGGAGGAAGCTCCCGGACTGGCTTAAGCAGGTGTAGGCGCCTGCAGGTGGGGAGCCGAGCTGCGAAGTTGCGGTCCGCGGGTTGTGTCCCTACCCCGAGGCGGGCTGGCAGCAGGCGGGCTGTGCCACCTCCCCGTGTGGGCCAGCGGGGTCCTTAGGAGTGGAGGGAGTAGCCGTGAGGCCATCTTGGCTTCCCCCCTGGCCTGGGGTCTGCCCTACACCTGTGCCTTGACCTGCGTCATCCGCCGTCCAGCCTGCATCGTCCCGCCGGGGATGGTTCACATTCCCAGCGCACACTTGTCGCCTGGGCTCGGGGGACAGCCCTAACTGCCACAGCTTGGAAGCCAGACATATTTGCCTATTTGTTTTCTCCTTGGCAAAACAGGAATTCCTTCATCTAAGAAAATAAAAGGATTCAAAAAAAAAAAAAAGAAAGAAAGAAAGAAAGAAAGAAAGAAAGAAAGAAAAGGACTTATTTTTAAAAAGAATAGAAGGAAAGGGGGAAAAACTAAAAAAAAATTTTTTTTTTAATTAAATAAAATAAAAGCCCAAGTCCCAGCTCCAATTGCAAGCTGTACTTCAAGCAGCTCTTAGCAAAGCGGACTTGGAGCAGTGTTACAGGAGATGTGTCAGAATGAAGTTTCACAGAAAAGCCAAGCCCGAGAATCGGAGCAGAGTTTTCCAGGGAAATGATCTCCCAAAGTTTTTGAGACAGAGATTTTGATCGTTGGTGTCAATACCCACAATTTACTGAGAGGTTGCTATGTGCTGGCATGGTGAGAAGTATGCTACTATTATCCACCACCCTCCCAAAGGCCTCCTTTTACAGAACAGGAAACTGAGGCACCGGGAGGGGAGGCAGCTTGCCCCAGGGCACACCATTTGCAAGGTGTAGGGCAGGCCCTCAAGCCTGTATGTATTTCTCCAAAGCTTCCTAACCATTGTCTTTCACTGCCTCTCCTCCTGTCTGGGATTTGACAAAGTTTGCACAGGTTTCTGTGGCAGACACAGACTCCCTTCCTGGTTTTTCCAGATTCTGTTGGGTTGGGCTTGGTGCACACAGGACTATTCAAGCTGGCTGGAGAAGGGGAATTATTCTTCTTGATTTCCTGCTCCCTGGGTTGTTGGACAAAGTGAGTGGGTTCCAGCAAGCCTGGAGTCACCTGTCTTCTTGTTTTTTTGGTTTTTTTTGTTTGTTTGTTTGTTTTTTGTTTTTTTTTTTTTTCCCCAGATGCGAGGGAAGCAGAACACAAGGAACCTTTCCAATGGGCAAGTTCTCCCGGACTTGGAGAGGAACGAGAGCTCCTGTCATGCTGACTCAGTGGGGAGACTGGAAAGAGCAAAATCATCTCACTCAGGGGCAAGTGCCAAAAAAACGAGAAAGAAAAGTAAGGTGTCAGAGAGGGACGACTTCAGGTGGGAACAGGGAGGAGCCCTTTGAGGAGGTGCTCCAGGAGGGTGCTCCTCTCTGAGGAAGTTCCCCTTAAGTGGAGCGCTGACTGATGGGAAAGAACCAGCCATGGGACAAATTGAGGAAAGAGCTCTGCAGGCAGAGGGAGGGGCAGGTGTTAGGATTTGGGGGATGAGCAAAAGCTAGCCGGTGAAGGAGGGGAAGGGGAGATGGGAGGAAAGGCTGTGGCTGTCACACTGTCCTTGGTGTGGAAAGGAACTTTCAGGTAAGGAAGGCACCCCTACCTCCCTCCCTGCCCTCCCTGGGGACTCTAGGGTTTGCTTACCAGCTACCTTCCCCCTCAGGCTTAGCAGCCTGTGAGGCCCCCATCCGGGCAGGGCGGCAGCCCCCACCCAACTGGAGGAGGCTCAGAACGCTGGGAGGGAAGCCGAGCTTGCTTTGCGGAGAGAGCATGAGCAGTCTCTTAGAAAACGCTTTCTTCTTGCTTTCTCTTCCTCTTTCCAGTTCAGAACAAAAGGCACCGCCTTATCCTGGAGGCAGTGTCAGGTTATTTTTCAAAAGTGAAAATGGATATTTGCTCTCTGAGCCTATGTTGATCTTCATTTTAGTGGCCCTCCAGGCAAGCAAATAAGAAAATATCAGTTTCCGGGATGGGAGAGCAGAGAAATGTAATAATTGAGGGGCTACAACCCAAAATTTAATATGGATGATTTGTTTAAATATTCATTGGGTCTGTTTAAACATTCCAAATAACCAAAATTATATCCCGGGGAGGCAGTAGAGTTCATGTTTAAACAGCCAAGGGCATGGGTCATGAAAACATGGGTTTCAGTCTTACTTTTGCCTCAAACCAGCACTGAGAATTTGGGCAAGCCCTTTATCCTTTGTCAGCCTCAGCTTATTGCATAAAAAATGGAAGTAAGCCGTGTTTATAGAATTGTTGTGCCTGATAAACCATAGATGCTCAGTCTATAGTTGAATATATGCAGGGGTTCAGCATAGTGCCCGGGATGTGGCAACAGGTGGCACAATTTAAATGACTAGCACAGCGATGATAATGAGCGGAGCAGTAGTAGTAACAGATGATCAACACCCAGGGCCAGACTTTCTAAGTTCAATGATCTGGCTTTGCCTCTTTTCAGCTCCGTGACCTTCAGCAAGTTACTTGACTTCTCTGAGTCTCCATTTTTTGTTGTCATTTTTGTTTTGTTTTGTTTTATTTTGTTTTTTTTTCAACTGAAACTGAAGATCATACTACACATGGTTATTATGAAGATGAAGTGGATAAGAACTTCGAACCTAGCTAGGGGCAGGGTGAGTCCTACACACGTGCTGTTATATTATTATTATTATTTTTTAAGATTTTATTTATTTATTTGACAGACAAAGATCACAGGTAGGCAGAGAGGCAGGCGGGGAGAGAGGAGGAAGCAGGCTCCCTGCTGAGGAGAGAGCCCGGTGCGGGGCTCGATCCCAGGACCCTGAGATCATGACCTGAGCCAAGGGCAGAGGCTTAACCCACTGAACCACACAGGTGCCCCCATGCTGTTATATTATTATGAGCAGTACAGTGTTGTTCTAGTGCGAGGAAGTATTCTTCCTGAGCAAGGACTCAATCCTATTCTCCACTCTACCCCTACAACAGTGTGGAGCCTCTCATAGGAGCTTGATAAATTTTCACCAACTTTGTTGACTAAAGTGAAGGGGATGGTGAGGCATCACTACCATGTTTCTCTGTAGATGGAAATACGCTAAGCACTCTGGTAGGTCTGCAGTGGAAGCCTCTTCCCCTCGCTTCCATGTAGGGGCCTTTCACATCCCGATCTTACGTGTCAGATACATACAATGCTCAGCAAAGGGGATGCAAGGGCTCCTTCGTTCTCTTTGGAAATCACAGCATCAAACACCAGCCACGTCTCCACTGTGCATCTCCCAGCAGGGCTTACCGCCTACTCCAGAGCCTGAGTGCTCATTGGGTACCTATAAGAACAGGTACTCAGGCGGGATTGGTGAAATAGGATTGATGCACGTGGATGACACCCGGTCTTGCCATTTTGCTGGAATTTTGTGTTCACACATGTGACTGAAGGGGAGAAGAGAGAGGAACAGATTTTCCTTCACAAGCTGGGGAACACAGGCTGTTGGAGACAGAGCTGGATTAGAGGTGGGCCAGTGAGTAGCCACAGAAGCTGCTGGCATCCCTGGGCAGACTAACCAAAGTTGACACGTCGAGATCTTCCTTCAAAGACGAATCGATGGTCCCCAGACTGTCTCGATAGGAGTGGATGCCAGTGAACGGTGGGGATGTAGGGCCTGCAAGAGTAAGCCAACGGAGATGTTCTCGAAGATGGACCTTAGGCTTTCCTGTGGCATTGCTTCTTGGTATGAAGGCCAGTAGAACTTTCCTCCTGCTTGCCTAGGTGGTCACATCTGGGGAAGGCTATGATGTGCCATGAGATAAAATAAAAAAAAATTTTTTAAAGTTTTGTATTTATTTAAGTAATCTCTGCACCACATGTGGGACTCGAATTCTTGACCCCGAGATCTAAGAGTCGCATGCTCCTCCGACCGAGCCAGCCAGGTGCCCCAGAAGCCCCTTTAAGACAAATTAAGACAAGTATCATGGAGTAGAATGCCAGAACTCGTCATAGATTTTTCAGTTAAAACAGAATTTTGAAAAAAATGTCAAGCTTATTTTTGCCAAATCATCCGGACCTTCAGATAACTTTTGCTTTTTTTCCCCTGCAATCATGAATCTTTTTGCGGACACGTTTATGGAGGACTGGTATTCTTAAAACCCTGACATGTGTCCTGGCCAACTGGCTATCTCTCTTTAATTCTGCTGGTAAGACTGACTTTTGGAGGGAGCTGACTTTGGTCTTGAACTCCCTCAGAGCAGCCGGCTACAGTTAGGCTATCACTGACACTGCGGGGCCTGATACGGGACAGTGTTTTTGGTTCATGGACCAACCCCAACCAAAACTGCTTAAGGCCAGAAAAGTCGCTGTTTGGCTCGCGGAAGTGGAAGCACGGGGCTGGCTGGACTCATGGTTTTATATGTTGTCATCAGAACGCCCTTCTTTTCTGGCTCTGTCCTTTCTTTCCATGTGGCCTCTCACTGATCTTCCACAGGAATCCGACATGCATCTGAGCAAAGGTGGGGGGAGCTGGACATGGACAGACCAGGGCCAGGCTCATGCCGGAAACAACCTGCCCAAGGCAAGCACAGAGGCGCTAGAGAGCTTGGATGTCTCAGGGTCTGCCTTAAAAGTCCCAGGGCAAGACTTGGCTTGGTCCAGCCTGATTCCTGTGCATATGCCTGGGGCCAATCAGAATGGCCAGGGAGATGGGCTCCTGTGATTGGCCAGGCCTGGTTTACTATCCCTAATGGGGGCAGTGGGGGAATAAATGTATGATTGAGGCCCCAACCGGAACCATATGGGGAGAGGGGCAGCCCCGCAAAGGTAGGAAGGAGTCATTTACGAGTAGGGGTTGAGATTGGGAATAAATAAACCACAGATGTTCATCCCCTCCCGGAGAAGGCATTCTCCCTTGGAGAAGTGGGAAGTTACCCTGTATCTTCTGGTGGAGTTAGCCCCAGGTAGGTGTGGGCCCTGATCTCTTTTTAGAGACAGAATTGTATAGGTTTCCACATCCTTAGGGACTCTATCTGCCTTCTGAAGAGAATGTAAAAAATGGGAAAAAAGACTTGTTTCCATGACCAGAACATGACTTGGTTCTGATTTCTCTCCATGTTAAGAGATTAGGGTGGGAGAATGTTCCGGAGCCAATGGCCCCCTGTTGTTGCCAGCGTCTAATTCTGTGCATCTGGCGATCCAAAGGCTGGCTGGGTAGCTTTACGGACTGGCGCACCGAAGAAGAAACTTTCACGGACAAAACTTTTCAAGTATCTAATAGTTTTCAGCCAGAGGCCACAAAGCAACGGCATGTTTTCTTTGCCCAGCCCAGGGTTTACAAAAAAAGAGAAAAAAAAGAAAAAAGAAAACCAGATGCTTGCCAATCTTTAAGAATTGGACTATTTCATATGAAAGCATGGATTTCCGTCTTCTCTAGGAAAAGCAGAAGACCTGGCGGTGCTGGCCCCAGAGTTGTAGGAGGCCACTGTTGCCTGGAGTCGGGGAGCAGCGCCACCTTCAGGCAGGATGTAATGCGCCGGTTGGCCACAGTCTTCATCACTCCCTATCTCTCTGCCCCGGCCGCCTTCACTCACTCATCATTCCCATTAACTGTCTGGCCTCTATAAGCTTTTGCCTTCGCAGCCCTGTGTTTAGGACGGCAAATTCCCTGAGCCAAGTCTCGGAAGAACTAGGTCTTTCTTTTTCTAGCTTTATAACCTTAAGCAAATTACTGCCTCTCACTACACCTTAGGGGTTTTTTGTTGTTGTTGTTTTTTTTTTTATCTGCAAGTTGGGGATGAAATGCTTCATTTAATCAATTTTACCGAGCACCTGTTTTTTCTGGGTGTGGGTTGACCGCAATGAACAAATAGGCTTGCTGGGGGCACCAGAGGTAGGGGTTGGTGAAGCAAGCAGGTGCGGGCAGATGCTGGGGAGACGTCGGAATGATACACTGTACCTAAGTCACTTAGTCCAGGCATTGGCAAACTATGGCTTGTGTGACAGATCTACCTGACACCCGCTTTTGTAGTTCAAGTGTCACTGGAGAGCAGCCACACGCATTCATTTACATCTTGTCTATAGCCCTGCAGGCTGTCTGCTCACAATGGCAGAATGGGAACCATGACTTGCAGAGCCTACAAGGTTTACTATCTGGCCCTTTACAGAAAAAGTGTGCCAGTTCCTGCTTTCTTTTCCTTTTTATTTTCTTTTTTAATTTTTAAAGATTTTATTTCTTTATTTGACTGAGAGAGAGTGAAAGAGCTAGAGAGAGAGCATGAGGGGGGGAGCATGAGAGGGAGAATCAGACTCCCTACTGAGCCAGGAGCCTGACCTGGGGCTCAGTCCCAGGACTCTGGGATCATGACCTGAGCTGGAAGCCGATGCTTAACCGACTGAGCCTCCCAGGCACCTGCTAGTTCCCGCTTTAGCCCTGAGCCCAGGTACATGGAAGGAGCTTAAGACATTGCAACTTACTAGTATTAGGACAAGTGGTTCTCCCTCCCCAACTCCTTGTTGCTGGTCTTCCAAGGCTGGGAGCCTTTCACTGTTCGCTGTGCTTCCCCTGCCCCTGACTTTCTATCTGCTTGCCTAACTGCTATGTTCTTTCTTTAGGTAAAACTGCAAAACCAATGTTGGCTACATCTACATTCAGGTTTCAGAGAAAGCTTCATGTAGCCCTTATCAAGGGTAAGGTTGGGGTTTGCCTACTGTCCCTTTCTGAGCATTGGATCAGGTTAATGAGACCATCCCATACAGGAATAGGCCGGCTGCAGCTTGAAGGCCCCCGTGGAAAGGGCTGGATCCGTGTTGACTTACATTTTTCAATGGGGTGTGTGGCAGGCTTGCTGAGGTCTTATGGTTTCATCAGTGGTTCTACACTTGTGCCAGCTCCCACAGCCTGACTATGTGTCAGAGACCTCCACTCTCAACCACTTAGGCAGATCTGTCTTTCCCCCCTTCATTCTCCAGCAGCTGTTGGGACAAGAGCATGACCACGGCGACTGTATTTACCCAGGGCTGTGTGCTTTGTCACCACCATCTTGGTCACCCCCATGGGAACTCTGCAAATGGGGCACCTGTACAGAGGATTTGAGGATCAGTAAGGTAAGGAGTTTCCTGGAGGTCACACAGCTAGTAACCATGGGGAGAGAGGATTTGGCTGTCTGAGCTCAGAACTCCAGGGCAAGTTACTTAATCTCTCATGTCTTCGTTTCCTAGTCTGGAAAATGGAAGTAATTAAAGCTACCTTGTAGCATTGTTGGGAAGATGGGAGAAAGGGTGTCTAGTGCCTAGTGTACAGCATGTAGTCTATGCACAATGGATGATTCCTGTGATGGTGGTGGTGATGGTGATAGTGATGGTGATGTGGGGATGATGATGATGGTGATGGTGGTGGAGATGGGGCTGGTGATGGAGATGGTGGTGGTGGTGATGATGACGATAGTGAGGCTGGTGATGATGATGCAGGTGATGATGCTGGTGATGGTGGTGGTGACGGTGGTGATGGTGATGGTGGTAACGGTGGTGATGATGGCGGTGATGATGATGGTGATGCTGGTGGTGATGATGCTGGTGGTGATGGTCATGGTGATGATGGCAGTGATGATGATGGTGATGATGGTGGTGATGATGATGATAGTGATAGTGATAAGGGATGATGATGGTGATGGTGGTGATAATGATGGTGGTGATGGTGGTAATGGTGATGGTGGTGATGGTGATGATGATGATGATGGTGATGATGGTGGTGACAGTGATGGTGGTGATGGTGGTGATGATGATGATGGTGGTGGTGACGGTGATGATGCTGGTGGTGATGATGCTGGTGGTGATGGTCATGGTGATGATGGCGGTGATGATGATGATAGTGATAGTGATAAAGGATGATGATGGTGATAGTGGTCATAATGATGGTGGTGATGGTGGTGATGATGATGGTGATGATGGTGATCATAATAGTGATAGGAGGAGATGATGATGGTGATGATGATGATGGCAGTGACGAGGATGAGGAAGAGGGTAGCGATGATAGCAAATCAGTGGAATGTTTCTAGCTCTAACTTTGCTGACTGTTATCCACCCCCTGAAAAGTTCATTTTCCCCCCAGAGAAATATAAGGTTATTTTGCTCCCTGGTGGTATTTGTTTCCAGGCTACCTTAAAAATCTATCACTAGGGGCGCCTGGGTGGCTCAGTGGGTTAAAGCCTCTGCCTTCGGCTCAGGTCATGATCCCAGGGTCCTGGGATCGAGCCCCATATCGGGCTCTCTGCTAGGCAGGGAGCCTGCTTCCTCCTCTCTCTCTCTGCCTGCCTTTCTGCCTACTTGTGATCTCTGTCTGTCAAATAAATAAATAAAATCTTAAAAAAAAAAAAAGGAAAAAAAAATCTATCACTAACTGGGTGACTTAAAGCAACAGGAATTTATTCTCTCGTGGGTCTGGAGGTCAGAAGTCTACTGTCAGGGTAGTGGCAGTGTTGATTCTTTCTGGACTCTGAGGGAGAAACTGCCCTGTCTCCCCCAGGCTTGTGGCCACATCTCTCCAGTCTCTGCCTCTATCTTCTCAGGGCCTTCTTGTCTGTGTGTCTCTGTGTGTCCGTTTCTGTCTCTTAGAAGGACACCCCCATTTGATTTAGGTCCTACCCTAATCCAGGATGATGTTTCTGTTCTTGCCATAACTATTTCTGTAAAGACCCTATTTCCAAGTATGGTCACATTTCTGAGGTCCTAGGTGGACAGTGATTTGGGGGAGGAGGACACAATTCAACTCACTGCACTGAGGCAGGTCAGTGGGGGTGCAGAGAAATGACATGGACATGGTGTTCCTCTGCCCCCTGCCATGACAGGCCCTTTGCTTCCAGGGCTCGCTGGGCGGAGGTCACGGCAGCTAGTTTTTGGTGCTGTGGAAGTTCTGGTCGCCCCTCTGTGGCCCATCTCTGAACCTTGGAGGGTGGTGACTCACCAGGAGTCGTTCTGGTGAGCGCTGGGCCAGGGAGCTGATGGTGGCCGCAGCCCTGGGGCCCCCTGGGTGGCCTCTGAGTAAGGGTCCACAGCCCAGGGCCCACCACCCCATTTGCGAGGAGCACCCGAGCTTCAGAGCCTGGGCCAGGGGAGGCTGTGTGGAGCTGTGGGCAACTTTCCCTGTGCTTCCTTTAAATAAAAAGTTAGAAAGGAAGCATGGCATTTGCCATCATTGTGGGCAGGCCGAGACAGGCGGAGGGAGCTAAGCCCATCGTGCTGGCTTCCTGGCAGCATCTGGAGGGCGCAGACTGGCACGTTGAAGTCCCCGTGGACTGGGCAAGGCCGCTCCCAGGTGGACACAGCTTCTTAGGTTTCTTCTGAGTCAGTGACAGGAAAGCGTGTGTGGTCTTGAGGGGAGAACGTGGCCAAGAGAATCACTTCCACCCCCTGGTGTGAGGTTAGAGCACAAGATAATTGCTCCCGTTTTGTAAGAGCTAAACAAACCAAGTGCTGTTGAAAAGGGGCTGTCCTACTCCCCACAGTCTTACTTTTGGGTGCCCCCTCTCCTGTCACCCTCGCCTGTGCCAGCCTTGCACGTCTTCCTGTCTCCTGAGGTGAGGACAAAGGAGCAGCTGGGAGCCACAGTCCCTGGATATATGGGACTGGGGACGGGCTGTGGCATGAACGTGACTAGATCCTAGTGTCCTTTGCCTGTTGCGGGCGTTGGGGGTCTCCGGGAGCCTCCTTTCCCTCTGGTCCTAAGCACAGGATCCAGGGCCTGTCAAGGCTCTGGGTGTCCATAGAAGTTAGTGACTGTCCAGACGAAGGACAACGATTTCTGCACAAAGGGAACTTTCCTTTATTAAGATGGACTCGGTTGGTTTTATTCGTCAGAAAAGAGGAATGTGGGTGGCAGAGGGGACAGTGGACTGTCCCCTCCTCAGTGGACTGATGTGAAGGCAACTTTGTACTTTTAGTGGCTCTGGGAATAAAGCTGAGAAGAAAAATATAAGAAGGATGGAGGAAGGGAGAGAAGATGGGAGGGAGGGAAGGAGGAAAGGGAGGAGAAGGAGCTAAGAAGACCAAAAGATCAAACACGACAAAGGAGGGAGGGAAACAAGAGGGGAACAGTGCTTCGGTGCGTCGGAGAGTCCCTCTAAGGAGGGAGTCCCTCTAGGGAGAGTTCCTCTGCAACAGGTAAAGGACACTAGGATCTAGTCACTTTGGCAGGCAGCTGTGGGGGCCGCACAAGGCCTCAGGACGTGAGAGGTTTGGCAGGGGAGCACGTGCAAAGGCCCTGGAGGGGCCTGGTTCATTTCAGGAACAGGCAAGAGAAGTGTGACTGAGCCTGGTGGCTTCAGGGGTGAGACTGACAAAGTGAGTTGGGAACAGGCTGCGTGGGGACCCCAGGTCTGAGTTGCCACAGGGCCAGGCAGGAAGATGACGCAGACCGCCTGGAGAAGCCTCTCCCTGGCGTCTGTGGGGCGCTGCCTCGTAGGCACGGGGGCTTCGTGCTGCCAGGCCTCTGCTGCATGAGTGTGGGGTGAGATCTCCTGTCTTTTAGGTGCTAGCTTCTGGTGTCAGGACTGAGGAGAGACTGCAGACTCCCCAGGGCCTGGGGGCAGGATGGATTCTGGGGCCACCGCCTTGCACTGCTGGCCCCTTCCCCGGGGCTTCTGCCCACGTGGGCCAGGGACTTGGTCATTTCGGGCTCTGCTGGAGGACGCCAGCTGTGATCTCTGGGTCCCTCTCCTGCAGAGCCGGGCTGGGTCACAGGAGCAATTTGCTTCTGTCTGTGGAGCTGGCCGGGGATTTAATCCAAATAAGGGCACAGCCAGGAGGAAAAGGGTGTGTCTTCCTTAAAAAGCCTTGAATAAAGAAACCCTATTCAGGGCCTGAAAAGACCCATGTTTGAGTGGCAGCCTGTCCAGGCAGGTCCGTGTGCGCAGTGACCACGTAGGGGAGGGAGGCTTGCTGTGTGCAAGCTCGAGGCTCTTCTCCAAGGCAGGAATCCGGGGGAGGAACGTCCTCCCCGCGTAAAATCGGACACGTGTGGTTGCCGTCTCTGCGCTGAGGCTGCAGAAATGGGTCCTTCCCTTTCCTTTGGCGATTGTGAGGAGGGCCCTCCTGGGCACCTCTGTATGTCCCTGCAGCCCAGGAGGCGGGGGAGACTCCGCAGAGCCTGCACCAGCTGTGTTGGCGAGCTCCGGGCCTCGTTTGCACTTGCAAGGCGGTCGGGTCAAACTGAGTTGCCGAAGGTCAACCACGTCCAGACTCTTGGTTAAAGATGACAGGAAGTAAACTTAATCCAGGTCAAACGGTCAAATACAAGAAAGCCCTGAATGGACCTTGGGGGCATTATGCTAAATGAAATACACAGCGCAGAAAGACAAATACTAAACGTTCTCACTTCCCCGTGGCCAGCAGCCAAAGCAAGAGAGATCAGATTTGTGGTCGCCAGCGGCCGGAGGTGAGTGGTGGAGGGATAAGGTAAAAATGGTGAAAAGGCACAGATTTCCATTAGAAGATTAAGTCAGTGCTGGGGCTCTAAGTTACGGCAGGAGGACTGTAGGGAACGCTGCTATCGGTTGGTATATCGGAAAGTTGTATATTGTATATTGGAGAGTTGCTGAGAGAGTAGACCCTAAAAGTTCTCAATAGAGGAAAAATTTTTTTGTAACTCTGTGGAGTGATGGATGGGAATTGAGCCTACGGTGGTATTTCACAATCTGTATGTCTGTCGGGTCATTGTGTTGCGCACCTCAGGCTTATACAGTGTTGTATGTCAACTACATCCCAATAAAACTGGAAGAAAAAGATGAAAAAAAAAAGGAAAAGAAGAAATAGTTTGGGTTCGGACACTGTAAAGCCAGTCCACGAGTACTTCAGGGTCATAGGAAGACTCTTTCTCTGCCTTTGGCTGATTTCCATGATGCTCCATTCTTGGTGACCAGCGGGTCTAGACTCAGTTTCCAGCCTGGCAAACTCAGGAGACGGAGCACCCACGCAAACCCCAGGGCTGACTCTTACTGGTCCAGCTTGGTCACGTGCCATTTGTGACCAATCACTGTGACCCTAACTGTGCTTCCTTGGTTCAAGGTCAATCCTGGGCCGGGGAATTGGATCAAACCCCACAGGACTGTATGGACCAAAGGAAAAGAATAGTTTCTCCAAAGCCGTCAGATGCTATGATTGGAAGAGGAATGGCTATGGGCAGGAAAAAGCAAAAGACCATCGTGCTACATGCCATAGCCAATGAGAAGAACATCCTGGGTAACTCTGGACCCATGTTTTTAATTCAAGGAGTTCAGGAATGGCTAGATCTAGGAATTCAAATAGTGTCAGCAGGACTTGGTTCCCCTGTGGCCTTCCGTTTCTCCCCTCTGCTCTCCACTGGTTGGTTTCTTTCTCAGGTGGGTTTTTTTTTCTGCAGGGTACCCCTAAGCAACTCCAGGGTTATGACAAGGAGTGTAGCAACCTCAGTAGAAAGAAACTTGTCTTTTTCAAAATAGAAAAAAAAAAAAAGCCAGGGCTGATCCTCTTGGACAGACTTGAATCACATGTCATTCCTGAACCAATCCCTGTGACCTGCTGTGGGGGAAGCTGATTAGCCAGGCCTGCTGTCACAGGCTGTCCCTGGAGAAGGGGGGGATTCCCACCTGAGTGGAGGCATTAAAGTGTAAGCATAGGGAGGCTTTGTTCCTAGAGGAGGCATCTGGGTGGTGTCCACCCAGATGCCCCCAGTAAGATGTTTTGAGAGAGATCATATCCACATAACTCGTATTACAGTATATTGTTAAAATGTTCCAGTGCATTAGTAGTTATTGTCGTTAATCTCCAACTGTGCCTAATTTATAAATTACACTGTATCATATCACACATATCATAAATTACACTTTATCCTAGTTATGTACGTACAGGAAAAAAAACCCTGAGTCTATAGGGTGGGTACCTTCTGCGGTTCCAGGCATTAACAGGGGTCTTGGAACACGTCTCCCTGGGTACACATGTTAAGTCTACGACACGTCTGACTCCTTTGAGTCTGCTGTCTCAGAGTTAATGAAATATGGTATTAGTGTTATTGCTTGATCTCGTTAAGCCTTCACTTCCTCATCTGTAAAATGGAAACTGGCTAGGACTCAGGGCATGCAGATGCGGGAAGATGAGATGAGAGGCTCATGGAGGAGGGCCCAGCACAGTGCTTGGCACCTGCGAAACCCTCATGAATGAAGAGTCAGTGTCGAATCCAGATGCAGGCTCTGTCCAGAGCGTGCTTGCTGGGGGCTGGGGGCTGTTAGCACACCTTTCCTGACCTTCCCCAGCTTCGAAGGAAGGTTGCCTGCAGCTCTGATTTCTTAGCAGCTTTTGTTCTTGGAGCAGGAGCCCACAGGAATAGCTACCTATCAAAATAGCAAAGTTTTGGGTGACGAGGTTTGCAGAAGAAGCTGCAAATGTTTAATAGGAGCGCAGCTGCTGGGAGGGTGAGATGCCGGCTCCTTGGAAGGTATGAGGCCACACTACAGATTTCTCAACGAATTCGCTTTGTTACAACTCGATCTATTTTTGCTCGTGCTCTGGACCCTGACCCTCTCTCCCCACCTGGGCTGGGGCCAGAGCCAGACACCCACTGTGTCACCGGTCTTCTACTTTCTCATTCTGAAATGCTGGCCACTTGTTCCCTCTGGCTTCAGCGTTTTCAAAATGACTCCGGCCACAGCTCTCTGGTGCACAGCTGAGACTGTTGCAGAGAACGGATATGATAAAACAGGAGGAAATTTAAAAAGTGCCCTGTGAGGGGTGCCTAGGGGGCTCAGATGGGTAAACATCGGCCTTCGGCTCGGGCCATGATCCCAGGGTCCTGGAATCAAGCCCCACATTGGGCTTCCTACTCTGCAGGAAGCCTGCCTCTCCCTCTCCCACTCCCCCGCTTGTGTTCCCTCTCTCGCTGTCTCTCTCTCCCTCTGTCAAAAAATAAACCAAATATTAAAAAAAAAAAAAAAGTGCTCTGTGACCCCATGGCTCAGAGATGGTCACCGTGGATGCTGAGTACTTTCATCTTCTTTTTATGATTTTTAAAAAATAATATGCACTGTAAAAAATACCAAAAACCAGGAAGAAAGAAACTGTAGACAAAGCCCCCAAGCAAACCATCCCTCTCCTCTCACCATTCAGGACTCTCTCGGGACTCCTGTCCCCCGTGCTTCATAGATATTGTCGCACATGCAAGCCTCCAGACTGCCTGGATTTAAAACCAGCCTTGTCCACCAACCAGCTGTGTGCCACTCATGGGACTTCTCCAGGCCTCAGTTTTCCTGTCTGTAAAATGGGGACATCATTGGAACCTCCCCCAATTGCTGAGAACATCACACCAGGCCTTGAACAGTGAGTCCCGAGAAATGGCCGCAGTGAGTAGTCCGTTCGTTTTCAAATTTCCACACAAACCTCGTGGCTCACATGACCCCCTTCTGTTATGTGACATTTATCGTCTCACGGCTTCTGTGGGTCAGGATCCCAGGCACAGCTCAGCTCTGTCCTCTGCTCAGGGTCTCACAGGGCCGCAGTCAGGGTGCTGGCTGGAGCTGGGGTCTCCCCAGCAGCTCGGGGCCTTTCCCATGGTCCTATGGTTGTTGGCAAAATGCATTTCCTCACCACCACGGACCTCAGGGTGGCTGGCTTCTTCCAGCTCAGCAAAGGTTCGGGGCTGCTGGGAGTCCCTGCCTTTCCTGTGCCATCCCCAGTCCCTCTTCTAAAAGGCCCACTCAGGATAGGAGATCGTTTTGGTGAACTCAAAGGCAACTGACCCCAGGACCCTAATTACATCCACCACATCCCCTCCCCTTTGCCGTGTGATACAGTCACCAGTGGGGGTCATCCCACCGCGCACACAGGTCCCAGACACGTTCAAGCAGAGGTCCGGTCGCACACAGGGGAGGGAATCTTGGGGCCACCTTAGAATTCTGCCTGCCGCCACCGGTTTGCCTTAGGCTCCACCACCACCTTGGGTTTTAGTTTGGGGACAACTAGTAGAGACACTTCAGCTGCGGCCAAGGAGTCATACTTGGTGAAGGAGATCCCATCTATCCGACCAAGCACTGGAATCGAAGGCACTTTAGAATGAATGGACAAGCAGTTTCATGCAGCGACCAGTGATTACTCACTAGTTCACGCATTCATTCCACAAGGAATCCGTGCACCTCTGGGGCCCCTGGGCTTAGTGTTAAGACATAAGAGCTCATGCGGGTACCGATGATAGTGGAATCTTCTACTGAGCACTCACTCCAACCAGGCAGCTGCCGGTGCCTCCCGTGTATTAGCTCGCTTAATCCACACGACGTCCTTGTGAAGGGCACGCGCACACCACTTCCATTTTGCAGAGGAATTGAAATCAATAGAGATCATGACGCCAGAAAGCAGCAAGGCTGAGACAGGGTCCAAGCATTCTGGTCCCAGAGCCCATGCAGGTGCCACACCACACCATCCCCGATCCCCACTAAGATGCCATTTGGCTCCCAGGGGGCTCCTTGCCCTCTCTCTGTAACTGCCTTTCCCTGGATTCTTCTGGGACAAACAGGGAAGTCTGGGAGGCGGTTGGGAAGGGCAAGGTTTAGCTCCGGTCATAGGCCACTGCTATTGGGAAGCCGCCGTGGGTCCCATGGCCCAAGGGGGCAGAGTTGAGCCATGGACAAAAGGCATTTCAGGGCCCCCAAGGACCATCCTCAGTCCCTGTCAGGAGCTCCTCCGAGGGAAAGCGTCAAAGGGAGGGGCTGGAGGTCCACCGCGGTTGGGCGTTATCCCCACACCATTCAGCCACTGTCCTGCTCATCCGCCCAGCAGGTCTGGCCGGTTCTGGGAATTTTCTGTGCACCACAAATGCACATGGCAGCTGTGGGTGGGGTGCCCCTCACCCCCCTCCTCTTCTGCTAATTTGCCAAGGACGCTTTTTCTCGGAGAAGGCAAAGGCCCCGGGGGGAGCTGCTGTGTCGCTCTTCTGCCCCGTGCACCCCTCTCCCTGCAGATAGGCCATGCCTGACACCACAGGATTCTTCCAGGTCCCTGATCTGAACCTGCCAAACCTGCAGTCCCCACCCCATGACAGGGCCACGAGACTGTGGTGGGGTGGGCACTGGATAGAAGCTGGGCCAAAGTCCTGCCCTTTCAAAGCGGACTGCCTGGAGAAAAACCCACTCTGTCCTCACAGTGCCTGGCTCTTCTGAGAGCTGCACAGACCTGGGAAAATTGGCTCCTGGTCCTCTGGCCTCTGCTCGGCTGGGAGCCCCAGAGGGCAGGAAGATCATGTCCTATTCGCCCCCTGGGTCCAGGGCAGGGCTTAGTGCCTGTGCCTGGCGGGTGGTTAATTTGATGAATGAATGAATGATGAATGAATGAATGATGTTCTGCTTTCTACTCCTTTTTGCACCCGTCCCCAGTCATTCCTTACTTTTAGAAGACTACAGCCTCATTTTCTTTCTTCTTCATTTTTGTTTTAAACTTTCCATTTATGGAATATTTCAAACCTGAAAAGAGGACGAGAAATTTCCACGCACTCGTTCCCAGCTTCAACAATGACCATCATTGTGACATTCCTTTCTCATATCTCCTTCCGTCTCTCACTAGGGGGATAGGGACAATGGTGCTGGGATATTTAAAAGCAAATCCCAGACATTGAACCATTTCACCCAAAATACTTCAAGGTGTATCCTTAAGAGTTGAACGTTTGTTTTCGAATAACTTAATACCACTATCCCACTTCACTAAGATAATAATAATAGTTTCTTAGTATCACATAGTATCCAGTCCATGTCCAGGACTCTCTATCTGGCCCTTGCATGGCTCTCCCTGTCTTTATATTTTTAGACTGTCCCAGAGAAGGTGGGATCATGACCTCAGGCAGTTGTGCGCCTATATTCTTTCAATTTTGTGAGGATGGAAATGTCTTCTTCTCCCAGTGGTCTTTTTTTTTTTTTTTTAAGATTTTATTTATTTATTTGACAGACAGAGATTATAAGTAGGAAGAGAGGCAGTCAGAGAGAGGGGGATAGGAAGCAGGCTCCCCGCCGAGCAGAGAGCCCTGTGTGGGGCTCGATTCCAAAACACTGGGATCATGGCCTGAGCCGAAAGCAGAGGCTTTAAACCACTGAGCCACCCAGGCTCCTCCAGTGGTCTCTTTTGAAAGAGAAGGGCTTTGATTGGCCCAGCTTCTCTCTAGTGCCCGCCCCACCACCAATCACTGAGGCTAGGGGGCGGGGACTCATGATTGACAACGGGCTCTGCTCCCCGGGTACTGAGTGAAGGGAGGAGCCTTTTCCCAGTGGGAGGAGCTTTCTGTCAGGGACAGAGCGGGCAGGAACCCGGTCAAGCAGAAAACAAACCAGGACCACCAAGAGGTTTCTAGATGCTCCTGAGACACAGGTTTCTGCTATTGTAGGCCTGGAAAACACTGCACTGAAAATGGTTCAGCTGCTCCTCCCTTCTTTAGCGGGCTAAAGCTGGTGGTGAATCCCTAAGAATGCAAAAGAGAATTTTACGTACTGGGTCGATCTTGGAAATCTTATTTTCGTGCATTCTTTAACGAAGGTGATGTTTCTCCTAAGAGAGCAAAAATTGAAAAAAAAAAAAAGAGGTGAAAAATCCTGCGTTTTATGTGTAAAGCTCATAATGATCTACATGTAGGTCAGAGGATAAATTGCCTATCTGTGGTCTGAAGATTTCACGAGAGTGGCAGCGAAGTGGGGAAAAATGTCCAGAAGGTTCCTTTAGTGGAGAGGGGGGAAAATGTTGAGAAACGGTTTTATTTTCCATCTGGGCCTCAGTTTCCTCATCTGTGAGACTGGGGTGATAATAGTGCCTGATTCAGAGAGTTATTGCAAGAACCTACGGGCATTTCTGAGAGTCCCTAGTAGGGAGAAAGCACTGTGTATGTGTGTGGGGGGGCACTATGGCCGGGACCATTGCTGCTGTCTCGGGAACATTTTATAAGTGTTTGAAAATTAATGAGCACAGGTCTGATGTCAGATCAACTGGGTTCAAAAACTTCCTTTCAGTGTATGAATACTGAATTTTCTCCTTTGCAAGTGAAAAAAGACTTGCCTTATGGAGTTGCTGTCAAGGTTAGAGGGAATAAAATAGGGAAGTCCCTGGTACCTGTTAAGCATCTATATTATTATCCCCTTCTGCAGATGGGGAAACAGAGTCCCCAAGCCCTGCAAAGATGGGCTCAGGGAAGTGTAGCCGGCCCCTACTCCCCCAAGTCCAGCCCCTGTACTCCCGCTGGCCCAGTCTTCAGTGAGCCTCAGATTTACTTCTCCCCCTGGGAAGTCCCACCTCTGCCCTTCCCATCCTGGGGACATCACAATGGCCCTGGGAGTTGTGACAGGTGTGACATCTTTGTTTTTGTTATCCTTGTCCCCCCTCCCCCTTCCAGACTTAACTTGGCTTTTGTCTGAACACATCAGAGCCAGAGAAAGTGCTGGACTTTTTCTCTTCCCTTGTCTCTGTGCCAAGCTCTGCCTCTGGGCAGCCCAAGCTGTCTGAGCTGTTACCTTTTTTGCTAGAGACGATACCCACAGGCCCAGGTCTGGATCGAGGACTCGGGCTTCTAAACACCAGCTCAGGACTCTAATTGCTTTTCTTGGCCCTGATTTTCTGCTTCTGGAGACAGGAGCCTCTGGGTTTAAACCCAGCTAGCTGACTCCGCAGCATTTGCCCTTTCGAACAGGGATCCTGGACGCTCAGGCTCAACGGTAGAGACATAAATTCTCTCTTTTTGTCTTCATGCCATCAGCTTGGAGGGTGTGCCCTGTGCAGTCACCTGGGTGTGACTTCTGCCTGTCTGTCGGCTGGCTCATGATCTGGGGGGGCGTGGAGGGAGGCTTAGGAATGCGAGCCTACCACAGCCGGGCCGCTTGTACCCGTCTGTAAGTCAAAGGTCCTGCTTGCTTTGAGGAAGACATTGGGGGCAGAAGAACCTTCCAGTGGCTTCCTGTTGGTCCCCTTTTAACCTTTTGGTCCAAAATGTCAACAGTGACAAGGTTGAGAATTTCTGCTCTAGACACAAGTGACCGTGGAGCCCTTAACCTATAGTGGGACCAAATGGAGACACTGTGTTTCAGAGATTTAGCCTGAGAAAACAGATGTAAACTATCCCATTAATAATTTTAAAATATTGACTACATGTAGAATAATATTTTGGCTGTATTGGGTTAAACAAAATAAAGGGAGGATATTAACTTTTTCTATTTTTTTTTATTTTAATTGTAGCTACTAGGAAGTTTTAAATCACAGATACAGGTTGCGTTGTGTTTTGATGGGACAGCGCTGCACTACATGGTGCCTGTCGTACAAATGGGTCTGTCGGCCTCTGCCTGGGTTTGCTCATTGTTAGGAATTCAACACTAAGCTGGGTCCTTTTTTTTTTTAAGATTTTATTTTTTTATTTGACAGACAGAGATCACAAGTAGGCAGAGGCAGGCAGAGAGAGAGGGGGAAGCAATCTTCCCGCTGAGCAGAGAGCCCGATGTGGGGCTCGATCCCAGGACCCTGGGATCATGACCTGAGCTGAAGGCAGAGGCTTAACCCACTGAGCCACCCAGGTGCCCTCTAAGCTGAGTCTTTACACATGCTGGATGCTCAGTAGATCTTTGTGGAGGAAGGAAGGAAGGAAGGAAGGAAGGAAGGAAGGAAGGAAGGAAGGGAGGGAGAAAAGGAGAGAGGGAGGAAGGGAGAGTGGGTTCTGATAGGACTTTAAGGACTCACTGGTAAGCCCAGAACCCTCCTTCCTTGGGGCCCATGGGTGGCTCAGTGGGTTAAGCCTCTGCCTTCGGCTCAGGTCATGATCCCAGGGTCCTGGGATCGAGCCCCGCATCGGGCTCTCTGCTCAGCGGGAAGATTGCTTCCCCCTCTCTCTCTGCCTGCCTCTCTGCCTACTTGTGACCTCTCTGTCAAATAAATAAATTAAAAAAAAAAAAAAGAACCCTCCCTCCAAGTCCAGTTTTAAGTCAGCAGCCAAGGAGAGCCCCTTCTCTCTAGAAGATGCCCTACCTGCCACCTCTGTCCCTGGTTCCCTGGCCAGGCCCTCTGGGTCTCCTTGCCGTGTCTCCTCCCAATCCACCTGGCTGAGAATGATTTTGGAAAAGTCCCTCAATCCCTTGATCTGGAGCTTTTCCCTTTGCCACCTGTCCCTACCTTAGTCCTCATCAGCAGTAATGTTCAGTTAGGTTTTTAAATGGCTATCTGGGCCTGGATCCTCGGGGACACAAATCCAGACAACGGGGAAGCAGTCCCAGGCTCTCTGTGACCTTAATTATCTTCAGCAAATGGGTTGATCATCCCCACAGGAAAAAGGGATGAGCCCCAGAACACATATTTGGAAACCTCTGTCCTGTCCTGACAATGGGCTTTCTGAGAATGTGGCTGATTCTTGCATCGTTACACAACAGAGGGAGGATTGAGCAAGTGTCCGCCGTGAACGCCAGCTGGATCTGCCCGGATTTTGTCTCGAATATTAAAAACAGGTCACTTTTCTTCTCAGCCCTCTAAAAGATGTGGGCTGGCTGGGCATGGCTTCAAGGGCAGCTCCTACTGTAGCTGGCCTTAGAGGATGTCCAGAGGGGACCTATTTTAACCATGAACCTGGCCTTTTGACTCTCCAAGTTGCCAGTACGATGGTCTACACTGAGCAGCCTGGCTCGGGGTTGCAATTCACAGACACGAGTCTGCAGTTTGCTTTAGTGTAAATGCTCTGGGATTTCTTTCCTTTTAAAAGAAGTCTGATCGGGCACCTGGGTGGCTCAGTGGGTTAAAGCCTCTGCCTTCAGCTCAAGTCATGATCCCAGAGTCCTGGGATCGAGCCCCGCATCAGGTTCTCTGCTCAGCAAGGAGCCTGCTTCCCCCCACCCCTGCCTGACTCTCTTCCTACTTGTGATCTCTGTCTGTCAAATAAATAAATAAGATCTTAAAAACACACACACACAAAAGCAGTCTGATGGTGATAGTAACATGTTTATGGTACTGAACTTGCAAAATGCAGGAAGACACGCCCACGAAATAAAACCCAGAATCTCACCACCCAGTGATTATCACCGCGACCAGCACACTCCTTTTGTACACACCGTTCGCCGTTCATAGTGTGCGGTATTGTACGACACTGTTCTCATACTGCCTGTGCCGTTTGGGACTTTTTTTTTCTTCTTTCTATTGAGAGCGTTCTGCCTTCTCGTTCAGTGCTCAACATTCCTTTGAACAACTGCACAGCTCCTCACTTCACCAGCGCTTATGACAATTCTCCATTGCTGGACATTTAGGCTGATTCCAGCTTTTTGCTATTGTCAATAGTTCTACAATGGACATCCTTGTACCTAAATCTTTGCACACATCTCTGATTATTTCCTTAGGGTAAATTCCTAGAAGTAAAATTACTGCTGAAATGCTTCACACGTAGTAACACTCTTGATAAGTACTGTCACGTTAGTCTAGAAAGTTTATGGCCAATGACGTTTCCGGCAACAGCCTGTGCATCTTCTCCTGGGAGCCTCCGCGCCCTAGGCAGCCCTGGCTGGTAATTATCAACTGGGGAAAAAAAATACACACACACACACACACACACACACATATACACACACATAATATATAACATATATATGCAAATCTATAAATCTACCCCCTGGTAAAGACCCCTATTAACAATTTGGTGGCCATTTCTTCCAGATTGCTTTGTACCAATTTTCAGGTCACACCGTGGACGGTTGTTATCTATAGGAAGCATTATTCTTTTCCATGACTCGGCAACATCACTCTGAGAGTCGATACTGCCATGTACCTGGCCGGTTCCTTAATGCTGAACGTGTAGGCTGCTTCCAACTTCTCCTGTACACAGGGCACAGGAACACATTTCTTGCCCATAGTTTCTAAATAATCCCTTAGAAATGGAAAATGCTGGGGTTCCTGGGTGGCTCATTCCTTAAGCATCTGCCTTAGGCTCAGGTCACGATCTTAGGGTTCTGGGACCAAGTCCCGCGTCAGCCTCCCTGCTCTGCAGGGAGCCTGCTTCTCTCTCTACCTCTGCCTCCCCTCTCTCTCTCTGTCTGTCTTTCATGAATAAGTAAATAAAATCTGAAAAAAAAAAAAAAAGAAATGGAAAATGCTAGAACAGAAAAAAAATTCACACCTTAAGGGTTTTAATGGATATTATAATACTCCCAGACCCAGGGACTGTGTTGTTTCTCTCATCCTTGAGAACTGTGTGTTTCCCTTCTTTTTTAATATGAGTACCCTTCAAGGCATGAAGAGTTCTCCTCACCTTAGAGTTTCCAGGTCAACTGCTTTGATTATTAATAGATTTAAATATTTCTCCTAAGTGCATTGTCTGTTTGCTTCTCCACTTTTGTGATAGGTTTCTCATTTTTCTTTAGCCACTTTTATTGATCTGTAAGATCAATATATTTTAAGATCTGGATATTTCTCATATGTGTTGGAAATATTTTTCCAAGCTGTGAGGTGTCTTTTAGTTTTATTTGTTTTTGACGTCCAGGAATTTTTGGTGTTTGTGGTAAACCCATTGTTTTTTGTTTTTTGTTTTTTTTCCCTTTGTGGTGTCTGCCCTCATTAGCCTAGAACCTAGAAAAGTGGGATGGTTGTACCATTGGACAGGTACTTAGCGCGGACTGATGACATCATACACGGTGGGTGAACACAGTAGCCTTTTAATCTTGGAGGAACCGTGACGGTCACTGTTGACCACGTAGCCCAGGTAGTCAAGAGTTTTCTATCTTTCCTTCCTTTTTGTTAGGACTGTTCCTAACTAATCCTGTAGCAGAAAGAAGACTGAGCAGAGACTCAGGGCTGCTTACTCACCGTGGAGCCTTCCCCTCTTGCCCCTACCTGATCATGACCTACGACCTCTCACCCCTGATCATGACCTACGACCTCTCACCCCTGATCATGACCTACGACCTTAAATAGGACCTAGAAACCACTCCCCAGTGAAGCCCTCATAGAAGGACAGACATTCCAAAGAAAGAAAAAAGATTCCACCTTTTTTTTTTTTTTTTTAGATTTTATTTATTTATTTGACAGAGAGAGATCACAAGTAGACAGAGAGGCAGGCAGAGAGAGAGAGGGAAGCAGGGTCCCTGCAAGCAGAGAGCCTGATGCGGGACTCGATCCCAGGACCTTGAGATTATGGCCTGAGCTGAAGGCAAAGGCTTAACCCACTGAGCCACCCAGGCGCCCCAAGATTCCACCTTTTAAACATAAAAAATTCCTGGATTTCAGGGAAACACCATAAATAAAATCAAAGGAGAAAGAAGAAACTAGGAAACATATTTTCAACAATTGACTCATTCAATCTCCCCGATCCAGGAAGGTCATTCCTGACCTTCCTCCGGGAGATCATCTGGGAGGCAGGGAGCTGGGGGGAGGTGTTCAGTCCAGGCTTTTTTTTCTGGAAAGAATGAGCAAGGGAAGAGAAGATGAACCCGCATCCTAGCCAGTGTGGGTGCCTTCCTTGCAAAATTAAAAGGGGACTGAATGCTGACCCTAGAGAGGAAGTGACTTCCCTTGTGTTGTTTACTGTGGGCTGTTCGCCGTAGAACCTTCCAGACCCCTCTGATCTCATCTGGAAAATGGGTTTAGAAATGTTCACACCCTCCACCCAGGCTTCCTCCCTGCAAGGGGTGTCACTAAGGATGAATCAGAGCAGAGGCATTGGCTCGGCCATTGTTTTGACAAAATAGGTATTATTAAACAGACAGTTTATTTATTTTATGCTCATGCTTTGTACCCACATCTCCAGGGAAGCTTTGTTAGTAGGTGTGGGCAAGAAAGGAGCTTTCTACAAAGCAGAAGCTGGTCATGGGGAAAAATTTAGGGCATTACAGGGATGTCTGCTGACCTCCAGGCTTGAGAAAGGCTTGGCTTGCAGCATGGAAGATTGGATTAGACGTCAAGAGGGACTTCCTAGTTAGCGAGGTTGTGTAGCAGAGGGAGGAGCAAAGGAGGAGGAGAGTAGGACCTCCTTCCCTGTGAGTGAGAGCTGGTTTGCGGGGAGGGGCTCCTGGGGCTATGGGGGAGACCCTCCAGCTTCAGAGGCCTGGGTAGCAGCATGGAAACAAAGTGCAGCCTTGCTGGAAGGATCCTGAGGGAAAATTAAGTGCCTCCCTCCCATGCGCTAGTGGAGAAAGCCAGGCAGGACCCTGCAGCAAAGCTTACCAAGTGCCTTCAGTGGGCCTGGCCCATCTTGAGCACTGGGGGACACCAGTGGGTGAGACCAGATGACCAGTGAGCAAGGTCATGAACATGGAGTTCCACATGGAGATGTGACGTGGCCAGACTGGGGCAGGAAGTGATGGAGAAGAAAGCTGCTGGAAGGAGTGCTCTGGGAGCACATCTCGGAGGTGGGCTTATGTGAGAGGCAGTGACTCAGCAGGACCTCGTGGAGATGCAGTCAGAGTCTGGTTTCCTGTCTCCTAGTCAAGGGCCCCTCCAGGGCGTTTGGGTGGCAAGTGACAGAAAACCCAATTTGGAAAGGCCTGCTCCCAAAGGGACTGTATTGGCTGAAAAATCCGAGGGTAGACTTGTTTCAGGAACGTCTTGTTCCAGGTTCTTGAACGGTGTCCCCGAGTGCCGCCCTCTCTCGTTGTGTCTCCCTCTTCCATGGGGGGTTTGATTCTCAGGCTCCTGTGGGACCGAGACGACCTGCAGTACCTCCAGACACACATACGTGCTCCGAGGGTCCAGCTCAGCGGAGCAGGGAGCTGCTTCTTCCCCAGTGGCTTTAATGAAAGTCTTGTCCAAGGTTGGGTCATGGACTCCTTTCTGAACCAATTTTAGTGGCTCAAGGGTAGAGCAGCAGCTTCTAGCCAGGCTCAGGTCACAGGACCTCCCAGGAGTGTAGCTTCCCAGGTGACTTCTCAGCACTGTTGGTCAGAGGAGGATGGATTCAGGCTGCCCCAACCCAAGCACGATGGGGATGTTTTCCCACCTCTCCATGCTGTATCCCCATCAACCACTTCACCAGCCTTTATTAGGCACCTATTGTATGCTTCCATCTCCGTGTCTTACAGAGCTTAGCCTTCAAGATACAGACTTGTTTTAATCCTCCAGGATTGTATGATTTAATTGAGGAAACAAATCCTATATCCTTGGTTTCATCCCGTCTTTTTGTGGTTTGCTAATGACATGAATTTTCTGTCATCAAAGGGAAGGATGTCCGTGGGATGGAGGAGTCAGGCCGGCTCCGGAATGAGGACAGCTTCCAGTGCATTTCAAAGAGGGGTTGTATCAGGAAGGGTCCACGGAGGGTCGAATGCCACCAAGCACTCAGGATGCTGGACATGGCAGACTGCACACACAGCTATGTGATTATGGTTTTGGGGGGAGGCACAGTTAGAATTTGGGTCATTCTCAGATCACTGGTGGTTTGCAAGATTACAAGGTGGGACACAGGCAAATGTGTATTTTAGTAGTCAGGTATTTATTCTGAATTTGTCTTAGAAACAAATATATTATTACCTTATCAGACCTGGCTAATAGAGTTAGGGATAAAGCTAAAGTTAACCAAAATAATGTGGGGGGAAGGAGCGGAGGCAATTTAAAAGCAAACCTAAATGCAGGTGCTTTGCAGGAATGGCAACAGGGTTGTTGTAAGCAGCAAGGTTTGGGAAATGCTGGTGGAGAGCCCGGAGTCGGGGCATATACAGACTTGGACTCGCGTCCCAGACCCACCAGATGCACAGTGAAACTCTGGGCAAGTGGGTTCACTCTTTTGGACCTCAGGTTTCTCACCTGTAAAATGGGGGTGAGACTGGGACCAACTTCTTGGAGGATTTCTGGGTGTTCCTGAGATGGAGAACATATGGAAAGCCCTTAGCATGTGGTCTGGTGCAGCTGAGCCACTCTCAGGACCTGTATTACTTGCTCAGGAGCGGGATGAAAGGTGTCTCTCCAGCAGGCACAGAAGAAGGGAAGCCCAGAGGTGGGAAGGACCGTGGCAGGGTGGGGCTGCTGTCTGCTGTTGGGGTGGGATCCCGAGCAAGAAAGCAGGGGTGGTGTTGGGGCCAGGCGGGGAGGATGCCCCAGAGGGGGAAGAAGATTCCTCTGCTCCCTCCCCCGTCCCCATTCCCTCTGCTGACCTCCAAGCTGTCCCTCCTCTCTGCACCCCTGAGAGCTCTCTGCAGACAGATCCCGGAGACCCAGGCTGGGCTGCACAGAGTTAATCCATGTTGTTTATCTTTTAGACACCATTAACCACAAATTAGCTGATTCTTTTGTGGCTATAAATTAATAGATTCCATTAGTAACCAGTCAATTACAGGGTGATTACTTTTTCTCTCGAACCTAGAGGTTTTATTTTATAGCTATTTGAGAGCATTTGATTCTGTCCTCATGTCACTCCCGGCCTCCTTCCTGGATTCTTGGTTCATTGGACCAGATCCTCCAAATGGACTAGGGAGGCTGAGGGTGGGTGGCGTGGACTCCTCATGGAATGAGGTTGTAAGCAGCGGCCTGTTGTTTGCTTTGCAGAAACAAAACCAACTGAAGGTTTATTTCCAAGAGAATTTCTATTTTCTACACAAACCAAAACAGCGTTTTCCCTCTCCCTTTATTCTGGTGTCTGCTTTAAACACATCCCATTTGTTTTTTCTTCCATACCTTTCCTACTTCTGGGGCCTTACCCTGGTAAACCCTTGATAACTGCTACTTTCCACCTACCCATCCATCCATCCTTCCTTCCATCCATCCATCCCACTATCCACCCATCTCTCTTTCCTTCCTTCCTCCCTTCCATCCGTCATCCCTGCATCCCACCATCTGTCCTTCCTTCCTTCTACACAACCATCCATCTCTCCTCCCTCCTTCCTCCCCATCCATCCCTCCGTCCATCCATCCCACTATCCTACCATCTATCCATCTTTCCATCCATCCATCCATCTTTCCATCCATCCATCCATCCATCCATCCATCCATCCATCCATCTATCTTTCCATCCATCCATCCGTCCATCCATCCATCCATCCATCTATCTTTCCATCCATCCATCCGTCCATCCATCCATCCTCCTTCTATCTAGATACATCCTTCTATTTTTGGCTAGAGTTGCCTAGAGGGACACCAATTCCACTGTACCCATGTGCCCAGACTTTAAGCATTCAGGTAGTGAGATGGGGTGAGATTTTGGAATCCGTATCTGTAAACCTATTATGGGACAGCAAACCTACTGACCTTGAGGGGTTAGGCAGGTAACTTAATGAAAAGAGAGACCCAGTGTTTCAGTGAAGGGGAGGTTTCAAGTCATCCCTAATTCAAATTAAAGCCTTCTAATTCAAATTAAAAACAAAACAAAATACCTTTAGACCTTGAGTTTGTGACATTTGCTGTCCCATCCAGAATTCTTTGATTGCAAACAATGGAAGCTGACTTTTGTAGCAGGCTGACTAACGGTCCCTGAAGATGTCTTTGACGTGCTGGCTAAAATATCATCTCCTCCTGGAAGCGTCCCCTGATTCCTTAGACCTGGTCGGATGCTCCTGTTCTGTGCTCTCCTGGCACCCTGTGTCTCTCCTCTATACCCTCGTCACAACTACACTTTATTCACTTACTGGTATAATTAATTGCAGATATCTGATTGTTTCTTGGGGCTGGGAGTTTAGTGAGTTCATGCCTCTTTCCCCCACCCCTAGTACAGAGCCTGGCACACAGTAGGCCCTCAGTAATTCTTTGTTGACTTGCTCACTGCTGCCAGATAATTCTTCCCAGAGCATGGAGGGGCTCTGACCCTGTCTGGCCCCGGACCGTCCTTGCCTCCTGGGGGGAGGACAGGCTTCTTTGGCCATCTGTCTCCCCGGTAGTGGCTGGCTCTGTTCTGGTACGTTTTCGACCCAGCCTGGGTTTCTGGAACAGGTCCACTGCCGTTTCAATGGCATCTCTGTCACAGCGGGTTGATAAGGAGAGGAAGCTGTGTGCCTCCAGCCGATCTGTATGCAGGGCAGTTCCGAGATACGGCACCGGGAACGCAGCTGCTCCTGGCAGGCTGCCCTGGGGCTCTGGGAGGATTGTGGTCCCGAGGTTCCCCGGGACAGAGGGCTGGGCCCCCGCCTCCGCATCCCCTCACTCCTACCTGCCAAGTGGGACTTCTGGATGTCCTTATTTTGCCCAATCATCAGTCGGGCTTTACAGCCGTTCCCCGTGAGACTGAAAGCAACACCGTGTTTCCACTGTGTGCATCCTTGCTGAACACCTGTTACCACGGGTGCTGCTGGTGCAGGGGTGAATGGAATGCTGAGGCGGGCTTTGCTCACTTGGGCGCTGCAGGCGAGTTTGGGAGGCAGACAGAGTCATTAGTGAAGACACAAAGAGATACAATGGCAACTCCCACAATCCTAGGAAAGAGGAGAAACTGGAGGGGCTGGGAGTCCAAGAGAAGGGCCTCACCTAGTGGCAGGGAGGTTAGAATGGGCCCCCCGGAGGCTGTGATCACGGGGTGCAGACAGGAAGGAGAATAGGAGTTAAGCAGGGGGAGGAGCCGGGATGGAGTGTTCCAGGCAGTGGGACCAAGTGGGAAAGACCCCGATGGGTGCCTGGCAGGCCGAGAGAACTAGTTTCCTGGGCTGCTGTAACAAATTCCGACTACAGTGCTACTTTAAAGTGAGGGTCATTTATTCTCTCCCAGTTCTGCAGGCCGGAAGTCCAAAATCAAGGTGTCAGGGAGGCTGTGCTGCTTCTGAAGGCTCTGGGGAAGCATCCTTCCTTGCCCTTCCAGCTTCTGATGGCTGCCGGCCATCCTTGGTGTTCCCTGGCTTGTAGACACAGCACTCCGATTTCTGCCTCTGTCTTCATGTGCCCCTCTCCCCTATGTGTCTCTGAGTCTCAGATGTCTCTCTTCTTTCTCTTGCAAAGACACCAGTTGTTGGATTCAGGGCCCTACCCCAAATCTAGGATGGTCTCATCTTGAGGTCTTTAACTTCATTATACCTGCAAAGACCCTTTCTCCAAATAAGGTCATGTTTGCCAACCTGGGGACTAGGGTGTGCTTGTATCTTTCTCGAAGACACCGTGCAGCTTAGGGTACTGAGCTCCAGGAATGGCAAGAAGACCTGTGTGTGTGGAGCATAAGGACCTGGGTCCCCGTGTGGGCTGGGCCTGATCTCGCAGGTTTGAGGCCACGAAGAGAGGACAGGGAGTCACTGAAACGCAGGTCTGGGGGGGATGGTTCAAGTTCAGTTTTGAACCTGTTGACTTTGAGGTGCTGGTGGTTGACTGCTTCCAAAATCGGCCCCCTTTGTCTACGGCCATACCGCTTAGAACACGCCCGATCTTGTCTGATCTCCAAGGCAAAAGTCGCCCCATTTCTTGCCCTTCCAGTGTGCACGCCCTTTTGCAATGTGAGTCTGCAGCTCCCCTGCCGAGGGGAGGAGCCGATTTCCACATCTCTGGGCTGGCCTTGTGACACGTTTGGCCTCTGGGATGCAGCAGAAGGGACACCCTACTGGTTTCCAGCTCAGAGTCCTTGCTCGCTTGTGCTCATTTTCCTACCCCTCTCCACAGCCTCCGATGGACAGGCCTGGGCCAGCCTGTCGGGTAATGACAGAGCACGTGGACCAGGCTGAGTCATCTTAGCTGCGCCCATCCTGGACCAGCCAGTTGACCTCAGCCAAGATCAAAGGAGCCATCCAGCTGATTCCAGCCTACGTTGATGACCTGTAGAACTGTGAGCTACATAAATGGCTTTTAGAAAAAACCTACTGCTAAATTTGGGGTTGTTTATCACGTAGCCATCACTGACACTTTATTTCGAGTCCCCCAAATAAAGATGAGAGGAAGCACTTAGGATTCAAGGTCGGAACTCAGATTAGAGGTTTGGGTGGGAGAAAATAAATTGGTGAGTTTTCTGGATAGAGGAAAAGAAGTTTGCGAAGGAGACAGAGTGTTTGCCAAGTGGCCAGCGAGGTAGGAGGAACACCAGGAGAAGCCACAGAAAGAAGCTGTCACTCGTGTCAGATGCTGCCAGTAGTTTACCAAGGTCTTTGCCTGGTGAGATGGAGACTAGAATGAGCAAGGAACAGCATGACACTGGATGGAAACATGGCTGGAGATGGCTCAGAGGAAGGGGGGTACAGACTATCTCTCACCAATTAGAGCCTGACTCTGGGAAACTCTCCAGTATCAATCTATAATTTGTGTACCCTTTTTGAGAGTAGAGGTTTTTGACTGCACGTATGTGGTTTGCACAAATAGCCACAGATTCTCCTCTTTCTTGTATTTGTGCCTCTTTGCGATGTGAGTTTGCAGCAACTTCCTTCAAGAGGTGTTCACCCCATGCATCTGGGCAGAACACATGACTTGCTTTGGTGGATGGGATGGTGACACACACAACTTCAGCAGAGGCTCGTAGAGTGTATACATGTGGAACTTCTTGGTACCCGCCCCCCGCCGTGAGAAGAAGCCCAGACTAGCCTGCGGGTAATGGGTAACGAGAGACGGAGCCCCCCGTCATCCTGCTTCCCAGCCAACAGCCAGCCAGCCCCGGAACAGGGCCACCTAGTGAACTGGCAGAAAACTACTGAAAAATGAATGAGTCCAGCCAAATTCAGTATAACTTTCCAGCAGAGCCTGGCCCAGGACACTGACCCTCTGAATCACGGGTTACTTAAGCAGCTGTTATTTAAACCATGATTTCTTATCTATAGCATAAGGATGGAAATAGTGTCTTCTTACTAGTGTTGTATAGATTAGTTGAGATATCTAAAGTTCTGAGAACATTGTTGGTGAAGAGTAAACATTCGATAAATCATCACCATCATCATCATCTTCCTTCTTTCAGAGTATTTCTAGGTATTGCTTCATCTCAGTTCGTAGCATCTGCTTAAACCCTTTATAGTCTACAGATTTTATTATCTTTTGACATCTTAAAAATCTTTTCTGGCTGGGGAGACACACCCTCCTTGGCCTAGCCAACTTTTATCTTATTTATTTTTATTTTTTTAAAGTTTTATTGATTTAAGTAATCTCTACACCCAGCGTGGGGCTCGAACTCATGACCATGAGGTCAGGAGTTGCACACTCTTCCAGCAGAAACAGCCAGGTGCCCCATGGGCTAGCCACCTCTTAGAAAGCCAAGCCCACTGTCCTCAGGAGCATGCTTTCATAAGCAAACTAACCAATCCCGGGGCGACCCTGCACCCCGGGAGGCAGTATTTCTCAGTTACCCCAGGGTCAGGTACCAGGACTTGAAACTGCTCTGATAGCCCAGAACCTGCCAGAATTATTCAAACTGGCCCTGCCCTGGCCTGCCTTTCCTCTGGAAACCCCAATGGAGGCAGGTGCTTTTGCGCCGGGGGGGGGGGGGGGGTGTCCCTAGGCGTGGCATGCCGTGCTTGCTATCCTGAGAGCCTGGTAGTATAAGATACTTTGTTTTCCTGAGGCTTTCTTCTGTTTCCTCCTGTGGCTGCACCTGACTGACCATTTCACAAAAGAATTCAAATTGCTGCTGTGGATGGACATTTAGAATATTTGTGGCTGTTGGCTGTGAACAGCCTTGTTGTTGTTTCCTCGGATGTTTGCGCAAATCTCCAGGGTGGGTACACGCTCCCGGGGTGGGGGAGGTTATGGGGGGGCCCTTGTGACCAGGAGCAGGCCAACTGTCTCCCAGGTGGAGGTGAGTCCTGAATTTATTCAACGTCAAGAAAATCAAATCGAAAAAAAAAAAGAGAGAAAAATTCTTTCAGCCATACTCAATATAGAAAAAACAGATATTTGCGTTCCCTGTGGATTTTCTGGTCAGCAGTGGGATTTCAACAGTGCTATATGCTTTGGGCCGTCCTTTTTGGTGGAAGATGGAAATTTTACATGGGGCCACTAGGACTGAGCAAAGAGAAAGCAAACTGCTGGTGTCCCAACGTGGTCTAGCTCATCCTGACGTCTTTTTGTAGAGTTTTTGAGTTCATTCGCCTGATGGCGCCTCTCAGCTTTCTTCTTGCTCATAGTGACACTGTGGGTCCCGGGAGAAAGTAGGAGCTGTGAGGGCCACTGTGACATTTGGCTTTACTTATTTATTTTTTAAGGGTTTTATTTATTTATTTGATGGAGAGAGACACAGCAAGAGAGGGAACACAAGCATGGGGAGTGGGAGGAGAAGCAGGCTTCCTGCAGAGTGGGGAACCCGATGCAGGGCTCCATCTCAGGACCCCAGATCAGGACCCGAGCTGAAGGCAGATGCTTAATGACTGAACCATCCAGGCACCCCTGGCTTTATTTTTCCCTGGCTGTGTCCCTTAGGACAAAAAAAAAAAAAAAAAAGAAAGAAAGAAAGAGGGAGAAAGACAGAAAGAAAAAAAAGAAAAAAAAGAGAGAAAAAAAGAAGGAAAGAAGGAAAGCAAGCAAGCAAGCCAGCAAGCCAGCCAGGTCATTTTCTCTCTTTGGTTACAAACATCTTTCATTTCTCCAGAGACAAATGAAAACACACATCACCATGTAATGATGTTTACTGAAAAAAAAAAAAGAAAAATCCCTGCGTAAAATCAACAGACACATTCTGGATAAAATAGATCATTCAGCAGCTTCTTTGCAAACTCTGCACCTCGCTCCCTGCCGGCCGGCCGCACACTCTGAGCTCCTTGGCATTTTATTTGCTTTCCTTTCTTGAAAGCACACGAGTGGGGAGGGGCATGTCCACAGTCGTGCTGGGTGAATAGCGAGGGGACATTCCCCAAATAGCTCATCAGAGCCTCCATCAGGATAGTCCCCCCGCCCCAGCTCATGGCAGTGAATCAAATATTTAAATGTGATTTTTAGACTTACGGGCCCTTGAAGAGATTTGTTTGGCCAAGGAGGGGTTAGAAAGCTGCTCCCGCAAGGGGAAGAATTTTCTGCCGGCAGGATGAGGCTAGCTCACCTGCAGCACCGTCTCTCTGTGAATGCGATGCCCCCCTCACGTTTTCTCCAGGGAAAAGATTCCATTGGCCATTCCCTTTGTTGGGGGGCCGGGCCGGCCCCAGCAGGGGGTTCTGGGGAGCTGCGGTCCCCTGGGTTACAGGCCCTTTGCTCGGACAGCCCCTCCCTTCCCCTGGAGGGTCAGTTCCCTGGGCAGTTTTTGGAGCTTCGATTTGCAAGCAGGGGTTGCGGGAAATCAGAAGTGATGCGTCCGCCCGCTCAGCGCCCGGGCAAAGGCACTGACAGGCCTTCAGTCCGCTCTGGTGACTGGGCTGCGGGAAGAGATGCTAACAGGAGCTGACGGCTGGGGGCTGGGGGTGCTGCACAGGGCCTGGGAGACAAAGGCCCGGAGAGGGTCAGATGAGGGCAGTCTGGTGGATTCAGGCCGGACTCCGGAGGGGGGCACGGCCAAAGTATCCTCGGGAGCCCCGCCCTTGCCTCCCCCGGGGTCCACGGTCCCATGGGCCGCTCTTCCCCAGTGTGGTCTTTAAAAGGCCGCTGGCAACCACAGCATGATTTGGAGGGGTGCCTGGATGGACATTTTTCATTTAGAAAATGCATATTAGTGAAAACACCATTAGCACTCCAAAACCATGATTTCAAACACTAGTTGAATTTTTTCCTAATAGAAATTACAATAATCCCTAATTGTGAAGACTTTGCTGCAAGCCAGGTATATTGCTAAATGATAAGTAGGCGGGTGTGCTTGTATCCACATATGCAAATGTGTGTGCATGTGTGCACAGGCACACACGCATACACACACACACGCACCCATACATATATTCAAGACTTGAGAGCTCTTTGGGGCACCTGGGTGGCTCAGTCGGTTGAGAGTCCAACTCTTGATCTCAGGGTCTTGATTTGGGGTCTTGATCTCGGGGTAATGAATTCAGGCCCCATATTGGGCTCCACGCTTGGTGTTCAGCCTACTTAAAAAAAAAAAATAGACCTGAGAGTGCTTTGAAAAGTCACCAGCATCCCCACGTTACAGATGAGGAAACTCAGGGCAAATCCCCCGGTTTTTGGTGTTTATAACCCGGTAACAATAAACTCAGTTTCTTTCGCTCTATAGATGCCATCCCTGCATGTGCGCAGGGGAAGCCTATTAATAGCTCCTTTTTTGGGGCCCACCTGTGATTTTGCTTCTCTAAATCCTGTCCAAGTGAGCTCACAGACCCTTTTCCAGAAAAGCCTGCTTTTCTACATTTAGAAAATAACGATGTGGGCAAAATCCAGGCAATTTGATCAGTCACGGCTTAGAAAACATCTCACCTTTTGTGGGGTCAGTTCATCATTAACGTCATCATTACGTCATCATTAACGTATGAACGTCAGGCAGGGTATCCGTTGTGGGGACCGGATGGTCCCTGCCCCCCAGACATGCTCCTTAAAACATTCATCTCCTGGGCGCCTGGGTGGCTCAGTGGGTTAAAGCCTCTGCCTTCAGCTCAGGTCATGATCCCAGGGTCCTGGGATCAAGCCCCGCATCGGGCTCTCTGCTCAGCAGGGAGCCTGCTTCCTCCTCTCTCTCTGCCTGCCCCTCTGCCTACTTGTGATCTCTGTCAAATAAATAAATAAAATCTTTAAAACAAAACAAGACAAAACATTCATCTGGTGGGCAGGCTGTGTTCAGGACAAAGACTGTTTTCCTTCCCTTCCTTTGGCGTTAACAATTGGCTCATTCACAGCCCAGACCTGTCTGGGGGCCCTGGAAAACAGGTCCACAAGCACACCCACCCACCCCACAAACACACGTGTGCACACTCACACTCCCCACAAGCCCATGCACACATACATACTCCCCACAAACCCATGCACACACACTCTCACACTCCCCACAAACCCATGTATGCACACTCACACACTCCCCACAAACGTGTGCACATACACATTCCACAAATCCATGTACACACACTCACACACTCCCCACAAACACATGTATGCACACTCATACTCCTCACAAACACATGTACCCACACTCACACTCCCCACAAACACATGTACATGCACACACACCCCACAAACACATGTATGCACATATACCCCACAGACACATGTACCCACACTCACACTCCCCACAAACACATGTACATGCACACACACCCCACAAACACATGTATGCACATATACCCCACAGACACATATACCCACACTCACACTCCCTACAAACACATGTCTGCACACTCACATGACACACACCCCACAAACACGTGCACACACTCACACACAGGTACACCCACACACATGCATGCACACCCCACAAACATGTACACACATGCACATACATACCCCACAAACACATGTACACGCACCCACACCCTAACATGCACACGTGGACCTCCACACACAAACACACACATAGCCTCCAAGTGTGACTACAAGTGGCTATTTGGAGTCCATTGTCAAGGCCGAGGAGTTGTCGTGGGATTGCAGGAGCTTTAGCGACTGCCCATCCTTGGGTCACGGGAGTCTACATAAAAGGCATCAGAAAATCTGGCGGGGGGTAGGGGGGCTGGGGTGGGGGGGGAGGCCTTGGGGGGAGGGGACCGAAGTAGGAGAGAAGCAGCTGATGAGGTGAGGGGGGCAGAGACTGGAGGCCAGCTGGACCCCATCTCCCAGCGGCTCACTGCTGCACCCCCACCCCCTCGCTGCGCCCTCCAGGGCCCGCTTGCTTGCAGTGACCCTGCGGAGTGAGAGGGGCTTCTGTGCGGAGGACACCGGGCCCACAGCTCCTCAGGAGGAGCGCATCTGGTGGGAAACTCCGGGCTGGTCCGCCGCACCCCAGCTCTCCGCAGCGGCTCTCCTACAGTCCTGGCTTCCACAAGGCGAGCCTCTCCTCTGGGCCAGGCTCTGTGCGCAGCGACAGGCCGGCTTCCTGCCCTGGTGCACCCGGCTGGCGTCCACTGGAGATGGGCACTGAACCAACAAATGTCCCGGACGAGCGTGCAAGGCCCACGTCTGTGGTGTGAGGGCGCATGGGGGGGCCCACTCCGGGGGGTCAGAGATGCCTTCCCTGGGGATGAACGGCCTCAGGAGGGGGCCAGAATCGTAGCAGAATGGGTGAGCATCCGGGGGACAGGATCCTTGAGGAAAAGAGGGCGGCTGGGGAAGCTGGAAAGTGGGTGTCCACAGAGAGAATGTGGACTCTCCTTTCCGCTGGTTTAGGGGAAAGAGGCCACAGCAGACGCCAGCACTTCCTCACACTGGCTGTGGGCAGGTGGGCCTCAGTTTCCCCCGCAGGGCGGTGCCGGGTGGGCAGGCACTGACCCGTACCGGCTGGCTGAGGCGCCTGGGCTCAGATGGGCTAAGCAAGAAGGGCTGAGAATCAGTTTTCTCTGGCTACCGAGAGAAAGGGCTACGAGGAAGAAACTCCTCAGTAAATAGGGGAAGTGGAGGCAACAGAAAATTCTTCCCTGGGGACAACGGATAAACATACCCATTGGTGCTAGTCACTACGGCAGGCAGTATAATGGGCCCAAAGATGTCCGCACCCCAATCGCTTGAACCTACACCTCTAGTACCATGCATCGTCACCACTAGCGCCTTCCCTGGCCTCTGCTAATGAACATACTTTCTAAGTAAAAAGGATTTCCTTAGAAGCACAGTCTTAGGCCATCCCAACTGCCCTCCCTCCCCTTATTCCTGAGCACCCCACCCGTGTAGAAATTCTGAAACCCTTCTGGCCAGACATGCCCTCAGGAGCTCTGACTCCCCTCCATCCTTGGGTCGCCTGCCAAGTGACCTCAGGGGCTCATTACTTCCTTCTGTCCTCCAGCCACCTCTTCGACTTGATGTGAGTCTCTGGTCATGAAACACCCCTCACCTTCAGCCCATCGCTTCCTCACCCCTCTGAGCCTCCATTTACTCATCTGCAAAATGGGGCACCAGTCACTGGGCTTCTCCTGACCCGTGGTGACAAACGGGAGCTTTCTTGGGTTGTTGGGGAGTCGGCGGGAGGGGTGGCTGAGGTCTGCCACGGCTCTTTGGAGCTTCTGCTTTTCACTTCTCACATCTCTGGGAAACATGACCATCTCACGCTCAGGTGGTAAGTGGCGGGGGGCAGGTGCAGTGGGAGGGGTGTGGTCGAAGACAGAGTAAGAGCCCGAGGCTGGGAGGAGGCAGCGGGGGTAGCCGCAGGCCTAGTTATTCCTGGTCAGGCTCTCGGATGCTTCAATCCCACCCGGTGACCTACCCAGATGTCTGCGGGCCGCGGGAGTGGATATCAGTCCCTAGTCTTTTCCCAGAGCAGTTGCTGAGTTAGATGAACTGAATCAAAGAAGGACCATGCAATCCCCACCTGTATTCCGGGACTGCAGCCTCCCAGGCCTGCAGGGAGTGGGGGTGCACCTGCTCTCCAAGCCTCCAGCAGAGCCCCCCCATTGGCTGGCGTGGGGTGGTGGGTGGGGGCAGGAGCGGGAGGCGATGAGGGCCATGAACGAGTGGGAGTGAGATCCTCCTTCCTTACAGAAGCTTCTCTGCCAATCTCACAAACCTCCCCTCTATGGAGTGGCTTGTTTGCTGAAAGAGGGTTCTTTCCTCATTTTATGGCTGGTAAATGTCTCTGCAATCACTTCTGGGGGCTGGTCTGGGGGGCAGGGTGGGACTCCAGCCACCTCCCCCATCCACCGTGCTAAGGGGCAGTAAGTCGGGAAATGAGATATAAACGGGGAGTCCACCAGCTTAAAAAGGGGAGATGTGTCTGTACTTGTCACTCAGCCTCTGCTTTTTCAAGTGCGATCATCTTTCAGATGGGGCTGCACCGGCCACTGTCCTTTTCCCTGGGGAGAGTGGGGCACCCCTGCTCCTGACCCCCTCCCCCGCATACACCTGCACCACACCTCCCCCTCCCACACCTGAGCTCTGTGGCTTTGTGAGCACTTAAGGCATAGAATTCACATACTGGGCAAAAATGCGTTGTTTGACCTCAGGCGTTTACCTGGCTTCTTGCTAAAACCCAGGTCCGAGGTCATTTCCGTGGAAATAAAATCCACTCTGACTGTAGAATCATTTGTTCGCTTATTAATTCATTCACTGAATTTGGACTTACTGCTGACAGCATGGGGGTCAGTAGGCCAAGCTAGAGATTAAGAACAGTGAGGGGAGTAAATTGGACACCCACCCAGCCTGCCAAGGGAGAGAAAGGAGGCATTAGACAAAGAACAGGAGGGGCCAGGACACTCACTGCGTGCCAGGCACAGAGGGCTTTATCTCTGGCAGCTCATTTAATTTTTGTGAAAACCCAAACTGGTAGCTTGATTTCTATTATTTCCATTTAGGAAACTGAGGCAGGGGAGGTAAAATGACTTGTCCAAGGTCACGCAGCTCATGCGTAGCAGGGCCTGGATTTGAACCCCAGATTCCTGGTTCCAGAGGCCACACCTGCAACCAGGACCCTGTATACCCCAGTGATATGTTCTTACTGTGAGATGGCTGTGAGAGTGGCAGGTGATGCTCTGAGTGATTCTGGGAAGGGGAGCTGGTTTAGGCTAGAGGTCAGTAAGAGTGTCTCAGGAGACGCCCTTGATGCTGCACTTGGGAAGATGGGGAGGAATCAGAATGGGGAAAAGAATAGGAAGAAGGATATTCAGGAAGAGGGAACGACAGGTGGCAAGGTCCGGGGGCAGCAAGAACTGGGCATATTGAAGGAATGCCAGAAGGTCCCTGTGGCTGGAGCCCAGCACACAAATCATATCCCTTTCTTTAGCAGATACTATAATCATGCACCTTCCACCTGACGGGTAGCAATGCACAAGGGAGGCTATGCCTCAGCAGAGGCAGGTTCCAGCTCTGATGTTTTCCCAGCTATCTGGTTCCACGTGTTCTTCCAGGACCTTGCCGCTCCCCATTTAAGAGGCAGAGCCTGTTTCCTTCTTCTCAGAACCTGGGTAGATTTTGTGGTTGCCTAATGAATAAAATATGGTAGAAGTGATGCTGGGTGGCTTCTGAGTCTAGGTTAAGAGAGATGACATGGCTGGTGATCCTTGTCTCTCTTTCTCTCAAGATGCTTACTCTGGGATCCCAGTCACCATGTTTCGAGGAAGCCCAGGATAACCCATGGGGATAGATAACATGTGGGAAAAAAACCGGCCTTGAGCCAACAGCTTTAGCCATCCACCAGACAGGAGTGAATGAGCTGATTCCAGCCTTCGACATTCTGAGACGTTTGGTGTAACAGTTATGCAGCCATAGGAACTGGGTTACTCTGGTAAATCATGACTTGTCTGGTAAACCTATTCTGGTTTTCAGGAATTGGTTTGGGGGTTGATTTGCAACCCAGTCCTGGCCAGTAAGAAAGAAGGGGGTGTTTACTGAGGTGACTTCTGAGGGAACTTTCCTGATTTTGAAAGAAAATTATGAAGAGGATGCAGTCTTTTTCTGCCTCCAGGTGAAGTTCTGTGAGGAGCTGATGCCCGGGCAATGGCAGCCATTTTGTGACTCTGAGGGAGTGACCTGAACATGGCAGAATGGGGCGAGAAAGAGGAACTTGGTCCTTATGTTAAGAGACACTGATTATGAGAATCTTGAGCCCACCTTACTCCTGTGACATAACAAACTCCCCACTGTTCGAGGCATTTTGAGTTTGACTTTTAGTTACTTTCCAAGTGATATGCCTTCTTTCCCCTCACACCCTGCCTTTCTCCTGACCTGGTTCATCTCTGAGTTGGGGGCAGGGAGAGCTTCAGAAGCTCTGATACACAGAGGAGGCTTTCCTGCCTGTTTACCCTCTAATATCAAGAGCAAGTGGGACCCAGAATGGGAATTCCAGGGGTCAGATGGTGAAGACAGGACAAGAAAGAAAGGACACAAAACCAGAGCAAAGACCAGTGAGGGGTGAGACTGAGAAGATTATTGAGTGAAGACAAGGGTTGTAAGGAAAAAGAAACAGTCCAGAGAACAGTAGGGGCAAAGTGGGAAAGGGTTCAATGTTATTAGACATCTTTGTATCATTTTTTGATCCCTCGCATTGTCCCATGAGGCCACACAGGACAGAGTTTCTGATGCCATTACTTTCTATCTGGGTGATCTTGGACAAATTGCTTAAACACATTGAACCTTAGTTTCCTAATTTGTAAAGTACCCACAGGTGGCAATAATGCCCATCCCAAAGGGTTATTGCACTTAGTCAGGACTCTACTAGTTGTCAATACAGAAACTCAGTTCATACTGGCTTAAGCAAAATAGTGAATTCTTTTGCTCTTGTCCCCGAAAGATGAAGAACTAATGGTTTCAGGCATGGCTGGATCCAGGGCTCAAATGATATCATCAGGATTTAAAAAAAAAAGATTTTATGTATGACAGAGAGGGAGAGAGAGAGAACGAGCAGGGGGAGTGGCAGAGGGAGAGGGAGAGGAAGGCTTCCCCTGAGCAGGCAGCCTGACACAGGACTTGATCCCAGGACCCTGGGATCACAACCTGAGCAGAAGGCAGACAATTAACCGACTGAGCCACCCAGGTGCCCCAGTATCATCAGGATTTGATCTCTCTCTCTGTTTTGTCTCTCTTCCTTCCATTGGCATTACCTTCCACTAAGATTTTCCTTTATGATGTTATGCAGCCCCGTATCCTATCACCGTAGGCTCAAAGAAGACAGTACTTGTTGGTCTGACAGCCATCTCTGGTAGGTCTGGTACCCGGTCCTACACCTGTAGTGTGACCGAGGGCTGGCTTACACTGAGTGGCCAGACCTGGGTCATGGGCGCCCAGCCCTGAATATGGAGATGAATGGAACCAGCGCCACCCTCCCAAGGCTGCCATGGTACGTGTGCGTGGGTATGGGGAGTGGAGGCTTCAAGGGAAACTGAGGATCTGTCATTAGAAGTGGGGTAACTACCAGACAGATAGTTGTAGCTTCTACAGTAAGCGCTCTCGACAGCCTTCATCACCAGCACCCTGGACTTCCTCCTGAGACAAGCGTCTTCCCATAAGACAAACCCTAATCTCCTTTTGCCTCTTCACTAGAAAACTGGTCAAGGGCAAATGACCCTGTAAAAAACAATACAAAACTGTGGCAATATACACAGCATGTGAAATTTACCATTTTAAACATAAACAAATTTTGGTTTTACCGAAGTATAGCAGACACACGATGCTAGTTCCAGGCATACAAAGTAGTGATTGGACAACTCTGTACATTACGCCTCACTCATTGACCAGTTTCACCATTCTTAAGTGTCCGGTTCAGTGGCACTAAGCACACTTGCATTGTGTAACCACCCTCACCACCCAGCTCCAGAACTTTGTATCCTCTCAAACTGAAGTGCGGTGTGCACGGAACTCTAGGTCCCCAGCCCTCTCCTCCCCCGGCCTCCGGCACCCATCATTCTTTCTGCCTCTGTGACTTCGCCTTGCCTAGGGAGAGCATGTAGGTGACATTGTAATGATATTTGTCCTTTTTGTGACGGGCTTATTCACTGAACTTAATGTCCTCCTGTTTCATCCATGTCATAGCATGTGTCAAAATTTTCCTTCCTTCCTTTTTGTTTTTGTTTTTTTTTTTTCAAAAATTTAATTAATTTATTTGAGAGAGAGTGAGATCGAGAGAGGTCACAGAGGCAGAGGGAGAAGAAGACTCCCCGCTGAGTGGGAAGCCCGACCCTGGGCTCGATCTCAGGACGTTGGGATCATGACCTGAGCTGAAAGCAGACACTTAACCACTTAACTGACTGAGCCGCCCAGACATCCCAAAATTTCCTTCCTTTTAAAGCTGGATAATATTCTTTTGTATGTATAGACCCTATTTTATGTATCCAGTGCTCTGTTGATGGACATTGGGTTGTTTCTGGGGTGAACGCGTTACAAGCTGAGCGTGTGCCCACTTCCATTTTCCCAAGCTGCGTGACACCTGAGCCAGCATCTGCCCATCCTCCTGTCCTCCAAGGCTTCAGAAACTGGAGTCATACTGGAATAAAAGTGATAAGGAGAAGGGAAAGAGAATTCATAATTTGTTTTTCTTTTTCTTTTTCTTTCTTTCTTTTTTTTTTTTTTTACATTTTCAGCAAAGGAAACTCATTTTTTAAGAAGTGGGGGAAAGCCCAATTAAGTCTGGTGGCAGCGGCTCACAAAGGAAGCGCAGTTGTCAGAAGGAGGGCTGGGACTTTTCAAAGAGCTTACTGGAACTAAACAGAAATGCTGAACTTTGTTTTGTCTTTCCCCAGAACATGCTCTTTTTGGAATCAAAAGGCTCCGAGGGTGGTGAAAGACTTCAGAGCATGAAATTGCGTTACTGGAAATGGTTTGGGGCTTTTGTTCCTGAGGCCGAGGCCTCGTGAGGGCTGAGTTTAGCAACAAGCCCGGCCCGGCCGCAGAGGGGCACGGAGAGGAAGGGGGCAGCTGGACGTGCCCTCTAGTTTCCCAGCTCCTCAAAAGCACGCTGCAATGCCTCAGGGAGTCATGGTCAGATGCTGCGCTAGGGGAAGGGAGGGCTAAGGCCTCGTCAAATGCATCAAATGGATATTAAAAAATACACCGTCTAGACCCGCAAGGAGAGCAGCAGCAGAGTAGAAAGAAGTGGGTCGGAGACTGCAGGTTTGCGACCCCCCTGCAACCCTCTAAGATCTTTAAATGCCGCCGAATGACCACAACTGCCTTCTAAATAGCATCCTTGCCTGGTTTTGGAAAAGGCAAGTCAGAGCCCAACACTCCTTCCTTTCAGATCCTTCTGTGGCTCACCATTGCCCTTGAACTGGAGTCAAACTCTTCGACTATAGCTCCTCCAAGGAAATCTACCCTCTCTTGTCTCTTGGTTTTGCATAGGCCATTCCATGTGCTCGATGCACACTTTTTGTTCCCTCTTTGCCCAACAACACTGAACATTCTTTTGGTTTCAGCACAGACATCATTGGCAAGGGGACTTTCCGCTGCATCCCGCCTCCAGTCTCCTGGGCTATTCTCATTAGAGAGGTATCGCATTGCTGTATTCACGCCTTCATTTGTCTCCCATCAGCGTTCCTCAGCCTTGGCAATATCGACATTTGGGGTTGGGTAATCATTTTCTCTGGGCTGTCTTGTGCACTGTAGGACCCCAGAGGCATCGACCCACTAGACGCCAGTAGCATCACCCTGCCACCTATTATGGAAACCGTAAATGTTTCCAGACATTCCTGGAGGTCATTCCTGGGGACACTGATGATCAAGATCAGAGAAGAGTCTTGTTACTGCTGTGTCCACACTCAGTATACCCTTGTTGGGTGAATAACGAACGAACATGCACAGCATTGGGCTCACGGAGGCTGTTGCTCTTCTTCAGGGAAGCTCTGAGTCTTGGTGGACACTGCTCTATGTTGGGTGAACAGAGAGGTCACTGGGGTGACCTCCTTGAGGTGCTCTGAGAAGCAAACATGCAGGGCAGCTGGGGCTGGTCCAGTTTCAAGAACGGTTTAGTCCGTAGCTCTAGGTGTTTGCCTGGGGGAAGTGGCTCTCATAGTTGGAGACCTGTGATGTCTACCGTAAGAGCCACTAGCCTCTTTCACAATTTTTAGTAGGAATTACATATTGAAATAGTAATATTCTGCATATGTTGGGTTAAATAGATTATTAAGTTCAACCGCTTCTTTTCATTCTTCATCTGGCTCTTGGAAAACTCTTAGTGGTAGAGATGACTCTCACCTGTGGCTAAGGCTCTGTTTCAATCAGACAGTGCTGACCTACAGCTGAGGTCCACAGACCATGGCCCCGCCGTCTGTTTTCTTAGCTCCCGGGAACTAGAAATGGTTCTTCACTTTTTCGAATGGTTGAAAAAAAACTAAGGGAGGCTATTTTGTGACAAGAACATTAAATGAAATTTAAATTTCAGCATCCACGAGTGAAGTTTTATTGGCACACCGCCGTGTACATTTGCTTCTGTACTGTCTGGGGCTGCTTTGGCGCTATAAGGGCAGATGTGAACAGACGCCACAGAGACCACACGGTGCCCAATGCTGAAAATATTCACTACCCGGGCCCTAATGGAAAACGTTTGCTGACCCTCACTCTAAAGCGTGCGCTACCAAGGGGGACAATATCGTGAATGTAGAAAAACAATCTTAGAGATTGGGATGGTTTGTAGCTCTGCAAAAGCCGTGGAACAGACATACTCATACGGCGTATCTGTGGTAGGGAGATGTCTTGGGAGGAGGGTAATTAGAACAAAAGGTTCCTCAGGAGGCAGTCAGTGAAAAAAGTTTGAGCAACTCTTTTTTTTTTTTTTAAGATTTATTTATTTATTAAACATTTTAAAAATTTATTTTTTTGATAGAGCGTGTGGGGGGAAAGGCAGAGGAAGAGGGAGAGAGAGAATCCCAAACAGACTCAATCCCACGACTCTGAGATCGTGACCTGAGCCAAAATCAGGAGTTGGATGCTTAACTGACTGAGCTACTCAAGTGCCTCTGAGCAACCCTTCTATAGAGGACATTGTTTTATCCACATTGTAATTCATGATCCACCGAGATGCTCCCGGTTCTAAAATTCTAATTTACTCATGGAGAAGAGAAAAGAAGCTAACATTCAGTGTGTTCTGTTGGAGGCCCTTCACTCTATCTACACAACCTTACTAATCTCACTAACCCTCCTCCCACTTCTGTGAGATATGCCTTTTATTATCTGATTGTTATAGAGAAGGAAGTTGAGGACCGGAAAGACAAAGTAATTACTTCTATCTTGACACAACTCACTGCAACCTTGTTTACAGAAAGAAATATAAAACCATAGATTTAAATCAGTTGAGAGTTACGTTCAGTTATTAGGAATAGAGACCTGAGTAAAATAAAGGAAACAGAGATATATTTATCCCTTGTGTGAAAGAATCCTGAAGATGAGTAACCCAAGGGTGGGATAGAGGCTCTGTGGTCTTCAGGAATTTGGCCCCTTCTGTTTGCTCCGCCACCCTTAATACATAGCTTCTCAGGATGCCTGAGTGGCTCAGTTGGTTAACCCACTGCCTTTGGCTCAGGTCATGATCCTGGAGTTCTAGGATCAAGTCCCACATTAGGCTCCCAGGTCCACGGGGAGTCTGCTTCTCCCTCTGACCTTCTCCCCTCTCATGCTCTCTCTTTCTCTCTCAAATAATAAAATCTTTAAAAAAAAATATGTAGCTTCTGAACAATTCACCCGATGACCCACTATGGCTGCTGAAGCTCCGGCCATCACATTTGCATTCCAGGCAGCAGACAGGAGACAGAAGATGCAAAGGGACTTCCATAAAACATTTTCTGCATTACAATGTGCTAAATACTGTGCTAGGTATTAGGAGCACTGGAGTGAATGAAATAGATACTCCTGTGTTCCTTCAATAATCACTAACAATATAAAGTCTAACCTGATGGTTTTCAGTCTGGTGAGAGTCACCTTCACCCCTCCTGGGTCACCACAGTACATCTTACTAGTCTCCCAGGTTCACCCTTGCCTAGCCATACCCCAGGCTATTCACACAGCAACGAAAGAGGTCTTTTAAAAACAATATAAGTCATTGCTTGTATGCCGCTCCAACCCTCCTGTGGCTCTCATTTCACCCAAAATAAAAGCCAAAGACCTCAGAGCAGTCCTATGCCCCCCCATACTACTTCCTCTCCAGCAAGTGTGCTTTCTCTTCCACTCCTCTCCACTATCCCTTCTTGCCCTCTCCAGGCCCACTGCCTCTGACTAGTCCTGGAACAGTCACAGCCCACCACAGGGCCTTTGCACTAGCTGTTCTATTTGCCTGGATAAGTCCCCCAAATATCTGCCTGGCTTGTTCCTACTCTAGCTTCAGGTTTCTGTTCCTGTCATCTCCCCAGAGAAGACTTTGTTGAACACTCCCACACCCTCATTATCCACTCTAGTCGTCCTGTCTCCCACCTCCCCCAGACACCACCAACAAGTCTTTCAGGCTTGGGGACATCAGGAATACCTGTGTTCTCACTGTGAGAGCTTCAATTCCTAAAATTGAGCTTTACACAGAGCAACCTTGTGCTTATATATGTGAAATGAACCACAAGTTTTCAAGGTCCAGTCTTTGCTGGTGCCATTAAACTTATTTACTAAGAGAGTTGCAGCCTTCCCTGCCAAGTGGGAGAGTCAGCCTTATTGGCAATGGCAGACCCCAAGCCAGAGGAGACTTTATTCTTTGGTTGGCTTTTATTTTTTTTTTCTGCCTGTAGCTTCCATTTGCTTTCAGATCCGTGAGTATCTTAGGACCAGAACGTCCTCCCCTTCTCACTCTGCCCGCTGGAATTGCAGTAGTCTCCCCGATCCACGGTCTCACTTTCCATAGCTTTAGTGATCTGTGGTCAGGTGGGTCTGGAAGCAGGTGACCTCTTCTGACTTATTATTAGAAGGTCAAGAGCAGCCTCACGCTACGTCACAACCCCTACGTCATTCGGCTCACTTCATCTCATCACGTGGGCATCATCTCCCTCAGCACAAGGGTGAGTACCACCCAATAAGATATTTTGAGAAAGACCACTTGCACATGGCTTTCATTACAGTGTATTGCTACTCTTGTTCAATTATTATTGTTTCAGCTCTTACGCTGCCTAATTTATAAGTTGAACTTTATCAAAGGTACCTACATATAGGAAAAACCAGTGTATATAGGATTGGGTCTCATCCGCGGTTCAGTGGGGTGTATCGCCTGCGGATAAGCGGGGAGGGACTGCTGTATTCGGATTGTTTCTGTCGTGATGACTTCACTGATGGCTGGTGTCTAAGGCTAAACGGAACATTTGGCTGCCAGGATGTTCTACCTTAGAGTTTCTCACTCACGACCCTGGTAATAGCTGGGGCTGGCGGATCCTCTGTGGCGGGGTGTCCCCTGGGCACTGCAGGCTGGTAGGCTGGTCGCAGCATCCTTGGCCTCCGTCTCCTACATGCCAGTAGCACAGCTGTGCTATGATGACAAAGAGTCTGCGGACACTGCCGGATGTCCCCCGGGGAGCAAAATCATCTCTGGGCGAGAAGCACTGCTCTTTGTAATCACGGATCTCCCGGGTCAGGGAGGTGGGAGAGGTCTGGGTGGAGCTCGCCCAGCGCACCCGGACCCTCAGGAAGGCACCCACCGGCCAGGCGCGGCCCTGAGGGAGGCCTCGTCTTCTGAACACAACGACTTCTGTCCCAGGTAATCTGGAGGACGAGTGATGACAATCCAGGTTTCAGCCCACGCGGTACAATCGAGGTTTACCAAGTGCTGCGGCGCCACTGAATTGTTCCTAAGGAAGAAAGGCAGGGCTGTCCCCGACGTCACCAAAACATGCCTGAAGAACCACATTGTAGAGCTCTAAGATGTCAGCACGGAAACAGTAAATCGACAGCAGGTCTGAAGGAGCCCGCGCAGGCGGGGCACACGCGCTCGTCGCCCCGTCCGGGAACCGCACAGAGCCGCGTTCACCGCCGGGAACTACCGCAGGCTGAGCGCGCGAGCCCCGGGGTGACTCGTCGTCCTACAACCACGCGGGGTTCTTACCTGACTTCCTTGGTTACGCCTGTCACGAACCTACCCAAACCCTGCTTTACCCAAAGGCACTGGCTCAGAAGACGGGAACGTTAACCGCGAGGTCAAACACAGGGAAGAGCAGAAGGAGCGCGGAGCCCCCCGGGCCCGCCCCGCTCTCCTCCCGGCCTCCGGCCTCCTCGCGGTCCACATCCAGGGGGCAGACACGCCCGCGCCTGCGCTGCACGGCGCCGGACCTCCATTCCCAGGGAAGAAATCCTATTGGCTCTGCCTGGATCACATGCTCACCTCTGAACCAATGGTGAGCCCAGAAAATAAGCCACTCTGATTGGTCGGGCCTGAGTCGCGCGTCCCGAAGTCGGGTCTGTTGTGCAAATACGGAGAACCGGGGCGGGGGCTGGGGGGCTGGGGGGCTGCGCGCCGGCCGCCGAGAAGTAACAGCTGCTCCCCTCAGAACCAGGATGTGGTCCAGGTATGAATTAATTCTCCTTCTGGAACGTGAATCCACCGTTGCCATACATGTGAATGTTTTGAAACAAATACTTGGAAAAACAACAACAACAACAAAACAAAACAAACGGAAAATTTCATAATCTTACACGGAAGGGGTCGTTATCTCCATTTTGCAGGTGAAGAAACGGGGGCTGGGAGAACCTTAGAAGGTGCCTGGAGCTTCGTGGAGGCCGTCCTGCCTGCCTGCCAGTCTTCGTCTTTCAGTACTTCCCGCGGGTCTCGGATTTGTGCCCGAGCAACACCCGCATCCCGGCCCCGGCGCCTGGCCCCTGGGGCCCGGGTCTACCTGGAGAGGCTGAGGGCAGGGCTTCCTGGAGCAGGTGCTCCCTCCCCGGCACCCGCAGGACGGCCCTGGGGGCCCGTGCTGACATCGGGTCCGGGCAAGGACGCGGCGCCGGGTCTGGAAGCCGGAAGGCCTCCACCTTCGAGGAACCCCGCACGCCCCCAGGGTCCGGAGCACGTGGTGACGCCCCGCAGACCGGGCCACGTGCAGTCCCACCGGACCCAGAGACTCTGGCTCAGGGGCGGGAAATGGACCCTCACGGCATTAGGGAGGCACCAAAGCGTGGGAGGGGAGTGGGAGAGCCTCTGGGTCAGCGCTGTGGTTGGGAACCTGATGCTGGCTCTGGTATGGGCGGTGGTTCGCGGGAGGGCGTTGGTTAGTGAGCGCCCACCGTGTGCCAGGCCCCGTTCTAGGCATCGGGGACACAGAAGTGAACAAAACAAAGTGTCTGGCTTCCTGGAGCTTGCATTCTAGTAGGGACACACACAGTAATCCAATACACAAGAAAACAGGTTCAATCTGAGACTCTGATTCAGTAAGGGCTAAGCAGAAAAATATCCCAGGGGCAGGGCAGAGAGGATGCTGGGGGCGGGTGCTATTTTAGCCTAAGGCATAATCCAAGACAGAGATGATGGAAGCCTGGCCTGGGCTTGGAGGGTGGCAGAGAATTTCGTTTTGTTTGCCCATAGCGGCATGTGTTAAATAGTGGCTTGTATGTGTGTGTGTGTGTGTGTGTGTGTGTGTGTGGGGGGGGGGTGTTCAGGCTGGCAGTCTCTGGGCTCTGGCCTCCCATGCCCACATTGCCTTTGCTCCGGAGCAGCTGTCGAGCCGATATAAACATTTAAAAGTGGATGTAGCTTGGCTTTCATTCAGCATGTAAATAGTTGTCAGATCTTCAATTTTGAAAGGACTGGTTCCCCGTGATTTGTATAAGTTTGGGAGCAGAGATGAGACCGCACGCACAGAAAACCAGCTCTCTCCACGTGAGGAACAGGCCTGGCTTTCAAAGATACAAACCTTTCAGATGGGAATTAATTTTGAAGGTGGAGAGGAGCTAAAAGGAATGAGGATAACCAAGAAAGAGCAAACGTGTCCTGCTTGCAACCACGCAGCTTCCCCATAGGAAAGTAGAAATGCTCAGAAATGGAGATGCGATGCTTTCGAATTCTTAGATTAAAAATGCAGCTTGATTTTAATTCTTCTGTTTTCCCCTGTCTTCCAGATATTTAGCATTAAGCACATTTTCTTAGGGGACTGGCTCCAACAACGTATTCTTCTCTGAAATTAGACTTTAGGGGTACTAGCCTAAGTACTTGAATTCTAGGAAAACCAACAGACTCAGCATATCATTTATTTATTTCCCCCATCACACAGATGAAGATGAAAGAGACAGTAAAGAAAGCTGTTGAGGAAAGAGGTGGGCAGTTGGCACCTGTTCCGGGCAGGATAATGAATGGGATCATCTTTTCCAATGGTGGTTTGGCAGGATCTGGTAAAACTTAAAATAAGCTTACCCTTCAAACTGAGCGATGACTTTCAGGAATCGTGTCCCAGAAACCTCTGACATAACTGAGCAGAGACGGTGAAGTAAGGATGTGTCCTGGCTTGGTTTCGTATGCATGTACACCTTATATTACATCAGTATCAAATAACCCGCAATTGATTTAAAAAATTACATTAAAAAATAACTATATTTCTCAGCCACAGAAGATTTTGTAGCTGTTTAAAAATAGAGTAGACCTCAGCCAGGTGGTCCGGGTCAATCTCGACCCCAGTGAATCATGCTGAGAGTGTGTAGTTTTGATGTCATGGCTTTTGATGTCATGCTGAGAGGGACGCTTCACCTTTGGGGTCGTCCTACCCCAAACCCATCACCCCTGTGTAAGCGTGAGGGAAACATCAGACAAATTCCAAGAAGGGCATTCTACAAAATACCTTACCAGTCCCCCTCCAAACTCTCAAGATCATCAAAAACAAGGAAAGTCTGAGAGACTGTCCCAGCCAAGAGGAGCCTAAGAAGACAGGATGAGAAAGTGCCATGTGGGACTTTCTGGGATCCTGGGCCAGGAAAAGGACATGTGGGGAAAACTGGACAAATCTGAACAATATATCAGTATTGGCTTATCAATTATAGCTGGTGGACCACACTACCGTAAGTCGCTAACAGCAGAAGAAACTGCGTGTGGTATATACCTCTGTACTATAATCCTTTTTTTTTTTTTTAAAGGCTTTATTTATTTGACACAGAGAGACACAGGGAGAGAGGGGACACAAGCAGGGGGAGTGGGAGATGGAGAAGCAGTCTTCCCACTGAGCAGGGAGCCTGATGCAGGGCTTGATCCCAGGACCCCAGTATCATGACCAGAGCCAAAGGCAGACACTTAACGACTGAGCCACACAGACACCCCTATCTCTGTACTATATTTGCAATTTTTCTGTAAATCTAAAACTGTTCTTAAAAAATAATGCCTATTCCAAAAAATGAAGTAGAAATTTATAGGTGGACGTAAAGATTGTTCGTATAGGTGGGCGTAAAGATTGTTCGAGAAGTATGATTGCGTGTTTATGTAAGTATGAAACAGTCTGAAAAGATGTTCCCCCTTGCCCCATAAGTGGTTATTTTGAGTTTGGGGCTAAAACATGTAGTGGGAGGGAATCTTTTACACTTCGGTAATATTTGGGGATTTTTACTCTGCACATGTAAGATTTTCACAATGTAAAGTTCAGTAAAGACATTTCAAACAAACACGCACACACAGGGTGGAAAATATACTTTGTGATGTGCAGGAGAAGGCAAGAAGACAAGTTCAAGTAGCTTGCTCTAATTTCATCTTGCATAAATAGACTTTTAAATTAACCTCTCTCTTTTTTTTTTTTTTAAAGATTTTTATTTATTTATTTGACAGAGATCAGAAGTAGGCAGAGAGGAAGGCAGAGAGAGAGGAGGAAGCAGGCTCCCCGCGGAGCAGAAAGCCCGATGCGGGGCTTGATCCCAGGACCCTGGGATCATGACCTGAGCCGAAGGCAGAGGCTTTAACCCACTGAGCCACCCAGGTGCCCCTAAATTAACCTCTCTTGATTCATAATTCAGAGTCAGAGCGTGAAAAAATTAGAATTCCCTACAGGTTTCGGGGGACATCCAAATGGTCTTGTTTCTAGAATGTTTGATCTGGATGAGCGTCTGTCCGGCTCTCTGAGGGCCTGCCGTTGAGCCGGCCCTCGCTCGGTGGCCGGCCCTGGGGAGCACTCCATGTGCTCTCTCATTTAGCCCTCAGCATAAAAATCCTCTGAGGTAGGTTATGTCATCACCGCCCTTTGAAATGTGAGGCCCAGACAGGGAAGGTCACTTGTCACGCAGCCAGGAAGGGAAGGTTCTGGTCTGATCCACAGCTGTGTGACGGGGCGGGGGGGGGCTGCTTAACCACTTACCCTTGACTCCTCACAGCAGAGGCATGACAAAGTCTGCTGCTCGCCTGAACATGAACTCCCCTCCCGGTCCCCTCAGATGAGGTCCCCGTTCAACAAGATGGTTCCAATGAGCTTGAATCTCCACTGCCATTGTTTATCTTTCTAGGGGGATATTTTGGTCCCATAACCAGGTGCACGTGGCATTTTGGTAACAATCAAAAAGTCCAAGAGTGCGTGAAAACGCAACATATGTTGGCGAAGTTTGGGCCGTATGGAAAGTATACGTTCATCATCAGTGTTTATGTTTTACTTATTTATTTTTCCTGAAATCCCATCAAAATAAAAATCAACCATGTTGCCCCGCAGCCCTTTCTATGTGTGGGAGGCGCCCTGGACATCATTTCCTGTTAGGGGGACAGACAGCAGCAAAATGGGACTGTGGCAGTGACCTTTTCTCTTTCCTTCACAGATGCCCTTTGCGGGGTTGGGGGGTGCGTGGGGCACAAAGACAGCTGATCTGAGCACTCAGTGTCAGCATTGGGGGAATTCCTTTGGAAAGCATGTTGCCAAGTTGTCATGCTTAAACCTTGACTTTGACTGTCTGCAGTCATGCTCCTTAATTTGCTTCTGCATAGCCCTGTCCCCTTCAGACCCTGTCAGGCCTGCCATGTGCAAATAGACACATAGTGAGTGATGCCATGTTTGTCCTTCAAAGTCCTTCAAAGTCCCCCTGCCAGCAGGGCACAGTGACCTTCAGATAAGATCTTTCCTTTGGACTTGCAATGGGGTGAAGACTTCATACCTTGACTCCCTCCCACCAAAGTTCCTCTGACGAAGGGGGCTCCAAATGCTTCCGAATGGGGGTTGGGAGAGTTTGCCATGTAATCAGTGGCCTGCTCCTTGGTGGCCAGTGTGAAATGTGACATGATTCTCTCGCAAGAAACAGGGAGCTGCTTTCCTCTAGTGCCCTCCCCAGCGAAGACCCGAATTCACATTAAACACATTTCTGGGAGGTGGGGCTCCCCCCCCCTTTTTTCCTTCTCCCATTTTTATTGTTGCATTTCATCTGATGCGAAGGTTTCTAGTAGAGAAGTAATTTAGAGCATCGTGGCATTTCCTTTCTTAATTAATTCCAACTGGGGCTGCGTCTAGAGGAAGCATCGAAGTTGATGGCTTCATCACCGTGCGGGCTCTTCCTGCTGCATTTGTAAACACCAGCCCGGCCACAGAGTGAGGCCAGGCTCTGGTTTGAATTAAAACCCAGGCTAAAGGATCAACCCAGCTGTGCTTTCCTGTAAGCTCTGTCAGTTTTCCAAAGCTTGTTAACATGCTAATATAAAAGGAAATAGGACGGACTTCAAGGAATTTACAACTGGTCTTAAACTTCAAAGACAGAGTTACATGGATGCAACAGACACACAGCCAATCTGTCTCTCCATCCCCTCCCTGCTCAAGCACAACCCAACACAAAACAAAAAACCTCCAAACTAATACAAGTTCATGTACCATCCCAGAGATGGCTCTGGAGGGCTGTCGGGTTGAAACATTGTGGCCAAGATCCGTGATGTCACACGCCTGGTTACAACATGAGGTTTTTGGTGCATTGTGAAACGTGGGGCAAAATTAGTAGGTCTGATTGGAGACATGATAAATACTTCTCCAGCCCTCAAGAGAGTGACGCCAACCCAGCCTAAAAGGTCGGCTCCCTTGTTCTTCCCCAGAGCAGGGCTGGCCAGGTGGGTTGGGTGGGAAGGGAGGACCCGGCCATCCTCACCTGCCACCTCCCCCGTCTAACCTGACAACAGGGGCTTGTGATGAACGCAGCAGGGAGAGGCTGGGGCATGTTCCTCTGCAAATGGTGATTCATTTTCCAAGCTGTCTCTTGGAGATTTTGACAACAAATAGAAAGGCACATTTTTTTTTTTTTTAATTTCTTTAATGTCTTTTCAGTGTTCTTCTTTTTCCAATGAGTATTAGCAGGTCGTACTTATCTCAGTCTGCTGGATGTGGTTGCCAAAACCCAGTCCAAACTTTCTGGTTAACTTCCTCTGAACATTTCCAAATTGGATCCCAAATAGTGAAGACAAGTTTCCCATCCACGATGAGGCTCACGGCTGCGGCTGTGAGCCCTTCACTCCTCAGGCTCCTTCATGGCTGACCCCGGGAAGTGTTACTTAAATGCACACGCCCTTGTGGACCCACTTAGGTTGTCTCAGAATTGCTGCTTTGCCAGCTGCTTTCATATTGTCTGCGCTCTGGATATAATATAACTGTATCACATGGGCAAGCTTGCTCAATCTCAGTCCTGTTGACGATATGGGCGGGAGAATCCTTTGCTGTGTGGCCATCCTGTATATTACAGGATGCGTAGCCACGCCCCCGACCTCTACCCACGAGAAGCCAGTAGTACAACCCACGTTCCCACCACCTCTCGAGTCATGACAATAGAAAACGTTTCCAGCAATTGCCGAGCATCCCCTGGGAGAAGAGTTACCAGATAAAATACATGATGTCTGGTTAAATTTGAATTTCAGATAAACAATGAATACTTTTATCTCTATTATACCCTGTGCACTATTGGGAACATGCCTAGAAATTATATTTTGTTTATCCGAAATGCAAATTCAACTGAGTATCCTATATTTTTGTTTGCTAAATATGGCAGTCCTACCTGGAAGGCAATAACCACCTCCCACCGCCCGAGAGACCCACTGACTTAGGGGAAAACATGTGAGAGTAATTGCATCTGGTCTCTGGTTCGCGCCATTCTTGGCCATGTTATCCCAGGAAAACCATTTACATTCTTGGAACCTTCCTCTCTTCAGTGAAAAGTGGGGTCATGAAGTCTGACCCCATCTCATTATTAAGAAGATTCAATGAGACAAAGTTTACCGGGCAGGTGAGTGCCGGAACCCACTCAGACCAGCGCTGTCACTAAAGCCCAGCTCCCCTGGGACCATCCCTCCCCCGGTGGCACTGAGCCAGCCCACCTAGGCTTGGCAATCAGAGAATCATAACCCTCCAGGCACACAGATTGGCTCATGGAACACCATGTGACCTGAATGGAGCCCAGGGGAGGCACCAGGTTCCCCCCCACCCACCAAGGGACTTTTCAGAGCTGAACCTGAACCTGCAGGCTGCTAGCCTCTTCCCTGGGGGAGTTGGCCCCGGGGGAGCTGACAGACTCAAGTGGAGCTGAGGGAAAGCCTATCTCCACCTCTGGACTTTTCAGTGTTTAAACCAATACCACCTCGGTGAGATGGAGTTTCTGTCACGCCCAGCCAAAGAGGCCCGGCGGACTCCACCTGCGAAAGGGCTCTGGCGTGCCGCGCCCACCCTGAGCGGTCAGTAAATGTTAGGTATTATTATTAATGTGATGGCTATTGCCTCCTCAACAGAACAGTACTGCCTTTTTTTGTTTGTTTGTTTGAGAGAGAGTGAGAGAGCGTGTCTCTGGACAGGGGAGGAGGGGCAGAGGGAGAGAGAGAATCTTAAGCGGACTCCATGCCTAGCCAGGAGCGGGAGGTGGGGCTTGATCCCAGGACCCTGAGATCATGCCCACCCACCCCTGCCCCCTTAACCCACCGAGGCACCCAGGCGCCCCCGCCGAACGGTAGTGTCTGCGTCCGGAGGCCACCTCTTCTCTTCCAGGGGCTTTCTGGTGGGTGTGCCTGGCCCCTGGAGGGCTGGAAGCAGAATGGACAGATAGGTGGATAAATGAACAAACCGGGGTGCATTGTGGAAAGTAAAGTATTTACTTACATGCTATCCAAGCTCCTCCTTGAGATGCTTTTCATGAGCGCCCCGCTGCTGTGGTTGCTGCCTTTTCTGCCTTCACTGGGCCCTCCCCGCGCACGGACTTAGCTCGTGTGCATGATTTATGCCGGCTGGTTATCACTTTCTCCCTTTCTGGTCCCCCGTTTGGATCACCCTCTCCGGAATCTTCTCATGGCTCACTCCTTACAACTCAGGTCTCCACTCAGGGGCCACCCCCTCTGAGAAGCCTTCCTTCCTCACCCTTGGCAGTCCCCCTTCCTCTCAGCGCCCTTGCTTTATTTCATTCGTGGCCACTATCGCCATCCCAAAGTAGCGCCCTGTTTGCTCACTGCCGATCCCTCCCACACTCCCACCAGGTAAGCTCCATAATGATGCGATCCTTTGCCACTGCCCCCAGTCCCTAGAAATCCCATCTGCAGGGTAAATGCTTGATAAACACCTTGTTAAACAAATACAAGAGTTATTTACATTTCTGGCTTCCTCTGTGAACTGAGAATCCCTGGAGGGCAGGTGACTGTCTTACTCATTTTGAACCCCCCAGGGTCCAGGAGGCACTGAATGAGGCCTCAGTGCACCAGTGTCCAATGAATGAATGATTCTTAGGGCTGTGCTAGTCCCTGAGGGCAACCAAAAGATCTGGGTGGGGCTCCATTTCGCAGCCTCCTGGGCACGCCTGCTGAGTGGCCTCCTGTTTCCGCAGCCGCGAAGGCCGGATGGGAGGTGGGGTGGGCATCGTCTTCGAAGCCGGGCAGGGCAGAACTGGAGCGTGGCTGGGTCTGCTGTTTTCTCACAGTGTGATCCCCGGGTTCAGATGCTCCTCTGCAAAGTGGGACGAACCTGGAATGGGGTTGAGGGATGGTGAGAATTGCTCCGGCAAAGCGCACACCATACTTAGAAGGACCCAGCCAGGCTAGCACGGGGTGGCATGGACCAATTTGTTTCCATTTACCTATGCATCTCTGCCTGCGTCCTTTTGTCACTCAAGAGGAGGCAACTTGCCTCCTTTAGAATAAAAGAAGGTTCCCTGTGGCAGGTCACACAGCTAGCCAGAATTTTCTGATTGAGTCCTGGAGCTAAAACCCTCAGTTTTCCTCCTTCCTCCCTTCCCACCCTTGTTAAGTCCCGGCTCCCACCCTGGGCCATCGTTCCTAGTGACATCCTCAGGGCCTTTCCCCGCCCCCCACCTGGGTGGGTGTGTTGTAGTCTAGACAGAAAAAAATGACAAAGTCGCTCATAAACCGAGCTGTTTTTCACACTGTTCTGTCTCTGACAGGCTGTTGGAAGAGTTGGGAGGGAGAGGTGCTACTGTTATACTTTTGTTATTCGGCGCTAATTAGAAGAAAGCCAAGCGCTGGAACGGAGAACATTGTTTCCATAGGAATCCAGATTAAAAGTCTTCTGATTCCCTGGTGCTGCATTTCGAACAAAATATTTTGCTTTGCTCTTAAAGGATAAAAATTACCTGCGTGATTGAAGAGCACAGATATGCTATCGTTTTTGTAATAATTAAATTCTGTATTCTGAGTGTTTCAAGGCATCTGACCAGATACCTTGTAGCAATAGTAACGAGGATGCCTGGTGAGTTTGCCGTGTGGGAAAGTGCACTTTTGATCAACAGAAAGGCACATTGTATGTCCACAGACTGAACAGGAGAGGTAAAGGGGAATTTCCTCCCCTTCGGGGGAGGCCGGATGCTGTAGGAAAGAGCTTTAGAGCAGGGCTGCAGGGAACACTTTCTCTCCAAAATGCACTGTATGCTGGTGGTGAGACCCAGTTGGCACGTCCCGGTGACAAAGCTCCGGTGTTAGCTGTGGCTGTCACAACATCTCATGGAATCATCACCATAGCTCATGGGATGGGCTCTCATTACTGTTCCCATTTCTACAGAGGGGGAAAGAGAGGCTCAGAGAGATTAAGTCATGCACCCAAAGTCACACAGTAGGGAAATGGTGATACTGGGATTGGATCCCAGCACACTGGGGCTGTGGTGCTCATGCCTTAAGGATGCTTGATCCGGGAGCATTTTTACTGCCCAGCTGTCCAGGTGAGGGCATGGAGAGGCAGGAGGTCCCATTCAGCAGGATGTGCCTGGTGGGAAAGGGTGGAGGCATGACTGTGTGGCCTCCTGGCTCCAGGAAGAAGGAGGTGCAGAGAACGGAAGGGACACGTGTGTCGTGGGGGCTCTGGGTCACAAGCCTGGCTGGGAAGCCCAGCCTGGCTTTCCAGTGGGGTGAGTGGGGCCAGGGCCAGTGTCACTGCTCTGGGCCTCATTCTCCTCCCCAGTAAAGTGAGGATGATAACAGGTCCTTCCGAGAAGTGGAATTTGGGAGTTAAAGGAGATAATCCTTGTCACGTGCTGCATGACATGCCAGCCCCCAGGACACCCCAGTTAAAAGCTGACTGTTATGACCACCGTGATGATTACTCTGATTCTAAAGCCAATCCGCTTTCCGGGTGCCAGGATGCTGCCGGAGACCACGCTTCGGACCAAAGTGGATCTTCCGGAAGAAGCAAGTAGCCCGGTCCTGGTTTCCATTCCTCCCTCACGGACAGGCATGGCACTGGGCTCTGGGACAAACAGCAGTGACTCTCGCTGAGTTCCTGAGTCTTACGTGTACAAGGATAGCTATCAGAGAGGTGGATGAGAGGACGAAGCCCTCCGAGGGCACGTGGATTCTGCCCACCTCCCTCTCAAGAGACCCACGTTAAGGGACATTGTTGGCTCATTTTTGTACAAAATGCTTTCACTTCCAGACTCTAGGGCCATCTTCATTGCTCCTGTCTGAGCTACACGGCAGGCTGAGCAACCCTCATTTGTTCCCATTTGACAGATGAGAAAACAGAGGTCCACGGAAGTTGAGATGATTTCCCAAGGCCAGGGAGCTAATTATGTGTGGAATCCGGGTCTCAGCTCTGTGCTCATTGCCACCACATCCCCTCTGGCCTCCTCATACCCAGTGAGGTGATAATTCTGGTCATGTTGTCAATGGCAGGGTCTCATAAGGGCTGGTTGTTCCATGCTGGTAATGAGAAAAACGGGCTGGTGGCCCTCCAACTACTATTTCATGGTAGCCTCCTGAAGTTCTGGCTGGACGGAAGGCTCTGGTCATTCCTCGTGAGAACCACCCAGTGCATCAACCAATAAATGCCAAACGAATAACTTGGTGTGCCTGGGAGGGAGATAAGACCCACCCACACCTCCCAGGACTTCTGGTTGTGGCGGCATTATCAGGAACGTACTGAGCACCTACTGTGTGCCGGGGACCGTGACGTCCTATCCTTCACTCTTCGCCAGACTGGGAATTCGCTTAATTCAACGGCATTTCTAGATCTAGGAAAGGAGGGCACGTAAGCCTGGAGCACCTTCCAGGGCTGCCAGATGGAATCCGGGACACATGCGATTTGGAGTATCTGATAGGAAAAAGAGTTATTCATTATTTCTCTGAAACTCGTATTTAACTGGATGTTCTTATTCTTATTTGCTAAATCTGGCAGCTGTACTACCATCACACAGGGCGTCAGGATCAAATCAGACGATGTGCCTCCCAAGCTCCATTTTTTACTGTTGTGATATCCCATCCCATCTGCTCCTGGAGACTGGGGGGAATGGAGGGTCAGCCCAAGATCAACTGAGGTTATAGATGGATTCAAGGAAGAAACGTTCTTGTCAAAGCTCCTGCCAGTTCCTGGGTGTGGAGACCCATGGGAGAGGCCATGGCATTGGAAAGGAAGTTCTCAAAATTTTCTTTGTACAGACCGAGGTCTGTTTTGGGATGGTGATGGGGATTGGGACTGTTTGGCAAAATAAAGGAAGGGGATTAGGGTTTCATGTGTTGGATGCTAAGGTAAGAGGGAAACAAAGGAAGGGAGAAAATGGGTCAAATTCCAGGATCTGGGGGAGGAAATCCCCAGTGGCAGGGCTGGTGGAGAAACTGTTGAGAATGTGGGGTCTGCATCAGGGCCAAGTTGTCCCCTGCTGGGTACTGTAGCATCTGCTTGACCTTGTACTCAACCATCACTTCCAACCAGGTATCAGCTCTCTACTTTTCCAGGGGGAATCGATGGGCCTGACCACCCCTGGAATAAGCTTGTATCCCAGGTCTGGTCAATGAGCATAGTCTGTACCTGTAGCTGCAGCAACTGGTTTAAGGGCAGACATACGACCTGAGTCAGTTTAATGTGATCCAATGAGTGACAGCCCTGGAATTTTGGCGGGGTCTATTGGGAAGAAAGCATTCTCTTTTGGATTCTTTAGGCAGCGTGCACAGAAACCACAGTGGCATAACTAAGGAGGTCAGCAGTCAAGGCTGATGATGCTGCAAAAAACAAAAAAAAACCATCAAGGACCTAGGCCCCTACTCACTCCCTGCTTTTCCATCTATATCCATATGTCTCTTATACTCATGGTTGCAATGTGGCTGCCAGACCTCCAGCAATTGTATTCATACTCGAGGAAAAAACAGAAGGAAGAGTGAAGGGAACGATAGTTGTTAATTTCTATCCCCTTTAAATCTGGAAAAGAAAAAAACAGCTTTCCTGTGGACCCACCTTATAGATATCTCCTTATCTCTTATTGATGAGAGTTAGGTCACATGCAAATCTGAAATGCAAGTGAGTCTGGACAGGTCAATATTTTTAGTTGGGCACATTACTAATCAAAATAAATCAGAGATCTGTTTGCAAAGAAGCTGGAGGAATGGATATTTGGAAGCACATGGCATAGAAGTTAAGCTCGGAATTGTCAGGGGCCTCGACAGGGGGTGGGAGTGGGGGGATACTGACTAAGGGTAAAGCAACCCCAGGGCTGTAGAGCCAAGCCAGGGAGGAGACCACATCTCAGGCATGGGATCACACCAAGCCAGAGAAACCACTAGACATTTTAGCTATTCGAGTCCACAATATCTAAATTGTTGACTCCCCTCACAGTCCCTGAGATGCAAACACTTCTTTCCCATCTGAGGAATCCGGGTCAGGTTTCTATTCCTTGCAGTGCGAGTCCTGCTTGATCCACGTGCTAGGCTATGCCCTTACTCTGTCATGCACGAACCTTGAGTCAAAGTCTCCTAGATGCATAGTGACACTATCACAGGGTGATTCATACAGCAAATTTTGGTGTGTGTGTGTGTATATATATATATATATATATATATATATATATATATATATGTTTTGAAATATTTATGTATTTATTTTAGAGGGGGAGCAGAGGGAGAGAGAGAATCTCAAGCAGACTCCCCACTGAGCATGGAGCCTGACAGGGGCCTCTATCTCACAACCCTGAGTTCATGACCTAAGCCAAAATCAAGAGTTGGGTGTTTAACTGACTGAGCCACCCAGGTACCCCAAATTTTGGTATGTTCTTAATACAACCCATAGTAATAATTGACTCCCTCTACTCAGGCAAATACATTCATTTAAAAAGAAGATTTCCATCACCACTGTAAATGGGAAACCAGCGTTAGTTTCCATACACAGAAGCCAGCCATAAAACTAGAAGAGTGACAAGAGCAGAATTGTTCATCTGTGTACGTCTGAGACCATCTCGCATACCCCTTTGTCATGAGCAGCCCCCTCTGTACCCTCGGCAGCAAATGAGGTGCATCTAGAGGTAGGGAGATAGACAAAAAGTGAGCCTCGTTTTGAGAACACCAAGTGCTTCCACATGGAAGTAGTTGTAGGAATATGAAGAGGGAGAGATCATGGAAAATACCAGGAAAGCTTCCTGGAGGAGGCAGGGCTTGAATGGTCTTGGAGCCGGGGCTGAATCCACACAGCTAGAGCAGAGAACTGAGCCTTTACTGACTGATTTGTATCTGGGCAGGTCTTTCTCCATGAGCTCTTTTTGGAAAATTCCTTTCTTTGCACCCTTCTGCTATGCATAAATTTCAGTGACCATGTTTTTGTTAACTAACACCAGCCCCCCTACAACATGATTCAATTTTGAGTTATCATGGTATATTAACTGGGAGTGATGTCATAGTGTACCAGCTTCACCCATAGCTCTTCTGGCCACTGATCAGCACGTGGATAGCAGAGGGACAGTCCTCCAGGGACCCATCCTGGCCCTTCTTCAGCCCATTGGAGACTGATTTCTGCACACCCGTATGTTCATACTCAGACGGCAGAGCGTGTGGTGGTGTTGCCTCCTTGTCTCCCAGGGGAAAATTCACATAACATTTCATGAACTCGAGCAACCGAAAGAGGGAATCGACCAACTGAGATACAAGCACAGTGAAGGAATGAAAATTGATGCTGGGAATGAAGTGGGCATTGAACATAAATGGAGTTTTTGGAGAAGCAGCTGTGCACGGGAATGTGGATGCCCCTGCTGCCCGAGAGACTAGATGTGCGGTCGGAGGAACTCGTGGGGAGGAAGTTGACCTTGAACTTTGTGACAAAAAGGAAGAAGGTGTCCCAGAGGAAGTGATGCCGGCAAAATCTTCACATTTAGGAACTCTCAGAGATCATTCATGATGTTGAAAGTTGTCTAAGATCAAAATGTTGGAAGCTTCTCTAAACTTAGAAGGAAGTACAACAATTCTCCAAGGCATGGTATTGAAAGGTTTTTGTGCCAAGAAATAAAACACTTGAACCCTTACTATTTCCAATGTTTTAAATTATAGTGGACTGAATAACTATGACTTTACTCTTTTTTCATTTCCTTGGACATTCATAACCGACAGGAAGAGAGTCTTTAATGTGTCAACAATTTTATTTTTTAAAGGTTATGAAGTGATTGTACTTCCCTCATTGACGGTGAAGTTTCCTTCGCATGGTCTCAGTGTGTTAAGGTCATTTTCGTGGTCCCAAACTGCTATGCACATAGGGAGGGGGCTGTCTCTACAAGGATGGGAAGGCCTGGGTCTAGGGAGGATGTCAAGTCTCACAGTCTGAATCCGAGACCGACAGAGCTGGAGATGCCAGATCCCCAGCACACGTCGTGGTCCAGCCACGCAAATACCCGTGGTGGGCAGACTAGTCCATTGCAGCACTCCACCGAGAGCATAAGTTAAGAAACTTCGCTTCCCAAACCAGCCTGGCTGGCTCTGAATGGAGGAACATTCACTTTCCAGCCGTGTGTCCCGGGGCAAGTGATTTCCGCTCTCTGTGCTTCTATTTCCTTGTCTGCGAGACAGATATCACTATGTTGCCTCCCACAGTTACTGTGGGGAAAAAATGAGATCCACCTAACGCACTCAGCATCGCCTGGCATGTGGTAATGCGTATGTGTGTTGGCTAGCGGCAACCATGCTACATTGTCGAGGTCAGAGTCAGCTGCAGAAGCATACCCATCGCTACCAACCCGCCGAGCGGCACTGCTTGCCATCTCTGTGTCGATCCAACCCCTGCGGATAAGAAGACGGACCCTGCAAGCTAAATCCCTGAGTCTGTGGTCTCTAGTAGCCTCGGGTTTGGCTCTGGTGCAACCATGTGTCAACCACACTTCCCCAACCCATTTCGCCTCTGCTACAAGCACACCGAAAGGGTCTTGGCCTGGCTTAGGGAGTTGGGGTCCAAAGGACACCCAAGGTGCTCTTGGGGTCTGGGGATATTTTCGTAAGTCTTAAGTCTTCCCATTCAGACAAGTTCTTTGGAGGCAGTGATTAGCTTTAGTTCAAGGTTGTTGTTGACCTCTGTGTTTGGAATGGCAGAGAGAGAGAGAGAGAGAGAAAGGGGAGCCATTGAAACATCCCCAGATACTGTGGAGATGGGCAGCTTCTGTCTTCCCCTGGGAAGGGGGCGCTGCAGTCAGGACTCTCCGACCCAGCCTCTTCCTTGCTGAGAAGGGTTCTCAGCCTGCTTGGGGTCGCTTCACAGGGCCTGGCCCTACCTTTCTGCCACAGGGAGTGAATTTCCAGGTCTGCAGTCCTCCCTTAGCCAAGCAGCCTGGAACAGGACCTGGGGGAAGGACATCTAGAGACCATCACTCAAGGACAGCAAACTGCGGGGAGGTACAAGGAAGCTCTGAGAGAGCACGGCTCGGCTGAGTCAGCCTGGGGGAGGCCAGGATGAGAGCACAGTCTCGGTACCCCTGCTGGGCAGTGTCTTCTCTGTTCCACCACTGTGAGCAAAGCCACCGGGAGGCCAGTCGCAGAGTCACTCCAGCTCTTGAGGCAGATGAGAGAGGAGGCCAGGAGGTCCACTGGAGAAAAGGGAGGCCCCCAAATAAAGAGCAGTGACAGCAATAATGCCACAGGTCGCTTATCTGGGAGCTTTCTGACCTAATTTACTGTTTACGGAGCACACAGTATGCCCCAGGCGCTAAGGACCATCTTGTGTGTTTTACCTTCTTAATCCTCAAGGCAGCACCATGAGATACGTCTTATGTTGCTATTTTATTTTTTTCTTTTAATTTCATTTTATTTTTTGTTGTTGCTATTTTAAATAAGAGAAACCTGACACTCAGATAAGTGGGTGGCATGCCCAGGGCACACGGTCCTGGTGGAAATGGGACTTGAACCCAAGTCATTGTGCCTCAAAGTCTTTTCGGTTGTCCTTGTATGATGTCTGGGTGCTGGCCCTCGGTCTGGCACCTCCTAAAACCAGATTAACGGTAGGGACAGGTCTTTATTAGACAGAAAAGGGGAAGGGGAATTTCAAGTGGAAGGGCAAGCTTGGGAAAAGTCAAGAAGTAGAAGTTAGCACAGTGCTTGGATGCTATGCGAGAATTATCTGATTTGACCCAGTAGAAGATGTGAGGATATTCCGGGAAGTCTGGACACTAGTCAGGGTTGTTAGAGGGTCACCAGACAGACTATTAAGATTGGATGCAGTAAGTAATAGGGAGTCATCCCTGGTTCTTGAGCAGGGGAGTGGCATGTAGTAAATGATATTCTTGGAAGGCTCTGTGGCTCTTTGTAGGTAGATAACAGGTGAGGGCAGACGGAAGGCAGGACGATGTGCATGGAGGGATAGTTCAGACAGTGGCGTGGGGCTTTGGGGACCCCTGGGAGAAATGGGATAGGTCTGTGGCAAGGTTGCCCGGGTGCTGCTGCCCTTGCTGGTTAAGGAGCAGATGTGTGGTCTGATGCTGGAAAGCCTTGCACGCTGTTCACAAGAGACACACAGAAGAGCAGGTCCTTCTTCTTCCTCTGGATGTGCTTGTCCAGAAACCGGAACTCCGATGTCCATTTTGTGACCTTTGGGGAGACTGTGTGAGGGCAAACCTGGGACCCCACGCTGGCAGGTGGGGCCATGGGGAAACCGGGGTCACAGAGAGAGATGGGCAGTGCTGGGAGCATTTGCTCTTGGGGTCAGGATGGGAGGCTGGCTTCCTGACACCCGCTCCCAATCCCAGGGGCCCGGGGTACTTCTTGCCCTCGTGTCTTTGAGGATCCTGTGTGTTGCTGCCGCTAACTCCCTTTCAACATGTGCTGGCCTAAGGGGTTCTGTTCTGTGACGAGAACACCTGGACCCTGAGCTTGTGTTGTTCACATTGTGTCCCCAGCAGCCAGGACAGAGCCTGGCATAGAGCGTGGGGTTAGTAAACACAGGATGGGTGAATGAGTGACTGAGGGACGGGTGACGTGAGCCTTGGCCTTGAAGAAACGCAGAAAGGCAGGGTCCACAGGGACCATTGACCCCAGAACCCAGCACTGCGACACGACAGTCTGACTGCTCTCTCTGTGTACCCTGCCCTGTGTGGTGCTCCAGGGATGGTATTGTGGGCTTGGGGCGTCATTTTGGGGGCTGGTGAAAGCTCAGACTTCTGGGCCCATGTCCAGGGTTTATGATTCCTCTGTCTAGGTTGGGGCTGAGCTTTTGCCTTTCTGGCAAGTTACTAGACCAGCCTGGTGTTGCTGGTCTGGGGACCCTGCCTAGCAAACCACAGTGCTGGAGGAGGGGAGGGCTGGCGTACCTTGCAGATCCTCACGATCCAGCTGGGAAACAAATGGACCCGAGGAAGGTGGGACGGGAGCGCAGTCGGGTCAGGCACATGTGGACAAGTGGGGGATCCCCAGTCAGAGGCCATCTGCAGCCTGCTGCCCTGGGCCCGTGACCTCAGCCGGTCATGAGATGAATAATTCATGTATTCATGTGCTGTGGGCTGAGAGTCAGCTTGGCTTGGGGATGGAAGAAATACATGTGTGTGCTGTGAGCCTGGCCCTCGGGGCCACGTAATGTACTTGAGATGGGGGCGGACACTCACCCCACTGCAGTGCAGGCTGCAGGCTGCCCACGTGTCCCTTGCACCGTGTCTGTGTGTTCCCCCCTCCCCCGGCCCTTTGGTGTCTTGGAGAACTTGGTCTTTGGAGAACCGGCCAGGGGCTCCTGGAACCACACTGGGGCAGGCCCAGAGGTCCGGACAGACTTGGAAATTTGCACACCTGGCATGGCCCTTAGCCAGGGGTGGTCTGGTGGGGGTTATGAAAGCTTAGCCCCCTCTCCCCAGGTCAGAAAACCTCACGGGGTGACTTATCCTCCAGAGTTCCCTGTGAGGTCAGGCTGAAGCCACCCGAAGCCACCTTCCCTAGGCTTGCCTGAAATCACCCCTTACTTCTCCTCCCACCCCGGGCTGCTGCCCCATACATCCTTATTGGCCTGCCCCTGCCTCATGTTCTTAGTCAATCATGTGCCCGTGAATTCTTATGTCAGTCTCTGCTTCTGGGGACCCCGATCAAAGACAGATGCCATTGGCAGGAGTTCAGAGGGGGACACAAGGAGAGCGGCGTGGCTGGCCAGGGACAGGTGCCCCGAGGAGGAGGAAGAAGGCAGGCGGATTTGGGACAGCAAGTTCTGGGGGTTGGTGGGGTCCCTATGGTGGAGCTGACCAGACAGCTAACTGTCCGTGCAAGCTCTCTCCCGCTTCTCCTCCCCGCCGAGAGCGGGATCTAGCCTCCAAATGCAAAACAACACAGGCCCTTTAGGAGATCTTTCATGAAGTCCTCTACCGAGAAAGCATTCTGGAGTCTTTCAGCTTCTAATTTATTTCGTTGTTTTCCCGTGGCTGCCCACGGCCCAGCGGATGCTAGCAGGAACGTGCGAGAGCGAAGCGTGGCGTCTCGCCGCTGCTCCTGGGAGGGGTGCCTGGCCTCTCCGGGTGCTGGTGTGGGGCCCGGTTGCAAGTGAATGACGAGGGGTTGGGGGATGTGGTGCAGAAGCCACATGTCCGCCCTTTGTCTTCACGGCTGCAATTACGTGCTCAGGTGCTGCTTCCTGCGTGGGTGGGAGGGGGTCCGTGGGGAGGGTAGCAGGGGGAGGCTTCTGCCAGGGCTGGAGAGGTGAACTCAACGGCTGTGCCTGAAAGTGATGTTGCTTTGGCAAGGTCACATTCACAGCTCGGCCGGGAAGCCACACTGTACAGGGAAGGCAGACACTTCACCAACGAGCCACCCAGGTGGCCCTAATGTTTGTTTTCACGCCCGCACAGGCTGGGGTGTGTTCTCTCTGGTTTTTTGCCTCTGCCCCTTTGGTGAGGGCAGAGGAGGCCGACCTCTATCCTGTCATAGCCACAGGCCTCCTCCAGGATCCTTTCTCCGGGAACCTTCCCCCAAATGAAACCCCACCCCCAAGTCCCCAAATCCTGGCCGGCCGTGTCCATTCCTAATCCCATTCTCCAATGCCCAACGATCCTGCTTGCCTGGGATGGTGCGGTTTTGTCGCTAAAGCTGGGACAATCCCAAAGAAACCAGGATGCTTGATCACTGTATTGACGAGGGGACCACTAACAGAAGCCTATAAAAGAGTGGCTTAAAGAAATGTGGGGGGTGGGGCGTCTGGGTGGCTCCGTGGGATAAGCGTCTGCCTTCAGCTCAGGTCATGATCTTAAGATCCTGGGATGGAGCCCCGCTTCGGGCTTTCTGCTCAGTGGAGTGTAGGCTTCTCTCTCATCCTCTCCCTCTGCTCTTCCCCCAGCTTATGCTCCCTTTCTCTCTCTCTCTTTCCCTCAAAATAAAACAAACAAACAAACAAATAAATAAATCTAATCTTTTTAAAAAGGTGGGGTTTATTTCTCTCCTATGTAAAAGAAAAAGTCCAGGGTGGGATGGTGGTTCCATAATGTCCTCAGGGACCCGAGATCCTTGCTTTCTGTCCTGTCTTCCTAAAGTCATAGCTCAGTCCTCAAGGTCACCTCCTGGTCCAAATATGGAGGCAGCAGCTCCAGCCATCATATCTACATCCTAGGCAGGAAAGACACAGGGAAGTGGAACGTTAAAAAGGACAGGTACCTATTGAATTAGCTCCTTTAAGGAACTTCCCTGGAAGCCCTATTTGAGACTTCTACTCACATCTCATTGGCTAGACCTGTATCACAAGACTAGCCCTAGCTGCAAGAGAAATATCATTTTTTAGCAGGATGCATTGTTGCCCTGATGAAAACGTGGTTTTGTTTGTTTGGAAAAGGCCAGAATACATCTTTGATAGGTTGCGTAGCCTATCATGCAGGTTTGCTCAGAACTTTCCTGTTTGCTACTGCAAGCCCAGCGTGCCAGGAAAGGCTCAGCTATGGCAACTGGAGGGTTGGTCGCCCTGTTGCTAAGCAACCCACAGCCTTCGGCACACCAGCCTCCCGGTTCAGTCGCCCCAGCTGTCTTTGGAACACGGTGTTGGATTTTTCATCTGGTACCTTGACATCCAGGCATAAATCAAACATCAAACAGCCCGGGTGATGCATTAAAAAAATAATTTCACCATAACCCAGGTGCTAAATTATAGCAGTGGACCTATAATTATTTGATATATATCTACCAGGCTGAGAAAACTCTGCCTCAATTAGAAATAAAATTAGACTCTCAAGTTTTCTCTGCATGCTTCTCTATTTCACGGCAAAGTTTCCCAAGTTCAGTTGGTGGTTGTTTTCTCATCTAAAACTCGAGTTTCTAGGTTCATTTACATGATACAGTACTAGGCTTTTGCAAAACCTCCAGGTTTGGAGGCAAAAGTAGGAAGTGGCAGATGGAACATGCCCATCTTTGAGATAGCGGACAGGCCTTGCGAGCAAGCATGAACTCAGCCCATGGTTTCTCCCATCACCAGCATAAAAAAGTCCCCAGCAAACATTCATCAGGCTAAATTACACCTTTAGCTTTCCGCATCTTTGCAATTATTCTCCACTGATGTTCCAGCTGAGGAAACTCAAGATTCTGGACGCCAAATAATATTAGCTAAGTTCACGCGGCTAGGAAGTGGGTGGGGAGGCTGGGTCTGAACCCACATCTGGCTGGTTCTAGAGTTGGGTTAACCCTTGTTGCCTTCTGGTTTTAGCCAAACTGCTGTACGGGTTTGTGGGAACAGCCAAAAGGAGAAGGAGGTGAGGATGCCCCACTGTGCCCAGATCTGTCCCAGCCGCGTCCCCAAAGGTGAAGAAAGCACGGTGGTTTGTAACTCCGGGCAATTCATAGGTTTCTCAATGCATCCGGCCGTTTCCAGTGCCCCACGTTGTTAGGATAACAAATGTCATCGTGTGCCTTGTTATTTCTGCCCGTTTCTCCGGATTGCGTGGCATCCAGCCTCTCTGTCACCGCCTGCTGTTCCAATCCCAATTTCACAGATTAGAAGGGGCAAGGCGGGTTTCGGCCCCTTATAAAGAGACCCGCAGAGACTTCCTGGGCGGAAGTTCCCCAAATCCAAGGCTACATCACAGGGGAGCGGCCTCCTGGAGGCCTGATGCCCGCTCCAGGGCTGTGACCCTGAGGATCGCTGAGACTCGCCTCCATTCCTTTTTTGAATTGGTTACCAGGGTGGTGACAGCCAAGTGCCCGACACAGTGGCTGACATGCACCAGGGCTCAGTAAAGCTCAGCCTAAAGAGTGACCATGAGGAGAAAAAGGGGGAGAAGGAGGAGGAGGAGGAAGAGGAGGAGAAAGAGATCCTCGGAGCTGTGATTTCTTTAATCATAAAGCGGGACTGATAGAACCTCGTTCATACGATCGTAGCCAAGACCAAGTGACGGGATGCATCAGATGCCTGACGTCACACTGGGCACTTCCGAAGTGCTCACCAAGGCTCAGCTGTTGGAACAACCTGTGGAGCTCGAGTCCCGTTGGAGTAAGAAGCCACTGTCCTTGTCAGGTGGAGGGGGTCATGTATTTGAAGTGAACAGAAAGTGCCTGGGACCAAGTCAGACTCCGTGTGTGTGATCACTGTTCAGACCGCGGTGAGGAAATCCCTCAGCACCATCCCTGTCTGTGCCTGTGGCCTCCAGGGGGCTGGAGTGGGGCCCGAGAACCTTCCTGAGAGAGCCAAATGGGCAACGTCAGGCTGCCGGTGGCCCCGTGTCACTTTCCACCTTCTATTTCCCCCGCCGAAGGCCAGGGAAGCAGCACGGGGAGTGGAGTCCGGGCAGGCTGAGCACTGACCCTGGGTGGTCTGGGCGCACAGGCGGCCATCGGCGGCCCCGTCCGTGGTGACATCTGCCTTCTGTAGAGCACATGTTGTCACCACTTGACACTTACACAAGCCAGAAGCAGCCTGGCCCACACTCATCGCCATAATAAACACACACAGCAGTTTTGAGAGCCGAGCTGTACCATCCATCAATCGGCCTGACACCCGGAGAGTCCCTGTGGGGAGGCAGGCATGGCTTCAAAGGGCAAGGCCTTGCCACCAGGTGTGCGCATCGGGGACCCAGTGCACTGGGCTGTGGGGGATGGGCAGAGGTGAGCTTGGTGCATGTGTGAGTGCATGTGTTTGTGTATGTGTGTGTGCACGGGTGTGTGCACGTGAATGCATACATGTGTGCATGTGTGTGTGCAGGACGGGTGCAGGTAGGTGCAAACGTAATCCATGTGTGTGTGCATGTATGCGCGTGAGTGTGCATTTGTGTGTGTGTACCTGTGTGTATGTCTATGTCTGTGTGTGTGCATGTGTACATGTGTGTTTGTGTATGCCAGCATGTGAGACCAAGTGCCGAATCTGAGCCCCGTCAGCGGTTGGCGGGGCTGCGGAAATGGACGAGGGGCTGTAGACTGTCCTGGGAAAGGGGGACGGTGGAGAGTGGCGGGGCCAGTGCCAGGCAGGAGGCCGTGCCATCGGAGGGGGCAGGGGCAGCTCCCTGACCCCCAACTGCAGCAGGCTGGAATGCAGACCTTGGGTTATCAGATCGTCCCATTTTTCAAGAGAAGCCAGAAAGCTGGATTTTGATGTGCAATGTCCTGGCTTTTTAGACTCTATTGTCAGCTCATCAAGGAGATTTAAAATGTCTCCTGGATCAAACAGAACACACCCAAGGCTGGAATTTGGCCTGTGGATACCCATTGTAGCCTAGGTATTTCTGTGATGGAAAAGGGACTTCCCTCCCCGGCTGGGCTGTTCCCAGAAAGCCCTGCATTGACCTGGAGCCACGGTTCTCAGCGAAGCGACTTCGTCCCCTCAGGGACAGTTGGCAATGGCAGGAGACCTCTTTGATGATCAAAACTGGGTGTTGCTGGCAGCTGGGTCGAGGCTGGGATGCTGCTACGCATCTCCCAAGGCATAAGACAGCCCCTCGCCCCATGATGAAGACTGATCTGGGGGCGCCTGCCTGGCTCAGTCGGTAGAACACGTGACTACCTCTCAGGGTCATGAGTTTAGCCCCTCGTTCGGGGCAAAGTTTACCTGAAAAATAAAAAAAAAAGGAAGACGAAGGAGAAGGAGGAAGAGGAGGAGGAGGAGGAGAAGGCGGAGAATTATTATTAGTGGTGGAAGAAGAAGAATGATCTGCCTCCAGATGCCAGTGGTGAGAAGCCAGAAGTAGAATCAGCATGAAAATGATTTGGGAAGGCCAACTCCGTGCTCTCAAAGTCCTAAGCCTTGATCAAGAGGCTTTAGGGGGCAACTATGTGACCAACTGAAAATCTGTCTGCAGAGATGGCTTTCTGGCTGAGAGGCCACCTGTGTGTGCCTTGCCAACGTGCCAGCCTTCCTGGGAGTGTTTCACATGCCGGAGATCAACAAACCTCCCACCATCCTGTGTGAAATACCACTGTTATCCTCATTCCACAGGTGAGACCCAGACAGACAGACAGACACCGCCCCCCCATGTGTCAGGGAGTTGGCAGAACCTGGATGTAACTCGGGGCAGTCTGCGTCCCAAACCTGCCCCCTCATGACAGGGCTACACCGTGAGAAAACATGGGCTGAAATTCGTTTGTGTTCCCCTGCACACCCGCGAGGTGGGATCCTGACCGCTTTCTCTTCTGGGAACATCTTGACTCGGAAAGCTCTTCCTCATTGTCCAGGCCGAGCTGGACAAGCGCGGACTCCAGAAACCTCCCCTGGGGCAGCTGAGTGGGACAGGCCCCGAGTCGGAGTTCCTTGGGCCGACGAGGTGTTTCCCCCGTCACGGCTCATCTCCCCTTCACGGGGCCACTTTGGTTTCTGTTTTAGTATCTGGGGAGCATCTGTAGTGGCTACGCTGATGCCCGGCGAGTACGTGGCAGTGACCCGGAGGGTGCTGACGGCGCGGATCCATGAACAGTGGGTGTTTCCTTGCTTCCCATCTTAGCTTGATTTCTGAACTTCGGGGCTCATTGCTGAGCCTTTACGACGAGCCGGGCATGGTTCTAAGTACTTGACATGTCTGAGCTTGCCAAATGCTTGCAACAGCCTCATGAGGTAGGCAGTAACCCTGGCCTCGTTTATGCTTGTTTACTCGACTTATCAGGCAAAGAGAAGTTGAGGAACTTGGCCCAAGTCACACAGTTCAGAAGTGACAGGAACCTCCCTAGCCGTGAGTACAATGACTTTCTGCAGGCCCCAGGACGGAGCTGGGTTCGGTGCTTGTCCTGACGCTGTGGTCCCCGGGGAAGGGCTTAGTGAGCAACTATTACGTGGCTCAGGATCAAACAGCCATTTCCTCGAACATCAGCGATGTGGAAGGCACTGAGCTAGATGGACTGGGTTTTTTTGCATTTCTTGTTTAGATATTCACTGGTGTATATAGCCCATGGTATATTTGACATTTTTTCTTACTGAACAGTAATTACTCTTTCTATATCAAGGCTCCATACTGTGTGTCACACTTTTCATTTTTTTTCTGAGTTTTACCCATTTTGTGATCTCTCAACTTGTTGATACTGTTTTCTTGGCCAGGCAGGGTTTTTTATTTTCATTTTCAGGCCATCCAAATTGTTCTTTGTGCTCTCAATCTTCAATGCCATACCTCAAAAGATTCTTTATCCTTAAGGTTATAAAACATTTGTTCATATCTGCTCTCCCAGTCCTTTCGTCTCATTACTTCAGTTAGTTCTTTGCTTACTTAGTGACATAACAGCTCAATCTTTGGTCCTCCAGGAATAAATTTGAGCCCACGCTGTAAGGCAGGAATCTCACCTTATTTCTGTCGCTCAGTCCATTTCTATGTTCTCCATCAAAACTCATGGAGAGGAACTTGGACCAAAATAGGCAGCCACAACCTTTACAGCACCCTTTTGAGCAGCTTAGATCGTGAACCACATTGTCTTTCAGTTGCCTAAAATACATATCTATTTATAACATACAAATCTGTAATATACATACGGTATATATACGTATATAGCATTCTGTTGTATGCGGGATTCTCAAAAGATGAATTTTCTGAGGCATTTATGGGAAGGGGGTACAGGGATGCTGCCTTGTCCTTTGCCCATCCCCCAGCCCCTCCTGCACTGGCCGCCGCCCTTCCCAGATGCAAACTACCGCTTTGTTCACAGGATGGGCCGACATCCCTTGATATGGACCAATTAAAAGCATGAGCTAGCAGCTTTAGTGATTCGACTGGCACAGGTGGACGAGATTGGTCATTCAAGAGGGAACAGAGCCACCGGGACCCCCGCTCGTGTGAGCATGGAAGTGGGACCGTCTGATGGTGCCGGAGGACCCTGTGAAAACCACACAGGTGCTGGGAACTGGTCATCGTGCTGTGGGCTCCACATTCACGCTGTAGACCCCACAGCCTCCACCAGAGGTGACATCCATTATTAGATCCATTCCAAAGACAGGGTGACTGCCAATTCAAACACCTACTGGGACCACACCAAGCGGCCTGCCTCTGCCCTGCAGCCTCAGAAAAGTTCCTTCGAGGCATGCTTGCTCATCAGCCCAACAATTCCTTGTCTCATAGTGTGTGCCTGGGAAAGAATTACAGATGGGCAAACAGGTCTGGGACAAGAGTATTTATCAGAGGGTAGTTTTAACAGTGAGAATTTGGAAATAACTTGAAAGTCCACCAAAAAGAAAGCGGTGCACTCCACTGCAGTGTTCGCCTATCCTGGGCTACGACAGAGCTCTTAAAGAATTATACATACACCCTTTTGATACATACAATTCCCTACACGTTAGTGCATATACAAAGCAGGTTACACACTTTACGTATTGTATAATGTCATTTTTGTTATTTACAAGCTATACAGACAGAGAAAACATGGAGGTTAGAGATGGGCTTCTCAGCCTCAGCGCCGCTGACATTGGGGCCGGATCATTTTCTGTTGTGCGGGTGTATCTTGTGTACGATGTTTAGCGGCCTCCCTGGGCTCTACCTGTCCGATGCCAGTGGCATCCCTCTCATTCCTCAGCCTGCCAGAAGTGACAGCAGTGATCTCCAGTCATTGCCAGATGTCCCCTGGCAGACTGTATCGGCCAGGTAAGAACCACTGAGTTAGAATTCCTCCCTCCTTCCCTCCCTCCTTCTTTCCTCCTTCCTTTCCTTCCTTCCTTCCTTTCTACCCTCCCTCCTTCCTGCCTTCCTAAGTTTCTGCTCAAATGTCACCTCCTGAGTGGCCCTCCTTGACCATGTTGCCTAAAATGCCACTCTATTCAGAGATCCAGCACCCTGCCCCAGACCCACCTCCTAGCCCCTCTCACTCAGCACTCCCAGACGTCCCAACACTGTCTGGCTATTTCCTGTCTCCTGCCCTGGATCGGAAGCTCCTTGAGGGCAGTGACTCGGTTTGGCCATCTTCTATATTTCTTGGCAGAGGACAATAGTTAACACAGAGCGGGCACCCGACAAACATATGTTGACTTAGTAAATACCAGAGACCAGAGCCAGCATTTCTGAGCCCTCACTGGTTTTTTTGTAAATGCTTTACTTTTCACAGATGCTCTTTTGTAAATGCTTTACTTTTGTGAACTCATGTAATCCGCCCAACAATCCTGGCAGGTGGGATCGATTATTATCCTGTATCACAAGGAGGGAAATCAAGGTCTGAAAGGTCATGTGGCTGGTCAAGGTCACATCTTTCTAGGTGTCTGAGTGGGATTTGCTCTTCAAAGAGCCCTAAGATTGGGGCACTTGGGTGGCTCAGTAGGTTAAGCCTCTGCCATTAGCTCGAGTCATAATCCCAGGGTCCTGGGATCGAGCCCCGCATCGGGCTCTCTGCTCAGCGGGGAGCCTGCTTCCCCCCTCTCTCTCTGCCTGCCTCTCTGCCTACTTGTGATCTCTGTCTGTCAAATAAATATAAAATCTTAAAAAAAAAAAAGAGCCCTAAGATGAACAGGCGAGATCGCATAGGTCCTGGTTCATCAGTGGGAGCAAAGCCTTGGATAAGTTGTGGGTAAGTGGCATTGTGGTGTCCCCTCCCCCAGTAGGGACCACCTGTGGGGGAATGATGCAACTTTTGGGAGTTGAGTGGTCCCTCTCAGAAGATACAGCCCTCTGGAACCTCAGAAGGGGACCCAGTTTGGAAGGATCTTTGCAGATGTGATTACGGTGAGGATCTCAAGGTGACACCAGCCTCGAGATGGAAGAGGGGGAAAACGCAGAGGGACAGACCGAGGGGAAGGCTGTGTGGGGACAGAGGCCGTGAGTAGAGCCATGTGTCTCCCAGTCAGGGAGCCGCCAACCACCAGAAGCCAGACGGAGGCATGCGCCCAAGTCTCCCTCAGAGCCGCTAGAAAAAGCCATTCCTGCCAATACCTTGGTTTTGAATTTCTGGTCTCCAGAACTGTGAGAGGATAAATGTCCGTTGTTCTGAGCCTCCGGTGTGTGGCACTCTGCACGGCAGCCTCGGGAGATGCGTAGAGTAGCCCAGCCGAGACAGCGCGCACGGTGCGGCTCACACGGGGACGGCTCTCTGCTGCCCCCTGAGGCTCAGTTTTCCCATCTGCGAAGTGGGGACTCTGGCCCGCGGTACACCAGGTTGTGGCGGGGATTAAATGAAACAAGAGATGTTAGCACTGGCTGGGCGCCTGCCACCTAACAAATCCTCCAAGAACGTTGACTATTTTTGTTCTTTTATCCATCTGAAACATGTCCCCAGTGGTCCCCGGGCAGAATCAAAACTGAGGCCAAAACACATTGTTCAAAGATATTCTCGGGCCATGGGTCCTAGAACAACCACTGAAAACTGGAAATGAGCCCATGTTCACCCAAAGGGGCAGAGGGATGCAGGCAAAGGTGTTAGGGGGTGTGGGGAGGAGGGGCGTGTCGTCATTGAGAGACACCCAGGAGACGTTATGTCAAATGTGAGAACAGTCTTGGGGCTGAGGTTAAGTGGCTAAAAGAAGGATAAAAAACTGTATGTGCAGGGGTGCCTGGTGGCGGGGGGGGGGGGGGTTCAGTTGGTTAAGCATCCGACTTTTGATCTCAGCTCAGGTCTTGATCTCAGGGCTGTGAGTTCAAGCCCCGCCCTTGTTGGGCTCCATGCTGGGTGTGGTGCCTACTTAAAAAAACCACACACACACTGTCAGTGCAGAATGGTTACAATTGTGTAGAAATACATGTAGAAAAAGGACAGAAAGAAAACACCAAGAAACAGTCATAGGAAAGCAATTTAAATCCATAAATACAGGAAAAGATGAAGGGGGAAGGGGTGTGGGAGGGAGGAAAGCGGGAGGGAGGGCACGCCAATCACCGGGTGACGTTAATCTGTCCTGTATGTAGCGGTTAATGCCCTCCAGAATATTTACGTCCTTTATCCCAATCCATGTGGCAGTTTTAATAAACTCTCAGCTTTGGGTACCTTCTCTAAAATGTTGAAGATCTCTGCTCCCTCTCTGGACCACGCTCTGGCTTTGCATTCCCAGAGTTCATGGGCCCCAGGTTCCCAACTTACAAAAACGGGGATGATAAGGGCACCTGCCTTGCTGAGCGGTCGATAATACTCAGTACCTTGCTGGGCACTTAGTAGGGTCTTCATAAACTCGGGCTGCTGTTCATATATATGGGAAGGAGCCTCGTGGGTGTTTCCATGGAGACCAGCTGCTGTGGGGCCACCTTCCCAAAGGGGAGGGTACCTAGGGACCCTGGCGGACCCCCAGGGCAGGAAGGCAGGTGGGAAGGTGGGAGGGGATGCCCAGTCAGCCGTCTCACCCAGCGCAGCCCCGTTTCATCTCGGCACAAGCCAACTTCCTGGTTTGAAGACCAAAGGCCGCTGAAAAAAAGAAGGGAAAAGGGCTTGTGGACATCAAATGCTGTTTCAGAAACACTGTTTTGATGATTTAAACATAAGCAAATCCGAAACATATGGATTACATTTCTCCTGAAGGGTTTAAAAATTAAGGCGGAAAAAAAAGGGAGTTGTCTCGGGCCAAGTGCGTGTTGATTTTTGCCAATCTCCAGAATCTTCAGGCAATAATTGGAGACATGTCCTCACACCCCAACCAGTGCTAAGCTGTGCTTTTCTTTCTTCTTCTTCTTTTTTTTTTAAATTGCTGTTATGACTCACTGTAGAGTTGGTGATTATTTTTATCCAGTTAATGAAGGTAATCTATAAATTACCACTGACCCAGATTCATGATTTAATAAGATTTAAATTACACACCCATGCTCGCTTGGAAGAAGGGGGCTGGAGCCTCTTTCTGAAAGCAGCACACGCATCTGCCTGTTCTCAGAGGTCCTGAAGCTCAGATGTTCGATGACTGCCTCCCCTCCCCCATCCGAGCTCTTGGCCCATCCGGGGTGACGTTTGGGACCACCTGGTCAGTTTCCAGGCCCTGTGACAGCACATGCTCCATGGGCCCTGGCCTTGGACTCAGTGAAGAACCTGGTGGGGGGGGGGGGCTCAGAAGGCCACCACCTTGCTCCTGCCTCTGTCACATCTGTGTGCCCTAAGCTGACCCCCAGCCCCTTTCTGGGCCACAGTTTCCCCTGTATGATGTGAGATGATATTGGTCTTTAAGGGGTTTTATTTATTTATTTTTTTTACCTTAGAGAGAAAGAGAGAGGGAGCAGGAGGGAGCAGGCAGGGGAGGGGCAAGAAGAGAGAAGTTTAAGCAGGCTCCCCGCTGAGCACGGAGCCAGAGGTGGGACTCGACCCTAGGACACTGAGATCATGACCGGAGCCGAATTCAAGAGTTGGACGCTTAACTGACTGAGCCACCCAGGTGCCTGGTCTTTAAGGAGTTTCTTAGCGCTGGTGTACCGAGCCCGGGTTTCTCAAAGTAGACCCTGTGGAACCCTTGTTCGCCAGAACGTTAGGGGGAGCCCGCTCCCTCCTGAAGCATGTCTGAGAGTGGTTGGTCGCACACTTGCCTGACTGGTCCGTTTACTACACCACATGTCAGCAGGGTCAAGGTCAAAGTCAAGGTTACCGCCACCTCTTACCCTGCAAGGGCCACAGCCTCCGGGAAGCTCTCCTGCGTTAAGTCAGGTCAGGTCCTGCCCCTGCCTTTCCAGCTCCTTAACTGCACCCCTCAGTCTGCAGGAGCCTGGGGGTCCGGACCCGCTTCACGGTCAGGCAGCCCCGTCAGTAACATGGCCTGGTGCTCAGGAGCGTCCTGTGTCTAATTTAAATACTCTGCCATCTCTGTTTTGAAATTCTGAGTAAGTTTACCCAACGGGTCTGCATTTTAATTTTGCTCTGGACCATTTGAACCATGCGGCAGTCTTTCCAGTCCCCCAAGTCACCATCTGCCCGACCTCACCCTCATTCTACCCTCCTTGCTGCTCATGGGCCTTCCTTCTGCTCCTCATACATCTGAGCTCCCACCCCCCGGAGGACGCCCCACTCTCCCACCCTTTTGCTCTTCCTCCCCAGACTACCCATGAAGGTACTCCAAGGCCACCCCCGGTCCCGTCTCCTTCCCTTTTTGGCACTCTTTGGAATCGCTTAGTTAGTCCCACTCTCGCTGAGACTGAGAGCCTGTCAGAAGGGGGGTTCCTGTCTGGTAATGAAGCCCACTCCGCCAGTCCCCCTCCCCAGCCCCCCAGCTCAGGAACAGATTCCTGCCCCCACCCCTACCTCCTCTGGGGAAGCCCCACCCCACCTCTCTGTGACCATCCAGCCTCTATGTTCCGGCCTTTTCTCCTTCCTGCCCCCCTCCGGAGCTCCCTGGCCTCCCTCAGCCTCCCTGCTCTGAGCCCAGGAGTCCCACTCCCTCTCCCTACCCCATCCAGCCCTCTGCCTACCGGGAACCCCCTCTCAGGATCCTCTAGGACTTGCTTTTATCAGGTTTCGGATCTTCATGGTTTTGTTACCCCCCTCTCTGGGCCCTGTGGCTGGGGACTGCTGATGGGAGGGGACACTTTCACTAGAGCCCCTAAGTGGGGGGCAGCCCCCCTGGGGGGGTGAGACAATGCAGCCTGACACAGATGCTTCTTTTTCCATCAAACAATTATCTGTTTGTCTTAATATGCAAGGCTACATTCCGTTAACACTCTAGGAGTGGGTTTAAATGAACGCTATTAAGGAGTGTGGGGGACGGAGCCAAAGGCTGCGCACAGATCACAGAGGGGGTTTTCAGGGGAGCAGAACTGAGGAAACACAACTTTACCCCCATGTGGGAATCCCGTAGGCTGAGGGCTGGAGAGCCTTTCCAGCGTGGTGGAGGGAGGCAGGTAGGGGCTGGTTTCAAGTCACCTTTCTCTGGGGAACGCTCTGTGACTTCCAGCAAGGAAGGGGACCCACCTGTCCTGGTTTGGCTGAGAGTTTCTTGCCCATTTTGACACTGAAAGTCCTTTGTCCTGGGAACCCTGTTAGTCCTAGGCAAACCCTAAAACAGGCTCAAACAAGTTGCATCGCACCCATCTTGAGTATCTGACTTTCCTTAAGCCCCCTCTCCCACTGGCAACTCCCCTTTCCTTGGGGGCTTCCTCTGTCCCTGCAGAAACATCACCGTGTCCCCACTTCCTACAGGGACCCCTTGGCTGGGCTGTTCCCAGGAGACCAGAGAGTGTCCGTTGGGGAAATCAGGGTCCATCCCAGGAGCCCCCCATAAGCCATCACCTACCAGGAACAGTGAGGTCCTTTGCTGCCAACCAGGGATTTATATCTGGTGAGAAGTTTTTTTTGTTTTTAGTATTATTTTTATTTGAGGTAAAATACATGACACGTGAAACTTACATCTTACCTATTTTTAAGTGTATAGTTTGTTAGCATTAAGTACATTCACCCTGCTGTGAAACCCGTCTCCAGAGCTCTTATCGTCGTGCAAAACGGAAAAGCTCCCCCATTCCCACCCCACACCCTGGCACCCACTGTTGTACTTTCTGTCTCTGTGAATCTGACTCCTCTAGGGACCTCAGGCCAGTGGAATCATGCACTATTTGTCTTTTTGGTGACTGGCTTGTCTCACTGAGCGTTCCGTCCTCCAGGTTCATCCATGTTGCAGGTTTTAGGGCTGAATGATATCCCACCGTGTGGATACACCGCACTTGGTTTATCCATCACCCCTCTATGGATGCGTGCGTTGTTCCCACTGAGAAGGCTTTCTTTTTCCTTTTAAAAATTTATTTGAGAGAGAGAGAGAGAGAAGTACCCACATACGCGGGAGGGGGTGCAGCAGAGGGAGAGGAAGAGGGAGAAGTAAGGCTCCCCACTGAGCACGGAACCCCGCAAGGGACTCCATCCCAGGACCCCGACATCATGACCTGTGCCAAAACCAAGAGTCAGACACGTAGCCGACTGAGTCACCCAGGTGTCCCTGTTTTGCTTTGTTTTGTTTTGTTTTTTGGAGATCTCAAGGCAGGGAGCGAAGGGAAAAACCAGGAGATCGTACTGAGTTGCTGCGCTGAGATGGACCGGGGTAGCCGGGGTCAGGTGCTGCTGAGTCCCGCTGGGGAGAGAAAAGGAGGATTAGTTCATTCTCAGGGAGCCCAGGAAGGAAGAGGAAGGAAGGAAAGCAGCCAAGAGGGCTGTGCATCCGCCGCTTTTGAAGGTGGTCGTTGATTCCCTGGAAGAAATTCTTGGAACAATCACCGTTAAAGCAGGCACATTGATGAGTAAGGGGCACTTTCTACAGGCCAGGCCCCGTCAGAGGGGTTGACACGTGTCACGCTGTTCTTAGAGCGATTCTGTAAACTGGGTGTTGTTAGCCCCATTTCACAGGCAAGGAGACTAAGGCACAGATATGTCACTGGTCCCTGAAATTTGGGTTGAAAAGGAAAAGATACCTAGAAGTACTGGAGACCGGGGCAGGGGAAGGGGGTGGTTTCAGGCTTTGAACCCGTGTCCGAATCATCTGTGGGGCTTTGCTGACTTCTGTGTGCTCTCAGGCCACCCAGAGGATCTGATTCCAGCGGGGCACCGGAGGCTGGGGCCCCCTAAGAAACCGGCTGGACACAACGTTCTCAGAGAAAGGGCGGGTCAAGCGCTCACCATGGGCGGTCTCGTGTGTTCGATGTCTCGAGAACGCTTCAGAAATGGTCCTTCAGAAATGGTCTTCCTCAACACCTATTGCTAAGGATCAGACATTGTGCTCGGCATTTGGAGAGCTCGCAGGGTCGTCAGCATCACGTATCGCTTCTGCCCTGAGCCGGGGGGTGGGGGCGGAGGCAGAATGGGGTCTTTGGCTGTGCAACGTGGCCCCGGATCCCTGCTTTGTTGGTTCCCGTGAAACATCCCCGGGGCGGCTCACTGAGACGTCACAGCGGTCTTGGGGTGGCAAGTGTCATTTCCATGGTAACCCCACACCAGCCAAGCTCCTGTGACCTCTCGGATTTTCCCAGCCCTGTGACTCGATGGCCAAGCCCAGGTTGTCACTAGGTCTTTACCTTTCACAGCTGAACTTGAAAGTGGCCCCATTCTAACCTTGATGTCTATGAAAAGGACACTAACCCCCTGGGACCCAGCCAGGAGACAAGTTTTTATGGCGTTTCTTTCTTTCTTGTGTTGGCAGAAGCGGTCTTTGGAGGATTCTGAGACAGCCGGAGGAGGGGATGGACTTATGTTAACAAACAACTTTTTTTTTTTTTCTTTTTAATAAGTAACACATTCGTGCTAGTCAGTTTCGGAAATGCAGATAATTAGAAAGAAAAAAATCAACACCATCCTAGCCTCCCTCCCAGACATGACCAGAGGACTTTGGGGTCTCTTGCTGGACCTGAATCGTGAGCCCATGAGCGGGGCTGCAGCTCGACGTTTCAGCTGCGTGATGGTGGTTTTGACCCAAAAGTCTTGGCAGCTGCTCCTGGCTTGGGGGCCTAAGGAGAGGGGAGGTGTGATGAGAACGAGCTTCTGTTTTTGTTTCTGATTTTGAGAACTTGGATAAAGCTGGAACTCCAATCAGATTAATGAACAGTGTTAGAATGAGTCCCCCAAAGCAGACTTAATCTGTCCCCTACCCCAAACGGACTGTTTGTCATTTTTTATATTTTTCAAGAGTACAAACTCTTGTTTTCCAGGAAATTGGCATTCTGGCAGTCAAACTGTGAATATTTTAATGTGTTTTTTTTTTCAATATTAATTTTTATTTCTTTTACAACATGGTTTCTCAATCTCGGGCCTCTTGACATGGGCCAGAGAGTTCTTTGCTGTGGGGTCGTCCACAGTGTTGCAGGTTGTCCAACGGGATCCCTGGGCCCCACCCACGAGACGCCAGCAGAAATCTCTGGCACCCCGCCCCCCACCACAACCAAAAATCGTCTTCGGATGAGTGTCCCTGGGGAACCAAATTTCTAGCCATAGAGAAACCAAACCACTGTTCTAGAAAGTTCTCAGAAGTAGCACCTTTTTATCTCCCAAGCATCCACAGAGCCTGAACTAGAGTTTATTATACGGAATTCTATGTGATGCTGTTTTTTGAAGATTCCTACTTAAGAAAATAGTTAATTAAGGAAGAGGGTGGGCAATAATACTATAGCTAATGCTACATTCCACGCGGTTGGGGTTTGTGTGTCCATACTGACATTTTAATGCCCATTGCATTTAATTACAATTAGCATTGCGTTACATCTGTTCTTATGTTACTAATTTTATTTAATAAAATAGGGGGCTTTGGGGAAATTTAAGCCTTTTCTTCTTCTTCTTTTTTTTTTAACAACCAGTTTCCTGACTGAGAGATTCTATTCCATATCAGATATAAAGAGAGCTTTCCCAACAGACTCGAAAAACGGTTGTTGATGAACAGAGAAAGCTCTCAACGAATTGCCCCAGCATGTCCCAAATAGGGATACCCCGCAGAGAACAATGACTGCCTTTGAGATGATTCAGAAATAGGTATTTTATTCATCGAACGGCCAACTGATTTTTATGAAAGTATGCCATGTGTGGAGAGTTTATAGTGAGACAATTTCTAATTTCCTACAAATGAAGAGGTGACCTTGGAAGAATGAGGAAGTTTTTTGTTCCCAGACTTGTCTGGGAGCATCCATAAATGGGGACACACTTAACACAATTGGACAAATAAGATTTGTCTTGCAGAATCTCACTTGGCCAAACGCAATAAGCCATTTTGTGAAAAAGCCGACTTTAGTACATAGTGTGTGTGTGCGCGCACATGCTCACATGTGCAAACCAGAAGCATGGGCTATTTCATTGATTATTTCCTGCTTTTCTCCAGAAGCAAAGCTGAGGTGAGGATTCACAGACTTTCTTTGACTGTGTCACCATAGGAATCAACACACCTACCTTGAAAGAGGAAGGGAAGAATGAACGCATTACCTTCCTTCTCCAATCACATAAGTCATGCATTATAAAAATAGCATGTGTCTTCTTGTGTGTATCTTACAGAGTGCTGAAAAGTATATAAAAGCTGGGACCCAAGATGATTACTATGAAAAAGTTGGTATATTTCCTCCTAGATTCTTATTTTTGCTTTCTGTGTAGATATACATTTTTAACCCAGTGAAGACCATACTTTTTCAGAACTTTCAGTTCCATTGAACTGGTATATCCAGGACCTTTTCCTCAGAAAACACAATTTGTAAGGAATAATCACACCCAGAGACTGAGGTACACCAAAAAGGCTGCCATGGATGGTTGTGCGAGTTGTGTAATGAGCAAGCTTAGGGGTTGCGATGTAAATGGTCATGCCTGAAAGGAGGTGCTGCTAATTTTAGACACTTTTTTTTCAAAGATTTTTTTAAAGATTTTATTTATTTATTTGGCAGACAGAGATCAGAAGTAGGCAGAGAGGCAGGCAGAGAGAGAGGGGGAAGCAGGCTCCCCACCCAGCAGAGAGACACTGAGATCATGACCTGAGCCAAAGGCAAAGGCTTAACCCACTGAGCCACCCAGGTGCCCCTAGATACTTTCTGAAGCAAAACTACGTACATACTGATTGCTCCCAGGGGGTATAAGAGCAGGACTGACTGCTAAAAGGAACTTTGGGAGCAGTGAAATATTCTAAATGGGTTTGGGGAGGTCTCTACACTATCATCCAAACATACTAAACCTCATTGAACCACATACATACACCAGATGATTTTCTTGGTATCTTAATTATACCACAATAAAACTTTTTTATAATCAAGAGCGGGGGCATGGAGGGTGGGCACTACTGTTATTCCCGTTTCACAGACTGGAATGCCAAGGCTCAGAGAGGGTCTGTCACCTCCTTAAGGTCAGTCACCTCCCTGCCATAGGGCCAGTAGCCACTCAGCTGTGACCTGCTGTCACTCTGGACCGGGTCCTTCACAGTGTGCAGGTCTGGAGCCCTGACATTTGGGGCACCCCCTCCCGGCTTCCTGTCCTCTGAGTCTGCTGTCTGCCAGTCAGTCCGTTTCTGCTCTGCTTCCCAGCCTGGGTGGCAGACACCCAAGCTGACAGGATGATTGAGCAATGGAAAAGCAGGGGGGAGCCCCGCCCACTGCCCTTGATCTAAAACAGTGTGAGGAGGGCCGCCGAGCACCAAGAGCGCAACCCCCGTCGGTCGCGCCTCTCCCCACCGTGCATCTTGGATGAGCTTGATTTATGGCCTGTGTTTGAAGGGATCCAAAACAATGCAGAGCTTCTGGTGGCCTGTCTGAAAACATGCTCACACACAGTCACCAAACCCAACTCTGAATCACCCTCCAGAGCCGAGAGGGATCTTCAAAGTCCCGTCTTCTGGGTTTCCAGCAAGACACGATTGTGGGCTGGGTTGGGAACGAGTGCGGAAAAATTGACTGATTGTTATTTTCAAATGTGGCAATGGTTTTGAGGACAGTTTCATCATAAAGAGCCCCCTTTGTATTTTTATTTTCATTGTGTTGTCATTCCATGGGGGCTCATGGGAAGTCGGGCTTCTGACACCCTCAGGAGACGCTGTGAGAACCCGGGCTTGCAGATGGATGGCCACTGGTCTGGGGCCGTTTCCCGTTGGCAGATGGCTTGCAGAGGGCAGGGGTGTGAAGCGGCTGCCTAGGGGATCAGGAGCAAGCATGGTGGTTAGGCCCCTCCCACCGCCCAGCCTGCTCCCTCCCCTCCCTCGCAGGTATGACAACCAATCCTTGGATCCCCTGGTTCTCACGCAGTGGGGTCAAAGGGTTAAACAACCTGTGGTACAGCCAGATGCTGGAGTAATTCCGCAAAAAGAAATGAGCTAGCAGGCCATGGCGAGGGACCTTGAGTGCTTACGGACTCCAACTATAGGGCATTTTGGAAAAGGCAAAATACAGAGACAATGAGGCTTGGGGGCAGGGGGGAGGCGATGAGGAGGGTGAGTAGGTGGCACACAGGGGATCTGGGGGGGGCAGCGAAACTGCTCCGTGTGCTTTTATAAAGGAACATGCGTGTCATTAGACATTTGTCAAGACCCACAGAATGAACACCACCAAGAGTGAACCCTAAGGGACCCTACAGACTCAGGTTAACAATGACGTATCGGGATTGGCTCATCAGTTGTAGCCAGTGTAGCTCACGGTTGCAAGATGGAAATAATAGGGGAGCCTAGAAGGGAGGGGAACCAGGGGTATCTGGGAACTCTCTGTACTTTCTGTTCAACTTTTCTCAAAACCTGAAACGGCTCTAGAAAAGTCTATTAATTAAAAAAAAAAAAAGAATCCTATCTTCCCCCCAACCTTCCAGTGGGATCCTTGGACATTTGAAATAAAATCCCAAGTCTTTGCCTTGTCCCTGTGGAGGCTGGCGTGGTCAGTGGCTATTCACCTGTCTGTCTGCCCTCCTCTCCTGCCTCTCTTGGGTTTGCTGGCTTTAGTCTCATCGTGCTGACCTCGAGGTCTCTCTCTTCACCTCCTCAGAGCATTTGTACACATGCCTGGCCTTCTGCCTCCTATGAGGGCTGGTCCCCGTTTCCCAGGTTAAAGCTTTATGGAAAAAAAACAAAAAAACAAAAAAACAAAAGCCAAAAAACCCTCCCTAATCACATCCCCTGAAGGAGGTTTCTCCTGGAGATTTCTACCATGGAGACTTTCTGGCTTCATCCTCAATAGTTTTTGAAAGTGGTTATTATTTCCGTTATACGGTTACTTGTTTTATCTGGTTACTCATGGTTCTGCCATTGTTCTGCCATTGCTCCCTCACTCAGAGGCAAGACAGGAAATGTAAACGAGGACAGGGAGTTTTGTCTGTTTGGTTATTGCTGTATGTCCTCTGCCTGGAATTATGTCTGGCACACAGTAGACAGTTAATAAATGATTGAATGTGTGTACTTTTGCTGACACCTACTGTATTTGTTGGGGTTTAGTGTATAAAGAAACACTTTAGGTCTTTTAAGCCAAGAGTGTTCTAAGGCATAAAATTAGGAATTCTGAAATTTGTAAAAGGACCAATAAACAAAACAACCGCGGATTCTTAATTTCCATCATGCTAACGCACCTCACCCCTACCCCTCCACCCTGCTGCTTGGATCCCAGACATAGCCTCCCACACCACCTTCCCTCCCCCAGTACATCCTGTTTGAATGGCCCGTGTACACTCAACATGCTGGGTGAGCGTCAAGGTCATGAGCATCCCCATTCTCGTGTTAACTTGCTATACGAACAACCTGAGATTTTTTACTTGTAGAAAGGGATAATCCTGGGACTGACCCTTAGGTTCTTGGGAAGATTACCTAAAATAATGTGCCCAGCAGGGTTCAGGGCAGTGAGCAGGAGAGATTAGGACCTTGGCCCCTTGGACATGCCATTGGTGGTTGGGACAGGGTATTAAGCTAATACATGGAGCCCAGAGGCTATGAGGGTAACCAGAGTGGGAGCGCGGTGGCAAGGGTGGTCGGAGAAGAAAGCACCTTGTGAGCGGAACCAGAACGGGGGGAGTGAGGGAACCATGTGAAGATCTGGGGTACTGTTCCAGGTGGAGGAACAGCAAATGCAAAGCTTCTGAAATGGAGGCAGGCTGGAAAAAAGAGCGAGGAAGCCAATGGATAAAAGGGGGCCAGAATACGCTCGTTCTCAGTAATGGCTGTTATTATTAAAACTGAAAGAGGGCAAAAGTGTCTGTTTCCCCCCCCACACACACATTTTACCCCTCCTTCGCTGTCCCTTCCAGCTCTCCTGTATCCACTAAGACTTGTGGGTAATCTTAAACTTATGGATGACTCATCAAAGTCTCATAATTTAATAACCGAGGCTGTGTTAGTCACCTATTGCTTTATAACATATTACCCAAAACTCAGCGGCTTGGGTCAACAATTAGTATTTATGGTCTCATGCAGCTTTCCTGGGTCGAGAACCTGGTGGCAGCTTAGCTGGGATGTTCTCGCTGAGAATCTGTCCTATGGTTTCAGTCATGGAGTCAGCTGGGGCTGCATCGTCTGAAGGTTTGATTGGGGCTGGAGGAGGCCCCCTTTCTCAGGGGGCACAGTCCCACAGCTGCCGAGTCGGTGTTGGCTCTTGTCAGGAGGCCTCAGTTTCTCTTCATAACGTCTCTGTGGAGATGACCATGTGACCTCACAACATGGCGGCTGGTTTCTCCCAGAGCAAGTGATCTGAGAGAGTGCAGTGAAATCACGATGCCTCTTATGACCTCCCCTTGGAAGTCACAAATTCAACTGTATTCTACCCCGGTCACATAGGGCAGTCGTGGTTTGGCATGAGGGGGACTACACAGGAGGCAAGGGTCCCCGGGAGCCATCTTGGAGGCTAGCCTCCATGAGCATTTCCCCCATCAGATGCCCTGAGTCCTTTTTCTCCCCACTTGGGTCAGAATCCATCAATAACTGGTCAGCGACCAAATCCTGAATGGAGAAAGTCATGGCCTCTCTTTCCGTTTTGATTAGTTTCCCCTTGTTTTTCTCATCTCCAACAGTTTTTCCTTGCATAGCGGGGATTTCACTTCAAATTCCGCCCTCTGATTTAACCTGAGAGATGAATGTGCACTGATGTATCCCCGTGACAGAAATTTGTAACTAGAGTGGGAAGTGAAGGAAATTAATTTGTCTGGCAAAAGGCTATAAAGTAATTCTACTGCCAGACGGAGGATCTGCCATGGGAAAACAGATGGGAAAATCATGTAAATATAACCAATGCCAAGAGGCATCAGGAAAGGCAACTTGCAGCTCTTTAAATGGTTTTCTAAAATATTTTTTTGTTGAGGCTACACGGAATGCCAAAACAAGGGAGGGGGTGTGAGGCATTCTGTCACCCCAACCCCCGCATGTGCAGACACAACCAAAAACAAGCTGTGACCGTTGGAAACCGTATTTTGGACTCACTTGGTGGTTTCCCAATTGATGGGCATGGAAGGCGATTCACAGGACCCGGACAACGTGGGGGTCCCCACCAACCAACGCTGCTTTGCGTCACGAGGTTCTGTGCGTGAAACCAGCCGGCTTCCAGGGGACAGGCCTGTCCTCGTTCTTTCAACACCTTTGCAGCTGAGCCCACCAGAAGAAGAGGGCTTTGGGGTTGTGACTGAAGGTAAACACTGTTTTAAAATTGACGACATCCACATTCGTGAGGCTTTAATGGGGACAAAGTTGCCTCGGGCCATTAAGTCTGGGTCCAGCGTCTGCGTGTAGGAAAATGTTCCTAAAATGCATCGTGTTTGTAGGGTATCACCATAAGAAGAGAGAAATGACTGAATTTGGGGGGTTTGTCCATCAACCACCACGATTTGCAGGAAGAGTGACTGTGATGATGAGATTCGGTTAAATTTGGAATATTTATCCTATTAATCTCCAGTAGGACATAATTCTCCATTTAACTCAGTAGGAGAAGGTACGGGCTGGTCAGGGGTCCAACTTGAGTCAGGCCAGACGGGCAGGAAGAAAGAAACTGACGTGGAAACAAAACATTAGGCATGAGTCAGTGTTCACAGGGGAAGGAGACAAGTCTTATTTTCCCCACTATGGGAATGGAGAAATGGAGGCAGAAGCCGTACCCCAGCTCTGCCACCTGCTGTGGGAGTCTGTCTTTCCCCAACAATGTCACCATAAACCACAACCCCCTCCCCCTCATATCGCAAGTCAGATTTAGTCATTAACTACCCGCACCTGTTAGAAAATACGCTCGAGGTAGAAGTGATAACGGGCGATGTGGGGGTTAGCTGACCCAGAATCCCATGACTGGACACACAACCCTAACAGCAATGACGATAAGTAAGTGACATCTGAGCCCAGGCCCTGCCAAGCTCTGGACTCCCTCAGCTCGGCCTCAGCACCGCATGCAGCAGCTGGACCCTGTTCCTATTTTACAGATGCGGAAACTGAGGCCCTGGAAAGCCAAGTAAAGCTAAGCAACTTGTCCACATTCGCATCCGCAGTAAGTGGCAGAGCTGGGACTTCCACTGAAGAGGGTCGGACTGTGAAAATCACGGCGCCCTGTCTTTTCACTGCCTGGCTTTAGCACGTCTCCAGAGGGGGTCCTGCAGGGAAGTCAGCCATCCTGGCTGCCTGAGGAAAACTTAAAGAGGCACTTGCAGCAACCGGCTGCGAGGGTTGAAGTCAACAGCTTTGGTGGGTAGTTTGGCAAACGTCTGTTTCTGCATCTACAGATCTCTGCGGGCGTCTAGGGAGGACTTTTCCTTAGACCCAGCCAGAATGCCCTTCAGATGTCCCCAGAAGCAGGCATGACAATGAAACATGCAAGGTTATTCACGGTAGCATGACTCTTAGCAGCAAGCGGATAGGAGTAACCCAAATGTCCAGTAGCTTGCCGAAATTAGGTCATGAATGATGGCATCTGCACTGTGCTGAGCTGTGCTTCTCTAAAAGAGAACAGGGTTCTCTCTGGACGGATTGGGAAAGATTGCTGAGAAGGATCAGGCACAAAAACAAGACCCAGAAGGGTGTGGACAAGACACAGCCCTTAGCACCGCGGGAAGAGAGAACATAAACGTATGCGTTTGTGGGAGCCAGAAGCGATCTCTAGATGCTTGTCCTTGAGCTCGGTCCCAGGGGTTGGTTTGTGTCTGGGGAAGGAAGCAGAGACCCTGAGGGGCTCAGGGGTGGAGAGGGGCTGACATTTCCCTGTGTAACCTTTTGTACCGCATTTGAGACTTTACTGTGTGTACATATGCTCTTAGCAGACATTTGTGCCGTTGTTTAGAAAAAGATAAAACACAGAAACAGCACAGGAAACCAGGAGAGATGTTTCTTTAAACACTTCGGGCGTGGGTTTGCTGTGCCCCGTTTCTGGAGGGGCTTTGGCCGTCATTTAGATCAGACGTCTGCTTTCCCTCCGATGTCCCTCCGACGTCCCTCCGAGGGCAGCCCAGCTTCCACTCTGGTGACCCGTGTGTCCTCCAAGGCCGCCAGCTGCCAAAGCCACTGTGCTGAGCCACTCCGTGACCCTGGGGCGCCGCCGGGAAGGGTCGGAGCTCACTGCAGTGATGGTCCCCGTTGCACTCGTGTCCATAGTCATTAGGAAAAATGTCCCTGCAGGCTGCTGCCCTCCCAGCCAGCCGTGGTCTGTGCAGACGGTGAGCACGGGGCTCTCGTTCGGCATGACACCCTGATTTGGGACAGTCTCTCACAGCCCCAGGCTGGCTGCACGTGTCCTTTGCAGCCGACCTCCCCCTCCTCTGCATTGCTCTTTGCTTGGGCAGTCCTTGGATGGAAGAGCGAGAGCACGACAGCCGGGAAAGAGGCCTCCCCGGTCAGCACTGATGCTCACGGGGCCACAGAGCTGGATGGACAGCCGCTTGGCTGTCCAGGAATTGGCCTCGATGCCAAGACCCCAGAGCACCTCCCCCTCTGGGCCCCGCTAAGCTTCGTGGCATTTGGCTCAATTCCCCTGTTTATGTTTCAGGACTCGGTGAGAAGGACAAAGATGGGCAATGTGCTGAGAGCTTTATACACATTCTCTCTCGGTACCTATGAAGTGACCGTGACAGGTGGGCTGTCTCAAGCCTGTGTGTGCCGCATGGAAACTAGAAGTGCCAAGAACGGAGAAAACATGGCCAAATCCCTGCAGAGGAGGGTTGGGGCGTGGAGTCAGGGTCCGGAGTGTAGAGTCAGGGTCCGGAGCTAGGTGTCCCAGGTCACCCCCGTCCAACTCCCCCACTCCTGGGCTCTCAGGAGACATCACTCCTGGTCCAAGGACACTTTCCTCTCAGCCCGGACGTATCCTCAAAACTCAGGAGAAAGTTTTAGGCAGTCACCACCCATCAATAAGACCCTAGGCCCCAGGAGGGCAGGGGCAGTGAGGTTCAAGGCAAAGCCGTGTCCCAAGCACCTACCACCGTGCAGGGCGCTCAGTAGCTATGGACAGAAGGCATGGCACGAGGGAGGGAGGTCCCGTGGCAGAGAAGCTACCGGGGATGGCAACACTGTCAACCCACCACTGTGGGCAGGTGACTGGCTCTCCGCAGGGAGGCAGGAACAGAGACGAGAGGTGTCACTTTGGAGCCCAGGCTTCCAAGCGGGTGGTCCTCTCTCACCTCCCTCTGTGGGCTGCATGCAGACGGCAGCACCTTCCTTGTGGATTGGGGGCCACAGGGAAGCATCCCAGACAGACCCCGTGTCCCTGCGCCCAGTAGGAGCCACCCTCCCTCGGGAGTAAGCACCCTGGGTGTTCCATGGCCAAGAAGTCAAGGAAGGGAGGGGCATGCCTCTTCCCAGGCATCTCCGAGCGAGGCAGCTTCGGTCACCCGTGATCCTTCTCTCAAGAAGGTGACCCAGGATGCCATCAGCCACAGCATCCCAAGCATCCCTGCGGCTGGGGGAGGGGCGTGCCATCTGCAGAGGCATTCTGGGCAGGAGCCTAAGGGCATCTGCTCCCAGGGCTGGAGGGAGTCTGCTGCAGGGGGAAGGGAGGGGACAAAGGGATGGTGCACCGAGAGGGTGCAGGGGGCCGGCCACTGACCGTGTACTGTGAGGACGCAGATGGCCCAGAGGGAGGGTCTCTTGGCGCTGCTGTCCCCTGGCACAGATGCAGAAATAGGCTTTGAAAGATGAAGGGATGTTTCCAAGGGCCCAGATGCTGGAAGTGGCAGAGTAGGAGTCGGTGCGGGGGTCACTATGACTCCAGAGCTGCCCCCCGCCCCCATCCCCGAGGAGTCCTGCCCGCCTTGATCAGCCGGCCTGCTTCGGGGCAGAAGAACAGAGAAGGACCCAGCATCCCATCTCTGGGCACCTCGACCTTTCCACATAGGAATCCTCTTGGCCTGTGTCTCCAGGTGCGGCCCAGCCAGGCAAGCAGCCGGTAGGGCAGCCGGTCTGGCCGGGGACCCCGCCCAGGAGTGCAGACAGGGTGGGACGTGTGGGCCTCCAGCTGCGGGTCCCCAGCTGCGCTGCCCTGCAGCTCGGGCGTCTCTTCTCTGACTCCCAGGCTGCCCAGCCTCCCCGCTCGCTGAGTCTGCAAATCAGCTTTCCAGGGCTACTGCCTCCATGCACCTGGGATGCCTGGTTTTCTCCTGCTGGAGAAAGATAGGGTATTTAAGTCTGCAGGAGAAATGCACTGGTCAGACAGATCCCCTCAGAACGGCGAAGTCTAGTGCTGAGAGAGGACTCCGAGGTACTTGGGAATTAGTACTCCTGCTAAGCTGGCCGGCCTGAGCTCACAACCCAGGCGCACCACAAGCAGCAAAAGAGCCTCAGGCAAGTCACTCACCCCTCCACGCCTGGGGATGATCCCAGGCTCTCCCTCACAGAGGTTTTGGAAGAATTCATTTCTCCATCCCTTGGGCAGCAAAGATGAGGATTGATCCCAAACTGTAAAAAAAAACGGGAGACTCCCTGTGTGCCCCCCCGGTTCCTGCCTCTTCCCTCTGGGGTCACTGTCCTCAGACCATTGCTACCTGTGCTCCGTCCAGCACCTAGTTCTTACGGAAGCCGGGGGCGGGGGTGGCCTTCAGAGCCATGGGCCACCGCTTCCCAGCCACACTGCACTGCAACCAAGGGGCTGTGAGTCCAATCCAGCTCCGGGGTCCTGCTTCCCCTTACATTTGGTTATTCATTCTTCGTGGGACTATTTACCGAGCCCCCATGTCATGCCAAGCACTGCGCTAAGTCCTGGTGACCCAGCCACGAACTCCTTCGGCAAGGTCCCCGTGCTCAGAGTGCTTGCATTCTGGTAACAAAGTCAGACAACAGGCAGGTGAACAGCCCAGCCAGTGGCGTCGTTGATGGTGACAGCATCACCCAGGGGATGGGACGGGTCGGCCGGAGGATGGTGATTATGCAGGAGCTGCTTGGGTTGGGTGGTCTGGGTGGTCTGGGTTCAGCGTGAGAGGAAGCAAGAAAGGAGTGAAGGAATGTGCGTGGGGATGTCTGCAGAAAAGCCTCCTGGCAGACCCAGAGGAGGGAGCAAGCCTGGCTTGTGCCTGGGGAACAGCAGGAAGCCAGCACGTATGTATGTGTTGGGGGGGGTGCTCTGGAGCAGGGATGTGGCGTCCACTTCCCCTCTGTCCTCACTGCTCACCCAGCTCTTCTCCTCGCTCCTGCCCCGGTTGCACAGGACCCCAGGGACCACTTTTGCAGACCCCGAATGAGCACTCAGGAGCTTCGAGAATCAGACGGCCAGTCTCTGAGCTCTTGGCTGCAGGGCAGGTTGAGAAAATTAAATATGTAGGGACTGAACGTTCTTTAAAGCTCCTTCCATTTACAAATAAAGATAATCCTAACAATAACCCTTTAAAGTAGGAATTATAATATTTTTAATTTATCATTTGGCAGGGGGAGGAGCAGAGGGAGAGGGAGAGGAAGAATCTTAAGCAGGCTCCACACCCAAGGCGGATGGAGCCCGAGGAAGGGCTCGATCCCATGACCCTGAGATCATGACTGGAGCTGAAATCCAGAGTCAGATGCTCAACAGACAGAGCCACCCAGGTGCCCCCAAACAGGAATTGGCATCATTAGGAGTAGTATCGTCGTCAGCCGTATTTAACAAATGAGGACACGGTCTTGGAGGCGTTAAGGGACTTTTCCAGGGTCACACAGCTAGGAAACAGGAGAACTGGAATTTGAACTCCAGCGGCTTCTACCACGGCTCTATACCGGTTTGTACCAGTGAAGTCCTTGCGCGGGAAGCACTCCTGAGCCTGGATGATATACTTCGTGCCTTAAAAACCCATGTTTTTTTTAGGACTTAAAGTGCCCCGTGGCACACAGCCTGGCCCTGGGCCCTTAGAGCAGGGTGCTGAAACCGTGGCCTGGGGACCCAACCCTGCCCTCTGCCTGTTTTCGGAAATACATTCTTCTGGAAGCCAGCCACACCCCTTTGGTCACGTGTCTGTCTTCCTGCTAGGAGGGTGGAGTTGCGTCGTTATGACCCAGACCCTGTGGCCTTCAAAGCTTGCAATATTTAGAAAGTGGCCCTTTACAGAGAAGGTTGCAGATCCTTGGCACAGAGAAACTCGCTCCCAGCTTCTCTGTCTCTGCTGGGCTGACTCTGGAAGGACACCCTGACCTCACAGGCTCAGCCCTGGACACAGCAGAAAGCAGACACTGAAAGCAGGTGGTCGTTCTGCCCTGGCTTGGAACAAACAGACCTTCCCCATGAGCGGAGATGCCGCACCCCTGGGGGGCCAGGCCGTGGCTCCCTCCCGCCTTCCCTGATCAGAGGGCACGTGCGTCTGGGGCTAGAACATTCTTACACTAAAAATGATTCTGAAATTACTCTACCAAAACTGTGAAGTCATTATGCTAAATTCCAAGTTTATTATACCAAAATCATCTGTGTGAGTATGTCCCAAATAGTGCGGGGGACGGACTTAGGCTTAAAAAAAAATGATCCATCATTCACCTGAAATTCACATTTAAGTGGCTTCTTGTGTTTTATTTGGGAGTAGTACAAGGGGGTGAATCTGGAGAGCTCAGACCTGCAGGGACGTCACGAGCACCAGACTTTCCCACAGTGCATTTGTCCCCGTGGCAGAGGATGGAACCACAGCCCCAGGGAGCCCAAGACCTTACCCCAGATGGTTTTAAAGCAGGAAATGCTCCCAGTTCTCCAACAAAGGTGAACTTCTTTTTTCCAAGTGGGCATCCCCAAATTTAATTCCTTAACACAGTCTATAGCTTTCAGGCAGCTGGAAACTATGGGCTGCAAGTGTCGGGTTTTTTTTTTTTCTTTTTTTAATTGTTGTGGTTGTTTTTTGTTGATGCTTTGCGAGCTGAGACCTGGTTTCCCCATCCGAGCTCCCTTGCCGCTCGCCTGCCTTTCTGTCTCTCCGACTCACCCTCTGAGGCTCTCCCTGTCTCTCTCTGTTACGTTGCTTGCTCAGGGAGCCGCGTGGGAGACAAAATGCCTTCTGACAGGTGACAAGATGGGACCAGCGTCATGCCGGGCTTGGGCAGTAATCTGGGTGGCAGAAGAAAGGAGCCATGGGCTTAACAAAGCTCGGTGGCCGCATGGAAGCAGAGGCGTGGCAACGGGGTGTCTGCTCACCTGGGTGTGAGAAGCAATTAGTAGGAGACACCGTGCTCCAAAAAGGCACAGGGAAGCATCATCTGTATCCGAATTGGCCCGAGTAGGTGGCATCCACGTCCCTGGTCTAGCTTTGGGAGCCGGGGTTTTGTCACCACTCTTAGGCATGCTGGTGACAGCCGCCCTGCAGGGTGGGCCTTGGATGGAGTGCCTGTCCCCCCATCTTCACCACAAAGAAATGGAGGCCGGGGGAGGCCACGTGACTTGCTCGAGGTCACACGGCTGAGGCGAAGCAGAGCTTCCAGCCAAACCCCAACCTCACGCCCGTCCGCGATTCTGTCCCCGTGGAAACCTTGTCTACCTCAGGTTTTAGGATGTGCACCTGCTCGGGAGTCCTTCTGCTCTTCCAGTTCCACCATAAGACTCAGCACCCAATTCTGTGTTTCCATGATCATTCTGGATCTTTCTCTGGGAGGGCTCTCTTACGGGTTAAGGCGGGACCAGAAGTCGTGCATGTAAAGTGGTGAGCCAGCGGTGACCCCTGGCTGGGGTTGGGATCACCGTGCAAGGCCCTTCGCCCCCTGTGGGGTGTGGCTCGTGGCATCAGTACGGCTCCGCTTTCGTCACCATTACTGAAAGCGCCCGGTGCCAGTAAGGAGAAGTGCCTGTTAGGTGCTTGGTAACTGGTAGCTGGAAAAACGTCCGCGTCCTTCCCCGGGCTAGTCTCGGAGATCATTGTGGAGACCCCGGGGCAGTCAGACCCCCTTGGGGCCCATCTGAACGCTGGTGCCAATAGCATTTCTTTAGACATCCCAAGTGGGTATCTCAGGCTCTTTAGACATCCCAAGTGGGTATCCCAGGCTCCTGGGGGTTTTAGGAGGGAACAGGGGCACCAGGCAGAAGATTTCGTGAGGAGAGCACAGACTCAGAACCACCGTGAGTCCAGAGCCTCAGCAGCCCCATCTCTGCTATGTGGCCTGGCCCACCTCACAACAGCCGGCCCCAACCCAACTCAAGGGAAAGAGGGGGCCTCTTTCCGCCCTTCCAGCTCCCTGCGCCTTTCCAGGAGTTTTGCAAGTCAGAAGAAGTCAGAAGAAATCCTGTGCTGACTTTGAGAAGCAGTCAGGAAGAAAAGGGGACCGTTTTCTGGGTGGCCCCCAGCACTCTCCGTGCTGGCTTTGAGCTTTGCTTTTCTCCTCCACTTCTCTTCCAAGCCAGCTTTTCAATTCTACTGCAGAAGAAAGGGGCTCCAGGAAAACTTCTGGGGTGACAAGCAGCAAGTTGGGGGCAGAAGGGGACTTTTTACAGGGACCTCCCCTATGCGAAGAACCCAGGACACTGTTGAGAAATGCAGACTTCAGTGCCCAACCCAGAGCCTCCCAGTGAAAACCCTAGGCGCCGGTCTGAGACTCCACATTCTTACGGAACTCCCTCCCTGATGGCAATGCACAGTTAGAGATGCAAGGCAAGAAATGGTAGTTTTTCAAGCTATGACCTTTTCCAACTTAAACACAGTTTAAAACCTCTTGCTGGCTTCCCAGTGCTTTTGGGGGGTGGCCACTGCCATTAACATGGCTCATTGGACAACATCCTCCCTGGGCCTCATTCCTTCATCATTTGCCTGCCACACCACCCTGTCATCGGCATCCCCCATTTCTGCCACAGGACCTTTGCACTGCCCATCTCCGCTCTTTAAACACTCAACACAGGGAAACATTCTAGGGTCCCTGGACTAGCTCTGCTGCTAAAGTTCCCCCTCAAGCTCGTGCGTCCCTGCTTTGGCCACTTCTCTCCGTTAGAAGTCAAACCCTCATCTCTAGATGCTTTCTTATTGTACTCAGCTGCTTTTGAACTGGGAGCTCCCCGAGGGTAGGGGCTGGAGCTGTCCCAATCGGCTTGGGACTGCCAGCCCCAGGCCTGTGGACACGGCACTTCCTGGTTCAGAGCCCAGATCTGGAGCCCCACCATGTGCTCACACCGCAGACCCCACCAACCACTTGGACAGCAAGTCACAAAACCTCCCTGGACCTCTGTCTCTGGGACTGTGATCCAGCTCAAGCTGCCCCGTCCTGAAGGGCTGGGTTGAAGCTGAAATGGACAAGTACCTACTACTGCCTGGGCACGGTGTCTGGCATTCACTGAGCAATACTTAATGAGCACCTACTGTGTGCTGAGCACTGTACCCGAGGAGCGACGCTGAGAACAGAGCTGACAAAGCCCCCCTTCGCCGACAGAGATGGTCCTCACATCGACCCCAAGGAGAACGCTGAGCACGGAGAAGTGTTGTGCTCAGTGGTTCACTGTGGGCAAGTGCCAGGTGGAGGACCCTCCTCAGGTTGCTGACCCCTTCAATGCTCAGTTTTCTCACCTGTGAAATGGGCGTGATAGGAGAACCTGCTGCATGGGGTTGGCCAGCGGGAATATGTAGGGGCGAAGAGGTGCGGGCCCCTTGCAGTATTACAGAACAGCGTGCGGCAATCGGCAATCGTTAGTCCAAACATAGCAGGGGAAAGGAATGGGGAACAGGAGCGTGCTGTGTGCTCCAGGAAGCAAGGACAGAAACGCTTCCTGGGGGAGGGGATGAGAGGGAAGCAGGGAGCCACGTGGATATTCCAGGCCAGTGTGGCTGGAATGTGGCAGCAAGGCCAAAGCAACTGATGAAGCTGGCACAGGACAGACGCTGGGAGGCAGGAGTTTGCGGGCCTGGCCTTTCATTCCACGGGGGACGGGAAGCCGCACCGGGCGTGACAAGGTCTGGTTCACTTGGAGAACCAGTCCAGGTTGCTGTATGAGGAAGGTGTGGGGCGGCTAGGGCCCAAACAGGGAGAGCCGCTGGGAGGCCGAGGGGTCCAATGAGAAGGGATAGGGTCTTAGAGAGGGTTAGGGATGGTGGAAGTGATGAGAGATGGTCAGATTCTGGGCACTCTCTGAAGACGCAGCCTGTGAGCGTGCCTGACAGCCCTGCGGGGCACAGAAAAGGGTGAGGCATTAGGTAAAAGTAGAGCCATTTCCTTAGACAGGAGTGGGGCACAGAGAGAACACGCCCCTGTCAGTCATTAACACGGAGCCGTTTCATGACAGCGATCGTGGCAGCAGGATCCGTACATGGCTCTACTCGGCCAGCCCCAGGCTCACTGCACAGGTCAAATCAGCCCCAGAAAGGCAAAGGTTTTTAGATTGAATTAAACCCATCAGGGGGCGCCTGGGTGGCTCAGTGGCTGCCATCAGCTCAGGTCATGATCCCCGGGTCTTGGGAGCGTGCCTCCCATCGGGCTCCCTGCTCAGCGGGAAGCCTGCTTCTCTCTCTCCCACTCCCCCTGCTTGTGTTCCTTCTCTCGCTGTGTCTCTCTCTGTCAAAAAAAAAAAAAAAAAAAATTTAAAAATCTCAAAACAAAACCAAAAACCCATCAGCAAGGATAAGTACGATTTGCTCCAAAAAGGAGGATTTACTTGTGTCCATAACTACAAAAAACTCGGCTTTCTTGGCAAGCACTGAAAGCCGTCATGGTCCAAGACGGTGCCTTTGTGACTTCCGACTTCTACTATTTCCTCAAGCTGGGCGTATTCTAAAGCAGTTTGGAAAGCAGCTCTTTTTGCACCGCCTAGTTCATGTTCATACCTGATAGATCCCCAGGACAAACCAAACAGGGTGGGTCACCTAGTGTTTGGAATTTTCCCCATTAATGCCCCCCACCCCTTTCCAGATAGTGATTTGAGAGCAGAATGTGTTTAAAATGCCCATAGGTGTGTAGAAACACAGATGTAAATCCATCAGAATGTTTTACTGTGTTCTCGCCATGCCCTGTTTGAGATGAAGTTTCTTTGGTAGATATACCCTAAATATCACAGAAGAGTAAGGCAATTGACAACACACACACACACACACACACACACACACATTCAAAAGGTAGAGGACGCTTTGTAAATTGTAAATGCAGGCCCTCGGGGAGGGTAGGTGGAGAGGAGGTCATACCCCATAAGGGCTGCCTCCCTGGTGTTTCCAGTTGAGTAAATACAGCAGATTGTACTTTTGTGAGGTTCCCTCATATTGTAAACTTTTTCTTTTTAAGTAGGTGGCACACCCAGCATGGAGCCCAGTGTGGGTCTTGAACTCACAACCCTCAGATCATGACCTGAATTGAAATTAAGAGTCAGCCTCTTACCCAACTGAGTCGCCCAGGTGCCCCCAACTGTAGACATTTCTTCTGAAACTGTTCATAGTGATAATAACAACAGACACCGGTGAATGCTCCTTGGTAGATGCCAAATGCGTCCTTGTCATCAACTTTGATGGTGTCAGCCAGTCCCACACTCCTCATCGGTGCTGGTCCCAAGACCCGCAAGGGAACTAACTCTTTTTTATGTCCACTGGCCCAGATGCACATCAAGGCAAGAATCCTTCCTTCCCTGACGCCCATATTTCCCTCAAAAATGTCCTCCGATTGTCCCGGCCCCTGGGTAGCCCAGAAGCCCTCCTCCTAGAACCTCTGTACAACATCCCGTTCAAGTTTAAAACCCATCCCTTGTCATTTATAATCATTTGGCAAGTTTCATTTAAAATGAAAATCCATTTAATGAAATATTTCCGTTTAAATACCAGCGCATTAGATTTGCAAAAATGTACCCATCTTGAATATATTTAAGCAAAAATCAATAAAGGTTAATAGCATATTGCTAGAGCATCACAATGACAGAAAGCCAAATAATTCCTTTTGTAATTGAATAGTACCACTGGAGTGTGGGAGGAAATCAACAGTGACATTTCTACCATATCTTTTCAAATGGTGTGTGAAATTCAACCATTGGGCTGTGATAGCCACATACAATTCAAATTCGACTAATTAGGTGGATGGTGCAATTTTCCATTTTTTAATAGGAAAGGGGGTGGCAAGGCAATTTTGAGAGGATCGGGGCCAAAATGGGTGGGGGAAACATCATGTGAAGATAACAAAGTCTTTAACAACAATGTAATTTAAAAAAAAAAGGATTTAATTGGAATCTATTAGGAGATAAGCCAGCTGGTTTGAAGGACAAGATTAAAAATATTTCATTAATGCACATGTGACTTTGGGAAGGGATGCTCAAGGAATTTATCATCTTCCCGAGTTACTTAGTCTAGAGGAAAGGGTGCTCCTAGGATGCTAGGACTCAAGAGAATATGTTTGTTCTTGCTGGTGTCTGTTATTAGTACCCCCTGCCCCCCAATGGTGATGGATATGTGTCCTTGTTGTAGAACATCAACTTTCCCCCTTCCGTATCAGCACCTCCAGCATTCTTGGGGAAACCACACGTCTTCTATTCGTAGCTCAGAATCTTGAGTCAGGAGGTATTCCAATGCCTGCATCAGGATGGGCTCTGATTGGCTAAAACCAGTCCTCATGTCCCACCCCCAGACCTCAGAGACTGGCTCAGCGGTTGTGCCCGTCACCAAATCTACACCCAGAGGATAAGAGTGCCTATGCTTGCTTGCTCCATCAGCTGGAAGGACCTAGAAGGGAAGACCCTCCTGTAGCAATAAGAACATCTAGAGGCCATAACATCGTTTCTAATGCCATTCTCCAAAAAAAGAAGCAGGGCTGCCTGGAGAAACAGCTGATCTCAGACTTGGAGCAGGGAATAGATAAGACAGGCCTGAAGCCTCTTGGAGTGTCAGAAGGTGAGGGACCCATAAAAAAAGGCCACCCACGGTAATGGAGGTGTGTAAAGGACACATAGGCACCAACTGCAAAAGCTCTAAGTCGCTCAGGCTGGGACAGTTTGAGCAAACACTCAAGTAGCGCTGGGCGATGCTGCAGAGAAAATAAGCACGATCCGTCCTGCTATCAGTGCGTGGTGGGATAAAGAATAAATAAGTAAAAACAGACAGATCACCCCTGCAGAAAAATTTCAAACCGTTTATGTAGATACTGCACCCTCGGTGAGGTGGAGAACGACCCCAGCTTCTTACCAGAGAGCCACGTTTTGTGATTTCTGGGGGCTAAAGAGGGACTTCACAGCAGAGAACCTTGGCAAACTTGGCCTTAGGCAGGTGACCTCGGTTAGCATCAACGATGGTAAGTCCCATCGAGAGTGTATATCCTAGAGATGATAGGATGAGAAGGGCACTTCGTCTCTGGGGTCTTCTTCCCCCCAACCCATGGCCCCAAGATATTCACGAGAAGGCATCAGACAAATATGAATTGAGGGACAGTCTACAGACAACCAGAGCTGCACTCTTCCTAACTGTCAAGGTCACCGAAATCGAGGAGAGTCTGAGAAACTGTCACAGCCACGAGGAGCCTAAGAAGACATGATACTAAGTGTCATGCCATGTTCTGGTTGGGATCCTGGGCCAGAAAAAGAACATTAGGTAAAAGCTAGGGAAATCTGAATAAATTTTAAACTTGAGTTAAGAATGATGTATCAGTATTGGTTATTAATGGTGACAAAGCTACTACCCTCATTCAGATGCTAATAATAGAAGAAACAGGGTGTGGGATATATGAGAACTCCCTGTAGTATCTTTGTAATTTTTTTGGTAAATTTGAAACTATTTTAAATAAAAACATACTATTTTAAAAATCTGATATGAAGTGATCTTTATCAGGGCTTCTGGGAAAATACAGTTCCCTTGAGCTGGGCTGTAAGGATACGGAGAGTGTAAGCGTACAGCTTTTAAAACTGAGCGCAGCGTTTTGGCACCAAGGAGGGGAAGACTGGAGCTGTTAGCTGCTGCCAGGTACCCCCTGGGAACAATTCACACTGCAGACGGAAGGAAGAAGAGGTTGAGAGAAATACAGTCCTTGGTGATGTGGCACGAGTCGTGGGATCAAACCTTTCCTGAAACTAACTTAGCTCTTGACGGCTCCTATTCTGAGCCAACAAATAATCCCCTTATTGTTTAAGTGGGCTTTTTGTCAGTCGGAACATCGTGATTGTGCATCATTGAGAATGACCCTCCATCTCCTTCAGTCTACTCAGTGAACCCCAAATTCTGAATTCACACATTCCGTTGCATTTGGTCCTCCAATTAATGGTGAAGGAATTCTGAGCAGTGTCTGCTTTGGGGTACTTCCCCGGTGCTTCCAAGGGCGGAGAGAATAAGGTGTATGGGTTGGGGAGCTACAGGGAACCCAGGGCTGGTTTTCAGTTCCCACCAAATAATCTCTCTCTTCAGTGGAGAAGCTGTTGCCAGAGCATTATTTCTGGAACATTCTTCCGACTGAGTCGGGGACTTGAGCTCATTACTTCTCAGTTTTATGTGGCTTGTGGCTATTTGTTGTTGTATTTGGGAAGGGTGGGGGGTGGGGTGCTGGCTGCGGTTTGAGTTTTCCTGTGTACTCTGGGCTTCACTGGAAGGTCACCTCCCGGCCCCACCCCACCCCTCATTGTGATGTTCCTAGCTGTTGTTTTTAAAAAGCTTTTCATGTAGATTATTTAACTTGGCAAAACTTCAGAAATGGAATCCCATTTGTGTAAATAAACAATCAAACTTTTCTCAGTTGTCCCCAGAGAAGGGCCATCGCTTAATCATCTCTTTTCCCAATATCCACATTCCCCGTGCCCGGCAGCATGAACCAGACTGGGTCTGTCCCTGGGTCTGCGGTGGGGAGGGAGCTGACAGGCAGACAGGCCAGGAACACGTCGAAGGGAAGGTGCCCCGGATTCAGTTCGGATTCAGTTCGGCCGTGGAGCTTGCTGCTTCTCTGTACCCTCTCCACCAGCTCAAGCACCAGGCTTCCCGCACAACTGTAGAGGGACAGGCTTCTTGACGGAGTTGCTAACGACATCCTCTGGAACTGTTGGGGAACAAGAGCTTTAAAAAAAAAAAAAGATTTTATTTGTTTGACAGACAGAGATCACAAGTAGGCAGAGAGGCAGGCAGAGAGAGAGAGGGAAGCAGGCTCACCGCTGAGCAGAGAGCCAAATGCGGGGCTCGATCCCAGGACCCTGAGATCATGACCTGAGCCGAAGGCAGAGCCTTAAACCACTGAGCCACCCAGGCGCCCCCCCGCCTTTTTTTTTTTTTAAAGACTTTATTTATTTATTTGACAGAGAGCAATCACAAGTAAGCAGAGAGGCAGGCAGAGAGAGGGGGAGCAAGTTCTTACGAAGTGGTTAAAGGCTGTTGGAAGGCAGGCTCACTACTGGCCACAGCAGAAAAGTCTCAGTGCTTTGGACAGAGTCCTGTCCTCTCCCTCTTAGCTATAAAGGAAATGAAGGATTCTCATAAGGCTGTCTGTCACACCATCCGGGATTTTGTGAAAGGGGTGGCCTCCAACTGGAGACACACATTTGTCCTTTTACCAGATCTTTCCTCTTTTTATTTTTTTTAAAGATTTTATTTATTTGACAGAGAGAGAGAGAGAGAACAAGCAAGGGGAGCATCAGAGGGAGAGGGAGAAGCAGGTTCCCCGCTGAGCAGGGAGCCTGATGTGGGACTCGATCCCAGGATGCTGGGACCGTGTCCTGAGCCGAAGGCAGATGCTTAACAGACTGAGCCTCCCAGGCATCCCTAGACCTTTCGTCTTCTTCAGTTCTGTTGCACGAGATCCCCAGAAATCTTACCAAAGTTCGCCTTTATCCCCCAACCTTCTGATGCATAAAATCTGAAATCTGCGGTTTTCTCAATTGCATCTGTTCTAAAGGTCACATGAGCTCCTGCTTTGAAGGAATCTACTCACCCATCCATCCATCCATCCATCCACCCATCCGTCCATCCATCCATCCATCCATCTGTCCGTCCATCCATCCAACAGATTCTTGCTGAGCGTCTCCTCCATGCCAGGGCTGGGCACTGTTCTAGGGGTGAGCCCTAGAATGGCTCAACTCTGCCAAATGTCTCCCTGATATGCAAAGATGGTGTATCTATTTCAATTCAAATAGTTATCAGGGATATATATATATATATATATATATATATATATTTTTTTTTTTTTTTTTTTTAAATAGTTGGATGGGCTAGGGAGGTCCCGCAGAGAGCCCTTGTCTTCGGGACAAAGGCACATGAACCAGGGTAGGGGTGCACTGTCAGCCGAGTATCGCACAGTGCTAGGGTAAGAGCTGGAGTTGGCAAGAGAAGCGAAAGTCTGCTAGGGCCAAAGTTAGCCTTCCCAATCCCTGAGATATCCTCAGAGCGCTGGCTCTATGTGTCCAAACCTGCATCATAGCATGTGTACATGAACTCATGATGTGTACGGACATCCGCCGTGCATTGCAAAAAATGAATCTGGCAAGTTCATTTACCATGTTTTCTCTGCCAATGGGAAGAGTGCATGGAGAGCATGACAATTCCGGAATATCTTTCACTGGGCTTGCTAGCACTCAGTTTGGCCAAAGTGCAGGGTTTCTGGATGTGATAATTCAATGAAAACTTCACTTAACCTAAAGTGGAGGGAGAGGGTATCTTGAGGTCCACACCGTGAGATACAATGGTCGCCTTATAACCGAGGAAGAAAGGAAGGTTCAGGAGGGGTAAGTGGCTTAATTACACTCCTCCAAAGGACTAGCATCAGGTGACACTGTTCTGGGAGAGCTCAGGACCTCCACCCTCTCTTCTCCCTTCATGTGTGGGTGCGTAGAGGGGAAATGTGCTGCGTGTGGCGCAAGCAAGAAAAGAGGTGCTTGAATGCCCATTTATTGACTGTGACAAACATTGGTTAAAAGACTCATAAGGAGAACAGAAGCACCATCTTCCCTTTGGAGCTTGTGCCGCAATACATCATGCACCAAAGAGAGGGAAGGATGAAGAGAGGTGTGCAGACTGCGTGGGTGACATCAGGCCACCCTGGGTTCTATCTTTGTGACAGCTTTTAAGCCAGATGGCACCTCTGCCCCAAGTAATGCAGATATTAGCTTCTAACAGCAGTAATGACCCTGAGCATTTATCGAGAATTTATTCTGTTCCTGACTGTGAGTCACACAGCAAAATCCCAGTCCATTATAGATTTAAATGGAAAAATAGTCTGATCAAATAGAAAGCAAATGCAAGCAGATAGAGGGGAAGAAAAACTGCTTTCTCTTCACTCCAAGAAGCTGTCAACTGTAGGAACATCAGAGCTGGTGAACTGATTAACAGCTTTGGTGGGGAGTCAAACAGCCCAAAATTCAAAGCCTTGGGTAAGGGTCTTGGGTAAGACATGTTGTCCTTTATCCATCTGTTCATCCAACCATCCACTCATCTTTCTACTCAACAAATATTAATAGAACACCTACTACCCACTAGGCATTTGAGAACGGATACCAACAGAGTTCCTTGTGTCTGTGTTAAACCACATAGGGACCAATCAAAATGAATAGAGTTGCTTGCTTCAGGAGACACATGCTCCTGGCTGATAAGACTGTTGACTAACTCAACAGCTTCCTAACCAAGAACTTTTTCTGCAAAGGGCCCATGGTCAGTAGAACAGTGGCCCCCCCAATGTCTAGATCCTAATCCCTGGAACTTGTGAATACGATTTGCCTCACTGCAAAAGGGACTTTGTGGATGTGATTCAATTAAGAATCATAAGCTGGGAAGATTATCCTGGATTCTCTGGGTGGGCCCAGTGTCTTGACAAGAGTCCTTAAAAGGGAAGTAGGGAGGCGGGAGAAGAATGTGAGAACGTAGTGTACAGAGATTTGACTGGCCATTGCTGGCTTTGCTGATGGAGGAAGGGACCACGAGCGAGGAACTGCGGGCACTTCTAGAAGCTGGAAAAGGCAAAGACCCAGATTCTCCCTAGAGTCTCCTGAAAGAACATAGCCTTGCCTTCCTCATGGTCCAGTGGGGCACATTTTGGCCTTTTGGCCTCTAGAACCGTAAGGTAATACATTTGTGTTGCTTTGAACCACCAATCCTGTGATCTTTTGTTATAGCGGCAATAGGAACCTCATACAAAGTCGATAGAAAATCTTTTCTGCTTTGTGGGTTACATTCTCTTTCAGAGCTCCCTGACTCTGCCTTTGTTGGTAAGCAAATGAACATGGCTGGATTTGGCCCATGGGCCGAAGTACGTCGACTCCTGTCCTCACATATGCAATAGGGGTTTATAATAGTAGCAACTTTGAAATGTTCTTTTGTGGGCATTAAATGAAATAATGCATAAGAAGGTTTCAGCAGTGCCCGAGAAATAGTGAGCACCCAATGAGTGCTTATTATTATTATGTTTTTATCAGTGTTATTGTAGCGGTGATACGAGGAGGAGCATACTAGATTTTTCTGGCAGCCCACCCAACAGAACCCGTAAGGATAGGCCAGGAACCATGTATCTGTCAGGTTTCTCTGGTGACGGCTCTTCTCTGGCACTTCGTAGACACCCACATAAGGGAAAAACAGCTTGGGGTGGAAGAACAAACAGGAAGAATTGTCTTTACCTGAAAATGACAACCTGGAACAGATACAACGAAAAACAAGTGTCTCCAAGTCACAGGATCATCCTGGCTTTGAGTGGCATAGGGCTGTCCTGTTGCTGTTCTCCCATCCCAGCACTGACGTATTTTATTACTAATTGCTTCTTCAAACCTCATCGATGATCTTTTGCACTTTCCGCAAAGAAATGTTGAAAGCTTTTAATGAAGAAATTAATTATGTATAGTCTTGAATGCAAATTAGACTAATTAATTGTAGCATTGATACTCTCTCCTGGCACAAAATATGAGAACTGGCATTATACATATTTATAAGGTACAGTACATTTTGACAGATGCCTACAGATTGTGATGAAAAGGTGGTCAAGGTGTCTGAAAGGATGGCTTCTCTCTGACAGATAAATATGGTTGCATTTCGTGAGAAGTTTGGTTTGGTTGTCAACAATAGCGACTTTGGGATGTTGAGACGAGAAAACTTTTGGGCATAAAATGGATTTTCTCCAAACTGGAAAACATGAGTGGAGGTGAAGTGATGGGAAGCAGGATACATGCTTCCTGTGAATCGTTGGTTCCTATAGTGTGATTCTTGGAGAATTCCTATTCTTGGAAATTCTCCAAGAATGGGAGATTTCCATGTCTCCAGTTTCCATGATGGCCGGATGCTTGAGTGGCATTTTGCCTCTTTTCAACTTGTCTCTTTTCAACTGTGTTTCATTCCATGCAAGAGAGTAGAGAGTGGACATCTGTGTGACTATCACTTGGCCACTGGGAAACAGTGTTCTGCCTCACAGAAATCTGTGCTAAATAAAGACTCCATTAGAAGGAAAAAAAATGGCCACAATATTTTATGGCTTCTCCCATGAAGAAACAAAGTCTATTTGTCCATCCTTTGGATCTTGGGTTAGCCACATGACTTGCCAATGGGACTTCAGCAAACATGATGCAAACAGAAGACTGAGAAGTGCTTCTGTACTGGGTTTGCCATTCCCTGCTCCATCTAGAAACCCTTCTGCCGCTGTGAGAACAAGCACCTGAGGACAGGCCCAGCCATCTCAAACATGATCCCAGACACGTGAGGGCCATTCTAGACTAGCCAAGCTACTGCCAAGTTGACCCAGACCAAGAGACTTCTCAGCTGACCAAAAGAATCATGAAAAGTTTTAAAGACATGTTTGCTGTTTCATACCACTAAGTATGGAATCATTTGTTATGCAGTGAAGGCTAACTGTTACAAGTTAGCACCAACATTTCAGGTCCTTTCCTCCTACATTTGGGGGAGGTGGATATTAAGGTCCTTGTATTCATCTCTAGGAAGCTTCCACAGTTAAAGACCAGTCTTTGCGGGGAGACAGACAATTAAGAGGTAAGTGAGTCAATATTGCATTACAAATTGAAGATGAGTTGGACAAAGAGCAAGGGAAGAGCCTACCGGTGGACTTTGTACTGGGAGATATTCTGGTGGGGCCCTCTCTAATTCCATGAGCCCCTTACAAGTAGAGAGATTTCTCTGGTTTGATTAAATTTGATTTGTGGAGGAGAGGGCTTGTCACTTCCCTTCAAAGGTACAACTTGACAAGGCCACAGTGTCTGTAGGAGAGGATGGGCAGCCCTCTGTGAAAACAGCAAGGAAGAGTGATGGGGAGAAAGTCTGTCCCAAGCAGTGAGGGTTTCACTAAGTTTCCTCCTACAGTGTGAAGGGGTGGGGGGCCCACACGGGAGCCAGCCAGGAAACCAAAGGCAGGAATACCTTTGAAGATGGGATCCTGTGGGGGCCAGACAATGAGGAAAACTCACAGACGGACTGTGGGTAAGATAACAAAAGGCAATTCACACTTGGCTTCCCTCTCTGGGCAACAACAGGGAGTGGTGGGGACTATGGCAAACCCGAGCACAGACATCCGTGTACTGGAGAGCTTTGCTATTTCCACACTGCCAACAATCGAAGCCGGACCCTCTTTGATGGGGAAGTTGGTGTGCTGACCTGGGCTTCATGTGGTGTGAGCAGTGCCGCTGGCCTCTGCCCACGGGATGCCAGTAGCAGTCTCCCCCGAGCTGTGACAACCAAAAATGTTTCCAGATCCCCAACTGAGAAACCCTGGTCCACAGGGAGCAGCCACCGCTCGGCTTCAACTAGTTGCCTTGTGGGAATGCAAGCCCTAAGTTCCCAAGTCTTTCTACTCTTCAAAACTTCTTTCCATTTTTATTACTGGCAAATAATTCATTTTTTAAAAAAAGTGCCAGCCAAGGCTAGTACCATGTGGGAGAGACAAAAGCCCAGTTTGAGTCAATAATAGTCTATTATGATCACTGAGGCAAGAAATTGTAGATGTGACTCTAGGTGGATTTGTCCTCATGTTCCCCAAAGGAGCTGCTTTATGGAACCTTCCATCGCATAGCAGCTCATCCATTATTTGTTGAACTAGTGAACAAAAGAATTTGACAGTTTATTATGCTAATCCTGTATGTCCCTCTCTCTCCACCCCTAGTTTTTATTTGACAGGCACCCCCTGATCTCTCGGATTTCTCAAACCCACTCTCTCCCTTTCTTGTCCCTCCAGGGATTTAAGAGTTCAAAAAATCATCCAGACTCACAAACCAGATTCCTCATGGCCACCAGCCTCTGCCAGCGCCCTCGTTTGAAACCAGCCCTTCCAGAAACACGCGGAAGAGCCACACATGCTCACCCTCCCATTTCCTTTTTAGAGAAAGAAAAAAATGCTAGGCCATGTGTGGGAAAATGCTGTTAGCTTTGTGGTGGTCAGAACGACGAGTTTATGTTGAAAATGTTATGCTCTGGATAAAAGTAAATAAAACAAAACCTTGTTCCTTAGAATTAACATCAGTGTTTATTTTTCACACCGCTGACATCTCGGACAGCCCCCTCCTCTCTTTCCCTGCCCTCCGGGGAAGGCTCCTGGTAATGGGCACAGTGGGGTGGGGATAGGGGCTTCGGTCTCCTTTGCACACCTCCCTTCCTCCCCTCCTCTCTTCATCCTTGGGTGTTTTTGACAGCCTCTGCCTCCTGTTTAGAGGTTTAGTGAAAATCTGCAGACTCAGGGATTCTGATCTCCAAAGTCAGTTTCTGGCGGGCACCCCACGTCCCCCCCGCTGGGATGCAAGTTGACAGCCAGCTGCAGGATCCACGTGCAGTGACCAACCAAGACACAGAGGGATGCCGACCACAGCAGAGAGGAGAATACCAGGAGAGCTCACTTTGTCTGGGCCTGGCTCTGAGCCCGTGCCTGGTGACCCTGGGGGGAGGCTATCGTGTGATCCCCACGCCCTTCCAGGGCCTGTCCTGCCTCTTTGGGGTCACCTCATTTCCTACCACTCCTCTCCAGCCATCTTGGCTTGCCTTCTGTCGGCAAAATTTTCTATAAAGAACAGAAGGGAAATTTTAGGTTTTGTGGTTTTAGCAAGGAACCCCCTCAGTCCCAGGCAAAATGGGGTGGCAGGTCACCCCACTTTGCAGGCTGTGTCTGGTCTCAGTGGCAGCTATGCAGGTCTGCCCTTGTAATGCCACAGCAGCCATGGAAAAGATGCAAATGAATGGGCGTGGCTGTGTGCCAATAAAACTTTATTCATAAAATCAAGCAATCAGCCAGGTGCTCTGAGGTGCCAAGGTCCCTCCCTCCTCGGGGCCTTTGCACTTGCACCAGCCACTCCTCTGTCATGTAAGGCGTCTGTATGCCACCTGTCTGTGCTCAACCGTCACCTCCTCAGAGCCCTTCACTGGCCATCAGTGTCCCACATCCAGCCTCTGGCTGCTGGCTGCTGAGAGCCCACTGTCACCTCCTACTCTAGGACATTCTCAGCCAAAGCGGGAGGCCCTCCCCTGGGAGTTCCTGCTCTGCCACCCCAACCATGACCCTGCCAGGACAACCGTGGTGGCTGATCAGTGCTCCTTGCCCTCCGGGGCGCCCCTGAGACGGGGCTGGGGCCACAGCCTTGCTCCACTCCTACCTCTTCCAAGCACCTTCCTTTATGAGCCCAGCCCATCTCTGTCCCCATCTCGGGCCCTGCTTCTGAGGGACCCCGGCCGACTCTCCTTCCCTCTCCTATGTGCACACCGTCACATCTTGCTGTCTCACTGTCTTTGGGGCTTAGCACTCTTCCAAGGGATCTGCACATTTGTGGGCTTGTTTATTGTCCGTCTGCCCCGACTGTGAAGGCCCTGAGGCCAGGCTGTCTTGTATCCCGCTGGGACAGCCCAGACGCCCGGCTTTCCTCCAGAGCTTGTGTATGAGCAACTAATGACCTGTCTCCCACAGGTGATGGCACAGTCCTCAGGGAGCTTGCTCAAGATCTCAGCTGGTGGCAAGGGGGAGAGGGGGTCCTGGGCTCTGCTCTGTCATGCATGGCGACTTGGGACAAGTTACTTGCTCTCTGGGCGCTGGCCCCAAGCCACCAGTGTACACCATGAGCTGCCCAGACAGCTTTACCTGCGGCCTCGTGTGCATAGGGAGCTGCGTGCTTTGAAAAGGAGCCTCCTGGAATCCCACGATTTGGTTCTGACCCCCAGAAGCCGGCAGAGGACCCAGAGCCAGAGAAGGGAGGACGATTCCCATTTGCACTTTCCTGGGGCTCAGCCTTTTCTTCTGATCACAGGTGTGTGACCTGGGCAGGCCCATAGGGCTCCACACTGAGTAGGGCTGTGCGTCTGGTTTAATTCTTGGCTATCATGCTCTTGAAATTCTCTTTCTGTGTGTGTGTGCGTGTGCGTGCGTGCATGTGTGTGTGTGTGTGTGTGTGTGTGTGTATTTATTTATTTATTTATTTATTGGTACTTTCTGAACGAGGGCGCTGCCAATTCTTCGCTGGCCCTGCATATAGGGTTTGCCAGATTTACTTCCGGACGCTCCCGTGTTCAGTCCTCCCAATGCCGTGAAGGGGGTGTGATTATCCCCATTCTTCACGGGAGGAAACTCGGGTCCAAGGGCACCGAGGGATCCATGGCCGGGTCAAACAGCCAGGAGGCGGCAGGCCAGTCCCCCTCAGAGCCTCACAGCTGCCCTAAGCCCCTCACGTACTCCCTTGAGCCCGCTTCTCCGAGGGCGTCCAGCAATGATGCCCAGCTACCAGCTCCTTGCCGTGGCCCGCTGAGATGGAGCTTGACTTCTGCCTCCACGACTGATTGTAATAATAAACTTGTGTTGTTTTAAGCTACTCTGTTTGTGGTAACGTCTTACAGCAGCACTAGGAACTAACACCCGTAGGATAGAATCACATTTGTTGGAGACCCGTGCTGAAGCCAAGCCAGCTCGAGGTAAGCAGCGGGTCCAAGAGAGGGGTCCCTGGTCCTGCGATCCGTAAGGCCCATGGGCTGAAAGCAAAACAAAAACGAAACCCAAACAACTGTTGGTGTAAGTCCCCAAGAATTTCTTGCTGAGGGTCCCCCTAGCGTCACCCCCTTTCCTGGTGGGGAGCTCAGACGAGCTGAGAGGTATCCAAGGGACCGGGGATCCTGTTCCTGACCTTCACCTGCAGCCCGCCTGGACCACCGAGATGAGGAATCGTAATTATTGTGGAAATGAAGTAAAATCCGAATGAAAGCCTTTTCCCTTCTTTTCTTTTTCTTTAAGATTTTATTTATTTATTTATTTATTTGGGAGAGAGAGAGAGAGAGGGCATGAGCATGGCGGGGAAGAAGGGAGAAGAGAGGGGATGGAGAAGAAGGAGGGGAAGGAAATCTTGAGCAGATTCTCTGCTGAGCGAGGAGCCCAATGTGGGGCTCAATACCAGGCACCCTTCCCTTCCTTTTTTTTTCCCCAGTGAAAAACTAATGTATCTACAGAAAGTAGTCAAGTGCTACAACAGACAAGTGCAAATGGTATGGAACTTTTTCTGTACGAGGCCAGAGAGATGACCCAGAAGGGCGGCTCTGGTCAGGATTCACTGAGTGAATACACAAACACAATTTTATTTAGGAAAACAGACAATCGGCAGGATCTGGCCTGAGTGGCTGAGTCTTGCCACTCCCCGCTTTAGACAATAATGTATTTTAGAAATGCACTCAGCCTCTCCACAAGATTACTCAGGAGTCCTCAATTATTTGGATAATTTTGCCATCCCTGATACGGAGCAAAAATGTTCATCTCTTTTCCTTCCTCTGGGTCCAGCACTGGGTCAGCTTCCTGTGTATTGTTCCAGAAGATTTTAGGCATATATAAGGAGCTGTAGCCCCAGCCTTCCTTCTTCAGTAACATGCATGGAGACAAGACCTCACACGGGTTTGTGGGAGACTGTTCGGAAAGTGCTCGGAGGTCTGCCTGACGCCCAGCAGGTGCTCAGGGCTGAGTGGTTGGGGTATACTTCGGTGCCCTCCCCAGATCAGGCAATCAGGACTCATTAAAGGAGATACTAGTGGGGACAAGCCCAGACTGGAGACGGGTCCCAGCTCCGCCACCCACTCACTGTGTGGCTTTGGGTAAGTTACTAAACTCTTCTGAGGCTCTGAATCTTCCTTTGGAAATGGGGTGCTAAGTGTAGCTGTTAGTTGTCGTGAGGGTTCAACATAGAGTTGCCAAATAAAATACAGGATAAATTTGGATTTCTGATCAACAATGAATAAATTTTTTTGTAGAGACAAGTCCCAAATGATGAATTTTTTTTTTTAAAGATTTTATTTATTTATTTGACAGATAGAGATCACAAGCAGGCAGAAAGGCAGGCAGAGAGAGAGAGAGGAGGAAGCAGGCTTCCTGCCGAGCAGAGAGCCCAATGCGGGACTCGATCCCAGGACCCTGGGACCATGACCTGAGCCGAAGGCAGAGGCTTTAACCCACTGAGCCACCCAGGCGCCCCCCAAATGATGAATTTTTATTTGCTCCCGCTGTCAGCCCTGGTTCAGAAGGACAATTAACATGGAGCCTCTGGCCGGGGGCCTGGCATATACAGGGGGCTCAAAAAAAGTTAAGTACTTTTGCATGTTATCTGCCCGGTGGGGTTGTGAGGACTGGGAGGAGTAAGATATGTCAAGATGAAGGCCATTTCAGGCCAGCCGCGGGTCCTGTCAACTATCCTTATTCTTATTTTTTTTTAAAGATTTTATTTATTTATTTGAGAGAGATAGAAAGGGAGAGAGCGCATGACTCAGGGAACTGCGGTAGGGAGGGCTGGGTGGGAGTAGGGAGAGATGGAAGGGGAGGCAGGAAGGGAAGGAGGGAAGCAAGGGGGAGGGAATCAGGAAGGAGGGGTGAGGGGACAGAGCAAGAGGGAGAAGCAGACTCCCTACTGAACAGGGAGTCCTGATGCGGGCTGCATCCCAGGACCCCAAGATCATGAGCCAAGCTGAAGGCAGAGGCTTAACAGACTGAGCCACCTGATGCCCCTTTATTCTTATTTTTATTAACTCCCCAACCTCTGGATTCCACTGGTGCAAACCTGAGCAAACCAGATTCCCTGGCTCTAGTCCTTCTCCTTTTTTGTTGGAAGGCTCCCTCCTGCTTCTGGGGGGACCATGACCTATTTCTGGCAGGGGAACACCCCTCGGCTGGGTAAGAGGACAGCCCATCTCAACTCTCCCTGCTTTGGTGGTCCGGCCCCAAGCACCTGGAGAAGGCACCAAAGGTACGGCAGCTCCGAAAACTCTTTACCCCATTGCCCCACCTCCATTTAGTCTGATAAATCTCTCTCCTCATCCTCCTCTTCCTAGCACCGTGCTCTTCCAAGATCCTCTCTTCCCACAAACCCCCTCTCCCCAGAAACTCCCCTCCCTGGGATCCCCTCTTGTCTCCCCGTCCCACCCCAGCACCAGCCACCTGCCGCCTGTTTTCCATTTTTCAGTCTTCCACCTTGGTTTACTTTCTTTCGCTACTTTTCCCCCATTACGATTTCATTTAATTTACAGACTTCTAAATAAAAAATACAGGCACACAAAGTAAAAATTTCTCAAAATTAACAACAAAAGCTCTCCTTTCCACCTTCCCCAACCCCTATCCAGAGCCCCAGAACAAGCTCATTTGGATTCTGTCTGGGCTTACCGCTAGTGGCCACATTGTAACCCAGCGAACTAAACTGCCCTCCATTCTGCTTCTGTTTTAAACACGGTCCCCTGACTTCCTTTCATGGAAGGTCAGGACGACATTCTCATCTTGTTCCCCCACAACAGCCCCACATGCCTTCCCTCCCCTCATTCTTCAGCTTTAACCATGTTTGGCTAAGAATGGTCCCTGTGTGTTCACGACCGTGACTTTCTAAGTACTGGCCAGCCACAGCAATCACACGCTGGAGCACACTTGGCCATAACCTTGGGTGCAGGGGTGCCTTGGTGGTCCTTGCGGGGCATCCGGGGGCCAAGCCAGTAGCAGACGCTCAGTGCTCAGCCCAGGACCACACCCTCACGGAAGGCTGTGGACATCTATGTTGGCTGTCACTTCTGATGTTGTGCGCACAACCCCAGATCCCTCACAGGGTTGGCAAGAAGACAAGCTTTTAAACCCTTATGTCTCATGCCTTGTGGCTCAGACCATTCCCTACTCTGCCTGTAGGGTACCACAAAGTGTTATTTTTATAGATCCCACAATTATCTCATACATAATGCAATTATATCACATTGTAACTTGAGTGTTAAGAGAATGGCTTTATTGCATGTGGAGGAGAGGAGAGACTTTTCCTCTACCCTTTTAGGTTCTGTATCTGGGGCCTGAGAATTAAATTGACAATGACAGATGAATAAGAAAGACATGCACATTTTTATCTGATGTTACTATTTTTTTTAAAGATTTTATTTATTTATTTGGGGGGGTGCGAACATAGGGGGTGCAGAAGGAGAGGGAGAAGCAGGTTCTCTGCTGAGCAGGGAGCCTGATGCACGATTTGATCCTAGGACCCTGGAGTCGTGACCTGAGCCGAAGGCAGAAGCTTAACCCACTGAGCCACTCAGGCGTCCCTGATGTTACTATTTCTATGTGTGTATGGCAACGTCGTCTGTATGAAATGGAGACTGAAAGAAACGGAAAGGCCTCAAGACTTAATGTACTATTTTAACAAGGAGCAATAAATTGTAGAGACGTGATGAGACAAAGGAAAAGTGGTTTGGGGTAGAGGCAAAAATACATGGAGAAGCTAATGAAAGATAAAAGCTATTCGAGTAGGTTTGTTTGTACAGATGGAGCTTGGTGTTGATTCCCCATCTCCGGTGATAAGAACACTCTCTTCCTCCGGGAACAAGGAACATATCTTTTCTGTAGGAGACCCGCAGCCTGCTCTTAGCTGGAAAGGAGGAAGTTGGAGAGCCCTTCCTGCACCTTTTCCTTCTCAACTGCCTTCAGCTCAAAAGAATCAACATGCCAGAAAGGCGTATTTTGGGGCAGCATGTTCTAATCCCTTTACATTGTGAGCATCAAAAACATGCCACAGTTTTTGTTATCATATTTCTTTTCTTTTTTTAAAGATTTTATTTATTCATTTGACAGACAGAGATCACAAGTAGGCAGAGAGAGGCAGGCGGAGAGAGAGAGGAGGAAGCAGGCTCCCCGCGGAGCAGAGAGCCCGATGCGGGGCTCGATCCCAGGACACTGGGATCATGACCTGAGCTGAAGGCAGAGGCTTTAACCCACTGAGCCACCCAGGTGCCCCTGTTATCATATTTCTTTTTTTAAAAAAGATTTTATTTATTATTTGCTTTAGAGAGAGCATGAGGCAGGGAGGGGAAAGGAGCAGAGGGGAGGGGAGGGCCGGGGGACAGAATCTCATGCAGCCTCCCTGCTGAGCGGGGAGCCGGACTTGGGGCTCGATCTCATGACCCTGAGATCATGACCTGAGCTAAAACCAGGAGTCAGATACTTAACCGACTGAGACACTCAGGTGTCCCTGTTATCATATTTCTTAATATACTGGAAGCCTCAGAAAATGAATGAGATCTGGTCCATCTCTGCCTTTGAGAAGTCTCTGAGAGTCCTGGAACCCCAGAGAAAGATTCTGAGGGCATGTACATTTCAGGGAGAGGGTCTGGCTCCTGTGGGATTCTCAGAGGTCCTGTCTAGTCCCGTCCCTGTGACTTCTCCTGCCCAAGGTCATGGGCTGTCAGTGGTGGGTCCGGCTGTACGACCCAGATCCTACTTCCTTACCCTCGGAGTCATCGTGGGAACAGCCAAGGGGGCCAGGCTAGCTTCACATATGTCCACAACCTTGGTGGTTTAAAGCAACAGGAATAGATTTTCTTGTATTCCTGGGTGTCAGAAGTCCAGAACAGGTCTCATAGGACTACAATCCAAGTGTCCCCAGGGATGTGCTCTCTCTGGAGTCCCCAGGAGAAAACCACTTTCCTTGCCTTTTCTGGCCTCCGGAGCTGCGTTGCTTGGTTCATGGTCCCTTGGTCCATCTTCAAAGCCAGCAAGGCACCATCTTGCTTCCGGGTCACGCTGCCTTCTTCTGCGTCGTCAGACCCCTCCGCTCTTCTCCAGTAAGGACACTTGTGATTGCATAGAGGCCCGTGGGGCTAACTCAGGATAACACCCTCTTCTCAAGATCTTTAAGTCAATGACCTCTGCATCGTTCCTTCTGCTCCGTAAGGTCTCAGGGATTTGGGAGCCATTACTCAGCCGGCCACATCGGCCCCCACAGGCGTGTCTGCCACAGGCTGGATCCTCCCTTGAGGAGAGTTCGGAAAGGGTGACTGTAGTCGTGGGTGTCTCTTGTCTCCTAGAGAAGGCAGTGCACCCTCCTCGAGAACCAAGCCAATAGCTTCAAGATCTCTCCAGCAAGACTGGGTGAGCCACACTTGCAGGTTTGAAAGCTCCAGGGAAAAGGCCGATTTTGCCCCAGCCGCCCCCTCTGCCATCAGCCCTGGCACAGGAAGGAACCTTCCAGTCCTCCCCTCTGTTAAGAGGCTAGGGAGGACCAGAGACTGGTAGGCTGTAGAGATGGGCCCCTGGAGATGACAACAGCCAGTACTAAATTCAGCGAATCCAGCTGGGTGCGGGGTGGTCTTATCACCCCAATCCTCAGTTATCTGCTCTGTAAAATGGGAACAATCACAATGCCGGCCATAGACAATTGCTGCTCAGAGGCCTAAGCCACATAGAAAACTCCGGGCAGAGTGGCTGGTATGTGGTGAACTCGTGGCGAGCCTTCCCCCGTCAATGAACTGGCAGCTCCATGACCCAGTGGTTGGAGGCACAGTCCTTGTGTCCAGCTCTCAGGCACGCTCCCGCCTCACATCCAGCCCATCGGAAACCACGTGGGTTCTGCCCTGAACGAATGCCCGTCACAGATAGTCTCCTCGTCCGAACCGCCATTGCCTCCCTGCTGGATGCTTGCCAGAGCCCTTTACCAGTCTTGCTGTGTCCCCTGCCCTCTTGTCACCCCTTGCGCATAGGACAGCAGATGGATTCCCTTTTAAGACTCAAATCTGGGGCGCCTGGGTGGCTCAGTGGGGTAAGCCTCTGCCTTCGGCTCAGGTCATGATCCCAGGGTCCTGGGATCGAGCCCCGCATCGGGCTCTCTGCTCTGCGGGGAGCCTGCTTCCTCCTCTCTCTCTCTGCCTGCCTCTCTGCCTACTTGTGATCTCTGCCTGTCAAATAAATAAATAAAATCTTAAAAAAAAAAAAAAGACTCAAATCTGATCACGCCCTTTCTTTGCTCAGAGCCTTCCAGTGGTCCCCTAGTTTCAAAATGAATGAAGTCAGCACTGTTACCATGGCCTACAGGACCCATGGGATCCAGCCTCCAGAATGTTCTCTGACCTCACCCCATACTCCTCTCTCCATCTTTCTCTGTGCTCTAGCCACACTGGCCTCCCAGCCACTTCTCCCACACACTCAGCGTGTTCCTGCCCCAGGGCATTTGCATTGCCCCTCACTCTGCCTTAAGTGCCCTTCCTTCCAATGACCATATACCCAGTGATCTGGCCTCCCTCATGTCTCCATGCCTTAGGTGTCCCCTTTGCGGGAGGTCTTCCCTGGTCCAACTACATAGAAGAACAAAACCGTTATATCTGTATCAACACCTGATACTGATACATGATTTTTTTGTTTTTTTAAATGTCTGTCGTCCCGGGCTGTCTTCACATCCCGGCTCTGTGAAGACAGGGACTGTATTTGTTTTGCCTTGGGCTGTGTTCCAAACATCTAGACACAGAGTCCACGTTCACTAAATATTTGCTGTATCTGCAGAATTTACTGACGACTGGATGAGAAGGGTTCCAGGCAGCGTTCCGAGGACAGCACGCTGAACCTCTGCTTTCACTGGCCCCGTGCTTTCCACCACCCCCTTCCTGTCCACGCATTTAGCAGATGAGGAAACCGAGTTTCAGAAACCCCAAGCAGCTTTGCTCAGCACGTAAGCGGTCGAGCCAGGGCTGAACCCCAGGCAGTGAGGTCGCCGTGCTCGGTCCCTCACTCCCTTGCAGGGCACTGTCCACTCGGGCAGCTGCGGTGCTGGCCCCGTGTGGCTCTTGAGCCCGTGAAACACGGCCAGTCCTAATTGAGATGTTCTGTGAGTGTAAAACTGATTTCAAAGGCTTGGTACCAAAAAGGGAATGTAAAATATACCATTAATAAGTTTTTATATTGGCGACATGTTGAAATGATAATATTTTGGATATATTGGATTAAATAAAGTACATTATTCAAATTAATTTCACCTGGCTCTTTTTGCCTTTTTAAATGTGGCTATGAGAAAAATATAAAGTCGCACATATGGCTCCCATTTGGGGCTCACATTGTGCTTCTACGGGACGGCTCTGTTCTGTAGTGTCTCCCAGGCTTGAACTTGAACATCTTTCTCCTGGGAGTGAGCAGGTGAGAGGCTCCCGGGACTCTGCTTAGCTCCAGAGCACCGCGGCAAAAACCTGCTCTCCGAAGACCCTGTCTGGGGTTTGGAGGGCTAAATATTTACAGTTCCGAGGCTGCATTTCTAACCACTCCAATATGCCTGCGCACTTGGTCTAAACCTAATCACAGCAACGCACACGGTTTCCATTTCAACTGCCTTTAATCCTCGATCCTCTGATAAAGGAGATGTGACGACACCTCCTCAAAGTGCCGGGCGGGCCAAGTCGGCCTGGGTAATGGCCACACCGATCTGCAAAAGGGCAGGGCTGACTTGGGGCCTCCCCCGAGGTTTTATTTTTGGAAGTAACAGGGGTGTTTTTTAATGGTTGAAACTGATTCATCTCCTCACCTGGTTGTGGAATGAGAAGTTAGGAATTCTAGAGTCCAAGCTCTTGTCATGTCTCCGCTTCCCCTGGAAGTGGGATTGCGTGCAGGACTTGGAGTCGCTGCTAACAAAAATTTGATTGGGTGCCAAAGGACAAGAAGACTCATTATCTGTTGTTGGTTGTGATGGTGAAGGCAGAATGGTGGTGTGTGCGTGTTTGTGTGTGAGGGTTGTATATGGTTGTGTGTCTATGTGGTTATCCGTGTGTGTGTGTATGTGTGTATTTGTGTGTGTATGCTTTAAGGTTACCTAATGTTGGGGCGCCTGGGTGGCTCAGTTGGTTGAATGCCGGAGTCTTGGCTTCGGCCCAGGTCATCATCTCATGGGTCATGGGTTTGGGTCCCAGGACGGGCTCTGTGGTGGGTGGGAAGTCTACTTGAGGATTCTCTCTTTCTGCCCCTCACTCCAGTGCGTGCGCGCGCGTGTGCACGCGTGCAGACACACACACACACACACACACACATTCCCTCTCTCTCAAATAAATAAATAAATCTTAAAAAAAAAGTTTAAATTTATCTAATGTCATTCACTTGGGCTGTGGCCATTGTTCTCTGTTTTAGCAATCCCTGAGAGAGATGTCCTCACATGGGAGGACGCAGGGTGACATTCTGCATCCCTGTTTGAAGTGACTGTAAATGGAGACCTAGGTCACCAGGGAGAAACTTCTGGAAAAATCAGGAGCGCTCCAGGATGGACTTAAAGGCCACTGATATTTGAAGTCATCTGTAATGTGGCAGCTTGAAAAATCTCAGATTGTGTAATGAGATGAGGACTCTGGATAATTCACACGACTTAAACCAAATCTGAATTAGAAGGCTAAAAATTTTGTGTGGCTACCGAAGCGAGCGAGAGAGAGAGAGAGAGAGAGAGAGAGAGAGATTGATTTCCTATTAGAATGCAAGAATCCTGTTAATGGAGACATCATCTGAAGCTGTTTTTTGAAATTCTTTGGTGGGGTGGGGGGGGAGCGGTTCTTTAATGAAAAGTCTCCTATTTCTTATTCCTTTACTTTTCACTTCCTGCAATCATGGGGGCTGATTTTTAACAATTGGAATTTGTGGTCCACAACTTTTAGAGCGTACTTTACATTCTCCTCAGTGAATTGTCTTCCCGAAAGTTAATTATCTTTTACTCAGGGCCAAGAGTGTTTTGACACAAGGACGATACCCCCGGAGTCATGATACAATTTTATATGAAAGCAAAGGTTTTCCGATCATAGATGCCTAGTTACTTTCAAAAAAGGAAATTCTTTTTTCTTCCGAATTCTGGTGCCTATTTGCAATGAAATGATGCCATTTTCTCTAAGTTCTGGCCTCTCCGTAAATGGTTATTTTAAGTGACACTCAAGTCAAAGGCTTGTTTGTAATGCCTTTCATTTCAGTTTTATGGCAAATTAAATTATGGTTGTGGTTAAACAAAATTACATTAAAAACCATATGTGCTGAAGAAGTTTTGGGGGGAGAGTATCGAGTTTAGACTTTAAAAAGCCGGAGCTGCTCTGGTTGAAGTGGATCTTTCATAAACTCCGAGTCAAGAAGCAACAATAATGTCGTTCAGTGAGTCCAACAGTTTGGAGAGGAACGGACACTGAAAATACGAAGGAAACAGACACCGAACTGAAAGACGCTAAGTCGAGTTTTTCTGTCAAACCACGTTTGAAAGTAAGGAATTCGTGTAAATTGCCATCTTTTGCATCAGAAGGAAGGAGTGCACACGGTTCCCCAGCTATATGGAGTTGTTGTGACATAAGAAAACAGAATCTTTTTAAACCTCCAGTTTAATTAATTCTTAAAAAAATAATTTAGCAGCAGCACGTTAAAAGGACGGAGGGGGGGAAAACCCCCGATTAGTTCCAAATAAGCGTCTCTTAATCACCCCTGTGAAGGCGTAATTTGCAAAACACTACGAGGAAGTAACATCTTTTTAATTTTAGGGGAAAAAGTGCATTGATAAAAATAAGTAGAACATTTTAATTAAAACTCATAAAGTGCGCACATCTGCTTGGGATTGTTCGGCGTGGCGGCGATTAGCGGGTCCCTGCACCTAGATAATGAGTCCCCGGTTGTCGTCGCGGGCATAATGGCCCGGCCCTTGTGAGAACGCTGGCGGCGCATTTTGTGGTGCGGGGCATATGCCCATTAGATCCCAATAAGTCCAGCCCCGAGCGGAGGGGTGCGCTGGGGGGGCCGGAGTTAAACACAGGAAACAAGCGTTGAGTGTGTGCCAATAAAAATGATCACAGATCAGGGCTGCTGATGTCATAACCCTGGGGGTCGGGGGTCAGGGCGCTGAATGCGCCTGAAAGGGGCCGCCTGTCTGCGGCCCGGCCGGCGGCGGGCGAGGGGGCGCGGCGCGCACAAAGGCCCGCAGCGCCTCATTAGAGACGCGTTTGATGGGCTCCCGGCCCCCACGGGGGCCCCGGGCGATGTCAATGGGATAATTACGATGATCTAATGGCCGGCTCTTTTGCATGCAGGCCCGCCTGAATGGGCGCCTGGAGGCTGCATTGAGCCGGGCTGTGTAAACTGTAGGGTGCCTCGCCGACTTGGAGCCGCGGAGACTGGCGGCGGGTCAACTTGGACCACTTTGCATTCACGCTCTCAATAGGCCGAGCGGGGGGCGCGCTTTTCCGCGGCCGCCTTTCAGCCGGGAGAGTGACAGATTGCAGGTCAGGGGCTGGCGGGACCCCGGCCCTCGCCGGGCAGATGGACCGCGCGGCCACTCGGGGGACCCCCGCCCTGCGCCCGCGCGCGTCCACGCCGAGCGGGCGGCCGCGCGCCGGGGCGGGAGTGGTGGCCGCGAGTCTCCCCCGGCGGCGGCGGGGGAGGTGGAGGGGGAGGATGTCGGCCGGGGGTGGGGGTGGGGACGGGGAGGGGGCAGGGTGGTTTTTCATTTTCCCCCAAATCGGCTCTCTTAATTACGAGAGTAATCATCCAGCAAGTCCCACAGCCCAGCGCTTGGCTCGGCTCCCACGCCTGTGCGTTTCCCCATAAGCAGATGCGGCTCCTGCCAGGAGCCCTGGCAAGGCAGCCCCACCCCGACCCGAGTATTTTGGAGGAGGGGTCGGGGAGAGGAGAGAAGAAGTGGGTATTTGCGATTTCAAAAGAACGCTCGCTCAATGGCTTGTGTTAAACCACATGACTGTGCGGGTATCCGACCACTTTCCACCCAGGAAGCTGCCAGTTTTACAGGTCCCCCCCGACGCTACCCCGCTTCCCCCGGGCCTGGCTGTAACTGTGCTCCTTGTGAATTAGTCTGCATACGTGGGAATCCTGATCTTCGCAGCGTCTAGGATTTATACAGAACTTAATCTGGGTCTTTCCCGCACGTAATAGACACTCAGTAACTATTGCTAGAACGAATGAATGAAGAACGGAATTCACACAGACCCGCGTCCAGAAAAAGTTCAAGTTCCCTTTTGAGCCCTCCTCCTAGCGGGGACCCCGCCTCCTCCTGGCAAGCAATTCCAACAGACCGGCGTATTTCTTTTTCCTCCTTTCTCTTGCACGTAAAAAGAAAAATCACTCTTTCTAGAAAACTTAAATCGTACTGACGGGGTAGAAAAAAGCATTACTCCTTGCATCCTCATTCCAAACCCGTGTGAGTGTTCCCTCTGTAGGACCATATAAGTTACATCACAGAGCATGTGTCCCCGCTTTCATATCAGAGGGATCACAGGCCATGTGTTGTTTCACAACTGGATTAAACCTAGCATCACTGACATTATCAGTAAATATTGATGTACATTCTCCTATAAATGGCCGTCTACCACCCCCAGCGTGAATTTGGCCTTATTTGCACACACAGTCCCCCGCTAATGAACATCTAGGCTCTTTCCACTCTTTCTCTTTGAAACAGTACTATCGTGAAGATATTTGTACATTACATTTGGTACACTCTTCCAATTATCTCCTTAAGATAAATAATTATTTTTTCAAGGGTAAAGGATGTCAGTTCTCTTATATATTCTATATTTAGAGCTGGGCTCAATCTTGGGCAATCATCTGTCTTCATCATGTATGAATATCCATTAATGAATGGCAGCTCGCTCTTCCAATCCTTGTTCTTACAGCAAACATGTAAACTTTCTCATCCTTTCTAACCCAGAAACTGCCTTTTTCTTAGCAAAAATTTTGGGGGGCCACTCTAGGGAAGGGGGTGTCCCTGATCTTACTTTATTTGCATTGTTCTTCACTCAGAAAAGCCCTTTTAAGGGGCACCTGGGTGGCCCAGTAGGTTAAAGCCTCTGCCTTCAGCTTGGGTCGTGATCTCAGGGTCCTGGGATGGAGCCCCGCATGGGGCTCTCCACTCAGAGGGGAGCCTGCTTCCTCCTCTCCCTATCTCTCTGCTTGCCTCTCTGCCTGCTTGTGATTTCTGTCTGCTAAATAAATAAATAAAATCTTAAAAAAAAAAAGAAAGAAAGAAAAGCCCTTTTTAAATAGCCAACAATTAGAAATGATTTCATCTTTGATGCCTTCCCCAGAGTCAGAATGCTTTCACAGTGGAGCTGAACGCCAGATTACCTTGAGGTCCCAAAGCCAGACTTAGAAACAACACGAGACACAGCAAATGACAGCAAATGACGTTGTGTAAGTGATGAGATGGAATTGCCCAGCGTAATAAAATGCAGCCCCCTGCTCTGGCCCTCGCTGCTCCCCACGTGATGTCCAAGTTGCATCTGGTCTACAGGATCAGTTCATCATCAGACTGGAGATGAAAGTGGATTAAGTTGTATGAAGCTTTCTAAAATTCAATTCAATTCTAGTAAAACACTCTATGTACATAGTAAACATTTTTTCCAAACACAATAGTGAAAGGCTTCTCTCCTGCCTCATCTCCTCTCCTCCCCCACTGCCTATTTTCTAGATTTCTCTCCCTAGAGGCCAGGCTCCTACCACTTCCTGCATCTTCTTCCAAAGATGTTCTTTGCATACAAGCCTGCATATGTGCATCTCCCCCTTTGCACGGGAAATTAACACACCATATACTTTGTTTCAGTTTGTTTTTTTTCACTAACAGTATCTGTATTCCTTGTGTGAGCAAACTAGTTTAACCAATCCCCTGCTCAGGGACACGTAGGTTAGGCTCAGTCTTTTGTCACTATGGGCAGTAGGACAGTTTTCTTGTCACAGAGGGAAACTAGATCTGTAGTAAGTTCCTAGCAATGGAGATGCCGCTCTAGAAAATATACGTCTTCAAAGACTTGAGAGCTTTTGCGAAATTGCCCTCCAAAAAAATCCTTCTAACTGGCACTCCCCAAAATCAGGTCTGAGAGGCCCTGTTTCCCCATGCCTTTGCCCACTTAGCGTCTTGTCACCTTGTTTGATTTCTGTCAGTTGGATGCATGACAATGTCTGAATGATATTTTTAATAGCTAAATAGCCTGTGCGGATCAGAATCCATTCTCAAGGGAGGAGGAAGTGATGGGCTGTCATGCCCCAGGGAGCCAGGGGTCAGAAATCCCAGGGAACGTTGGCCCCAAGGAATATCTCCCTCTTGAGGGGAAAGGAGAACCTGTCTGTGGGTTGTGTTTACCTTGCACGAATGGGGGAGGGCCTGTGCCCTTGTTTTGGGTGTAGCCCATCCTCCCTGCTGGCTGTCACCCTGTCGCCACGGGTCTCTCTACCCTCTGGCCGAGAGTTCCCTGGGACCCCAGCAGCAGGACCACCACCTGTCTGCACTGGGAGGACAAACCTGGGACAGGACTGAAGCACTGGTGATGGTGCTCCTGCGTAGGCGTGTTTGAGCACATGTGGATTTCCGTACTCCCTCACGTGACTGGTTCTCCTCCAAAGCCTCCAGGAGATCCAGGTCCCCTCCCACCCCAGCATGCCCAGCTAACTGGGCACTGGAAAAGGAACAAAACTGCATATCCTTTGATAAGCAGAGAGTCTGAGGGCCCTTGTCTGCAGACCCAGGACTCTCCCTCAGCAGCTTGTGAACCCCCCGGAAAGATCCTGTACGAAGCATCCATTTTCAGCGGGATCTCAGCACTTGCACCTGCTCAAAGACCACGGGACCTTTTCATTCCTTACAGGCCTCCCAGCATTTTGGTTCCTTTTAAATGCACGCCCCAGGAGGGAGCCCTTGGAGCCCTGGGCGCCTCGCCTGCCTTCCCAAGTTACACTCTCCCCAATTTTGTGTGCCCAGACCAAGCAGCAGCACTTTCCGTGAAAACACAGTTTTCCACTTAGTTTTCCTAATCGGGAACGACAGCTCCTTTCACCCCAAAGAAAATGATCCTCAGCCTTGGTTTCAGAGAGCAACAGAAATACGGAAGATGATTCGTATTAGGAACTTGGTCAAGGCTCTCAGGCAGGAAAAATATTTTTAAGTGCTGATTCTGCTCAGTGGCCTCCTCATCGCAATCCACTGTTTCCGAAAACTACCACTCCTGCCGGTTCCCGAAAACGTCCACGCCGTCAGTACCCTCGTCTTCTCTTCGTCCTTGACCGTAAGGAGCTAGAAATAAATAATCTGAAAGCAGCCTGGGGGAAGGGGATTCTGGCGTTCAGGGCTGGGGGCTTGTTTTTTATTTTTTATGCTTATTATTATTATTATTATTTTTTTAATCTTTTTCAAAGGAAGCTCTGTGTTAGTTCTGTGAGGGAGCTCTTAGGTGTTTACGTCCTGCCGGCTGGGGTGGGTTTGAGCATCTCCCTGCAGCTACACATCAAAGAGTTAAATGCAAATAGCTCCTCTTTGCAGAAGCTTGGCTCCCGCCGTAAGTAGGTGGAGTTTGGAATCTGGGGTCCCACAGACCCCTTGCATTTTTGGTTGATTGTCTTTAATTACTTTTGAGGGCTGAGCAAGGTTGCTGGTGCCTCGGGGCACTCATGACAGACAAGGAATGTTCCTTAATGCTATTTAGAAGGAGCACATCATAGAGCATCAAACGGAGCAAAAATGACAAGAATAGCAAGTGTATCATTATAGCCTCCATTTAAGTAAAAGATGCAGTAAACAGAAAGGGAAACCAACCACACAGGGGGCGGATTTATTTGTTTTGATTGCCTATTATTCGAAAAGGCATTTATATCCTGATTTGAACAGTATTTGCTGAAGCCCTAATTTCGCTGCTTGAAGGATGGGAGGACAAAGGTGAGGGTAGGGGCCTAGCAAGGAGGGGCTGCTCTACCCTGAGGAAACCCAGTAGAAGCCAGTTCAGGGTCTAAAAGAGGAAAAAAAAAGCTCTTGCTCATTATTTATTTTTTTTAGAATCTTTTTCTGGGGAGAAGAACAAATAGAAGATGTTCCGTGTTGACAGAATTAAGCTCATCGGATTTATCAAATCAAAATATAGGACAGCCGGCTCAGTTTGGCTTTCAGATAAACAACAAAAAAAGTTTTTTAATAAATAACTTTTTTAGTATAAGTGTGTTCTGTGCCTATCTGGGACAGACTTATACTAAAAAAAAAAAAAAAGTATTGCAGTTTATCTGAAATTCACTTAACTGGGTGTCCTGTATTTAATTTGACAGCCCTGGATAAACCCTGGTTCCTTCTAATTCCATCACCCCTGTGTCCGGATCACAGGCGAGGGAGGTGCTCCTTCCATTAACAGAGAAATGGGCGCGGCAGGGAGGGGTGAGCCGGTGTTAGTCCTCAGTGGGATGTACGTACCTCCAGTGGCGTCCGTTGGCTTTAGTAGTTATAGAAGCACGTGGAACTGAGTTATGGTCTCACAGCAGCTGCCGCTGGGATCAGAGGGTGGGCACGGGGCCCAAAGCTCTGACTTCTAATGCTTGGCATGAAATAAAGCTTTAAATAACTTTCACTTTGTCTCAGTCTCGTTCCTTTGATAACGGACCTAACAGTCACCCCCCTGGTTCAAATATCTGAAGTGGCTCCTTACCACACGGGGAATAAAATCCAGGCCTTTAGCAGGACCTCCCCGACCCTCTGTGACTCCCCAGCTACCCACGCGGCTGGGAGCTCTCTCACCAGCTTCTCACGGCTCCGGCCTCCAGCAGCACCAGGAGCCGAGGGAGGCACGAGAGGACTCCGGGAGCAGGAGCTCCTGCCGGTCTGTGACAGACCCTCCAAAGGTATACTCTGTGCTTTATGAGCAGTTCTGACCTGGACAAAACCTCCATGCTCCTGAGGTTGAGGCTAGTGCAGAAAATTCAAAGAAACCCACAGAACTTTCCACTCATTGACATTGGGACATTCCTCTGCCAACAATATTGAACACCTTCCACTCACTTGCCACTGGACTGAGATCCTAATGAGCCACCTCATAAGATCCCATTTTTAAAAGGTGGGATTTCCATGGCAGGCTTTGTAGAGCCCAGTCATTGGATCAGAGCCTAATAAAAGATTTCTTGAGTTTTTGCTGAATAGGTACACTTTGCGCTCGGCAGATAATAAAAGGGCAGTTGATACCTCCATTGCCCGTGTGAGGACACGGAGTCCCAGAGACGGGAAGGAACGGTTTCACGGTTGGCCAGCTAGGAAGTGACGGAGCTGAGGTTTGAACCCATGGCAAACGGCTTTCAAAGAAGGTCCTTCGCTGTCCTTATCCTGCTCTCTCACAGACCAGAGTACACAGTCTGAGCTTTGGATGGCCGGTGTGAAACCATCTGAAGCAGTGGTTTTACTGGAGAAGCTGAGATCAGCTGACCAAATTAGTCATAAGTGATTAGTTCTGCTCACCAGATATGGTTTAAAGGAGTAACAAAAATCGGGGCGCCTGGGTGGCTCAGTCGGTTAAGTGTCTGTCTTTGGCTAGGGTCATGATCTTGGGGTCATGGGATCGAGCCCCACATTGGGCTCCCTGCTCAGCAGTGAGCTTCTCCCTCTCCCTCTGCCCCCTTCCCTCGCCACTTGTGTTCTCAGTCTCTCAAATAAATAATAAAATAAAATAAAAATAAAATAAAGTGACAAAAACCAACAACAACCTTTTGGCTATGAGTATTTTCCCCTGCTGATTATCTGGCAATAAGAGAAGTAGCCAGTGGTAAAACAAAAATGATGTTTTCGGCCACCATTGAATTGAATTGAAATGTCTGTTCATGGCCCTTCACTTTTGGATTGATTTCCTTGTGTGTTAGTGCTGGAGTTGGGAAACTTCCAGAAAGGGCCAGAGAGAAAATATTTTCAACTTTGCAGCGATACTGTCTGAGCTACAACTACATGACCTCGCCACTGTAGCAAGAGGACAGCCACAGAGCACACGTGGACAGACAGACGTGGCCGTGTTCAATAAAACTTTATACAAACAGTTCCCACTCTGCGCAGCGATATTCTATAAAGTTGGTAGCAAACACTGAATTAGCAAATCCTAAACCATTGCTCCCAAGGGAAACACAGGGCGAGGTTCCTGTGAACCTTGGGCCATGACATTTTTGACCCAGATCAATAATCCATGACCTTGTTTTATGTGTGTGTCTAGTAAAGACACAGTTTGGAATACACATTGTTGATCCCCTAGCATTGAACCCACAGCCACCAGACCTATGGCTCGTGCCGGAACAAAGCTCGCCTCACATGCACCACTTCCCCAATTCCCTTCTTACCTTCTTACACTCAGGAACAGTAGATAGACCAAGATAGTTTGGGCGCCATTTTGGATAGCACGATCTCCCACAGACAGCACCAAACGGGGTGGGGGCGGTACATGGCACTAAGTGGACACAAAAAGGACATTTGTCTACAGAAGAGGCAGGGAAGCAGAGAGTTGCTTTGATTTGTTTGCTCAGATTGTTTGCTTCCTGGCGGATGTCCGAAAATGACAGCCCCAAGTATTGATTTGGGGTTATAAATAAGTTTTAGCAAGTAAGCAGACTTGCAAAATATGATAATGTGGATTGGCTATATAGAGACACTGAAATTGGAGTTTCAGATCATTCTCAGGTGTCACAGATATTCCTCTTCTTTCGACTTCTTTTTCCAGCCACTTGAAGGTGGGAAAAACATTCTGAGCTTTTAGGTTGTATCCAAACAGGCAGTGGGCCTGATTTAGCCCCAGGGCTGTGGTTGACCAGCCCCTCTCATGGGCTTGTTGTTGAGATTTTTCTGAAGAAGAGTGACTGGGGATGTTCTGGTCAGGATGGGTCTCTCCATCCCGGGACTCGCCTCACTTGGGTAAGAAAATACGTCCATCTGATAACCACTGTCTACCCCTAAAATGGCAAGCAGTGTAATGTTCCTAAAACACCGTCAGAGTTTGGTTTGCTTTCTGCAGACAAACAGGCAAGCAATGAATTGTTTTCTGAGAGCGCCCGGCCCACTGAGTGACGCCTAGTCAGCTCCTCCATCACAATGACGTCAGGAAGAGCGGAAAGAATCCGCACATTATTTGAAGCCCAGCTTTCCCTCCTTCCTAAAATTCCCTCCATCGTTGGAGCATCTATAAATAGGAGCTACAAATAAAAAGAAGGAAAGAAAGAAAAAGAAACGCCAGCCTTGTTTCTCTCAGAGACACGTCCCTTCCGCACCCAGCACAATGCAGGTCATTATTCCAAATGCCATGACGCAAACACAGACCAAGGCAGACATTATAGAATTTGCTGAAATGCCTTTGCCTTGCAATCATGAGTTTATCCATCAGCTCCTGCAGCAGAATTCTCAAGAAAAGCCCAGACAAGTCAGAGGAGGTTGCTTCTAAAAACCCTTCCAAAAATAGATATGGGGCCAGAGTGAAGAATGAAACTGGCATTTTCCAATAATTGAAGAGTCAGTGCTTCTAATCAAGGATTGTTCATACCTTTTTCTGTCCTGAGGCCAAAAGCTAGCCTGAGCCCCTGGAAGGAGAATTTCGGTGTGGGACATTGGTTCCTTCATCCAGTTGATGTTGCTGGAGCTCCTACCAACTCCTAGGGTCTCTGTCTGACTCTGATAATGAAGGAGTGAACCAGACAAATGTTTTCTGGGTTTTTCATTCCCAAGATGTCAGGGAAAAGAGTCCCAGACCAACCGACATATCTAGAATTCTCTCAAAAGTGTTTTCTGGAAATCCCACTGCTTTTCCACTCAAAAGAATTCAGGGACAGTCAAGCGACATATGCCCTGATCAACAGGAAACGTCTGGAACTCTTCCGTTTTTTGGCACTGGATCTTTCAAAAATAAAAACTGAGACTTTGGTCAGTCAGTCAAATCAACAGGAGATTATATGAGTCTGGCAATTTTTCTCATTAGAGAAACAGCCACTCTAAATCTTGTGTTTGTGAGCCAAGAAGTTCGTTCTCTCTCTGCTCTCTCTGAAACCTCGTCACTTTGGTTGACGATGGTTTTGTATCTGCACTTCTCTGTGAAATTTGCCTGCGGCCAACACCAAGAATTAGTCGATCACCTCTAAACTAAAATTAGCTGATTTTAACAGCTTCATAGCAAATCTTTGGAGGAGGTGGTTTTAAGCACAATAGGATCTGTTGTTGTCCAAAAACCAGCCAACCGCCTGCTTTCTAGCAGGTTGACAGGGATCCATGGACTGAGAGGCTGGCTGATCCCGCCCCAGTGGCCGGCCCCATTGGCAGATCTTCTCTTTAGAGAGTGTGCTGTGTACGGAGGGACTCAGAGAGCTGTGGGTCATTTTGTAAAACCCAAGAGAGCCAGGTATCTCTTACCAACATCTACTCCTCTGCCTCCACCACACAGTTCCTCCAAGAGAAGGTTTCTAAGTAATATTCTGTAGGACGGAGATGCCCTCATTCCTGAGGGTTTGGCTAGAGCAATGGGTAGGCGTGGCAGCACCCCAATCAATTGTGGTCCATTAGCAGATTCTAAAGACTTCCTAAACAATCACTAATAATAACAGTGGAGGGAAAGCTTAAGACCAGAGTTGCCGGTCACCCAGCACCTAGAATCTCACAGAAGCAGTTGGAATGCATATCTTATCACTTGGCACATTCATGGGCAATACCTCAAGTGGGCGAGAACTGAAAGAAAAGGGTCATTCTCTGAGATTGTGAGAATAAAACTGGTTTTGCTTCAGGTAAAAGAGACAGCCTTCTTGGAGGGAGTTTTTACAAGGTGCGTCCAAGGGTAAAGAGGCACACGGCCTGGACCCAGGCGCTCTCCTCAGAGCAGGGTCCGCAGATGACGGTCTGCAGATGACGGTCGGTATCCTAGTCCCCTGCTGCTCACAAGTCGAGAACGGTATTTACATTTTTACAGGATTGGGGGGTAAAATGAAAAGAAGGACAGTATTTCATGACACATGAGAATGATAGGAAAATCACAAGTTAGTGCCCATAAGTAAGGTTTTACTGGCACACAGCCTGGCTGATTTTTTGCATATTGCTGGCAGGGGCAAACACTTGCTACAGGGACCATATGGTCCACAAAAATATTTACTCCCAGGCGTTTTGCAGAAAGTTTGCTCACTGCTGTTTTCTTCAAGGGATGTGTTCTAAGGAAACTACAGGAAGGAAGGGCCCATCATAAGGGGACCAGTTCAATAATGTGGTTCTGGGCATCCTATAGAGCGATGAAGACGGTGATTCAGATAGAGGTCACACATAGGCATTTTATTCTCCTGGACATGTTCCCGATCATATTGCTGTGTTTTATCTTATTTATTTTAAGATTATTTATTTATTTGAGAGATGGAGTGAAAGCACAAGCAAGGGGAGGGACAGAGGGAGAAGCAGACTCCACGCTGAGCTGGGAACCCGATGCGAGGCTCGATCCCAGGACCCTGGGATCATGACCTGAGCCGAAGGCAGAGGCTTAACTCACTGAGCCGCTTGCTCAGGCACCCCCATGCTCTTCTATTTTAAAGGCAGAAAATTGTATCCTAAAAACCGCCTGAAGAAAGTAAATATCCTTTTTTTTTTTAAAGTAAAATGATGCACCTGTGGGAAGGGCATTAGAGAAAGTAGGAAACATTTTGATTTTCATTTCATTCATTTTTCTGTGTTTTCTGTTTTGTCTGAGTCACTTCATAAAGATGGCTTTTGTCCCTGTGCCCTCCCGCCAACCCCCCAAGAGGAACTGTCCCGAAAGATCTAGGGCAGATGTTAACAGGGTTTCTCCTGGGATCTCTGGCTGATGAAATAAGCTGTCCCCGCCTTGTTCTTCTCTCCACCGCCGCTGTGCCGTCCACCTAAGCCCTGCCACACAGAAACTTGAGCGGAGAACGCACAGCTCTGAGCATTGTCAAGGAACTTGCTAAATCCCCAGTTATTCTGCCAGTCAGGTAACCTGAGTGCCAGCTCCCAGTCTCTGACCCACACTAGGTTAATGCCGTTCAGGTTTCCTGTGAGAATGTTCCAGAACCAGGGGGCAATTTTCTCGTTTGCGGTAATACCCCGGAAGTAGCTTCCTCTACCTTGTCTTTTTTTTTTTTTTATCATGATTACAATTAATATTCCATTGTATTACAATTTTGTCTGATGACTCATTCTCAGCATGGGAAAAAAAGAACAAGGTGGGCACGGGAGAGAAGGCAGATGACCACCGAGACCTGTTTTTACTTTTCTGGACTGGCTAAAACGCCACCTGTTTTGCTCGGTGTCTCTGATGATGACAGTGTGTGTTCGCTGCGCCGTTGAGGAACTCAGTAGTGGTGTTGAGAATAACACTACGTGGTTGGAAGAAACTCCCGAGGTGTGTTAAGTGTTAGATGTGCACTAGTTACCCACTTGCGAGGTGCGCTGAAACCACAGACGGAGCAAGAAATAAAGGTGGAGGGCGTTACTGGTCGAGAGGAAGGGACGGAAGTCCTAAGGAAACCTCGAAGACTCAAGGACGCTGAGCATGTCACCTTGACATTGACTGTTGTGTCATCCCCAAAGTTCTGGTCCTGTGCGTCCTGGATCCAAGACACAGACATCAGATTGGTGGCTGCCCAGTTACAGCTGTGCACAGATGTTCTGCTCCCGCCTCTGTCCATAGTCAAGGGTGTGTTGGCTCCAGGTCCCTCCTGGGTGCCGTGTCCCTTTGCTCACCCTCAGCACTGCCCCTTGCGAACACATGGTCGTCGGGGAAGGTGATGATGGAGGGGGAGAGAGAGGGAGAGAGTTGGAGTCAGGGATGCCTCATGACACCCATGACCCTTCAGTGCGAGCAGCTCAGACTCTCAATACAAGTATTGGAAGGAAAGACCAGACGGGGTAACCACATAGGTTTTCCCAGGGCTACTCCTATCTTACAGATCTAGCCCTATTGTCCCCACGAGGGCTGATCTGGGCTTTGAACAGTACAGCGCCAAGCTTTCTGTGGGCAATTCTGGCCCCACCACTAACTAGCTGTTGGATGTGGGCAAATGAGTTAGCCTCTACCTCTCACGGGTGAAATGGGTGGGATGTCTTTGTCCCTCACGGAGCTGCTTCAGGGGGTGGGGCTTGTCGTCCCACGCGGGGGTGATGCTGAGTGGGGTCAGTCTTGAGCCTCACAGGTGGACCGGCCATACTGCCCTGTGCCCCGAAATTATGATCAGATCAGAATACGGAGACCTATGCTTGTGAGAAATGACACCATACACGGTTATGTCATTTTTTTCTTTTTTCTTTTTTAAGGTTTATTTATTTGAGAAAGAGCAGGGGGAGGGGCAGAGGCAGAGAGAGTCTCAAGCAGACTCCCTGCTGAGCATGGCAGCTGACACAGGGCTCGATCTCAAAACGCTGTGATCATGACCTGAGCTGAAACCAGGAGTCAGACACTTAATGGACTGAGCCACCTGGGTGGCCTGGTGATGTCGTTTTCTATACGTGTAGAGGAGGGTCCATTCCCGCTGGTGAATGGATGAGAGAAAGAAACTTGAGTTTTTAAACTTAGGATTTCTTGTACCCTGCCTCGTAACGTTTGTGATCATATTTTCTTTTAAAGAGGCATTGTCTTAGGGGCAGCTGGCTGGCTAAGTCGATTAAGCCTCTGACTCTTGGTTTTGGCTCAGGTCATGATCTCAGAGTCGTGAGATTAACCCCACATTGGGCTCTGCATGGGGCAGGGAGCCTGCTTGGGGTTCTCTCTCCTTCTCCCTCTGCCCCTAGCCTCCACCTCTAAAAAAGAAAAAAATAAATACAATGAAGAGACATTGTCTTAAAATGGAAAATGTCCCAATTGAGGCACATTCTACAAACTATCTGGACAATACTCCTCATTACTGTCAAGGCCACCACAGCTGCTGGAGTCTCAGGAAACAGGATGACTGAATGGGATGGGGTGTCCTGGGTGGGACCCTGGAACAGAATGAGGACATCAGGGAGGAACTAAGGAAATAGGAATCAGGTGTGAACTGCAGTTAATAATTACGTATCCGTCGTGGCCCCTGATGGGGACCCGTGTGCCATGATTGGCTAACGCGATGCAAGATATTAGCCAAAGGGGAAAGGGGGGTGGGACACCCGGGAGCTTTCTGCACCGTCTGCACCTTCTCTATAAATCCTAACCTCTTCTAAGATAAGAAAGTTTCTGTAAAAAATGGAAAATAAGATCTTGTTGTCACCTATTGGAAAGGTAAATCCATCAGCCTGGCAATGTCGTAGAGGGAGTCTGGAGGCCACACGAGGTCAGGAAATGGCAGCAGAAGGCACGTCTCCAGAATCTGAGGATGACGTGTGTGTTTACAGGGATGAAGCGGGGAGGGCTGGCCTTGGTTTCCTAGTGCTGCTGGAGCGAATGACCACACACTCTGTGCTTACATCACACACAGTGCTGTAGGTTAGAAGTCCCACACCTACCCTCTAGGCTAAGACCAAGTGTCGGCCAGCAGCATCCCTGCAGCAGGCTCTCGGGAGAATCTTGTTCTCGGCTTTTCCAGCTTCCACTCGCCAAGGCATTCCTCTGCTGGTGGTTGCCCCCATGATGCAGGATAAGCTCCCATCTCAGGATCCTTAATCCCGTCTTGCACCCTGTAAGGTGACATAGTCACGGCTTCCAGGGACAAAGTTCTGGGTGCCTTTTGGGGGAGCCATTATGCTGCTGATCTCAGCTGGCAAACAAGGTCTTTCCTATACCCTGTGACTTCATGCAGAGGTCAGTGTAGTGTTGGGAAAATTCCTTCCCCGTCTGGACCTTCATTTACTCTTCTGTAAAACATGTGTCCATAGCTTTGTCGTCAGCTCTGGGATTTCTCCTGTGAAGATGCTGGTTTGCAGCAGTATTCGAAGGGGCACCCCGCAGCCCCTGAGGTCAGGAACGTGGGGCTGTTTTACCCACCGGCCTTTGTAAACGATGCCTTGATTCTCTCACCAGAGGGACCGAACTGTTGTTACTTTCGTGTTTTTCATTTTTGTAGTTGCTTTTTTGTACATGAGTCCTTTTGAACAGGAATTGAGTTACGGCAATGAAAACAAATGAAATATTTTAGAAATTTCCTGACAGTGCCTTCCAGTGCTTTCTTCTAGGGCAGGAGCTAGAATTGGCCTTTGGCTTAGAAAATCCAGAGGTCCGGGTCCAAACCCAGCTCTAGGCCTCAGTGGCCAGGAGAGGTTGGGCTAGTCTCAGAACTTCTGTGAGGCTCAGTGTCCCACTCTGTAAAATGGGAACAGTAAGCGGTGTACCTACTTCATAGGGTTTTTGTGAAGAATCAGCAAAAGGAGGCAATAAAAGTGTCAGCGTGATGCACAGCGAACCCACAGAATTCCTCCTGGATGTGTGGTCACTGCTCACATGCTTTTTTTTTTTTTTTAAAGATTTTATTTATTTATTTGAGAGAGAGAGAATGAGAGAGAAGGAGCATGAGAGGGGAGAGGTCAGAGGGAGAAGCAGACACCCCCTTGCTGATAGGGACCCCCCTGCCCATGCGGGATTCGATCCCAGGACTCCAGGATCATGACCTGAGCCGAAGGCAGTCACTTAACCGACTGAGCCACCCAGGCGCCCCTCACATGCTTTTTAAAAGAAAACTCTCTCCTGTTACCCAGCTTCAATAGTTCTTACTGAAAAATGAATATTTGCCTTAACATCTGGTACCCCCTTCCCTGCAAAGTAACACCAGAGCTTCTCAACTGGACTATCATGCTCAGAACCGTGGTTTAAAAATAAAAAAGTCAAAAACAACAACAACGTGACAAGACAAAACAAAGCAAAATCCCCCACCAAAAAGGATCTGTGAGATGCTGTCTTTCCTGAGGGTTACGAGTAGCGCCACCAACAAGGAGCCCCGCAGATCGCAGCGGCAACATCCACAAGCAGCGTGATGTGAGTCCTCAATAGCTGAAGGAGGTATTCATTTACACAGAAGGGGAGAAGCTCTTCTCTCCTGGTGTTGCTTCTGGTGTCTTACAGTTCCCTTTCAGCACTGCTCTAGCCTAGCCACAGTTTTCGATGTCTTGTATGTTCATTTTGATTCAATTCAAACTTTTTTTCTTTTTAAGTAAACTGTATACCCAACTGCCCAACATGGGGCTTGAACTCACAACCCCGAGATGGAGAGTTGCATGTTCTACTGACTGAGCCACTAAACAGTGCTTTTAACGTGTCAGCTGTTGGCTGATGTTTTTCCTTTTATATGACAGTTGGCTTCGCGCACTGGGCTTCTTCATCTCCAAGACAGATGCTTGTTTAAATAAAAGGCGGGGGCGGAGAGGAGCAGGAGGGAGGAGTTACAGGTTATGAGCTGGTAATTCACCAAGAAGAAAATGCAAAGAGCGAAAACACGATATAGAAAGATGCCCGTGCCTCTAGATGTCCCTGAAATGCTCCCTGAACACCCCCAACCCCAACATGTCAGTTTTGCCCCTCAGAGTGGCAACATCTGAACATACTGGTAACATTTTGTGTCAGGGAGGGTACAAGGAAGTGGACGGGCTCATACATTGTGGGGACAGCGACTGGACAAGCAGAACAGGGATGAGGGTCCTGCTGGAGCACATGCCCCTGCTCACTTTGGGGAGCCAGCCCACAGAAATACAAGCGTCCGCGAGTAAGTGCGACCTGGCAAGAGAGTTCCCCGCAGCGTTGTCAGAGCGGAACCCAGGAAGAGCCTGGTCATGGAGCAACAGGTTAGATGAACGGTGGGATCTGAATTGTCTGGAATCTACGTAGCTATTTAAAGGGATTATCAGAGTGGCACCTGGGGGGGCTCAGTCGGTGAAGCAGCTGCCTCTTGATTTCAGCTCAGGTCTGGGTCTCAGGGGTGTGAGTTCAAGCTCTGCGTTGAGCTGGGCATAGAGCCTACTCAAAAAAAAAAAAAAGAAAGAAAGAAAGAAAGAAAAGAAAGAAAAAAGAAAGGGATCATTAGATCTGTAGGTATTAGTAATAACAGGTGGTACTGACGGACTGTACCAAACAGCAAAGAAAGCTCCCTTTTGTGCTGGTTACTCGTGTTTGCGCAGGAAGTGGATTTAATTATCCGTCCAGTTTTACAGGTGAGAAAATGAAGGTGCTTTGGGGGTAAGCAGGCCGCCCGGGATCTTGAGCTCGTGCATGGCAACTTGGATTTGAATCCATCGTCTGGCTCCAGAAACTAGCTCTAACGCAACCTTTTCACCCTGAATAATATGGAGTACTGAACAAAGCAAGAGGCGAGAAAGGGGCTATTATAACCCCGTTAAGTGACAAACACAAAATGAGGAGGACTGACCCCCCTTCCACGCCCAAAACTCTTTCCTCTCCTTCATTTTTCTTTATAGTACACACCACACGCACACGAGCGTGCACACCCAGCCCCCTGCGTGCATGCACACACACGTGCACACCCAATTTTTGACGGCTTATCCTTCCTTCCTCCTTGGTCCCTGGAATGCAAGCTTCAGGAGAGGAGCTCTGTGCTCATCTGTGTTTCTAGCATAGAAGGATGCTGGCGACTAGGAGACCCTGGAGAAGTGGGCTAAAGGAATGAATCACCTTCACCTTAAACCTGAAAGTCTTCAGCCACTAACAGGACCATTGCGAGGGGGCTGAGAGCCCCGCAGCCTGGTGCTGGTGACTGATGTGGTGGACGAGGTGGGCTGGAAATTCCTCTGGACCGCATGAGCCTGGAAAACCCCCCATCTGGGAAGACGACAGACATGCCTGCAACCGACCCACCGCCTCTCTCAGTGTCAACCCAGCACTTGCAATGAACTAGACAGCGATTTAATAGATCTGGAAGCTAAATTTCTTTCGGCGGCAGCGTGGAGAACTATTGGCAGCCCCTAGCTGCGTAAATTAAAACAATAAGCTGTTTTTAAGAATAACATTTTTAAAACATGCATTCACTTGAATTAACATCCAGCTCGGAACCCCAAAGAACACAGAGAAGCTGGCTGTGTGCTCCGTAAACACTCCTCACTCCTCTGCTGTGGTGACAGCCACCACCGCCCTTTCCAAGGCGTTCTAGAAAGAGCAGTGTTTTGGGGGGCTTGAACTCAGGACCCCGAGAGCAAAACTCACACGCTCCACTGACGGCGCTGGCCAGGCGCCCCAAGAAAGAGTGGCCTTACAAGGCAAGGGTCTGCCTCCAGCACCTTATCTTAATCTGGACTGGACACGGCAAGTCACCCCCACTGCCCGTGCAGTGAGGACTCACAGAACAATCACCGAAAACTGTTTTCTGTTAAAAATACAAAATGTTGGACACAGCTGCAGTTAATTTACTTCTGATGAGTCTACCCTTCCCTTCTTCAAGGAAGTTGTTTAGCAGGAGGGGAAAATGCGGTCACAATATTGTTTTATGACTGTTTATCTTTAGAACCCAAGCAATACTGATTGCAAATATTTATGCGCATTTTTAAAAATCTCAGCTAATGTTTGGAATGCATTTTTTTTCTTTTAAAGAGTGAAATCAGATTTCAGGTGGATTTAGCAATTTTGGAGGCTCTCAAAGTCATAACCAAGCTTCCTCGACTGGCCCACTGGTCCATTAATCGCCTGAATATAGCAATTAGGCAAACATGATCAAAATGCAGAACATTACCATTCTGCTTGACTTTGGAAAGCTTGTCTTGGTTTTAAATGTCCATTATTAATGACTAGTCTAGAAATCTAAGTCTCAGCTTTTATTACATTTGAAGAAAAGACCTCCAGATGAGAAAAATTCGCATTTCTCTTATAAATGCTGCTTTCGTCTTAGAGAAATGATTAGCTAAGTGTCAGAGGCAAAGCACTAGATGTAATTTCTCCAGCCACCAAGTAGCCACCAAGGTGGGATCTGCCACCCTGGACCAAAAGAGCTACAATGTGTCTTTTAATTGTTTCCTTCTCTCCAAAGGTAAATGCTTATGGATCTGTTATATAGTTAAATTCCTTGGCCTCTGAAGAAGACATTGGGAAGGGCAAGGGGTCTCATATCAGGGGGATCTCTTTGGCTTTAAGGTCAAAAAGATCTGGGATTAAATCTCAGTTTTGCTAGTTGTACTGTGGCCATAAGTAAAGTGATTTAACTTCTCAAACTCTGTATACTCCTTTGTAAAATAGGAAAAATTATACTTAGTACTCTGTTGGTTGCAAAGTGGCTTAATGAAAGAAGAGGATATTTATTGACTCAAGGAAATGGGAAACTCAAGGACAGCTTCAGGCTAAGCTGCATCCAGGGGTGTCTGTGATGTCCTCAGGCATGCATGCTCTCCTTCTCCCTCATTTTCCATCTCTGACAATTTGTTTCTCATTGGGCGCTGGCCTCTGTTAGAGCAGAGAGACTTTTCCTCTACCCTCTTAGTTTCTGTGATGGGAGCCCTTGAATTGAGCTGACAAAGGACAGATTCAAAAGAGATAAAGCATACTAATTTTATTTGATATTAATATTTTTACAAGGCATGGGGGGCTTCATAGCAAGAAATGAAAACCCCCTAAAGGGCAATTAGGTCTGAGAGCTTGCATACCATTTTAACAAAGAATGTTAAATTGTGGCGGTGTGTCAAGACAGAGGAAAGAGAGGGGTAACGTAGGGGGCAGGAAATTGTGGGAAAGTGACAAACAGGCAGAGGAAACTAATGGAAGATGGGGTTACTTAGTAGGTTTGTTTGTGTGGATTCATCTCTGGGTTGACTCCTCATCTCCAGTGACAAGGATGTTCTCCTCTTCCTGGTACAGGGAGGGCATCCTTCTCATGCAAGTGTATGGCTTGCTCTTGGATAGAAAGGACGTGGTCAGAGGGCCCTTCTTTATCTGCTGTTTTCCAGTTGTCTTCAGCTCAAAGTAATATCCACGTGCCAAAGAGACCCATTTTGGGGTGGCACGCTCTGATGCATTTCACCTCCTCCCCCTCCACTGTGGGCAGGCTTGTCCATACGTGAGGGATGTGTCTCTCTAAGGAGTCCTCGTTTTACTTCCTTCCGGCGCCATGATGCCCAAAGCAAAGACATCTTCTCCTTTTTCTTCAGCTCCAAAGGGAAGGGTCAAGGAAAGGGAAGGGTCAAACCACTGATGGGCTGGCTCACACGATGGGCTCTCCTTGGCCTGCGTCCGAGTCATGGAGGGCCACCACTGGTCAGATATGGGTACTGGGACTTGGTATCAGCCTGTGTAGACTGACTGACAGCCCCACCAGCATCCCATGGCTGCAGGAGGCTGAGGGAGGATAATTCTCAAAGGACTTGCCCTGCAGTATTGATTCAAACAATGTTGGCCAAACTCTTTCTGTGTGCTGGGCACAGAGGGTACAGGGATGAGCATCATGGACCAGGTCTCTGTCCTTGTCGAGCCTTCATGGGGGGCAGGAGTGTGGTGGGAGAGGCGACGGGTGCCTAAGGTCATTTCAGATGGTGATGGTTGTAACCATGCTGATGCTGCAGGACTGGGGGCAGGGTCGGGGGGAACTGTGGCTGCTGCAGGTACCACAGATGGTATAGAAGCCAATATTGGACCCCATATCTCTCCGCTGAAGAGAAAGGGAGAAAGAGTCCTCCGCAAAGCTTGGAAGAAAGAGTTCCTGCAGGAGACAGAATGACAAGGTCAGAAAACCCGGGGGGCTTTGATGGCTTTGGGCCATTAGGGGCACAGAAAGAGGGCTCAGGGAATCAAGGGGATAGAAGGGACTGGTAAAGAGGTACGAGGCCACAACGTACCCTTTGACCACGAGAAGGAATTTGGAGTCTGCATTCAGTGCACTGAGAAGCAGATGTGGGGAGTGGGATGTGATCTTACTGATCCATTGAGTGGTCGATGGAGTGTGGTCTGTGGGACTGTGTGGTGGTGATTTCTCTCATAGGGGTTACCTCTTCTCATGAGGAAGCAAACACTGAGGTTTGACTTCACACACACAGCTGTCCACCATTGGGACCACATTTCCCAAGCCCCAGCTCTGCTTTCTGGCCAATAGGATGTAAATGGGAGCATGGCATGGCTTCTAAGAACCGTCCTTCAAGAGAGGTCATGCCCTTTACCCTCCTTCTTGCTCCCTGCTGGCCATGACTGGAGTTCAAGCAACACCTTGGGGCCAAGAGGTGTTGAGTCACGAGCAGAGGATGGCTGACCAGTTAGAAAGAAGAGATCTGGACTCCTGGTGCCTACCTCCAAACTGCCCTGTTTGCCCAGATTGCTTTCCTCTGGAAAGGCACAACTTACCTTGTAAACTGTTCAGGTCTCTACTATTTGGAGACTTCGGGTGATTTTGTGTTATACGGGTTGAGAAGAAACGCAGTGAATGAAACCAAATCTCTTCCCCACGGCCCCCAGCCCCTTCGCCGGAGTCCACCAGTCTCCTGGATTCCGCAGCCTGATGAATTCTCATCACTTTCTAAATCACAGAGTGTGGTTTGCAAAATTGTCTGCATAAATGGCAAAGACCTAACGGATGTGTACTTGGCATCTAAGTAAATCGGGCTGTTGAGAAAGAAAAAGGAGGACATTCTCTAGATTTAAACATAAACCCCTAAAATCTAGAGAATGTTAATGAGAATGTCAATAAAAGTTATGGTTGACTGCTGGCCATGGACAGAGTTCTTCAGGCACATCATCAGATTTAATGTTCCTAAAGACCCTGGAGGCAGGGACCATTTATTGTCCCCATTTTACAGAAAAGAAGAGTGAGGCCTCCAGAGGCATGGCTTGCCGAGTCTGGCGTTGAACTAGGTCTCGCTGACCCTACATCCAGGCTCTAAACCCTCTCACCCTGCATCTTCTTCCCCTTAAGGCATCACGTACACTTTAAAAGATGTCCCCAAGTACCTGATCATTTCCTTTTTAAACGTTGCAAGTGACAAGATGGGTGGTGTTTCATCCCCACACAATCAAGAAGGGAGCGATGACCTCACGAATGTGGCCTTCCAGCCAGGTGATCCCACCTTCACAGCGCTCCCCTTCTGCCCAGAGTCGACTTCCGGCTCGGTTCTTCTGGATGTGGGTTCGGTGCCGCACGGGAGGGGGGCCGGGTGCGGAGAGAAGGTCAGCATCTTTCCCTACAACCAGACTGTGCTCCAAAAAAGGGCAGTTTTTATTTCCAAAAAATGACTTCAAATCAACCAAAAAGAAAAAAGACAGAAGAAAGAAGAAGGGGGAGGGGTGGGGAGGAAGAGGGAGGGGAGGAGGAGGAGGGGGAGGAGGAAAGCAAGAGCTGGTAAGCCCGCAATGAAAACACTCTCTCCACACTGAAAGGCATTCTGTGTAGTTTTCAAGAACATTCTTTGAAATAAAAGAATCGACTCGTCTGCTTAATGCAGCTTTTTGTTGATTTCTCTTGATGACACTGGTGGCAAATGGTCTTGTTCAAAAATTATAGTCTGTCTGAAACCGATACAGACAAGCCGTGGCGGTTGGACTGTCCACCGATAATTGGAAACAGCAGCTCCCCGAATTGCGTTCTGCTGAGGCCGAGAAAGCAAAGGCAAACCCGTTCGTGCGGGGCTTGTGACAGCCGGGCAGGTTGGGTCTGCTTTTCAGGCCAGCGCCCATGTTCAGGAGTCCCATCCCTCTCTTCCTTAAAAGAGCAGGCGTTAGTGGGTATCAGATGCCCAGCCTCACTGTCCGCTGCCAAGGACACGCCGTTCGCTGACGTCCTCTCGGTCTGTGCGGCGGGTCCGAGGGCCAGCACAGTGGGGAGAGAAGGCACAGGTGAGGGGACACCAGCTGGGTCCTGTCTCACCTGCAAGCTCCCTGGCTGTGGGCCTCGGGCACAAGTGCATGTTTCCTGTTCTCAGGTTCCTCAGCTCCAAAGTGGGATTGTATCACTCCCATGTCAAGGTGTGGCAGGATTGGGCATGACACCCAGGAAAGCCTGGGGTATCCCCCGCATGGGGGACATACTCAGTATTTGAGAGTCATTGATGTAATTTTTCTAACTTGTGATTGATGTGTCTCCATAACTACGGAAGAAAGTGAACTATAGAAATCTTCTTGGTGATGATGTGTGGTCTTTTGTTAGCATCTAATTGGGGGATGTGTTAGATCCAGGTTATTTAAAATATGAGGTGATGGGCAGAATACCGTCCCTCCCTCCAAAGATGCCCAGGTCCCATTCCCCACAGCCTATGAGTACGTCACTTCACAGGGCAAAGGGGGATTAAAGTTGCAGATGGAAAGAAGGCGGTGAATGAGCTAAACTGAAAATAGAGAGATGCTCCTGGATTTCCTGGGTGGGCCTGGGGTCAACACAAGGGTCCTGAGAAGCAGGAGAGAGAGGCAGACGACGTGTTACATCCTTTGATTATGAAATAATGATCAGGAAGATGCAGGCTGTTGGCTTTGACGTTGGAGGAAGGAGCCACCATCCAAGGAAAGTGGGAGGCCTCTAGGAGCTGAAAAGGCAACGAAATGGATTCTTTTCCAGAGTCTCTGGAAGGAACACAGCTCTGCCAACACCTAAATGATATACAGCCCAATGAGACATGCTTTGGACTTCCGGCTTCCAGAACTGTAACAGAATAGATCTGTGTTGATTTAAGCCACTAAACTTCTAGGGAATTGTCAGGGCAGCCACGGTCATCCAATACAGTGGTTTGGGGGTACTGGGCCAGTTGATTATTTTCCAGATGCCCTTCTCTTTCCATCTGCGAACTAGTATATTCGAAGGGAACTGAACATACCTACTTACAGCTCTTGGAACGTGATGTGACAGCTGGCTGCTGCCCTTTGGACACCAACACTGAACCAAAATCCAAACCAAAAAAACCCCGCCATCCTTTTGTAAAGTGGGAAATTGGTTCCTTGGGAGAAGAAAACGAATTCAAACATAGAAAATCCGAGCTTCATTTAGAATTGTAAAAGCGTGCTAGGCCAGCACGCTGCTTCCCTGGCCCTCTGTGAGATCGTGTGCCGTACAGAAGGAAGGACGCACAGTTGCTTGTTTTATATTTTACATGCAAGCCCAGGCTGTCACAGGTAGTCATCCCCTCCCATCGACTGGCGTTCTTCAAAAGATCAGTTACGCACTGACATCTCCCCGCAGATGAGTGCGGGATGGTTTACAGGCGTGACGCAAGTTTGCGATGTGGTGAGAATCTGGCCCTGAGCGCAATGCAGAAATTCATATTCAGATGGCTGAGACATTAAGGCAGCTCTGGGAGCTCTCCGGGCCGGGAGGGCGTCTGTCATCGGCTTCCTGCGTCACACAGCGACCAGTGGCACAGAGAGCATCCTGGACCTGGGAGTTGCCCTTCTCGGCCCTGCCGGTAGCTTTCCAGGAGCTACACACGGGCAGCCTCCATCTGGGGCTGAAGGGCTAGAGGCTTGGAGGGGCCTTCCCAACAGTCAACCCCAACATCTGTCAGGAGGGGTGCGTCTCATCAACAACGGAGTCCACGTGATGGTGTAGAAACAGGCTGTCCTGGCTTATGACACACGAGACATAAATTAAATCATAACAGAGTGCTTGGCTGACAGCGTGTGATGACAGGTGTTGTGAATAAGTTGGCACGGGGGCCACTGCCCTACATCGTGATTGTCAGTCACGGCCACCGCCCCTCTCCCACCCATGGGGACCGTGCGTCTAGCAGGAGGAGAGCCCTGTTCACCTTGTCTGGGCTAGGAATCAGCTCCCACAGGTCTCATGCTCACAGATGACGTCGCAGCCCCTTGGGGTCATCTCCTGTCCCACCTGTAGCTGGGCTGGAGTGCCTCTCAGGTGTGAAGCCAGCGCCCGTGTGCCCACAGGTAGGGACCCTCGCTGCGCCCCTAGCATGGGACCCTGTCATTGCACGTGCGTTGAAGGCAACACAAAAGCAGGGACATCCAAAAACTGAGCAAAAACCCTGGAGGGAATAAAATATAAGTGATATTTTTAAAACAAAATGTATCCCGGTGGCCATCCTGGGAACTATCAGAGCTTGGTGGGAATTCTTTGTATTCGTGTCACAGCTTATTGGATAAGCAAGGGAATCGCATAGAGCGGATGCACGCTCATCCTTAGGGCTTCCTGGAACGTGTTCTGGGGCTGAGAAACCCCCACTCCAACCCTCTAATGCCTCCATCTTGATGCCAGGAAGCTCTCTCCCTGGCAGACGCTGGGCACTCCAGTCCTTCTTGCAGGCTTCGGGGCTGGCTTTCACTTGGTTGCTTCCTGATCCCAGGCTTCGGGGCCACCTGAAGAGCTCCCTCTTCTTCGAGGCCTGGGAAAACATCCTAGTTAAAATTAGCCTGCCTCATGGCCTGCCCCAGCTCTGTCCTGCGTGTTTCCTCCAGAACACTTGTCACAATCCGAAATGATCTCTGTCAAGTCTGCACGTTCGCGGTGTCCCACGGGAGGAACGTACACCCCTGGAGGGCAGGGAGCCCATCCGGCTTGCTCCCTACGACAGTCCCTGAAGCCCCTGCCGGCACCTGGTCCTCAGTGGGGGCACTGAGGGAGTGAAACGAACGGATATCGAAATCAAACACGCCCGTGTGCCTTCAGCATCTTCTGTTCCCATCCCTGGCGGATGCCCCGTGCTCAGAGTCTTCACAGTGCAATGACCCAGGAACAGTTGTGACAGCTGTCACAGTGTGTTACTGTCACAGCGAGCTGGGTTTCACCCCGGGCCACACAGAACCCCGGCAGTGCAGGCCTCGATGTGTCTTGTGGCAGTGTGGGGCCCCGTCCCGCTACCAGGTGCCATCTCGGTGTGCTCGGGAGTTTGCTAGACAGCAGGTCATGATGGCTATCGGAGGCCACCTCTGTCACCAGCGCTCCTGCCTTTTCCCCCCGCCGACTATTGACTTGGGACAGCTGGAACAAAGTGAGGGGGACGAGTGCAGGCAGTTTCTGGGGCACGGGCAGTTGGCCACTGTGGCTTGACAAATAGTGGCTCTTGTCCGCGATGACCGCAGGACCTGGCAGGCCCCGCCCCGACCCCAGGCGGCTGGCAGACCAGGCTTCAGACCCACACTGCTGTCCAGGGGCTGAGGTTGCTCAAACGCTGTATCTTTTCCTTCGCAGCCCTTTGAATTAGTTCTTCTTATTGCCCCCATTTTACAGATGAAGGATTGAGCCTTGGAGAGATCAAGAGGCTGGAGGAGGGTCACATAGGTAGAACGGCAGGGACAGGAGGGAAAGGTATAAACCCAGCTCTCGAAATCTGTAAAGCCCAGGATCAAAACTACTTCCCTGGGTCCTGCCGCTCTGTTCACTGAGGCCTGGAAAGTTCTGAAGAAGGGGGAACTAACCACCCCCCCCTTTCAGGTATCTGTAGATGGCTTTGCAAAAGGCATCTGGGGAGGGAGAATTTTCTCATCTCAAGCTGGAGCTCCGTATTTTAGTTACCAGTTCAGTGTGGAGGAGGAAGGAGGAGTGATTTGCGGCGGGGAGACACCCTCAGACTCGGGGATGCTGGGGAAGAGCCTAGTTTTAGTGAGCAGGTAGGTGACTGTCAGGCAGATGGCGTGCACTGTGCCTGAGCCCACAGCCAAGCTGTCCTGTCTCCAGATGTCCCTCCCCCAGATCAGGAAGCAGAAAAGTCTGGTGGAGGAGAGGCTGTTAGCGTCCCAGAACTCCAGGTTCTGGTCCGAAATACTTCCTTGGCTCTTGTTGTGGAAAGCCTGTTGGTAGGAGGTCATTTTACCTCTTGCTCCCACCTAGGTAGGATGAGGGTCTTTTGGGGGAGGGATGTGGTCTGCAGCCCTTCCTGGTGGGACTGTCCACAGGTTAAAGGAGATCGTGTATGTGCAGCGCCATCCAACAACGTAATTCGAGCCACAGATATCATTTCACATTTTCTAGTAAAAAGTAAAAAGAAAATTTTTTTTTTAAGATTTTATTTATTTATTTGACAGAGAGAGATCACAAGTAGATGGAGAGGCAGGCAGAGAGAGAGAGAGAGAGAGGGAAGCAGGCTCCCTGCTGAGCAGAGAGCCCGATGCGGGACTCGATCCCAGGACCCTGAGATCATGACCTGAGCCGAAGGCAGCGGCTTAACCCACTGAGCCACCCAGGTGCCCAAAAAGAAAATTTTTTTGTAACAAGTTAAAAAAAAATAAAAAGTAAAAAAAAAAATTAGTAGTAAAAAGTAAAAGAAAAAATTTTTACTGTGGTAAAACGATTATGGCATTCAATTTACAATCTTTACTATTTGAGTGTTTAGTCACTTACATGTATAAGTAGCGTTAAATATATTGATGTTGTTACAGAAATAATATAAAATTCTATAGAGGTTTTCCTTTTTTTCTTACTAAGTCTAAAATCTGCTGTGTCTTTTTGCACTTAGAGCACATCTCCATTCAGGCACTAAATTTTCAATAAAAATACCTAATCGCGATTTAGATTTTTAAAAATTTACTGTTGCGAAAGCAGATTCACACAACTAAGTAGTTCTAAGCATACTTAAAGATTTCCAATAAATTGGCAGTTTTAGATTTAAGTTAATAAAAATTAAGTCAAATCAGACATTCCGTTCTGCCGTCACACAAGCCCCATGTCAAGGGCTCCATGGCCACAGAGGGCTGGTGGCTACTGGGTTGGACAGTGAGCAGCAAGAATTTCTAGAAAGTGCTTGGTAAGCAGTAGCATCAGTGTCCTTTGGAACAGCACAAAGGGAGGAAATGGGAAGCTTTTCCCCCTTGACGACCGCACTCATCCGCAGATCTGGATGGCTCCCTTCCGACCCGTCCCGCGGACAGCCCAGGGCTGCCCCATCCCATTCCGGACAAGACAAACCCTCTCAGCTTGAATTTCTCCCCCCTTTGGCACTTACGGGGAGAACTCCCTGCACGGGGCTGCTGGCCCAAGTTAATTAGGTGGTTGGACTGGAAGGGGGAAAAAGACTTCAGACTGAAAATTAAGAATCACCCCGCTTACTTTATCACTGGAAGATCATTTCAACAACTTCCGCCAGGAAATTGCAAAGGGAAGTCATTATCCAAAAAAGAGGGGGAGACCCAAGTCCACGTGAAGCCCAGATGCGCCTCCGCGCAGGGCAGGCTGGGGGTGGAAGGGGGCAGGGCTGGGTGTTTACTGGGTCATTTAACCGGGGTCCTATTTGCTGAAGTTTCCTTTTCCACGATTATTTGTTGACCTTAATTGTTGCCATGCCCATGAGATGCGGCCCTGAACTTCCTCTTTGCAGCCCAGCTCTGGGGTCAGGGCGGGCTCCCTCTAATTGCCTGTGTCCTGCCTTTCCCCTCGGGTCTCCAGGGAAGGCCCATTCCCACATATGCTTCCAGAAGCATCTTAATAGAGGGGCAGCAGCGCCCAGCTGACGACATATGTTTAGCTCCTCGCTGGGGTCGGCCAAGCGTGCAATATCACGTTACATGAATGGGAAGGTCAGTCCCAAACAAGCTGCTTTTTACAAGCGCTGGCTTAAGGATTTGCTGCTAAATAGGGCTTACATGTAGCGGGGGGAGTGGGTAATGGGTTTCTTGTGGAGCCCTGTTCTGTCTGCGTTTTGCATTGATTAGAAAGTTTTCCGTCTCCCAGGACAACGCTACTCCGTTAAAAAACGCCTTTTCAGCCACTGGGGTTCCTGGACCTAGGTCAGCATCTGCGCTCAGAGCGGGGAAAATGTGGGTTTGGGTGTCCTGGTGTCCAGGCCTGGAGTGTGCTTGGGGTGGGGGGAGGCACGGTCCTCTGCTCGCTCACAAATGCATTTATGCTCCATTAACCCCGTGCAGGCCCGAGGGGCAGATGGGCAAGGCAGAACCAGAGAAAGAGGGGGCTTGTGGCTTCTCTCACCTGGCCCCGCTCCAGGAGAGATGATGGACAGGCCAATGAAAGGCCGCCACTCAGCCGCTGGGGTCCTACAGCAACCCTGGCCCATAAAATACACCGGGGCAAATTCCCCTCCTGGAGTCATCACAGGAGACACCCAAGGCCCACCCTGAACTTGAGCAACCAGTCAAGGGCCTGGAGAATATTCTGGAAAAAAAAATCAAAATGGCATTCAGGGTTCCTTTTCAATAATGGTGAAGACAAAGGCATTTACTGAATGCCTTCTACATCCTGTCCACAGGGCATTACACAGAGGGCTGGTTTAATCCTATCAACAGTCTAGAGAGCCCGCACCCTGACTAGGCCTGGCCCACCACAGAGCCAAGAAACAGGGCAGAACAGCAGATGTAACTCTTATTCCTCTCTCCTTCCCTCACTCCCTGCCTCTGTACCTTCCTTCCCTTTGTTTTTCTTCTTTCTTTTCTTTTTCGTTATAAAAGTGGCTTTTTAAAAAAGCTAACGATACAAAAGGGAATAAGACATAAAAGTATCCCACACTTATTCCTTATTTCTCTCTTCACACTGCTCACCATTTGGTGTCATGTGGACACACACTGGTTTTAGTAATAAATCATTCATTCAACAAATGTTTACTGAGAATTCAGGACATGTCAGGGATTGCACGCTACTGACATTTGGGGCCAAACATTTCTCTGTGCTGTGGGGTGTCCTGTACATCGTAGGGTGTTTAGCAGGATTCCTGGCCTCTGCCCACGAGATTCCAGTAGCATCCACCCTCTAGATGCAGTAACTAAAAAAGTCTGCTGAGATGGTCACAGGTCCTCTGGGAGCTATAATCGCCCTGCTAAGAGACACTGGACAGGATGGGTGTTGTCGTGTGGGATTCTCAGGTTGTTCTTTCCCTTACACTGCCACAGGGCATCCTGACACGTGTTCCACACTCTGCTTCCCTCTCGTGCATTGGATTCGAGTATGGAAGTATCAGGACGTCCTTACCAAGCCTCCCATTAAGAGATATCTGGGGCCGTTTCCAATTTTTTCCCCAACACAGTCAATGGCAGCACGACCCTCCTGGTTCATACCTATGTCTGCATCCGCACATCCAAGTTTTGCTACAGGATAGATGTTTTCAAGCAGAATTGCTGGATCAAAGGTGGAGGCATTGGAATATTTGCTACAAAATACCGACGTCCACACCATTGTAGCGGTTTGCTCCCACACCGTGTGTCCCTCTTGCTGACCGGGATGGAAGCCATCAGGAAGAGCATTCCGATGAGAGTATGTTGAACACGTTACTAGAAAGAGGTGGTGTCGTGTTTCATTCAGAGCGCGCCCTTGGATCTTTTGTTTACACTCTGCTATTTACATTCGTTTTAAACTAAGTAAATGTAACTACTCAGAGTGGCAATTTCGAATTTTCCAACATGGATGTGTAGAAGTTTAGTGTTTGCACTTTCGAAAAATTAGGTATTTAATATACGAAAAGGGCATTGTGTATTAGTGAGCCCGTTACAAGCTGGGGCTGCCTGACTGGTGCAAACTCAGGGATCCTCTGCCATCTCCAAGTAAACATGAGTTCTGAGCCCCAGAGACACATGGACACATCCTGAGACCTGCACTCCCCAGGGGCTGCGGTGTCCTGAAGAGGACAGCTCCCCTAGGCTACCCCCACTCACCTGCTGAGAGTCTGGGGCTCCATCCATGCAGAGGTACACCTGTCAGGGTCAGGTGCACTTGAACAAGGACCTTGATGTTCCCACCCCATTTGGAGTATTTTTTAGGAGGCTTACTTCCCACGCTTCTTCAGCCTTTATGTTCTTCCAGTTACAAAGCCCTGCTCAGTTTGATCCCACCCCCCTTAATTAAAGTAATTTGAGACAATAAGTTATTTTTCCTCTTTGAATAAAAATAGGCAAGAGAATATTGCCTTTATAGAATTGCAGGATAATGTTGCTGCTGCTTACTTGATAAAAATGGGAATTCCCAATCTTTAGAAGCAGTTAATTCAATAATACACTCTGATGGTCTATTTTTAAATGCTACAAAAATTACATAGAGCATGGTACAAAATTCCAAAGGTGCAGAAAAGTTACACTGATATTTCCCCCATCTCTGTTCTTCAGTCACCCAGTGGCCTCCCCAGAAGCAATCACTGATACCGGGGGGTTGGCCCATATGAAATTGTTCATGGTCACCTACTTGTTTTGCCAACAAAAATTGGTAGTTTCTTATGATTCAGTATGTACTTCCAGGTTTCTTATTTAGGCACTATGACTGCATAAACATGCACAAAAGGAGAATATTCTTATTTTCTTTTCTCGTATGAATGATAGATAGCAAATGATGAGCGCTGCTTCCATCTTGCTTATTTCACTTAATGTATCTTGAAGATTCTCCAACTTGGCATACAAAAATGAGCCTATTCTCTTTTTAACAGCGATGGAGTATTCTGTTGGGTGGATGTTTCGTTATCCACGTAACTAGCTCCGGTCAATGCGCAATTCGATTGTTTCCAGTCTCTTGCTACTGGCAACAGTGCTGTCCTCTCTCTCCTTGTCAACACATTCTGTCTCACAAGTTGGTGTATGTTTGTGGGATGATTATTTGAGGTGGGAATGCTGGGCCAGAGGATGTGTGTCTTTTTAAGGAAGAAATCCATTGCCTAATTGTCCTCCAGAGAAGTTGCAACAGTTCCCCCCTCGAGCAGCTTGAAAAGGTCCAGCTTGCCACTGTCCTGATTTTTAAGGTCCACAGAGCAGTGAATGTTCACTGTGGCTCAGGGAGGAGTTGTGATGCCAGGGGTAGCCTGGGAAATGTGGGCTCTTTGGATGAAGAGCCAGGTCCAGTTCTGTCTCCTCCAAAAGACAGAGGAGGACAGAAAGAAGTCTGAGAAGTCTCTCAGAGAAGTCTTTGGCTTCTCTGCGAAGCCACCTCCCAGCCTGGAATGTCAGGGGAGGAAGGGGGGAGCTCCATTGGTTGATGAAGAGCTTCCTTCTCTCTCAGCTCTCTCCTGGTCCCGACCTAAAAGAGAATAGCCCAGAAGGTGTTCAACCTCAGGTCCCACCTCACAAGCATTGGTAGAAGGCACTGTTGACACAATATGTATCTTAGGTTGTGACAAAAGGGAGTGTCACAGATTGAGGTCATGGAGTGGCACCCAGGAAAGAGCGCCTGGTTTACCAAGATGGGTGGTAACCAGCTGACCATCACTAGGCTAGGAATGGACAGGCCAATGGCTGATCTTGGAAATCTCTGACTCTCCCTGCAGAGGAGGGACTGGTGCCCTCCCCTTGAGTGTGAGCCACACTCACAGGTGAAATGATGGACATGTGACTTCCAGGCCTAACTGATACAAGACGGTGTGGTTTCCACCGGCTCTCTCCTCTTGGACTGCCAGCTCTGAGGGAAGCCAGCTGCCGTGTTGTGAGGACAATCACCAGCCCGTGAAGGAGCCCACATGGGGAGGACCTGAGACTTCTCATCTATAACAGGTGCCAACTTGTCAGCCGTGGGCATGGGTTAGCTTGCAACTGGACCCCACAGCTTCCCAATGTGAGTAACCAGGATGATCAGCTCTCTGGAGAGCTTGTTTTATCTGCTCTTTGCCTTGGCTTCATATCTCATCCCTGTGAGGAGGCAGAGGTCCTTTTCCAGCCATGGGGAGTGGGATGGAGAGATTTTAAATCTTTCTTGAGGCTAACATGGAGGCAAGGGGCCCATCACAAGTCAGCAGGGTTTGGGATGTTGTATTGTTCACGTTTACCACTCCCCCAACCCTGCGGGGCATGGGGGCATTCTGTAACCTCACTAACCCTCAGTTCTCTGATGTGAAAAATGGGTTGATCACCAAAGGCATAGTGTGGGCCAAGGTAAGCTTGTGAAACCCCTTCAAGCACTGAGCAGCCAGCTTCTCTAAGTCTCAATTCACTTGTCCACCATCCACTCAGCAGACTTGCGCTCAGCACCTGCCAAGTCTTAGGTCCCTGCAAGGTGCTGGGGATACAAATGAGAACAGATAAACATTCTTATTACCAAGGGTATCCCAGCCCAGTGAGATACAGACGGGGAGACCCCAGGTACCGTATGACAGAATGTGGTTGTGACATGGTTGCATGTACATGGTGGGGAGAGAGGCTTCCTCCAGGGGGAGGGGGTGGGCAGAGACAAGCAGAAGTAACTCCTGAGTGGGCCACATGACACCTGCTGCTCAGGGTTCATCAAATCATACAGAGTGTGTAAGGGTTGAAATTGGAACCAGAGAAGCTCAGGATGTTAGAAAAGATGTCCTGACAACCTAGCTGGACATATGCACTAAATAGGGCCTGACACCATTCACTTCTTGAACTTGCCGAGATCCTTCCTGCCCCAGGACTTTTGCACATGTTGTTCCCCCTCTGTAGAGATCACTCCCTTCCTAACCTCTCCTCCTATGTCAGGGAGTGGTAAGCTTCTTGTCACTCTCTAGGTCTCTGTTTAAATGCACCCCTCCCCCACCCAGAGAATGCACATTTTTGCCCCAATACAATGGTCTGTATTCAGCACTGTTTGTTTCCTCCATGTACTTTTCACAGTTGTAATTGTGCTATTTATCCTATTATTTTCCTTCCCCCCCATCTTCCCCATTAGAATGTAAGCCCCACCCACAAGAGTAGGGAGAGTGTCCTGTGTACCATTGTAACCTCAACCTCAAGGGCCAAGGGAAACTCATACTGAAACAAAATGTTGGATGAAATAATGGATGAATGTATTAGTTACTGTATATTCTTTATCTCATTTAATCTTCACACCAGACCTTCAAGGAATTGTTGCCCTTATGATTGTGCCTCCATTCTCACCACCCCACACCGTACCCACACACCCACACACAGCTCTTCTTTCCTGGGGAGCCGGGACTACCCTTTTGTGCTCAGGACAGGTGGTGTCTCTCCAGCCCAGCCCAGCCCAGGATGTGAATGATGATGGTTCTAAATCAGTTATGGTAATTCCATCCCTCTTCTCAATGGCTAACACAGTCATTTGCATATGATGCAGCCGTGACCATTAAGATTTCAGAGGAAGCCTCCTAGGGCAGCGCTGCCCCAGCTGGAATGCGCCCAGGAATTACCTGGCATCCTGTGAAGATGTGGAAAAGTCTGACTCAGCCCATCTGGGGTGGGACACAAGATCCTGCACATCCGACGAGCCCAGGAGATGCTGGTGCTGCTGGCAGGTGGACAACACCTTGAGTTACGAGGTCCTAAGGAGTTTCTAGGAAAAGTCTCCCTCCCCTATAGACTATACCCAGGAAGAAAGGCTGACTTTTCTGTTGTTGTATGAACCCATGTTGTTTGGAGCCGAGCTGCAAGGGTGACTGACCACGGCTGGACAACCTGAGACGGAACCGACATGTTTAGGGGGGCAGAGGGGAACTTGAAAAGTCCTGGGGACTGGATGATACAGTGAAGTCTCTTATCCAACCTCAGAGTTGCTTGTATAAGACAATAAATGCTGATTAAAAAAAAAGATTTTGTTTATTTATGAAAGAGAGAGACAGAGAAGGAGCAGAGGGGGAGGGATAAGTAGACTCTATGCTGCGCGCCAAGCCTAACTCCGGGCTTGACCCCAGGACCCTGAAATCATGCTGAGCCAAAACTGAGAGTCAGACCCTTAACTGACTGAGCCATGCAGGTGCCCTAATGCTGGTTTTTTTTTTGTTTGTTTTGTTTTTTAAGCCAGTTTGAGTTTGGGACTTTGTTACTGCAGCCTAAAGCCTCAGGACTGATAGTACCCATAGACAGCTTGGTGCAGAGCAGAGAAGATCAGCCTTCAAACCAGACCAATCTGGGGACTTAACACTGTCCCCTTAGTGGCCTTGCCATCCCTCAGCCTACCCAAGCCTCGGGTTCTTTGTTTATACAGTAGGTTACTTTGATTACGAAAAAGAGAAAGCTCGAGTCTTCTGGCACAGCACTGTCCAATAACATAATGCAAACCACATATGTACCTTTAACTTTCCTGATAGCCACGTTCAAAACATAAAAGGGAACAGGTGACATTGACTTGAACGTTACTTATTTCTCTAGAAACATTACCATTTCAATAAAAAATTACACACATATATATATTTGGCCTAAGAGTTTTGAAATCTGGTGTATATTTTGCGCTATGGCTCATCTCAATTCAGACCAGCCACATTTCAGGAGCTCAAGAGCCACATGTGGGCTGGGGTTGCTGCTGCACTGGCTTTGTTGGGGCGCAAGGCTGGGCTCATAATAACTATTATTTGTCCATAAATATGGATTACTCCTGCTGTTCCTCACATGGGCAATGGAGAAGACACTTGGAATTTCCAAGCACAGTTGCTCCCAAGCTGGAAACCACCTGGTGATGAAGACCTGTGGCTGTGGGTCCCCTTCCTGAAGTCCTGAGTGTCACCCCCTACAAGGTCCCGCAAGATAAACCAGCAACAGGGGAGGATAAGTGATAACACGGCTCGCCTCCGCAGCACCAGCCAGGACTCAGGCCGGGACTCATTCAAAGGTCTGATTACATGATGGCGATAAGTCATGTGTAAGGCTTTTCAATGTCATGTCGCCTTCCCAAGCATCTTCATGACTCTCTACTTTCTGTCGGGCTCATGCCGAACTGGCGCTTCTCGGCTTTCCCAGAGCCCGAAGCCACTGCAGCTCACCTGGCTCAGGCTTCCCCTTGCCCTGTTTTAGCAACTGCAGGCCAGGCCCGAGGGTGGTGGGGGGAGGGGGTGTTGTCAAGAAGGAGGAGGAAGAAGTAGGTGATGGGGCTGAGGGCGAGGGTTTGGGACCACGTGGGCAGCATCAGGTTGGCTGAGATCCCAGGCGTCCGTGGCACACATGTCATGGGCACACATGCCTCCCAGAGTGCGTCTGTACCTGCTGTCACTCAGTCTTTGCAACCGTCTGTCGGTCATGAGGTACGGATGTTCATTGTTGGTGTCTGCCCTGCGTCCTGTCCCATGTCTGGGTAGGGTGCCCTGCCTCCTGCCTTTGGGGGCACTTGATCAGTGTGGTTCTGGTGGGCACTGCCAATGACATAAGCCACCCTTCACCCTGTGGCACAGGCTGGTGCATGACTGGGGCCAGGCCAACCTGAATGCCTGATTTCCCTGGCTGCAGGGATTGGACCCAGGAGCTAGGCATGTCTTTTTTTTTTTTTAAGATTTTATTTATTTGACAGAGACACAGTGAGAGAGGGAATACAAGCAAGGGAGTGGGAGAGGGAGAGGGAGAAGCAGGCTTCCCACTGAGCAGGGAGCTGAATGCGGGGCTTGATCCCAGGACCCTGGGGTCATGACAGATGACAGATCAAAGGCGGATGCTTAACCGACTGAACCACCCAGGTACCCCAGAGGCACGTCTTATGAGTCTGGCCAGTCAGAGACTTAGCTGGGATCTGGTTCCACTCTGAAGACATATGAATGAGGCGGACCTTCATCAAATCTTGAGGCACGGAAGGATTTTCTCTGTACAAGAAGAGCATGAGACCAACTTGCAAGAGAGGACACAGAAGACAGGAAGGGGCGTAAGGATAGAAGGAGTGAGGGCTCCTTCGAACCCCTAGATCCAGCTGAGCCTGAAGCTAGCTCCACCATTTCTCTTCTGTCCTGTCATAAACCTGCTTACCATCTTTTACTACTCAGCTAGTGGAGGCTGGCGTTCTGTCACATGCAACCAAAGGAGCGCCAACTAATGTAAGTATAGTACACACTCTCCATTGCTTGAGAGACCAGACTGAGGCAAAACGAGTGTCAATGATGACTCCAGGGCCCCTAAAATGCAGAGCCAGGATTTGAGTCCACACACTGGGCTTCTTGTCCCACACTCTTTCCACTATGTCCCCCCCCACACTGCTCTTAGTCAGCACGGGAGTCTTCTGGCTGCTGTAACAAACGTTTACCAGCACAGTGCCTTGAAACAACAGAAAGGTATTCTTTCACTCAACCACAAGTCCAAAGTCAGAAAACATGATTAATACACTGAGCTAAGAGCAGGGTGTCTGCCAGGGCCTCACGCTCTCGGGGTGCTCTGGGGAGAATCTTGCATCTTGACTTCTCCAGCTTCTGGTGGCTGCCGGAATTCCTTGGCTTGCGGCCACACAGCCCCAAACTCTGCCTCTGTCTTCACGCGGCCTCCTCCTCTCCCTTACGCGTTTGTATAATCCCCCACCCCACCCTGTCTCTCTCTTGCAAGGACACTGTGATGGCATTTAGGGGCCACCTGGATAATCCTGGATTATCCCCCTCAAATCCTTAACCTAAAGACACCCATGGAAATCCTTTTTCCAAATCAGATAGCATTTACAAGTTCCGGAGATTAGGTGCTGTTATCTTTGATGGCTATTACTTAGCCCAAGACAGTGTCTAAATTCCCCAGGATTTAGTGCTCAAACGTGATGAATCAGTCCTGAAGGAACTTGGCCGGTATCCCACTGCCCAGTCTCCCTAACCAGAAGGCTAGTGCCTTCAGGGTCAGGGCCAGCACCGAGTGCCCAGCAAGTCAGCCAGTGCAGGCCAGGTGCGCATGCATCAGTCCGGGTTCAGTCCCTGCTCCCCTGGGCTGAGAGCGGAAGGTCAGCGGCAGGAGGGGTTGCTCTGATCAAAAGATTGTGCCGCTCCTCTTTTTTTTTTTTTTTTTTTAAGATTTTATTTATTTATTTGAGAGAGAGACAGAGAGAGAGCATGAGAGGGAGGAGGTCAGAGGGAAAAGCAGACTCCCCGTGGATCTGGAGCCTGATGTGGGAGTCGATCCTGGGAATCCGGGATCATGACCTGAGCTGAAGGCAGTGTCTTAACCAACTGAGCCACCCAGGTGCCCTGAGCCGCTCTTTTTTGAGGGACCCCTTTCTCATTTACTAAGGTGATATCTGCTGTATGCTTTGCTTTAACTTGCATCTTTTGGTTTTAGGAAACACCAGGCTAGCCCACAATACATATATATATAATATATATACCACAAAATATAATATATATACCAGGGTATATATATTATATTGGGGCAGTGCCACCAAATAGGACCCCTGGCGTCCAAGTGCCTGGGTTCGCATTCTGATTCTGCTGCCATCTCCCAGCTGCGAATCTTGAACAAGTTACTTAACTGCTGGGAGTCTCCTTCCGTTATGATGGGGATGCTAACAATACCTAAGGGCTAGATGACTGTCGGGGTTGCAGGAGAAAGAGAATGAGATTCTTGGCACCTGGGCAGCGTGCCTCGCACAGATCACTCGGTAAATGTTGGGTTATCATGGCTGCCGCCATGTGGAATCCGCTTCCGCCTCTCTCTTTTCCTCTAAAATTACTATCTCGGGTTATAAAGATTAAGCATTGTGATTTCTACCAAATAAAATCCGAAGGTTATAAAACGACGTCCTTGGGCCCCTAGGGCTGCACACCCTCTCAGTCGGCTGGGGACCCTGACCAACCCCAGAACTTCCTTTCAGCATCTTCCTTTGACCCTATCTGCAGACTTTCTGGTCTTCTAACCTCTCCGGGGAGAATTGTGTTTGCAGGTCCTGCCTTCTCAGCACAGGGCGCCGGCGGGAGCAGCCCTGGGCAGCGCAGGGCTGGAGGCGTGGCTAGGGGCGTGGTCAATGTGTGGTTGGAGGCGCTGTCGGAAGCGGGCTCGGGGCGTGGCTGGAAGTGAGGCGGGGTTAGGAGCGCGGTTGACTGGTTGGGGTTGTGATTGGAGGCGTGGCTAGGGGCGGGGTTGGAGCTGGAAAGTCCCAGGTGCAAAGTTGAGTCTTGCTCCAGGACAGCACTTGAGCAGAAATGTGGGCAACTGGGGCATCTCGTCCATCTCTGTGACTATCGTTCACGCCGCTGGTTCTTACCCGTCCTCCGGTCCTCTATGGAACCTCATATTTGCCCTCATGACCCGCATGACCTTCCCTTTTGGAGGCTCCTTTTCATTGTCTACCTCCGGATACAGGCTTTAGGAATCATTCCCTAAGCCTGGAGCTCGGCTGTGTTTCTGGCTCCTTTTCTCCTTTGGAAACAACTACAACAATAGCGAAGACGGTAATAATCATAATAGCAGCTGAGGCTTTCGGAGCTGCCATATTTGCTAGGCACTGTGCCAACTGCATTTCGTATCACGCACATGCACACACGCACGCTGAATGGTAAGTGCTTTAAAATCTCTGTATTATCCATGATGAAACTGAGAGACTGGATGGTTAAATAACCGAATGTTAGTTTCCCTCCCTTGCCCAATAAATTCCTAATAAAAAAGAATGAGTTGTCCTGCAATACTACTGTAAAAATAAAACTGCCGATTTTTTTTTCTGATTACAGAGAGCAAATTCTGTTCACTAGATTAGAAAATTAGGAATTAGATAATCACTAAATTAGAAAAATAAAGAAAATCATGGTAACAGAAAATAAAAAATCACTCATAGCATTTTAGTTACCGCTATTTCCAGTCTGTGTTTCTGTATCTATGCATTTTCCAAGTAATTAAATTCAAGCCATGATTTTTCTAGGTAGGTCTCCTGAGGCAAGGGAAATAAAATAAAAAAGAAACTACTGGGACTGTATCAAAATAAAAAGCTTTTGCATAGTGGAGGAAACAATCAACAAAAGTAAAAGAGAGCCTATTGGGTGGGAAGATATTTGCAAATGACATTTCCGATAAAGGTTTAGTATCCAAAATATATGAAGAACTGATACAACTCAACACCCAAAAAACAAATGTCCAATTAAAAGTGGACAAAAGACATGAACAGACATTTCTCCAAAGAAGACAGGCAGATGGCCAACAGACACAGGAAAAGTGCTCAATATCACTCATCAGCAGGGAAATGCAAATCAAACCCACAATGAGACACGAGTCAGAATGGCTAAAACCAACAACACAAGAAACAACAAGTGTTGGCAAGGGTGTGGAGAAAAGGGACCTCTCTTATACTGTTTGTGGGATTGCAAACTGGTGCAACCATCGTGGAGAATTGTGTGGTTTCCTCAAAAAATTAAAAAAAAGAATTACCATATGATCCAGTAACCACACTACTGGGTATTTACCTAAAGAATGCAAAAACACTGATTCAAAGGGATATATGTATCCTTATGTTTATAGCAGCATTATCCACAGTAGCCAAGGTGTGGAAGCAGCCCATGTGTCCACTGATTGATGAATGGATAAAGAAGTGATCTATATATAATAATTATATATATAATATATGTATATAATGGAATTACCAGCCACAAAAATAAGAATGAAATCTTGCTATTTACAATGAAGTGGATAGAACTAGAGGGTATCATGCTAAGTGAAATAAGTCAGTCAGAGAAAGACGAACACCATTGATTTCACTCACATGTGGAATTAAGAAACAAAACAAACAAGCAAAGGGGGAAAAAAAAAACAGAGACAAATCAAGAAATAGACTCCTAACTATAGAGAACAAACTGATGTTTACCAGAGGGGAGGGGGTGGGGGATGGGAAATAGGCGATGAGCGTTAACGAGTACTCTTATCATGATGAAAAAAATAAACTAAATTAAGCAATGGTTTTTTAATGGCTTTCAGGCCTCTGGGCTTCTCTGTTCGGACATTTATGTTGTGACCAGGTTTTCCTTTCTGCTATTACAATATTTGAAAAATATTTTTAAACATGTGTCTTTGCTCACGTTTCCAATTATTTCTTTAGGATCGAGGATATGCATCTTTGAATCTTTGGATGGGCATTGCCCAGGGCCCCAGGACAGCTGTAGCAATGACTGTCCCTCCAGCCAAGTTTGAGAGCTTTGCTTGCCCACTTTTTCACTAACTCCAGGGAGTCTTGTTTTTGTTTTTAAAACCTGGCTGGTATTTTCTTTCTTTCATTCTTTCTTTCTTCCTTTCTTCCTTCCTTTCTCTCTTTTTCTCTTTCCCTCTCTCTTTCTCTTTCTTTCTTTCAAGATTTTGTTTATTTGAGAGAGAGAGAAAGAAAGAGTAAGGGTGAAGGGCAGAGGGAGAGGGAGACGCAGACTCCTCGCTGAGCAGGGAACTCAACCTGGAGCTCAATCCCAGGACTCTGGGACCATGACCTGAGCTGAAGGCAGATGCTTAACCCACTGAGCCACCCAGGCACCCCAACCTGGCTGGGGTTTTCATCTGCATTTTTAAATTACTAATGATGTGAACTTATTTTATTTTTCTTTCTACAATGTGTTGACCATTTGGGCTTCCTGTCCTGTTCTTTCCAGCACAGATTGTGACCATCTTCTCCCGGTTTGTCTTTCTCTTTTCCTGCCTCATTTCCCCTTCACTTGACCTTTTAACTATTTAAAAAGTTAATGCTGGTTACAAGCCCTTTCTGATTTAAAGATCAGACGAACGGATGTTTTGGCATTGACTCTGAAAGTGACTCGGTTTCCAGGTCAACCCACCCAGCTATGCTGCTCTTGCTTCTCTCACCCTCCCTGCGGGGGTTGTGGGAGGCGCCGGCAGGAGGCGAGGACTTCCTAAAGCAGACTGAACTACACCTGCCTACATAAAATCATCTAACATCTCTGAATCTCAGTACTGACTTCCCATCTCACAACGTCATGAAGATCAAATGATGTAATGCACATGAAAAATCCCATTTTCTGCCCACTACTTTAGAGGATAGAAATATGTAGACAGAAGGTGTTCAAGTTTATGAATGTCAAAAGCTTTTTGCAGCCCATCCCCAGGTGTTCTCAGTTATGTCGTATCACTCGAAACAAGCAGAGCTGCCCTAGATCCAGAAGGCAGACCAAAGAGGGCTTAAATGAAGTCACAAACCATTACCATGCACCTGCTCAGTCCCTGACATGGTGCAAGTCTTACATCAGGTAAATGGAGTGACCCTGTCAAGCACATAGCTCCATTCATTCAAGAGATGAATACTTATTGTGTGCCTACTGTGTGCTGTGCTCGGATGCAAGACCCCGGGGAACAATCCGGCAAGAAGACAGATATGCTGTGTTCTCAGAAGGCGTGTATTCCAGCAGTTATATTCTTAGGAGACGCTATTCTGATTTTATAGATGGAATTCTCAGAGGGATTCGGTCTCCTGCCACATTACCCAGCTGAGATCTGAACCAGGATCTCCCAGCCCCTCTGTGCTCTTCGGCTCCCAGGGCTCTGGATTCTTCGCTAAATCAAATCAACCTGGGATGCATGTCCTCATCTCAGCTCGAACAGCTCCTGGCGCATTTCCCTGAGAGCCCAAGTGTCCAACGGGGCAGTTTGTCAGACTGGGCCAGTGGGGGTCTCTCACGGGGACCAGCAAGGCCAGAACTGGGCCGGAGGGCTCAGCTCTTTGCTATGGATCTCGCGCTGCTCTCAGGGAGCAAGGAGGACTGGATCTGCCCCAGAGATGACCACTCCCTGTTGTTTTCTTTTTTTTTTTTAAGATTGTATTTATTTATCTGACAGACAGAGATCACAAGTAGGCAGAGACGCAGGCAGAGAGAAGGGGAAGCAGGCTCCTCGCTGAGCCGAGAGCCGGATGCGGGGCTCCATCCCAGGACCCGGGGATCATGACCGGAGCCGAAGGCAGAGGCTTTAACCCACTGAGCCACCCAGGCGCCGCTCCCCCTGGGGTTTTTGATGGAGGAATAGAGTCTGCTGACTCCTCACTCCTGTGAACCCTGTCTTTCTATTTCCCACTGCTTTCGTGGGCTCAGAAAGGCAGAGAGCGGCAGTTCTTGTTCTAACAGAAATGAAACCCTCTCACTGCTGGTAAGGAAAGAAAGTCATGAGACAAATCTCTCTTTCCTCACTGGTGAAGGAAAATCGAGGGACATGGCTGACACCCGTGTTAATGGACACGTGACCCACAGGGCTCCACCATCCTCTTAGGTGCCGGGGCGGAGTGGGGGCAGGTGAGAAAGGTGAGCAGACTGAGAAACTGACAACAAATGCATACTTTTGCTTTTTTTTCCCCCAAGATTTTATTTATTTGTTCGAGAGAGAGAGAGAGTGAGTGAGAGCACAAGCAGGGGGAGCGGCAGAGGGAGAGGGAGAAGCAGGCTATCCACTGAGCAGAGAGCCCAACACGGGATTAGGACCTGAGCCCAAGGCAATGCTTAACCACCCAGTCACCCCACAAGTGGACACTTATAAAGGAAGAACCCTTCTCTGCAGGCTTGGCCTCGGGCTTGCCCCAAACCGGGATTTCTCCTCTTAGAACCTCACCCACACCTGACCTCCTCATGCCATGCAGACAGTGTCCCCCCGGAGCCAGCCCAGGCCTCCCTTCTCCGCTGGGGACAAAACAGAGACTCCTGGTATTAATGGTGGTAAATCAGCGAGACCTGGGCTTTCTTTTCAGAGCTCCACCACAAGCTCTGCCTTCTGGACAATTCTTTCAAAGCTTTTGGCAATCAGTCCTGAGTTTGCTGAGTTTGCTCTGTGTCCTGGCGTTTTGGAAGTCTAAGGAGCCAGCGGGGATATCTGGTCCCTTATAAGAAAATGTACAGAAACAGAGCCCCCAACAAATACCCTCAAAGAGAAACTCTTCCGGTATTAAATGTTCGTGGATACACCAGCATCACTGAGCCTCCCCTGTCCTCCGATGCTGACGATACTGACCGACAATGATTTATAAGGCACAGCTGGGATTCTAATGGCCCGACGTGGCAAAAACAGCAGTGTGGGGTCCAAGACGCATATCCCGTAGCTCCCTTTGTGTCAGGCTCTGCGCCGGGCGATTCAGACGGCCAACGACCCCACAAGGGGCAGCAGGCGCGTGGCCCCCATGGTGTCCGTGGGCAAACGGACCCAGTAAGCAGTGGTGGGGGAAGGATCCTAGTGCAGGTCCATCCATTCCATGTCCCACGTCTGCTTTTGAAGTAAAGGCTGAGGTTTCCTGCCCTCAGTGGACACTTGAGCACGTGAGACCCTCACCTGGATAGCGCCTTCTAGGCACTGTCATTCTGCCCTAGGCCTGGAGCTCAGGGTCCTGCCTGCCATTGACAGGCCTGACCTCGGCCCATCCTGGGTCTGGATTGAATCCAGGAAAGTGGGTCTCTCTCTCTCTTTTTTCAAGATTTTATTTATTTATTTGACAGAGAGAGGGGGAGAACACAGAGGAAGAGTGAAAAGGAGAAGCAGACTCCTGCCTGGCTGAGCAGGGAGCCCAATGAGGGGCTCGATCCCAGGACCTTGGGACCATGATCTGAGCCAAAGGCAGACACTTAACTGACTTGAGCCACCCAGGCGCCCCCAGGGAGCGTGTTTTTACAAGGCAGAAAACAATAGTCCTGACTTTCCAGCAAAAGGCAGACCCTTATCTCACAACTTTCTAGTGCCCCTTCCCTGCTCTGTGAGGGCCTGGACAGCTCGTTGCCAGCCTTTGCTGGAAGGCAGGTCTGGTGGGCACTCCCAGACAGACTTCCACTGGGCCTTTCAGAGCTTGGGGGCTCGCACGCATACGCTGAGGGATGGTGTGGAGAGAGATAACACTCCACATATGTCCCTTCCCAGGTATGTGACCTCTCTCGGTTTGCTGGTAACCACTGGGATGCAAGCAAGCTCTCCAGCCTCTCCCAAGATTCTGCCCCCTTGAACAAAGGTGAAGAGGGGATGCCAAGGCCACAAGAAATCAGGACGTAGACCTCCGGAGGCCCCAGGTGAGTCTTGAAACCTGAAATCCTAAAGATGGGGTACAGGGAAACTTGGCCCTGAAGTCCCAGGTACACCCTCGCCTCCCCACAAGGATCAAAACCTGGTGGTTTCCAGATCAGATCTCAGGCTTCTGTGGAGTCTCTGGGGGATGGGCTTCAGCTCTGGAAGCTTCCTCCCAGGCTCCTGGAGGGCTCTGCTTCCATTCCCCATAGATTTCAGCAGTGCCAGCTCTAGGATTTCTTAATTAGGATCGGCCTGTAGACATCCTTCCAGGGGAGGCCCGGGGCCTGTCTAGAAGCCGCACTTATTTGTAACATAAGCTCAGTGTTTCTGTTTTTGTTTGTAGGATAAGCTCAGTAGATTATGTTCTTTGGGGCCCCTGGAGGAGACGTGGCAGATCAAGTCGCCGAGCCACCCCCCCCCCTTTAGCCAGTTCACGGGGTTCTGAGTATGACTACACCCAGAAAAAAAAGTGTTCTATGCCAAGAAATGAAACTTGAAGCCCACTGGGCTAAACCGTCTGACATTGGCACTAAAGACAGCCTCGTAGAGCCTCCCAGGAGGTCAGACTCCAGATTTGTTGTTTCCCTCCTTACCCCCACTTTCCAGATGCGAACAGAGGCTCAGAGCCCTGCACTTTTGGAGCTGCCGTCCAAAGCTCTCCAGGACCATTTCCACCAAACAGCTGGACTTCTCTATGCATTAGGGATAGGGTCATAGGTAGAATCTCTTCACAGTTTTTTAAAGTTCAAGACTGCTCAGCCATCTGAACGTTTTCCATCGTGCAGTCGTTATCATTTGCCTTGGAGGATTTTTTTTTTTTTAAGTGGAGCCACCTGGCTGGCCTGCTCTTATCTGCAGATGTTTGTTGAATGAATTGAGGGCATAAATGTCGTTATATCCCCCAGCCCCCTCCGATTAAGAGTGAACCAGGAGAGACGTCCAGTGAGGATCACGAAATCATTTCAACACGCCCTGGGCCCTGTGGACAGCTAGCCAGGAGCAGCTCCCACCCCAGCCCTCACCCCAATTCTGTCTTTAAAGCCCTTTGCTTGGCAGGAAAACGCTGCCCCCTCCCGGCCTGAATGGACAGGCGCAGCCGAGCCCAGGCTTCTGACCAACCCGAACTTCATTAAATCTCAACAATAGGTTCAAAGAAAACCAAAGAATGGATTAGGACCTGCGGAGCTGGGTAGGACAATGCCGCTGGGTAGAAATAAAGACTCTGTGATACCCTCTTCACTGAATGAGACTCATACAGTCCCTTTGGGGCAGCAGTAGCATCAGCCATGAGTTACACAACCCAGGATGTTCCCGGGTACAGACTGTCCTGTACAGAGGAGCTGTAAAAGCATTTGGGTTCCCAAGAGGCAGTCCCTTCCCTACAATTAGTGTGATCTCCGGGAGCGACCCGGGTCCCTGAATGCAGGGCAGAGTCAGTAAGCCCCCACCCCAGTGATGGGGTCCTTGGGCCGGAGGGCGAAGCAGAGCATGCTTTGGTTTGGGTTCTAAGCTCCTTTGCCCCATTTCGAAACCGTGCTCACCTGTGTCTTTCTCCATGCAAATGAGCCAACAGGAAAAGCAGGCCCCTAGAGATTTCACAATAGCACCGAAGCTGTCCTGTCCCGGGGACAAGGTCTCGCATGGCACTGGCTTCTGGAAGACTCTCCATACTCACCCTCTTCCCACCCCACATTCCCAAGGATGAGGCTTTTGCTTGCTGCCTTGCTCCCTGGGCATCCTTTGAAAGGTGGATTATGGGGAGTTAACCCATAAAAAGTGTCTTGAGACTTCCATGTGACTCATGACACTAGTTTTCTAAAGCCAGAAAGTGTTTGCAAGAAAAATTCCTCCAAGTCCCACTCCCAGGGGGACCAGATGTTGGCTGGTGAGCCTGCTGGGGGCCCCACCAGTCAGGCAGGGGAAGAACATGCCCAACCAGGTATCTTTGCCTTCTGGGGTCTTTTTTCCCCCCATAAACCATAAACTTTTTTTTTTTCTTTTTAGTTGAGATATGATTGACATGCTCTTGCAATTCCTTTTTTTTTTTTAAAGATTTTATTTATTTATTTGAGAGAGAGAGAGAGAGAGAGAGAGAGTGCAAGGAGGGGGAGGGGCAGAGAGAGAGGAGAAAGAGAATCCCAAACAGACTCTTGGAGCCTGACATAAGGCTCAAACTCACCACCCTGAGATCATGACCTGAGCTGAAGGCAAACGCTTCACCGACTGAGCCACCCAGGCACCCCTAATTTTGTTCTAGTTCTAATTGTGGCTCCAGAAATTGGCCTCCTGGCCTAGGTAGGAGTGGAGAGCCTTCCTCATGCTTATCTTCCCCACACTCCTTAGCCCGTATCTGTCCCGCCAGACCTTGAGTCCCACGGTCTGGGGATCTGTCTGCTTTATCAGCATCTCCCAAGTGCTCAGCACAGTGCCTGACACACAGTAGGGGAGGGTGGCCTCAAGTCTGGAGAAATGGCTCCTCCAGTTTGGTCCCTTCCCCTAACTGGGTTTCCAGCCCCTTGGGGAAAAGGAGGGAAGAGAACAGGGTTTTCTCAGCTATGGGCTGGCTAGACAATGTCCCTTTCCCATCCCGGGGGAGTCTTATGGTCTGCTGGGAAAAACAGAACTTAAAGGAATATTGGTACAGATACTTGATTTCAATTGACAACATGTTCCTGAAGGGGAACATCTAGGGATCCTGTGGAAACTAGAGCTACAGCTTGAGTAGGAGACAACTAGACTTCCAGGAAAGGGAAGGAACAGCATGGGCAAAGGCCCTGAGGCAGGCATTTACTTTTCTGACAAAATGGATGGAGGCATCTGACCCCACATGTTCCTCCTGCCCCTGCCTTGAGTGCAGAAGCCACATAAAGAGGGCCCCCGCATTCTCACAGCCACGAGGGAAGGCCAAGGGAACCCGTGGCCCCAACACTGCTGAGCCACCAACCTGGTCTCTGCAGCCACCTTCCAGATTCTTGTCATGCGAGAAACAAGAATTTTTCTGTTATTTGCAGCCCCAGGCATTTTCTATCTGCAAGGAGCAGAGAAGGCTGGCAGCTTTCCTAACTAGCCCTGTTTGTGGATGTGGTCAGGGGCACCACTCACAATACAGTGGGTTCACTCCGCAATGAAAAGCTCCCTATTCCCACCACCCACCACTGAGCCAGAGCCCCGGCCTCCCCCACCACAATCTGAGGACCCTTTACTTCCAGCAGAGCTGGTATAATCCTCAGAGGACCCCTCCCCCAGGGGAGCCTCTAGCTCACTCCCTTGGGGAAACTGCCAAGTCTCTGGAAAGACCAAGGGACAGAAGAGGCCCCGGTGATCCTGTGGGACCTGCACACCCTGTCCCACTCGAGGCTCCTCCCTCCCCGAGCTGCGCTGTGGCAACCCGCCTTCACGGGGTCGCCCTGGTTCTGCTGTCTCTGCCTGCCTCCGGGGAGAAGGGGCCACACAGCCTTCTGCAGCCGGGGCCTCTCAGCACGGCTGTTATCTGGTTTCCTCACCAATTACACAGCGATCTTCCTTCCCAAACAGAGAAACTTCTATAATGTGGGCCGTAAAACCTCTCTTTGAATTTCCCCTGGAGACTGCCATGATTATCATAATGAAACAGACTGTTCGCATGAAGGCTTTTATCCCTGCAGCTCAAAGCTCACAATAAACACATCATAATTATGGATCTCAACAGTCCCCCCTTTTGCTCTTTTCCTCATAGGGAAACTGAGGCAAAAGGAGGTCAAGTGCTTTGGCCTGAGGCTATGGCTTCTCTCAGCCCCTGGAGCAGCCCACGGGCCTGCCGTGACTTTCACGGTGCCCATAATCACAGCCCTGCTGGGAAGCCTTGGGAAGTTTGCAGGGGCAGCTCCGATGCCAAACTTTCACCACCTTCTACAACCAACTTTTTGAAAACGGTGATCTTGATGCCAGCTGTGAATATCCTGACCTTGAGTGACCCTGGGGTACCGGGCTCTTCTCTATGAGATTATATTAAAAAAAAATTAGGGGGCGCCTGGGTGGCTCAGTGGGTTAAAGCCTCTGCCTTTGGCTCAGGTCATGATCCCAGGGTGCTGGGATCGAGCCCCACATCGGGCTCTCTGCTCGCCAGGGAGCCTCTTTCCTCCTCTCTTTCTGCCTGCCTCTCTGCCTGCTTGTGATCTCTGTCAAATAAATAAATAAAAATCTTAAAAAAAAAAAAGTAGGATTCGGAACTCACAGGATGTTCTGACGTTGTTCACAGCACGTGTGTCTCCATCACTAGAGTGTGAGCTGTCTAAGGCAGGATCAGGTCTGCTATACACAGTCTGTGCCAGGCACGGTGTCCCATGGTAAGGCCTACCTGCAAGGTTCCGTGCCCTGAGCAGGGGACTGTCCCCCCAGTCGGACACCGTGCTACCTCCTTTCTCCCACTCATTGGTGACTTCTTGTCCGGGGGAGCGGCAATGACAGAGTGCATCGTGGTTGACCCGAGAGCTCACATTCAGGGTGGCCCCAGGTCCTGGCTGCTGGCCACGGCAGTTGGAGTGGGCAGGGAATTGTTGGCTCTTTTTTGGGTTGGAGCTGAGCTCTAGGTGAATTGGACCCCCTCCCATGGGCACTCAAAGAGCAGCAGAGCAGGACCTGGAGCCCAGGATTTGGTCATTGCGGCTCTCTCTTCTGGTCCCCATCACCCCGAGAGAAATGACCAGGCATCTGGCAGAGCCCTCCGTGATGACCACACTTGGTGTCCTTGACACCCTTTCCCCCTCCGGTCTGTGCTGGGAAGTGGAGGATTTCGCAGAGAGTCTTTGCCTACACATTTCCAGAGATAAAACAAGTCCTTGATAAGACTTGGGGGTCCTTGATTATTCTGTCCCAAGAGGTCCTTGTTCCTGCTGCTTTAGACAATGACCATAACAATAATGGTAAAGATAATAATAATAACGGTGAGCATTTCTTGAGCACTTCTTGTATACCAGGTCATGTGCTACAGGCTTCTAGGGCCTCGGTGCTTATGAAACGAGTGCTATTCATAGCCCCATTTTGCAGAAGATGAAAGCAGAGCTTAAGGGAGGTCATGGGACTGGCCCAAGGTCACACAGCAAGGACGTGGCAAATCTGGATCAGGACCTGGGTGTCTCTGACTCCTGGGTCAGGACTAGCGGTGGTGACCAGTGACATTTGTTGTGTCCGCAGCAGCCAGGGGGCAGGGATTTCTTTGCACGATTTTATTTTACTCTCCAAACAGACCACGGAGCCAGGGCCCTCCTTGGGCTCAGTTCCTTCCCAGGCCCCGGCCCACATGTCCTATCAAACTTGCTTAATGTGAACACAGGGGACGGATACCCCTGGGTTACCAAGCTGTACACTTAGAAATGGTTGAAATGGCAAATTTTATATCATCTATCTTTCTCTACAATGAGAAGTAGCCACAACACCTACTTTAACTATCTATAACTGTCTAAATTAGCTGTGGTTGCTTCATTGATGGGCTATTAGGTTTTATGGCCAGGGAAGTAAGCCGGGATTTGTTTTGAGTTTGTGGTGCTCTGGGTCCATTGATTTGTATTTCTTAGGTTTCAAAACTTTGTTTTTGGTTCCTAGGAGGGCTTTTTGACAGGTTGGCCATTGTAAGATGTTGGTTCTATTATTATTATTACAGAGGAGAAGACAGCCAGGGAGCGACAGAGTGGGGATGGGAATCGTGTTCGTCTGACTCCAGGGCCCAGGTTCTGGCCACAGCCCTGCATTGGTTGCAGCCTGGGGAGGCCCTTGGACACCCGTCAATGCCATTGCCTGCATCCAGGCCAGAGGTAGGCCTGGCATGAGGACAGGGACAATGTTTCCAAACACTAAATCTAGCCCGACTTGCAAATTCAGGTGAAGGGCCCGGGCCCAGGAAGGCTGTATGATTTCAAATGTGAGAGGCCCAACGGCCAAAGGGGGAAAAGGAGGCCTGCAGGGCTAAGGAGAAGTGGGGGGTCGTGGGGGGCCGTGGAGAGCTCTGGCTGGCCTGGCCGCCACACTGCAGAAGGGAAGGACCCAGGGGTTAACCGTTCCCCGTGATTACCCACGCCCCAGCTTCTCCCCAGAGAGAGGAAATCCCTCTCTGCCCCGGGGTGAAGCTTGTCTGACCAGGCATCGTCCCCCAGGGACTGAGAGCCCTGGGCTGGCCATCTGAGGGGAAGACCATCCTCCCTGGTCTGGCGTGAGACCCGTGGCTTTATACCAACTGCCCAGGGAGCTTGGCAGGAAGACCCAGCAGATGGGCCCTGCCCAAGCACGGCCCACATTTGCAGGTGTCCTGTTCAGGACCCTTACTGGGGCCAGCTGTGAGGCGTGTGTGTGTGTGTGCGCAAAATGTGCAGGAATGCAACCGTGTTCTCACCCTCTTTGTTGATCAGACTCTTCCTGGGTCTGGATGCTAATCCCGGCATTAAAAGCCACGATTGCCACGATATTCTTTCTTTCTTCATAATATTTAGAGTTGTGAATGTAATGCATGTTCATCATTAAAAAATACCGAAATTACAGATGAGCAGAACAGAGGGAACCACTATCACCTCTTTGCTGCGTGGTTGTCTTGAAGTTTTCCCGTGCCTCAGTAATAATCACGTAAAATCATGGCACCTACAGTTTATGGGACATTTCTTGAGGCCAGACTCGGGACTAAGTAGTTTGCACACCATGTCTCAATCAGTCCCACCAACAATCCTAGAGAGTGAGTTACCGTTTTTTAATGTCCATTTTGCAGATGACAAAGTTGATGTTCAGAGCCTGGGGCCTCCCTCCTCAAGTTCACCCCACCTACAAAAGGGGAAGCCAGGGAACCCTGATTCCTGCAGGGACTCATTACACCATGAGCAAAAATCAAGTCCTTCTTTTCACCAAACACGGGACAGGGCGCAGCTTCATTTCACAACGGGAGCTCACCATGTCCCCAGCACACGTGAAGACACAGAAGGCCCCCTCGGCCCCCCTCCCTGAGGGGATCGTACAGTTTGGAAACCTGCTCTCGTCAGTTGGACAGCGTGCCCGAGGACAGCTTTCTGAGCCTGTTGACTGTGGCTGCTTCTGTTTGAATGTCCCACGCTCTGCTCCCCCCACTCCCACTGTCAGCCCTCTGGGCCGGTTCCAAGCGTCAAGGCTTCATTTTCGCGTTCCTTCGTGGGCTGAGTAGCGGCCCCCACTTTGCTGCTGCCTTACTCTTAGGTTTTTTTTCTTCACCTCCGTAGGCTGATGCAGTGTGCCGTGGCCTGGGGGACACGGGTATTTATGAATGTAAACCCCCCACCCCCCATCTCCTGCAGACTGTGTGTGTTTGTATTGTCCCTTGAACCATTTGTAACATCCTACTGGTTCCCTCGTTGATAAAGGAGTTAAAAGCAATCTTTGATGCGTCTCTATTTTAGATCTGTATGAGTCGTGACCTTACCTTTAAAAAATGTATTCTTTTTTCCCTATTAAAGATTGTATTCATTTGACAGAGCTTGAGAGAGAGTACAAGCAAGGGGAGCGGCAGGCAGAGGGAAAGGGAGAAGCAGGCTCCCTGTTGAGCAGGGAGCCTGATGCGATGCCGGGCTTAATCCCAAGACCCCAGGATCATGATCTGAGCCAAAGGCAGACACTTAGTGGACTGAGCCACCCAGATGCCCCTAAAAAGACGAATTCTTTAACAACAACATACATAATCTTATTTACAATCCTGTGAGATGGCTTTCACTTCCATCATCCTCATTTTGTAGAAGAGGGCAACTGAGGTCCAGGGAGCCATGAAATCTCCCCAACGCCATCCACGAGGAATTGTTTGAGTCAAGCTTCTCACCTAGCGAATGGGTCCCAGGGCTGGGGTGCTTTGTCACTGTCGTGTGTGGTTGATTTGACACAAGAGAGCGTGACAGGCCCATCCCAACTGTGCTATTGGATTTCAAGCTGGTGCCCATGACGTTGGCCCTTTAGGATTCTCCAGATCTCAATGCCTTATAGCTGCCTGATGGGGCCAGCTGCATTGGGAACCCCAAGGGCAGGCATGGGAACTTCTTTTGTCCCTGTCAGACACCCAGCACAGGGCTGTGGGCAGCGCAGGGGGCCGGCAGAGTCTCACTGGTGGGTGTAAAGAAGCCAATTCAGAGAAGAGAAGGCCTTGGAACATCCAGGCGAGGGTCTGGACTTGCTCCTCAATGTCACTGAGGTCTGCGTCTTTGATCTGCTTATTTTCACAGAATCAGTGTAAACGAATAGTCACGATTGTTTCCGCGAGAGCGTGGAATTCTTTAGGGAGCTGTCAAAAACAACTACAATCTGAATACTTTACTGCCTGATGAGTGGGCTGACTTTTAAAAAATACTCAGGAAGCACCTTAACTCAGAGTGAAATCAAGTTATGCTTTTGAACTATTGAACCGCCAACATTTTCTGAAGCGAGAATAAACTGACCCGTATTTGACAGTCGCTGTTCCTGGGGGACACTCAAATGACAGCTGACGGAGTCAGAACCCTCCTCCTGAGGTCGTTTGCTTTGTGAGTGAGCTGAGGGCTTGCCCCGGAGCGTGGCCAGCTAACATTTGTGGAGTTTTTACTACGTATCATGCACTTTTCTAACTGTTTTGCACGTATGCTCTCACTTAATCTTTAAAGGACTCTGTGGTAGCAGTTCATAATTAGCCTCATTTTACAGACAAGGTGGCTGAGGTCCAGGTTGGTTATCACTTGCCAAAGGCCACAAAATAAAACGAAGACTTTTATGGGCAGGAAATCGGCTAAGTGCACTACTTACCTGTGAAAGTAGTTTTTTCTGAAAAAGGAAGGGTTATTCGGGGAATAGAACCAAGAACCCAGAGGACAGACCCAGGAGCTGTAGAGAATCATTGCCGGCACCGACCAAGCAGCTTACATGACCATGTGCCCAGCTGAGTTTCAAAATAGATCAGTAATAGATAACTCACATACCTAGTAACCACCTGCAGCACAGAAAGAAAGAGATGGACCGATTAGAGAAGAAGTTTGTTTGAGCATGTAGGGGGATGAGTTCCAGGTGCTTTCATTTTTTTTAAATGGAGGGAACTAGGATGGAGCTTTCTTCATTCTTTTGCCTCCTTGTAATATTCTTGAGAGACAGATAAGCCAGACTCAGCTTTCTGCTGTGACTCAGGCATTCAGAAGTATGCAGGTGGGATGCTGGATGACCTTGGCCTCTAAATCTTAAGGTATTACAGAGGTGTGGATTTTTAACAGCTTAGCATAGGACAAAATTTTCGCTCTGCTACTGTGAGCTTTGGGGCTTCCAAAGAGGTGACTCTGGGGTTTCTTTTGGGGGGAATGGGAAAAGGTAGGGATTGCTTCCTCCAACCGAACCAAAAACAGCTGTTTTTTGTTTAAATAATTGCTCCGCACACACGTATGTGTAGTTTGCAGGACATAAAAGTGGGAAGAAGAGGATAGAAATGACCAGGGTCCAACCCCCGAGGACTCCTGCTAACATTAAAGTACTTGCAGAGGCTGGTGTGCTGGGTATTCTGGTGGGCTTGCTCGAACTCTATTCCATCCCCCCTCTAGCATTCCTTCTTGAACGTTGGAGGCCATAATGCAGAAAACTGTATTTTCCCGACTTCTTTGCAGGTAGAGCTCTGGATGTGAATTATATTCTGCCACGGGATGTGGGATGTGGAAGGTGGAAGGGGGCTAAGTGCCATTGTGCTGTGGCTCCAGGATGTGGAAGGTGGCATTTGCGGCACCTGCTTCCCCCGTCCATACCCCAGCTTCCCTGCTGTTGAGAAGCAGGTGCGATCAAAGTGTACTCTTGAACTTTATGGCTTTACTGGCAGCCTCTGAAATTGTAGCCCTGTGGAGGGTCAGTTCTGCATGCTGCTGGAGTCTTGAGCCCATGCCCCCAAACTCCCAGTGGTTTGGCAAGCGCCCCGCTCTCTGTTTTAAACTGCAGAATGATTTCTGTTTCCTGCTCTGAAACTGGATTGAGACTGTTAGATTATTTGATGTTATAGAAATAAACAAACCAAAGGTTAAATCTTCCCTCCTTTCCCCAATTCCAGTTCCCTTCATGAACAGCAACAGGCAAGAAAGAGCTTCTTTGTGAGTTTCTTCATATAGATAGATAGATGAAATACATTATGTAACATATGTAACATTACCCAGAAGGGATCATTAAATGGTCATTGTTTTGCCCACTGATACCTTTGCACTGAAAATATTTTTTTGAATCACAATAAGATACCACTACACACTGATAGGAATGGCTAAAACAAAATAGGAGAAACTAACAGTACCAAGTGTCGAAAAAGACAAGCAGGGACAGGAACCGTCTCGCGTTGCTGGTTTCGAAATCTAAACTGGTTGAACCACTTTGGAAAACTGTTGAGAAGTTTGCACTGAAGTCACACATAGACCTACTCCCTGCCCCAGCGATGGGTTCATAAAAAGACTTGTTACAAAAGTGGTCAGGGCAGCTTTGTTCCTAAAGAGTAGAAACGATGCAAAGTCGCATGTCTGTGTAGATAACAAGTGTTCTATCCCAGAGTGGAATACTGTTTGGCCATAAAAAGGAACAAACCGCAGAAACACTAGCAATGTGGGTGAATTTCAGAAACATGATGCCAAGCCAAGGAGACAGACGCAGGAGGTTCAAGTGTGGCAGAGCTACTCTGCGGTCCCCGAAGTCAAGACACAGGCAGGCTACCTCTCGTGGTGGTAGGGTAAGGGGCTCAAGAAGCCCTCCGAGGTGATGGAGAAACTCAGAGACAAAGTTATGTCGAACAATCTTGTGCGTATCTTGGAATTCTTTTGCAGATGTATCTGTAGGGTCAATTCCTAAAAGTTAGATTGCTGGGTCAGAGGGAACTTGACCATCTCACAGATGTTGCCCAACTGTCCTCCAAAAATACCAGAGCGACATGCCCACCCACCCACCACATCAGCGAGGAGAACGCCAGTCTTCCCCACACCCTCTTTGGTGCTGGACATCATCAACCGTTTGCCCATCTGCCACTTAGAAAATGTTTCATCTTTGTTTTGACTTTTTAAAAATTAGAACTGCTCTATCTTGACCCATCTCCCATATTGGGTTTCTGCATCTGATTTCATTCGAGGAAAGGGTCTGTGGCTCAGTGGAGGAAAATGTCAGACTGGACTGAAGGAAGGACTATATTTCCGGAAACAGCGGCCAAAACTAAGAGCAGAATTTCTCCCCAGTGGGGTTTTTCAGCCAATGTTGAGGTTGGGAAACAGTACGGACACCCAACTCAGAGCCCTGGGGGCAGCTTCTGGCTCTGGACAGGATGTTCTGACTTTGCACGGCTCAGTTTCCTCACCTGTGAAGTGGAGGTGTTAATACGGTAGCTCCTGTTGGGAGCACGGAGCTGACACTCATACAGAACTCAGCCTGGACTGGGTGTACTTGAGTCTTACACAAGTTCCAGCCATTGCTGTGGTCATGATGACTCATCACAGAGACTTCCCCTGTGGGCCTTAGTTTCTATCTTTATATGGTGAGGCTAAGTGAGATCCTTTCCAGCTGTCCTGCCCCATGGCCTCTGCCCCAGGGGCCCATGGGAACACCCTGCTTCCCTGCCCCTGGCACCATGTCCCAGGCTCCTGAAGTCACCCACCTGCTAACGTATCACTCGGGCTGCACCATCTCTGGCCATCTTTCCTGGCCTCCAGGTGACTCGCACGCGGTCACCTGGTCCCAAAGCCTGGAGTTTATTTCAAAGTCTCAGGACCCCTGGAGAAAAGAATTTCTCTGGCTTTGGCTTGCTGCCCCTCCCTCTAAGAGGAGTGAGACACATTCTTTCCTGTTCCTTCCACCCTGAGGGTCCATACCCAAAGCACTGATCCCTGTTTCCTCCTTGTCTCTCTGCGTATCAACTTGGGGGGCCTCAGGTAGACTCCAACAGACACTAAACGCCAATTCAGGCTCTGTTGGGATATCCCCCACCCGCCACAAAAGGGCATCCTTCACGGTATCCCTGCTAAGGCCCCATCTGCCTTGGCTCACTTCATGGAACTTGATGAACATTTTCCTCCTTCTGGATCTGGGTCTGGTCCCCGTGAGCAGGGGAGGCTTGCTCAAATTGAGAAATCCCTTCCCTCAACATTGTAATGGACTTGGACGAAAGGATCAGATCATTTGAAAGCCAAATACCCTCTGAGAACATTTCGACATCATCTATTAATATTTCTTCCTCTCCCGCCCCCAACTTCTGCCCACCTCTCCTAGTTAATCACCTATGCCTGGCAGTCACCTGTGGGATTCTCAGCCCCCCATGGGACAACCTTGCCCCATCGAAGTCCAGGGTCCCCAGTGGAGATGTGTCACTTCATGTCTCTGACAGCAGCGCCTTCCTTCAGCCCCTGGCATGTTTGCTAGAACTGAGCCCTGCTTTTTTTTTTTTTTTTTCATGCAATAATCGGTTATAGCCTCACATCAAAGTGAGATCGAAGAGGAGGGGGCAGGGAGAGAAAGATGGGTGCTTGTTTATTAGTTGTGGGTTTGGACAGCTCTTTTCATGTTCACTTCGAGGACTGGGGGAAGCACAACCTGTCACATCGGATGGGGTAATTATTAAATGAGGTTCGAGGCACCGAGAGGCGCACTCATAAAACGAAAAGTTATTTCCACCGGTTGCCCTGAACCTTGACTCATTTCAGAGGCTTGGAAGTTCAATGCTGGGGTCCTGCTGATTTTGCCTTCAAGCAATAGTTTGCAAAGATCCCTCTGCTTTCAGGAGATGGGGAGATAGATAATCACACAGACAGAAGTAGACACAGAATAATCACAGGTAGGATTGATTCAAGCTATACTACGTGCTGGGTATCTGCTAAGCATCTGACACGTATAATCTCTAGGAAACCTCACACCCATCCTTGGAAGAATTTAACTCCCACCAGCCCTGATTTGCAGTGAGAAACAGGAGGGCTAGAAAGGTTTATGAACAAAAAAATCCAAGGTCGCACAGTACACCCAGGCCGAGCTACCAGGAATGTTGGCATTTGGGGCTGGGGATCTTTCTCTGAGGGGCCCTTCTGTGCATGGAGGGCGGGGTGCTCAGCAGCAACCCTGGTCTTGACTCCCCGGAGGCCAGGAGTGCCCACCAAATGTCACAACCAAAAACGTCTTCAGGCATCGCCTGATATGCCCCGGAGTGGGGAGGTGGCATCACGTCAGGTCAAGAACAGCTGTGCTAAACCCTTTGGTGTCTCTGTTGAGACGTGCCCCTTGGGATCCTCTGCTGACTGTAGAGGTTGCTGGAGAAGCAGCTCTTCTTACGGTCACTGAGCTGCAGGGATGTGCTCCTTGCTCCTCCAGACGAGGACTCCCCGTTCCAAGCCATCTGTCACTTCACCTGCATTTACCAAGAAGCTGGTGAGTGTGCAAAAGTAGCTTTGGGAAGTTACAGAAATGAACAACATGCGGCCTTCTCTCACCAACCAGAAGAGAGGTCATGGTCTAGTAAACCACAGCTAAATCTGGCCTATGGAATGTTTTTCTTATCTTGCGAAGATTTATTCAAAAAATTGGTGGCCAATGTCTAAAGATTTGAAGATTTCACTTAAAAAAAATCCAAGTGTATGGCTTATTTGGAAAAGAATCGGAAGACCCTTCCACGGTCATGGGTGGGAAAGCCTTGACAGTAATCATTGGTGACCCTGCACATTGCCCTGGGTCCCTGCTGCCTCCCATCAACTCTCTGCTTTAGCATCTCAGCCTCTCTGGTCCCAGAGTGTGATCCGAGGCACCCGAAGTCTGGACCGATACTAGCCGATGTTAGCACCAAATTCCATGTGGGGACTCCTTTCTACAGGGGCCTCAGACCTTAGTGCAGGGGGATTCCCCGAGGAGGGAGAGATGCCGGGGATGAAACTGAGCAGTGAAAGTAGGTAGGCTTTGGCAGGAGTGAGGCCCAGAGAGGGAGGAGCTGCATGGTGGCTGATGGGCAGCAAGATGAACTCCTGTACCCCAAGGGGGTCCAGAGGGAAAGCAGGAGGGCTCCCAAGGGAGGTGCTGTTCCTGCCCTCAGGTGGCTTCCACCTATTTGGGGATCCCCGGGGAAGAGCCATGAACATAAACTTCATCAAATCAAGGCAACTGACGAGGTTCTAGAGTGGGTTAAATGAAGGAGGTGAACGTGGTCTTCCTACGGGGCCACCTAAGGTTTTGGCTTAGGAATCACACGTTTATGTTTCCGATCTCCCCCACCCCCTAACGAAGTGTTCAAACTCCTACAGGAGGCAGAATAGTCAGTCTAATGAGCCTTGGTTCCATCACCCCTCTTCAACAATAGCCAACCCATGGCCCACTGTGTTTCTTCCATCCGGTTCTGTCTGGCGCCCTCTCACCAGGGCAAGGTGACTGACAGTCGGAGCGGTGATTTATTAAAGCCCAAGTTAGTTCAAGTCACTCCCCTGCCAAAAACACTGGAGTGACTTCCCTTTGCCTTAGAACAAAGCCCAGCCTTCTCATCCTGCCCTCCAGGCCCTGCAGGATCTGACCCCACAGCCTTGCCCACCAACCTCAGGACCTTTGCTCACAGGCAGCTGAGTACTCATCTGCTCTCCTTCTCAGAGCGTTAGCTCTGCAGAGCAAGACCTGTCTCTGGAACACTTCTACCCTCCTCCATAGTGCCCTGCAAGCAGCGTGGGTGGGACACAGGTCTCCATGGGATACATGTTTCTGTACATCTTCGAAGAAAGGAGCTGGCCATCCCATGTTCTAGACTATCTTTTCAAGGATGTTTGCATAGAGAACAGCCTGGGAAAATAGTGCCCCCAACCAAAGCGAAGCAGAGCAGGTAGGCCTACTGGCCATTATCAAGGATTTCCTAAAATCGGGGTTCTTCTTCTGGAAGCAACGCTATGCACACAGGAGACATCTGTCCTTTGCATTTTCACTGTGGGAATTGGAAGTCCAGCCCCTATCCCACACCAAATGCTCATACTCCAGTTCCTGCTTTGCTGTGAGTAACAAAGTCCTTTGCCTCTGACCCAGGAGTCTTGCATCTTGTGCCAGCAGCCATGACATGGTGTCAGACCATGCGTTAGCTTGCAAATAGAATAGAATCCCAGATCCTCTCGAGGTCTTGACAGATGTGTGCTCAGTGCGTGCTCGTGCTTGCCGAACAGAACCATGCATGCCCTGCGGGTGGCCACTAAGAACCTTCAGCTCCCCCACGCAGTCACAGATGTTGCTGGGTGAGTTGTTCTTCGTCCCATCTGGGTCATCAAAAAAAAAAAAAAGACTCCGCTTGCTCATCTGCAAAGTGGGGATAACCATGGCACCTTTCTCAAATGCTGGTTCGGCAGGAATCCAAACAAGGGGCTTCTGTATCTGCAATAGGTGTGTGCGTGTGTATCTAAAGGTAGACCAGATGGCCAAGTCAGCTCATCGGGGCATCCTCCACTCCTTCTGGGCTGTGTTGGAGACATGTGGGTAGCCCTGCATTCTGGGTCTCTTTTTCCTGGTTGGCAGGACCCCACCCCAACTCCCCCACTACCCCTGGAGCTAGGAGACCTCAATATGGAGGCTGGCTCTGTATTCTTCTGTGGTCTCCTATGCTCTTCATGCCCTAGTTTCTTCATCTGAAGAGTGGAGAGTAAGAGCCATGCCTGTTTCCAAGTATTGCTGGGCCTTGGGGGAGCTGCTGTGTCTCAGCGGTCTTGTTCATCTGAGTTCCTCTTTCAGTAGTCGGTCTGTAACTGGTGTCCATTTTTATTAATATCTATCATCTATCATGCCCACGTGGGTGGATAATCCAGGAGCTGGAAGAGAGGAAGGAGACCTTAGAAGCTCACTTATCCTGGGAATGTTCCAGCAACGGAAGGTGGGCTCGGGAAAAGTTCCTGGGGAAGGCCCAGTGCAGGCATGCTCGCAAAGGAGGACAATTCCTGCCCTTCAGAGGAAAAGTCCTTCTGGAATAAGCCCATCAGTGAGAATGGTCTCCCCGGGGACTCCCAGGGGAATCATCTGTCAGCCCAGCTCATTTGTAAAACAGCCGTATTAGTTTCTAGAAATGTCACTCGTTATTCCAGTCCAGGGGGTTACTGCTTCCCGCTGGGAAGCCAGCCCAGAAGAAATGGGCAGTAAAGTGTTTCATAAAATTAGTTTGGGAACGAAGGGGCTGGCTTCACATCAAGGCATGTCGGCAAGGCGCTGGGCCCGAGAGGCCACATTTACTATCCAGTGATGTAAGCGCGGCCATAAAAAGAATATTTATGAGCGAGTCTTATGGAGAAGTATCACCAGCTGCTTCAGTGGTGTAATGATATAGGTGCAAAACGAAACAGCACAGTTAGAGTTAATAATAAATCATATATAATAACAGGTCGCAGCTCTCCCAGCTGGAAGACGAATGAGACTGGAAATCTTCAGTAAGAGAAGGCGGGGAAGCTATGCATCTGAGATCCCCTTTCCCTCCACTCTGAATTTCCGAGCTGGACCCCCACCCCACCCCGGGGCTGAAAGAAAAGACCTCCAGGTTGCAAGTCTAATGTGTTCTGTGGTAAAAGATGAGTAGGAGCTTGTCTTTTTTATTATTATTGCTTTTATTTTGCAACTCATCTTGCTTTGGAAAGAATTAGAATATTCTAGATAAAGACAAGCAAGTCTTTGACCACCCCTCCCACCTCTAGGTCCTCCTGGATCCCGTCGACCTCCCTACCCAGGCACTGTGTATACAAAGCCGTGTTTGGAGCCCACGGGATTTGCTACTGGAATTGTCAGGGGCCTGGAGGGACGAGGGGTCAAGTAGGGTACCTTGGGCAGTAGAGTGAGGGAGAGGAGGACGGCTGGCACGGCAGGAAGTGGCCTGTATGCACAGTCTTCAGGAGGTAAACCAGCTGGGAGGGGGTGGTGGGAGCCAATCCAGCTCCAATCCAGCTCTGGAGGGCTGCCTGGCAGCGGGGGCAGGGAGACTCCCCTTATTACCAAAAGAGCGGTGCCTCAGTAATCGGTAATCGGCAATCAGAAACCACAATCACAGCCTCCTGAAAGAGTGAAGAAAGCTGGGGACAAAGATGGGTGTCCCCAGCAGCTGTCCTTGCCCTCTGACTCCCTCCACCGCCTCCTGGGTCCACAGCTGCTGGCCCAGGCTCTCCAGAGCACCTGGAGGGAGCAGGAGATAGGGCACGTGCCAGCCTGGCCTTTGCAGAGCAAGGCTGGGGGCTGGCTCAGGACTGGGTGGTTCCAGGAGCCAGAGGGAGAGGGACTTCGGGGCTCATTCACGACTCTGCATGTAGTCACTGCATAACCGTTTTTGAGCGTTTATTAAAACCAGGCTCTGGATGTGTAGTAGGGATGTGGGAGAGCCAGGAACACGCTGGAAAGAAAGCAGCCCCAAACTTCAGAAACACCAAAGGATTGTTTCAAAAACACAGCACCCCGTGCTGTCTTCACACGCCATGGGAAACTCAGGGCACAGTCCCATGTTCTCTGCTGTTGGGGTTAAAGGAGGCTTGGCACTTTCCTCAAAAGAAAAGCAAAGAAAAACTCAGAGCACCTCAATTGCGCCACCTGGTGGCGAGATATGTCAGTACTGCAGCCAAGCAAGCGTCTCCCACACCCCTACTGCCCCAGGATGCTGATTGTGCACCCCGCCTCCAGGGTGGGGTTCCAGGAAGCTCCTAGTGCTTGTCTGGCCCCCGGGGTCTGGGTGAAGCCAGAGGAAGATGCTCAGAACCATCAAGAACCATTGGCCTGAGGCGCCTGGGTGGCTCAGTCAGTTAAGCGTCTGCCTTCGGCTGGGGTCATGATCCTGGGGTTGTGGGATCGAGTCCCACATCAGGCTTCCTGTTCTGCGGGGAGTCTGCTTCTCCCTCTGCCCATCCCCCTGCTTGTGCATTCTCTCTCTCTCTCTCTAGCTTGCTCTCTCCCAAATAAAGAAAATCTTCAAAAAAGAGAGAGAGAGAGACAGAACCATTGGCCTTTCCAGCTTTAGGAGTCCAGGTGCCACTGATGGGGAAGCCCAGGGCACTGCAACAGGTGGGCAGGACTGTGGCAGTTCCAGGGCGGGCTCAGGGAGGACAACCCTGTCCCCAGGCTCTGGACCTAGGAAACATTCTAGTTTCCCAAATCTCAGCATGGTGTCTGCTGCAGGAAGTGTCCCTTCTCTTCAGAGCCATCAGCGGAGGGTGCTGCGGTTCAGTGAGGAGGGTTCAGTGGTGTGGCCAAGGAACACAGAGTGAGGACAATCGCCACAGCCCCATGACCAGTAACTCCCACGCCGATACAGCCAGGGGCCGAAGAGACCTGGGATTCTATCCCCAGGAAGCAGTTTTACTTCTCTGAGCCTCTTTTCTTCACATTATAAAAAGAATAAAAGCATCTTGTCACACAGTTGCTGCAAAGAGTAAGCAAGGAAATGTGTTCAAAGCGTTTAGCATCATGTCTGGTAAAACCATTTGGGACATAAAATGTTGTGATGATCATTAATGCCCTTATTTATGGAGAATTTACTATGTTCCAGGCTTCATAGCAAATGAGTATTAACAGTAACACAACATCTGATGAAAACACTCTCTGGGCCCACGCTGTGCTGAGAGCTTGGCATTCACGGTTTCCTTCTGCACAACCTTATAAAGCAGCCCAATGTCTCAATGTTGGTGTCCCCCCCAAATTCCCACGTTGAAATCCCAACCCCCAGGGGCATGGTATTAGAAAGTGGGGTCTTCGGGGGTGCTTAGGTTATAAGGACAGAGCATCCATGAATGAGGGTAGTGGTCTTTGAAAAGAAACCCACGGATCTCCCTCCTCTCCTATGCTCAGAGAACTTCCACAAGGAGAAAACACGGTGAGAAGGGCTGTGAACCAGGATGAGGACACTCACCCAACCGTGCGGCTACCTGACTTTGGACTCCTCACCTCCGGACCTGTGAGATCGATATGTATTGTTTCTAGGCCACCTGGTGTGGCATTTGGTGATAGCAGTCCAAATGGACTAAAAGGGGTAGGTTAAAATGATCTGCTTTTTGATGAGGCCAAGAGAGGGTAAGAGACCTTCCCAAGATCACACAGCTAATGAGGTTCAAAGACGAGATTGGAACACAAACCCATCCACTCCAAATGGCTTGGGAGAGTGAAAATGGGTGTTCAAGGTACCTCCACAGCAGGGAACCGAGATCCAAAGGTCAAAATCCTTGTGTTCTTTAGTGTAAGAAGAGTTCTTCCATTGACAAAGAAATATGAAGTTCATGGGGCTGCCCTGTAGGGGGGCTGGACTGGAGTGGCCCTGACCTTTGGGTGAGTGGCTGTGTATAGGGAATCTGCCAGGGAAGGTGGCCCTGACGGGTTTGTGACTCAGGAGAGCCAGAGGAAGTTCGAGCAAAGGCAGGAAACTGGAGGGAGCAAGGAGAATGTGGGCAGCTCAGAGAGATTCAGGGTGGTTGTAGCTTGGAGTTGAAGCAAGGAAGTGAGAGACGGCAGTAGGTCAAGGGTGGAATGAGGCCAAAGAAAGGGTCAGGCTCTGTAAGGGTCATGAGGGGCCTTATCAGTGAAGCCAGAGAGGTGACTTGAAGGAGTAACGTAATCAAATTCATGTTTTAGGAAACTCAAGAGTTTGGGGGCACCTGCGTGTCTCAGTTGGTTAAGTATCTGTCTTTGGCTCAAGTCATGATCTCAAAGTCCTGGGATTGAGGTCCGGCTCCAGGGATTGAGCCCCACATCGGGCTCCCTGCTCAGGGGGAAGTCGGCTTCTTCCTCTCGCTCTGCCCCTCCTCTCTTGCTCTGCCCCTCCCCACTGTTCCTGCTTGCACTATCTCTCAAATAAGTAAAGAAATAAAATCTTAAAAAAAAAAAAAAAAGGAAACAGTTTTTTTAAGTGTGGAGGATGAAGTTCTCCAGCCTGCCTTTCAAATGCTTTTAATGAAAATTAATATGTATTCATTATAAAAAATATAAATGGCACAGAAATATATAACATAAACATGACCACCCCTTTCTCCAATTGCACTCTCCAAAAGTTATTACTATGAAATAGCTTAGTGTGTATTGTTCCAGATTTCATAGATAGATAGATAGATAGATGATTGATAAATAGAGTTAGATGGATGATGGATGGATAGGTGGATAGATAGAGAGATAGGTAGAAAGAGAGATATAAAATTATTTCCCAATGACTTATTAGAAGAGCCCAAAATGCAGATGCCCTCCCCCAATGGAATCCAACATGGTCTAGACCAGCAGTTCTCAACCGCAGGGCTTCTGTGCCCCAGGAACCTTGGCGATATCTGGAGGTATGTTTGGCTCTCACAGTGTGTTGGGGGGCTGCTCCTGGCTTCCACAGGGTCAAGGCTGCTGTAGCAACATCCTGTAATGCACAGGATGGCAGCCCCCACAGCTCCGAGTATCAGTAGCGCTGAGGCTGAGAAACCCTGCCTTCAAAGGAACCCCCTATCATCAGATTTGCTAGTTGTAAGGGACAGAAAAAGAATGTATTTTTGCAATACGGGGTTGCTCATGGAAGTATCAAGAGGCAGGGGGCCAGGTTCACATGGCCAGGGACAAGGCCTTTGTCAGGCCGCAGAAATGTCAGGCCGCATCAGGTGTGGTGATAATGCCACCCTCGGCTGTGCCCGACTGTTTCCTGAATTCCACCTCTGGAACCATCGCCACGGCCACCATTGCACCACCCAGCACCTCCAGCTGGTTCCAGGGGAAGCAGAGACTGGCAGGCATCTGGCTTGGGTCTGGCATAGACCACAGTAGCCATTAGGATTTTTATAACGGTTTCCATTATTGTCCCCCAAGGGTCCTGTTTAGACATTTTTTTTTCTAATTGCTGCCCCTTAGGAAATTTCAGTGCTGAGACAAATATATATTTATGTGCTGTATGCTTGCCTATGCTTTATACATCAACACACGAAGACTTCCTCACCCATCCTCCTCCTCCCCCGAAGAATGTGTCCCGGCACTAGCCCGGTATCAGACCTGCCTGAGGAAGCTTTCCCAAATTACAGACTCCCTTGCCTTGACCTGGACCCCCTGATTCAGAACCACCAGGACTGCAGCCTGGCAATCTGCATTTTGACCAGATGATCAGGGAGGTTTTAGAAAAGGTGGTGTGTTGGGAGCGATTCCCAAGTGGGGTCACACATTGGAATCACCCGGGAGCTTTAAAATCACATCCGTGTTTCACTTCACCCTGCAGGGGCCCTCAGCTAACCGGCTAGGGGTGTGAGGGATGCTAACGCGCAGATGGGGGTTGGCTCTGGTAGACTGGAGGAGTCGGTGCTGGACGGAGTGGGTCGGGATGCTGGCTTTGCTGCTCATCTGCTGTGTGTCCTCGGGGAGATGGCTCGCTGTCTCTGAACTTCAGCCTCTCGGGCCATAAGATGGACTGTGATGCCCACCTAGAAGGTCAGGTTCATGTCTGTGAGATGATGGACATGAAGGGACTGCCATATATTTTGATTGGGAGGCTGAACCTTCCAGACCCGTGTCTCTCAGACTCTCACACGCACGTGGATCCCCGGGGAGCTGGTCAAAATGTGGATTCTGATTCAGTGGGTCTGGGTGGCACCCAAGATTCTCCATTTATATCAAGTTCCAAGGGGATGCCAACATGGCCCGTCTGAAGTCTATACGTTGGAGAGTCAACCTAGATCTGGCTTCTCACCCTCAGCAGCAGAGGCTTCCTGGGTCACTGTGCTGCGGGGCTGACCTGGGCATCACAGAGTGTGAGGGCGTCCCTGTGGTCTCTCCCCACTGGATGCCAGCGGCACCCTCCTCCGCCAGTGTGACACCAAAAATGTCTCCAGATGTTGCCTGATGCCCCTTGGGGGACACATGGGTCCCAGTGGACACGCCCTGGTCTCGTCCTGTCGGGTGGTGAAGACGTCACCCGTACAGACTGATGTCAGCCCAGACAGCCTGATGCGGGAACACGGTCATGGCCACTCGTGTTCTTCACGAAGACAGGCACAGAGGGAGTGAATGGGTTCAGGATACCTGGGAGGGGCGGAGGTCCTCATGCAGAGTGAGGCTGGTCCCCACTGCGCAGGGGAGTGTGGGTGACGTTCAGTCTTGGTGACACGCAGGGGAGAGCAGGACAGGCCACCCCCTGCAGAAGCCGGGGCAGGGGGCGTTAGGTTTGCTCCATGGGAGGGAGGCGAGGGTGAGGGGCACCCCAGTTCCTATGTGACATGGTTGGGGGTTTTTCAGGGATTTTTGCTAACACTGCCTTGGAAGGGAAGTGACCCAAGCCAGTAACACTGAGCAAACGCACCTCTAAACCAGGGGCTCAGCAATTGCCGATCTCAAGCTGGGGAGGGGGTCTCTACGCACCCCTCCTGTGGTCAAGAGCAGGTCTGGGCCGGATGCAAGCACGGGGTCGTGTGCACAGTCACCCTGTCCGACTGAACTGAGCAGGCGCGACTCCCTGGGTGCTCAGAAACGCTGCACACTCCGGCGTGCTGTCCCCTGGGACCCGAATCCGCGACCACCCGACTCCAGAGGCCAGACCGTTTCCTTAAATCTTCTCCACAATTCTCAAAGCCGTCTTACTTTCATTACGAAAGATCACTAACACGGCTGCCGTCCACTGCTCGCTCGCTCTGGGCCCGTCCTCGCGTTACACATTTTATAGAATCCTCTTCGTGAATCCTCGCCAAGCAGAACAGAAAACACACTGCTGTTCTGGAGATGAGAGCACAGAGAGGTTATGTGACACGCCCAAGGTCACACAGCTCCTAAGTAGTGAAGCCGGGATTTCTAAGCGTGGACGGGTAATCAAGCTTACGTTTCTTGTTCTTCTGTGTTGGTGAAGCCTTGGACCATTCCCATTTTGAAAGAAGGAAATACTGGTTTTCCCCTTTTCTCCTTTCCTGCTCCTTTCTACGTCTGCAGAGGGCCTGGGGGCCCTAAGAGTTGGTGGGGGGGCAAGGGCTTGGGGCTGAGCTTTTTGAACTTCGAGATTCCAGAGCAGAGTGTAGGACAACTGGGCGTGGGGGGAGGGGAGGGGGTTAGTTCTTTTGCGTCTCTAAACCTGATACTGAGGCCACAAGTTCTAAGTCCAAACTCTGGTTTGTCTCTGCTCCCCAAAGGGAGGGGCTTGCTTCTCCAACCTGAGCCTCAGTTTCCCCATGGAGAAGACAAAAATGCTGGTTTTGGCCGTCCGGGATGTTTTGAGTCAGTAACAGAGGCTTCCTTCATTCCCAGCACTGATGCTCTGAGATTTCCTCTGTAAGTAAAGTCACGAGGAATGCCAGCCCCCCTCAAAGATCATGCAGCCCCAGGCCTCTATATCCCCTGAGGTCCACTGAGACCCCTTTCTCCTCTTCCACTCCTTTGGGCCCTGACAGCCAGGTGGACATGAATATGGCTGTTTCTAGGATGGGGGGTGGGGTGGGGAAGACACTCTGGTTTTCTCCCCTGGCCGGCGATGATTGTCACAGCTCCGGGAGAGAGGCATGTCACCGCAGCATATCCTCTCCCCCATGCCCCGCCCCCATGCCCAGCTCTCTTCACACCGAGGCGGGTGGCAGAGGGGCCTCGAGCCCTCCCTTTCGCACACACCTCTGCTTGGCCTCCGGCACGTGCTGAGCTGAGGAAGCGCTGCTGATATCTGGCAGGTATGTCACACTGTCACCTGGGCGGGGTCTCCGAGGCAGAGAGATGGAAATGACACCGGGCGCTCACAGCGGGCTCAGCTGGCTGCCGGCGGGCGGCAGGGAAAGATGTGTGTCGGTGCGAGCGCGACTACTCTTGAACCATTCAACGGACTCGAACCGTTCTTTACGGAGGAAACCGCAGCACGAACACCTTTCAAATCACCCTGCGGACTTCGGGGGCTGCTTCTACTTCCTGGCCGGTCAGGGTTAGCCGCCCGGACAGAGTCTGTGTCCGCATCCACTCTGATAAGAAGGACTGTTCGGAGGACAGGGCAGAGAGATCAAGGTCTTGTGAGCTAAGTGGTTCAGGAGATCCGTGGTTGGAGGGCACAGGCCGGAAGCCGACCGTGAAGAAAGCCCCGTGCCCACCACCCTGCCAGGGGTGATGCTCGCAGAGTAAAAGCCACTGTCCTAGCCCGGGCCCCTGGGACCCCACAAGTCCCCTCACTCCCCGCGCTCTGGAGCTCCACCAGGCCGCCCTCTCGCGTTCCTCCAGCAGGCCCAGTGAGCTCCTGCCTCCGGGCCTTTGCACTTGTTTCTGCGGCCTGGAATTCTCTGCCCCACGGAATAAACATGGCTCGCTCCCCTTGTTCCTTATGATGTCCCCTCTGTAAAGGGTCTTCCCTGACTACCCTGCAAGCAACAGGAAGCCCACCCCTGCCCTCGCATCCTCTCCTCTCCAGGACCACCAGCCTCAACAGATGTGTCATTTCTTTATTGGGTTCTCAGCTCACCATTCGGGAATTCTGAGAGCTGTCAGGTTGCCTTGTGCTTTGCACTGTGGGGCCTGGTGTGTCCCCAACTGCAGGACGTACACAGAGAGGACACGTAATAAATACTCGTCAGAGGAACACATTTTGGTGAGGCAGTTAGCGTGCCTTGCTGCGATCGCCGCTAGCAGGGGTTCAAGAGTCTTCAGAACCGGGAGCCGGCAGGAACCCTGGGGCGCCGTGCGACCCTGGGAGGATGGGATGGTCCTTTTGTGTGCTGAGCACTGCCGCTGATGGTGCGGGGTCCCTGCTCAGAGCCCCCCCACCCCGTGGCTCAGGCATGGCTGCTTCTCCCCCAGGCACGGGGCTGGCCCCCAGGCTCATGGCAGCCTCAGTCCCACCACGTATCTCCCTTCCACGCGGTGGCACTCGAGAATATCTGTCCCTTGGCTCACATGGAATTTTTCTCAGCCTCCACGAAGCCCTGTGAGGTAGGCTCTGTTACCTCTGGTCTTAGAGATGAGGAACCCGGAGGGGGGCCTGGAGCCCCACCCGCTCCTCCTGGGACGACAAAGCTGTTGCCTCAGGGAATGAAGCCATCAGGACCGTCCCCAGCCAGACCAGGCCGTGGTGTCTTCTCCTCAGGAGCACGTCCCCCCACCCCATCCTGATAATTCGGGTCAGCAATCGCTTCAGGGCATTTTTTGATGAGCATGGCCTGCTGGTGATGCTTCCGGGACCCTTGGGAAAGCTGTCCTCAAAGAGCTTCCGGATCAGTACAGGGGCTGAGACAGAAGGTTCTAGAATCCGTGGACTAGATCTAGAGGGACAAACAGAAGGAGTGGCATCCTGGGCAGCTGGGTGAGGAGCAAAGCCATCCTGTGCTGGCAGGTAGGGTTGTCTCAGCCGAGCTGGAGGGCAGCCAGGTGTCCGCAGTGAGGGGCACGGGGCAGAGTTGGGCAGGGAACAGCCTGGACGCTTACCCTGCTGCAATGAAAAAAGATGTCAGGAGCAGGGGATGGTTGCTTGGGGCCAAAGCTTCCAGGGGTCTACGGGAGGGAGGGAGGTGACAGCAGAGGCGGGCCAGGGCCCACACGGGCACATACCTAAGGGTCTGACTGCGTTCACCAGGCCGGCATCTCGGCCAGGGCTCACCTGGGGAGGCAGAACCAGTAAGAAGGTCCAACAAAAGAAACAGAACCAGCATAAGGGATATAATTAGGGACTCATTGCAAGGAGTTGGTGTAGGCACCTGTGAGGCTGTCTAGGCAGGTCTGGAATCTGTGGGGCAGGCTGTTGGGAAGAGCTGGAAACCTCAAGCATGGACTGAGGCTGGTGTTTGCAGGCAGAATTTCTTCTTCAGCAGGGATCCCCGGCTCCCACCCTTAAAGCCTTTCGCCTGATTGGACCAGGCCCACCCAAAGCATCTAGGACAGTCTCCCTTACCGACAGTCGCCTAATTACGGATGTAAATCACATCTACCAGACTCCTTAGCCAGAGCACCCCTGAGGTCGGGGCTTTGGCAGGTGAACCAGGCCCTGTGGTGAGTTCGGTCCGGTGCTGGCTCTCCCCGCCCGCATCTCCCACCTGCTCGCCCTCGCTGGCTCTGTCCCAGACTTACTAGCTTCTTGCTGTTTCTCCAGTGAGGTAGGCACACTCCCACCCCAGGGCCTTTGGACTTCTGTGTCCCTGCCTAGAGCACTTGCCTCCCAGATCAAAGCAGGGCCCCTCCCTCACCTCCTTCAAGTCTCCGGGAGGCCGTCCCCCAGCATGCTTGTCTAAAGCAGCCCCCATCCCTCCCTGCCCGCTGTGGCGTTGTCAAGAAGCTACTCCCCAACGTGATATTATGTGTTTATTTGTCTATTACTGACTCCTCGAATGCAGGATCAGAGCAAGGATTTATTTTGCAGCTGAAGATGATGTCTTCAGACTTGAGATCTTGGCACCTGGGAGCAGTTTAACTCACATTTCTTAAATGAACGGATGAAGGGGAATTAAGACGTGGTTCACATTCACCTCAATTCGGTCTCACCAAGTTCTGCCTTTAATATTTTCCCCGGGGACCACAATCGGACCACTCGGACATTGTTCTCTCCTTTAAAAAACAAAACACATCTATGGCTTCAGGAAGGGAAGTTTCTATGATCTTCAGTGGTGGGAGGGGAGGGAGGCTCTGAGCCCCAAATTGGAGATTCCCGAGACTGGCCCACGTCAAGTCCAGTCTGTACTGTGTCCCGACTCGTGGTGGCTTTGCAGTCACCACGTCCCACAAGAGATGGGGAATTCGTTCCTCCCCACCTTCCCGACTGCTGGACTTAAGAAACTGCTCACTCTTTCCCCTAGAGCCGGATCTCCTCCCCTCCCGTCTCCGTCCCGCCCCCTGGACAAGGAGCCCTGTTCCTCAAGCTCTGTGGGAACTCTGTACCTTTCATGGTCTGGAAAAGTGGGATTTCCAAAGAGCCCTGCAGCCTCAGTCTACCGGGCCTGCAGACACGGGCCACGGTCCCACGGTGGCCAAACCACGTCTCCACCTGAAGACAGAAGAGAGTTCTTCCTAGATTCCCAACTGAAAGCTTCCCTCTGGCTTCTGGACTTCCAGTAGGGAGTTAACCCCTCTTATCCTGAGCTTGCAAAATTTGCGGGATGAGCTTCCGGCCCCGGGAAGATGAAGCCCCTTCCACTCTGGGGATGGTTTTGCTTGAGGTTTGGGGGCCCGAGACGACGGCGGCGGTGTTCACTGACTCGAATAAAGGCATCTGGCTTTCCTCGACCAGACCCCCGCCACCTGGGTCTCCTTCCAGAAAGGTCTAGGCCCACCTTTGTCTCTTCTTTGCAGAAACTCTGAAAATGCTCCCTGATTGAAACAACAGGGTTGCAAACTTAAACTTCGCAGGTGGCCAGAGAGGAAAACCTGCTAACAGCTGGCCTCCGGGGTAATGTTTTCAAATAAGATTTCAGAGCCACAGAGCGACTGACTTAGAGATTTACCAATTCCTCCTCACACAGAGAAGAAGGAAAAAGGGAAACGTTTTGAGGCTTGGAGTCAATTCAGGACACTTTAAATTCATCTTTCCAACGGTGGGCTTTGGAGTCCCAAAGTTTCCAGGGACCGGCTCTGAAGGGGAAGGTCTCTCACCCTCTCGGACGAAATACACCCGCTCAACTACCCGATTTCTCCCAGAGATGTCACAGCACAAAGAGCGCGTTCTGCCTTTTTTTTTTTTCCCTTCCCCTCTTAGACCTTAAGGTGACATCATCGTGACTAACAGCAAAAGGTATTCTCGGATCCCAGTTTTGTTTTACGAACTGTTATATATTAAATGCCGCCCCTTCGGTGAGAGCTGTCAAAACAGTTTCATGTAATCTTCCGCGGGAGAAAGATCTCTGTGACGCCACATAACTCAAATTATACAAAGAGCTATCAGGAGCCATTACCGTCAGCGGAGGGGGCGGGGGAGGGGAGGGCGGCGCGCCGGGCAAATCCTCCCTGAACGAGAAGGGAAAATGCCAGACGGGGCATCGGCTCACGGTGAGGAGCAAGGATCCCTCTTTGTCTGAAGTCGACCACGGGCCACGCATCAGCTTGCCCCAGCTGGAGAGAAACCGGGGCGTCCCAGCCGGGGTGGCGGGCGCTCTGGAAGACCCACCCCCTGGCTTTGAATTCGGGGCCATGACAGACCGTGTCTGCGCCCTTGGAGAACCTATGGAACCGCTCTGGGCATCACTCCTGCGGTCCCGGAGCCCAGGCGGAGGGGTTGGCGTGACCAGTTGCCGACCGACGTGGGTGCTGGTGGGTACGGGGTGGGGGGGCTGGTGATGCCGGACGCCACGCCCCCGCGCCCCGCCCTTGCACCCCGATCCTTGAGGCACAGCCGGGGAACGGTGCCTGGTGCTGAGGGGACCCTGCGTGGCCTCCTCCCTTCTCCAGTCCGTGTGGTCTGGGCAAACTCGGACTTCTAGATATACCGCCCATAGGGGCTTGGGAAGGGCTCCACGGGATTCCTTGACGCAACTGAGTTTCAAGTGTGTTGTGCTCTCAGGGAGTGGAACCGGCCCAGAGATGAACTTCCCCGGTCCCCAGGTGACCAGCCGGCTGGGAGGCCCAGTGGGACTGGGAGGCCTGGCTGCCCTGACACCGGCCCCCACGAGGGAGCGGGGGAAACTGTCCCTCTCCCACACCCTTGCCGGGGCGCAAAGCAGAAACAGCTGCGGGAGTGGGAGCTTTTGTCGTTCAAAAGCCCCATGAAGCCGAATATTCCTCCTCTCTGGGCAGTTAGGGGAGAAATTCTGTGCCCCGCTCAGCAGGTGTAACCCAAAGATCTCAACCCCAAACCTTTTCTTCTGCAGGAGCAGAGGCTCAGCCTGATCTTGGAGGCTTGGCAAGGCCCCCTGCTCACCTCTGGTAACTCATCTCTAGAGACACCCCGCAGGCTGGCGCAGAAGCAGGAACGACCTTTCCAGACTGGAATTTGGTGGGAATTTTCCCTTTGGAATAATTCAAAGCCTGCTAGGTGGGACCTTGGCTCCTTGACCAGGGGGTAAAAGGTAGGGTGCGGGACAGGACCCTGAGACACTGACCCCAGCTAGCCAGGTTTCCTCTTTCTCAGACCCCGGCTTCACCCTTAGCCCCAGCCTTATAGTGGGTGACACCCCCACATACTTTTGCTCACTTCTGTTCTGCGGCTCCTTCCAGTCCCTCTGCTTGGAATTTCACCCTCATTTCTCTGGTTAATTTCCGCACATCTTTTGTTGCCAGGCCTTCCCTGATACCCCCAGGCTGGGCCAGGCCTACACCCAACGCCCCCTGACCGGTAGCTCTGTCGCCCCATCTCTCCCACAAGACCGGTGGGTCTCAATGCCAGGTGCACAGTAGAACCCCCAGGGGCACTTTGGAGCTGAACCCCTGCCTGGACACCACTGTCTTTCAGTGCATTCAGAACCTCTGAGGGCAGGGCCTGGGCACCTATGCTTTCCAAATGCTCCCCAAGGGACCGAGAAGTGCAGGGAAGGCTGGGACCTCACACGAGACCCCAAGCCTTCCCAGGGCAGAGGCTCCCGGCCACGGACCCACGCATTCCCTGCCTCTTGCCCTCCGCGTGCTGGTGGCTGGTGCACAGCAGGAAGTCAGGCACAAGTACCCACAGGCATTTTCGTCCACAGGCAGAGGTCTGTGAGAAAGCTCACTGCTTTCGTCTTCTTGAGCTAAACTTTATTTTTTTAAACTCTGAGTTTAAAAAAACTTTCTCAAGGCTAATAGAGAAAGCGCACCGTCTTTCCTGGAATCCCCATCATCGGGGATGTGCCCTGGTTTGAGGCTATGGCGGGAGAATGGACACCTCGTCCTCTGGGATTCAGGGACCCGGTTGCCATGGGGATGTCAGCATCCCTGTCTGCAGGGCAACCTTGAGCTCTGGGCCTCTCCTGCTTCCATGGCTGGGAGCTGAGAATATTTGCAAGGGTGCTGACGGCCCCACCTGCCAGCCATGCATGAGGGCCAGTCCTCTGGGATCCAGAGCGGGGTGAGTGTGGCTTTGGCCAGGGAGGACTCTCCTCCCCGCTTTTCAAACACAGGTTGTCTCTGACCACAAAGCCTCTTTTCCCTTTCAGCTCCTCTGCGATCTCTCTCAATCTTCCTTTGCCTTTAGAAAACAAAAGCCAGAAGGACTTATAAGCCCCTTCCTTCTTCTTCCCTCCCTCACTCCCTGGGACAAAGGAGCCCAAAGGAGCCAGGGGCAAGAGAACCAGGAGAGGAAAAGGTAAATGTCTAAAAATAGTACCCGGAGGCCGTAAAAGTAATAGCTAACATTATCTCATTTCATCGTCAGACCTCTTGTGACATAGCTCCTGGGATCATGCCCATTTTCCAGATGAGCAAAACGAGGCTAAAAGAGGGGGTGGTCACCTGCCCGGGATCACACAGCTTGGAAATGAAGATCCCCAGTTTCCACCCAGGTCTGTCTAAGTCCCACCTCTCCACTACCCTATACAATGACCCGTCCCGCTGGTGTTCCTGTTCTCAATGAGACCTGTTTTTTTCCCTCCAATTTTGATTCTTTCGTTTTTTTTCTTTTTTTCCATTTTATGTATCTCTAAATGCATTTAGACTCACTTGAGGTTATCCCTGGCTTCACAAGAACATCTGGAACGGGAGAGCAAAGAGTTCAGAGCCATGTTTATAGCTCAAGTGTCCTTGTGCCCATTACAGTAGAGAAGAGACTTGCTCCTGTATGACTCCCTCTCGGGCGCTTCACTGTGAAAATCTGTACTTACAGATAAGAGCCCTGTGCGGTTCTCTGCCACTTCGGAGAGAGCGAAACCTAACCCATGGAGCTCTCATCTCCCCCTCCCCACCCCCACCATCCTCCGTCCTCCCCACCCCCCATGCCAGGCACACTGGTTCATCTGAGAAGCCCGTGCTTGGTTTCATTCCCACATTACTGCAGAGAAGCACCTTGATTTTCGTAAGGGCAGAATTTTTTTTCCTTCTTCTTTTTTTTTTTTTTTTTTTTTACAGAAGTGAATGTTCTTCATTGAGTCTGTCCTTTCCCCACATTTTCCTTTGTTCTTGTTTTTTGGGTTGACATCCTTTGGTCACAGAAACAATTTTTCTTCTCTTCCCAAATCATTCTCATCAACAACGTTAGCCTCTTCTTTTTTGGGCTTTTGACATTTGAGAAAACATCTAGGTCCATGAGTACCTGCTGCTGAAAGGAATGCTCTGGAACACCATTCTGATCTGGCATGACCTTTGTCAGCGAGGTCATCTCAGAGGTCACCGAGCACTGGTGGTAGGGGGTCGGCCAGAGCCCAAACAAGCGAATCTGTGTCAAAAGCAATTTTCCGAAAGTGCCTGTCTCGACAGGCAAGCCCTCGGCCCCGGGGGTTCAGCCCCCAATGGGTTCAAGATGCTTCTCTCCAGGGCTGTGGGAGCGACCCCTCCAGATGTCTTCAGGGAAGTGCCGCCCTCACCTGTCTTTCCAGCAAGTCATTGCAGAGTTTGGCTGGTGGCCGCCTGGTGGGTGTTTACTGAGCTGAGTTTTGCTCCCAGTTAATTTACTCGTGAAATTAATTGCTGCTTCACGGGTCCAGAAGTTTATGTCAAAGCTGCACCTGATGCCTTTCACGGGGGCGTTTCCTTCTGCTCTTATTGGCAACGTCCACATCCTGTCCCTCGCCCCCAACTCAAACGCTACGTCGCCCCACGCCTCATGTCTTTGAATGCTTTAAACCGATAGGGTGCCCTGTCTTGTAAACACCGATTTCCTTTTTCTGAATAGGTAATTTTCATGTTATTTGATGTTCAGATGGGCTAAAGAGGAAAAAACGTCTATTCTGCCCCACTCTCCTGCCAACCACTTCCCCTCCCAGAGGCAATCACTCTTAACAGTTTTCTTGCAAAGACAATTTTGTGTACGTCAGCACATACGGGTGTGTATGTATATTTTCCTTTCCCTCCTTTTTCACACAAATGGCAGCGTATTTACCCCCTGTCCGCAGGACGCAGTGTGGTGTCCTTTGGGGGGAGCCCATCCACGCTGGGCAGCTACTTTCTACAAGGTTGGCACATCTGGTAACCGTGCCAGCCAGCGTTTACCAGAGCTTTCTGAGGTGGGCACTAGGCTAAGCCTTCTCTGCTGATTTTCTCCCTTCATTCTTGCTGTAACTAATGGGTTAATGCTACCATCTCAGCTTTGCAGATAGATCGCAGGTTCAGAGGGATTGGGGGCTTGTCTAAGGGACATGACACACAGCTAACATGGGTTTTGAACCCAGGTCTGTCTGAAGCCAGAGGGCCCAGTGATATGAGATGGTTGTCCTAAGCAGACCAGATTCTTAAGTTCCCATAAACCAGAATGGACTCTAGGGGTACAAGTCACTGGATATGCAACACTCAGTTGCACTGTGAGCCAAGCACTGAGATAAATGCTCAGGGTACAAAGAACCAGCTTCTTTAGAAGGAAACAGACACGCTGCTGCCAGCCTCTCTCTGCTTGAAACTAGAGCTCTCTTCCCAGTCATCTCTCAAGGGAGAGACACGGATCTGGAGACATGAGTGCTGAGTCAGCACAAAGCATCCCTCCCCACCCATGTTCTCACCCCAGTAAATATCCCCCGTGGTGTGGGGTGCACAGATATGAATGCTGGGGAAATACATGAAGGAAACTGACACTGTGGGGCTCTCAATCCTGGGCATGACCTTATTCATCTCTCCCATCTCAACTCTATCGCCTTTCCTCCAGGACCCCTTCTCTCCTGACCTCCAGGGGGAACTCTTCCCCCTGCCCCTCCACCTTCCCCACCCCCACCCCAGGCTCCCATGGAACCATGTAATTTTTTTCTAATTTAGCAGTCTTCTCTTAGAATTATAACTCCCTGGTCTACATGACTGTTTTCCCCTAAATCAGTGGTCTGAAAACAAAATTTTTTTTTTTTTGGGTAAAGAGCCAGATGATAAATATTGTAGGTTTTGTAAGCTTTCCATATGGTTTCTGTCACAATTGCTCAACTCTGTTCAACTCCTCACTGTAGCACGAAAAGAGCCACAGACAAAACGTAAACAATCAAGCATGCTTCTGTTCCAATAAAACTTTATTTGTGGACACTGAAATTTTTTTGGCTGTCCCAAAATACTGTCCTTCTTCTGACTCCCCTTCCTTCCCAGGTCATTTAAAATTGTGAAACCCTTTCTTAGCTTGTGGATTGTCCAAAAAAGCAGGCCATGGGCCCACTGTGGCGGTGGGCCATCACCAGGGAGGACCCTAACCCTAGATGTCACTGTATAAAGCGGTGAATTCCCAGTGAGAAGAGCCTTGCACAGAGTGTAGGATTTGACAAGTCCTCATCGAAGGAAGAAATTACACAAAGGGGGAGGTAATGGTTAGAGACTAACTTGTCAGAAAAATATTAAATTTGCAAATGGGTTTTATTTGCTCTAAAATGTCACTGCTTTTTCTCCCCTGCTGAATGTTATGAAATGCTAATTAGCTCCCATCACAACCACGGTTCACAGATCTGTTTGATGTCCTTTGTCGGTGGTGTGTGCACAGCACTTCACACTGCAGACTGAAATAACTTGGCTCAGCCACAGACAACGGCTCCGCCTCATGCCGAGACTGTCAGACTAGGGAGGGTGGCCCACAGGACGGACCAAACTGGCAAGAAGAAATCAAATCAATCTTAGAAGGTCGCTTCCAACTTCATGTTGCCGGGGGATGAGTGAGATTTCCCGGATGACTGGAAAGTAATTCACCCACAGGAAGTTAAGGAACTAGGGTACCCAACATGCCAGGGTCCTCCCAGAGCTCACAGGGGGTGCACGGGGCACAATGCCCTCATATTTTTCTGACCACAGACTTTATTGTCCCTCCTGTGCATCCACATAGAGTGTTGTTGAACAAACCCCCTGTCGCCCAGTAGAGCCCCTCTCCCCAGAGTTTCCCAACTACTGCCCAAGCTACTAGCATTGGAAGCAGGATGCTTCTCCGTAGGGGCTGTCCCGGGCACTGTGGGATGTTAACAGCATTCCTGACCTCTACCTCTAGATGCCAGTGGCCAACCTCCGTGATGTCCCCAAGGCTGCAAAATAAAGAAATGCTTCCAGGCATCTCCAAAATTCCCCTTGGGGGCAAAATAGCCACCCCATCCCCACCCTGGTGCAGAACCAGCACTGAGGATCAGGGATCCTGAATGCAAGTCTTCAAACCATGATGAGCCTGGGCTGGGAGCTTCACTAGCCCTTGGCAAAATAAGAGAGAAAGAGAGAAAAGATACCCAAGTGAGACTTTTTTTTGATAGAGTGAGATGTGATGGATGTGAAGAAATCCTTTTCTGAGATTTTCCTTTCTATTTGTTCTTGCAAAAATATCTTTTATGAAGTGATACTAGCAGATGGCAGCCTTTTTTTTTTTTTCATAAATGCTTATATCTGGCAAAGGCGGGAGCTGGCAATCCTAGTCAACCCACGAAGCTTGCTTTTTTTTTTTTTTCTTTTTTAGAAGTTTTACTGCAGTGAAATTCCAGATTTTAGGAATGGCTGTGTCAGACTGTAAGAGGGAAATTGGGTTTTGCAGTCTCTCTCCTTAAAGAGCTCCCAACTCTAGCAATTCCTAGCGATTTGGTTCAGTTTTTGGCTTATCATTTTTTGAACTACAAGACAAAGATAGTAAATGTACGCATGGAATAGGACCTTGGGGAAGAAGAAATGAAGAATCGTGTTTAAACCAAAGGCTTTGCTTCTGTCCTGAAGATCTTTCCGCTTAAAGCCTGTGACTCATCCGGATTCCAGTAAGCTGGGGATGCATGTTAGAGATTATTATTATTATTATTATTATTGAAACCTTCGCATTCTGTAGGATACATAACAGTGTGGTTGTACCTGCCTTATCCAGACGCTCCATTTCTGGCATTTTCGACAGCCTGACGCATCGTCCCATGGGAAATAAAACAGGGAGGGTCCCTGTGTGTCCTCATTTCTGCACTCCAGGAAGGCAGTTAACAGTGGGAATTTTTCTAACAGTCCTTTCTCCCTGCAGACTTGCTCACTTAGAGACTGGCATCCAGAGAGAGAAGGAGCTGGAAGGTGTAATTACTGATTCACAACGAAGTTCCAAAGAGCCAACATGTTCGCGCTGGTAGCGCCCTTTAAAGACGTGTGTCATTCAAACGTCGACACTGCTAATTACAGGGTGGGGAACATGAAAGTTGGAGGGAACGGTGGGGTGGTCAGCCAGCCTCCTGCCCCCTTCCTTCTAAGTGCTCATTGTGAAATATTTCTCTCTCGGCTGACTGACAATCCTGCCAGCTCCCACTCCTCGCCAGCTTTCAAGTCGGTGGCCGTGTGCCCCTGGCAGGGCCTCCCGGCTTGGCTGGTCCCCCCCCGCCCGGCTCCTCTCCCTTCCCTAGTGCCCGGGTGGGTGACGGATGGGGGCCATTGGGGGAGGCCGCCCAAGGCGTTCGCCCTTGACCTCCCAGGAGCTCAGGTGTCTACGACATCTGATGTTCGGGGGAGGGGGACTTATCCACATTCACTTTTGGTAGAGGCAAATGTCCTGATTCTCAGAAGAGGAAAACAAACAGGAGAGGAAAACAAAAACACGCGAGAGGCTATCTCTCCCCAGAACGGCGGCTGGGAGGAGGCAGGAACACACAGATTAGATTTTCCTTGTGGAAAACCTCAAAAACAATCTAGGAAGCAACAAACAAACTTCAACTGTGCCTGTGCTCCGTGTTGAGCAGCTGAGAAATTGTGGCACTCCCAGAGCGGGGACATCCTCGTTCCAGATGACCCCATCGCCCCCCGTTCCGTCAGCAAACAGGTACTGAGCCCTCCTGTGTGCCAAGCCCGGGGCCCGACACCCGGCGGATAGAACCACGGGACGCCAGCCCAGTGCTCCGCGCCGTGGAGCAGCAGATGGCCAAGGGGGGACACGGGTGGCCACATCCTCTGAGCTCTCCTGGTGAGCAGGGCTCTGGAGGAAATGAAGCAGAGATTTACGGAGTGGGGGGTGAGGGGGACCTCTTGCTTTGGGAGTTTGCCTAAGGCTCTTTGAGCTGGTGACATTTGACCTTTCTGACCTAACGTCCATGCAGTGTGATCTAAAACACAGGACAGGTTGGGGAGACGGCATTCAGAGGAAGGAAGGAAAGAACAAGCTTGCAAAAGCAGTGGAAGTTCGTGCATGAAGCTCTGGGGGCTTTTTAAGTGTTTCCTGCCCCCCTTATAATAAAAGCATTGCGGGGATATTGTTTCAAAATTCTAAAAACTAATATCTTCTCCCTTCGGAAAGTTTACCAGCAGCTACCTGGCCCAGTCGGCTTTGATGTCCCAACCTTCTTGGGTGGGATGGAGGAGGGAGACAGAAGAGGGGTACTGGCGAAGCAGGCCTACTGGCAGGACAGAAGACCATCCTGGGGGGCACTTGCACTCCCCACAGCCCCGAAAGGAGCATCCCAGCCTCTGTCCACCCACCCCCATCGCAATTTCCCAGGAGTCCCCCAGTTCTTATAAGAGTCACGTGGTTTGCAGCCGTTCTCGGAGATGATCACATGAACAGTGTAGAGCAGGAAGCAATGGACGGGGGACACCTCCAAGAGGTCAGGGACTGCCAGTGTCACCCGGCTGGCAGGTGGCAGAGCCAGGACTTGAACCCAGGCCTTCTGTCTCCAAGTCTCAGATTCTCTTCTGCCCCCACCACTCCCATTTCTTCGAAGTGGAGTCCCCCTGCACCGTGAGATGTCCAAGCTCCATGGTCAAGGCGCACACGGCCTTTCCTGGATCTGCTCTGGAAAATCGGCCTGGGTGAGCAGGTCTTTCTGGGGAGCAGTCCCCGCCGGGGGAGTCGGCCCCAGAGCTGAGGACAGCTGTGAGTCCAAGTGAACACACAGGGCGGGCGAGGCAGATAGTGTGGGAAGGAAGCCTGCCAAGGGAGATCTAGGAGGGGGCAAGCAGGACACCACTCCTCGGCCTTGTGTTAGCAGAGCCAACTGCTCTTGGGGCCCGGGGACTCTGTGTCTCCCCAGGTCTCACTGGGATTCTGGGAAAGGCTGTGGACTCTGATGCCACCGGGGTACCCACAGGTGCCAGCCGCATCCAGTCTGTTTATTGTCTACACGGGGCTGTGGAACCCCAACCCGAGGCTAACACAGCTGTAATTCAAGCAACGAAGATGAGGATCTTCTTATAAACCTTCTTTGCCATTTCTACCAGTTCTAGGGCCAGCTGCTCACCTCCCGTCCCGTCCCACGTCCTCCGGCCCTGTCGCTGATGGACAGCTACCCCGTGTCTTGTCTGGTCCTGACACTGCCTCTGGGCTCACAGCCCCATACCTCCGGACATCTGTGAAGGGATTTTCCTGGTTCCCAATTCTCTAGCCTGGAAAACCGTCTGACACGTAGTGGACGGACTGGCTGAGGTTTTTTCCTTCCTGTCTGCATCAGGGGTTGGGACACTTTCCGTAGAGGATCAGACAGTAAATATTTTAAGAGTTCAGACCATACAGTCTCAGTTTCAACCATTCAACTCACTCGACCTTTGCAGCACGAAAGGGGTCGTGGGCGATATGTCAATGGGTGAATGGGTTTCACTCCGAGTTTGGGGGCTGCCAGCAGTGGGAGCTGACTCTGGCTGATGGAAGAAGAGACCTCAGGGAGCCACAAGACTGTATAGAATGAATGAACAAACAAACCAATGAGAGAATGAATGAATGATTGGGTGACTATGTCTCCTTGGGACCGGCTGTGTGGGGACCTCCATGGCGGTCCTCCTAAGCATCTCCACTCAGAGGCTCTTTGGAACTCATCTTCCCCTGCTATTTACAGCATGTGGCTGTGGCCTCGGGGTCACGCATGGGGTGCCCAATAAGGACAACAGGGTTCACTGCCTTTAGAGAACTTTTCATCTGCTGCCTTCGGGGTCATTGCGAATGCCTGTACAGTCTCCCAGAAAGGCACAGAAAGTGCTCTGGACACACCACGTCCCCCATCTAGAGCAGAAGCACAGCCTCCAGCCCAGCTGGCCAGTGTTGATCTCCCGCCTCCCCACCCTGTCTTGGGGTGCCCTATCTGGGAACAGTTGAGTCCATGCATTGGAATCCAGGATCCTTGCATGGCGGGGGGGCACTCACGACTTTCCCTTCCAATGATACCATCCCCCCCGGAGAACTGAGAACAGGGACTATGACCCCCACAGATTCCCAAGGCATTCTTTAAAAAATTTTTATGAGAACCTTCAACACTAGCTTTGGAGTAGCAACACTTTCCCTATAACTACCTCAAGAACCTCAGGACCACGTGACCTCTTCCCCACAACTTTGAAAGCATGCTGACTTTAAAAAAAAAAAAAAAAATCTTCCCAGCATGCGTTGGCCATGGGGCTGAGCTCAGGTGCCGTTAACCGTACTGCTTTTGGAAAGATGGTTTGCTTCACCTTCCCCAGTTTCTAGGTCACCAGTGACTTGGCCATTTCAGGAGGATGCAAGATGGTGGTGGTCTTCACTTAACTGACAATGAAGGAAACGTAGACACTTGAAGAGGGCGAGACTTCCCCGAGATCAGAGGCCTCTGCTAATCCTTCTTCAATTCCAATCTCCACACATCAACTTTGCCCACAGAGGAAGACCGCTTCTCCTCTTCTCTCAACGGCCAACGCTCCTTGAACCAAGTGGAAATCAAAACTCCAGCAGATTTGAGCTTGTCCAAGGCAGAAACAGTCGGGAAATGGTTTCCATGGGTACAGAATTTGACATTATCAACTGCAAATATTCAGCACCCCAGGATGACAAAACTCCAGCAACTTCAAAGCTGTTAAGGATAGCTTTAGGGCAAATTTTAATTAAAATTAGATAGCATATATGAAAGGCATCTAATTTGTACGCTATAAAAGAGTTTGGGAAGCGTGTCTCCGGAGCGGCAGGACGGGGTTGTAACAATTATGCTGTAACTTTTCACAGCACGATCACAACATGTTAATTTGTTAATGAGTCAGTCAGAGCAGAAGAGAGAGCTCCTGATGGGGAGGAAAACATACAGATTGCATTTGCATGTCTATTTTTAAATAAATTAAATGTTTCAAGTCAAACTAAAACTTCACATGAAAGTTTTGGATTTCTACTGATTTTTTTTTTTTTTTAAGTCAGCTTGCCTGGTGAGATGAGAGTATTAAGATCCTTGGGATTTCTTGGAGAGCACTAAATTATTTCTTTATTTGAAGGTGGCTGAATTACATACATGCTAAATGCAGCCATTTAGAGGCGATGAAATGTGGCCTTTTTTTCTTTCCCTTTGTGAAGCTCCAGCCCTTTCCAATAAACTTGGACTCAGGAAGGAGGGAAAGTAACGACAGAGATCTTGAGAAGTTTCATTGTTGGCGACTCTATTTTTCAATGGAATAAAATAAAAACCCTACCGGCCAGCCAACCCAACGCACTGGGTAGACTAGCACATAAGGGACTTACCACCTTCATTCACAGGAAATTTATAATAGAGCTTGAGAGACAAGCAATAGCTAGTTAGATTTTTTATTTATTTATTTTACAGAGAAAGAAGGAGAGAGCATGAGGGGAGGAGCAGAGGGAGGGGCTCTTTCAAGCAAATTCCCCACGGAGTGGGGAGCCCGACACTGGGGGACTTGATCCCACGACCCATGAGATCCCAACGTCAGTCAAAACCAAGAGTCAGACACTTAACGGATCGAGCCACCCAAGTGCCTCCATATTTAGTTCTTTAAAATAATCTCAAACCTTGGATTCAGCAATGGATTCTTAGATATGACACCAGAAGCATGACAAAAGAAAAATAGGAAAATTTACATTTATTAAAATCAAAAGCTTCTGCATATCAGAGGATAATATCAAGGAACTCTCTCCAACAGGGGAGGAAATATTTGCAAATCATGTATCTGATAAAGGTTTTATACCCAGAGTATGGAAAGACCTCCCACAACTCAACAACAAAAAAGACAAGTAACCCAATTAAAAAAAAAATGCGTGGAGGATGTAATAAACATTTCTCCAAAGAAGATGTACAAATGGCCAATAAGAACCTGAGAATTGTCTCAATATTACTAGTCATAAGAGAAATGCAAATCAAAACCATCATGAGATACCGTTTCAGACCCACAAGGATGACTATGGTAGAAATTGTTTTAGCAAGAAAAACAGCAAGTGTTGATGAGGATGTGAATAAGTTGGACTTTTGGTGCCGTGCTGGTAGGAAGGCAGGTGGTGAAGCCACCACGGGTGGTGTCTCATCAAAAAGTTAAACAGGGACGCCTAGGTGGTTCAGTTGGTTGGACGACTGCCTTCGGCTCAGGTCATGATCCCGGGGTCCCGGGATCGAGTCCCACATTGGGCTCCCAGCTCCATGGGGAGTCTGCTTCTCCCTCTGACCTTCTCCTTGCTCATGCTCTCTCTCACTGTCTCTCTCTCAAATAAATAAATAAAATCTTTAAAAAAAAAAAAGTTAAATATGGAGTCACCATATGACCCCACAGTTCCACTCCTAGGTCCATATGGGCCCCCTAAAATGAAAACAAGGGCTCAAACACTTGTTCATCAGTGTTCATTGCAGCATTCTTCACAGGAGCCAAAAGGTGGAGACAACCTAGTCTCCATCAACAGATGAATGGATGAGCAAAATACAGTCTATACTTGCAGTGGAATATTACTCAGCCATTAAAAGGCGTGGAGTTCTATGCGTTGCAACTGAATTCTGAAACCATTATGTGGAGTGAAATAAACCAGACACAAAGAACAAATATCGTACGATTCCACTGACAGGAAGCCTCTAGAGGAGGCAAATTCATAGAGAGGAAAAATGGATTCCGGTTACCGGGGGCTGGAGGAGGGGAGAATGGGGGTTTATTGCTTAACAGGCATAGAGTTTCTGTTTGGGGTGAAGAAAACACTTTGGACATAGTCATGATGGTTGCACAACATCCCAACTTTCACTGATGCCAGTGAATTAAACAGCAAAGTTTATGTTGTGTGTATTTTACACACACAGGAATTTTTTTTTTTATATGATCTTTGAGAGTCGTGCTAAAGAATACAGTCCTATTGCATGTTCAAAAGCCCCAAGGAATGTCCCTGGAGGAAGCCTCTCGGGTTACTTGACTTTGTTCTCTCTGGGGAGCGCACTGTCTTGGTCCCACTACCTCCCTCCCACGGTGAGTCATGGAAGAAAATCTTTGGCTTTGGCTTTGGCGGAGCTGTCCCTGACCCTTTGAGCTGCAGCTGACCTAGAAAGAATGAAAAGAAAAAGATCTCTTGGACTCAGTTCTCTTGAAATGCTAGCTGAGCTGGGCTGGGGGGTCTGGTCTGGCTTTGCCTGACACCCTCTTGGCCAATTCCAGGCTTCTACGGCCACAGGCCCTGTGTCGGAAGAGAGAGCCCCGGACGCTACTTTGTATTTTAGTTTTTCCCATAGGGGCTTTATTGCAGCATTGTTTATTTTAAAAACAAACAAAAGCCCAAATGTCAGATGACAAAGGTTGCATAACTGAATCATGGATCGACCATGTCATGAGATAGTTTGCAGCCACAAAAAAAAAAGATGTCACAGAATCAATACGAACTCGCAGTGCACACTGATACCTAGTCACCGTGCCAAGCCCTGTAGAGGCATTACCTTACCCCCAACCACACTCTGCTGAAGGTCATTCAGATAGCCCTGTTTGCAGATGGGTAGACTGAGGTATAGAGAGATCACATAACTCTTCCAAGGTCATGCAGCCAGCCTGGCAGTCCTGGGCACGAATCCCTATCTGTCTGCTATGTCTGCTTCCAAATCTGGCCCTTCTTCTTCTCCTTCTCGTTCTTCTTCTTCTTCTTTTTAAAATGATTTTATTTATTGGGGCACCTGGGTGGCTCAGTCTGTTAAGCAGCCAACTCTTGACTTCAGCTTAGGTCATGAGCTCAGGGTCGTGGGATCGAGCCCCGTGCCAGGCTCCGTGCTCAGCAGGGAGTCTGCTTCTCCCCCTGTTCCTCCCCTGTCCCTGCTCTCTCAAATAAACAAATACAATAGATTTTTACCTAGATGCTGTATTATAATATCTATACGTAGATTTATTTGTTTATTTGAGAGAGAGAGTGAGAGCAAGCAGGAGCAGGGGGGACGACAAAGGGAGAGGGAGAAGCAGACTCCCCACTGAGCAGGGAGCGCAACGCAGGACTCGATCCCAGAACCCTGGGATCATGACCTGAGCTGAAGGCAGATGTTTCACTGACTGAGCCAGCTGGGTGCCCCCCAAACCTGGCACTTCTAATACCTGCTCTAGGTTCTTTGGCAATGCAGCCACTGAGCTGGAAAGATACTCACAATATACTTACCGGACAAGTTGAAAACATTGTATATCTCTGGAAGAAATTTAGTAGTGGATTGATAGGCACAGAATAAAACACATGAGGATATAAACTGAGAGTTTAATATTAGTTGTGCCTTGGAGGTACGATCAGGGGTGACTTGTACTTCTCCCTTCATGCTTATTTATATCATCTAATTGTTCTATTTCTGTGTTGTCCAATACAGTAGCAACTAGCCAGATGTGGTTACTTGAATGTTAATTAATTAAAATTAAATACGTTTAAGAATGAGTTCTTTGGTTGCATTAGTCACATTTCAAGGGCTCAGCTGACACACATGGCACGCGGCTCTGGTGTTGGCTGCACTGACGTAGACCACTGCCGTCATCCCAGGACATTCCAACAGCGCTGACTTGGAGTGATGATGGATTTCTTAGATAATTAAAAATGCTTTTAAATACAGCTTTCTTTTTTTTTTTTTTCCTTTTTTTTTCGGTACAGCTTTCAAGCGACAGAAGAGAAGGCTGTTCAGAGCTGGGTTTGCCTCGTGCAGGCCACTAGGTGAGGCTGGACGGGAGATCGGAGAGATTCGTGCACAGGTGCAGAAAGGAAGGTGGGAGGAAGCTCTAGCCCGGGTGTGGGATGGGCTGGCTCCCTTCTACAGGCCTTCTCAGCATCTCATCGCAACACTGTAGCCTCCAGGGGCCGAGTGACGCTGGTGCTCCCGCATGTCTATTTTTAAGAGCAGCAGAAGGTCTCCCAGGAGCCCTCGGGCAGCCTCCCATCAGGCTTCACTGGCCAGAATTGCGTCAGATGCCTGCGCCCGAAGCAAACACTGCTAAGTGGAATAGGATTGCCACAACTGCCTTAGATTCACTCCGCAGCTGGGGTGGAGTTATCTCTGCTGACGGGCAGATGAGGCAGGGGAGCGTGAACGGTCACGGAAGAGCCAATAGGGTCTGCTGCTGGCTGCAAGTAACAGAAAAACTGCCGAAGCTCGATTCTGGACTCAAACAATGGTCAGTACTTCCTGTGTGTCTGTTTTTAAGAGCAGTTAGAACCAGTTTACAAAATGGCTGCAGAAGCTCCGGGTGTCACATCCTCATCACCATCCGGGGAAGAGAGAAATCGTAGCTTCAGCAAACATCTCTACATGCATTACTGACTCTAATTTGACTCACTGGGGGCTTGCAGGTTACCCTCAAAGTAAGGAGCTAAGAAAGCGGGAGGGCTATCCCAAAGGCAAATGGTGAGTCTTTATTAGAAACGGAGAGGAATACTTGGGGGCAGCTAGTGATAGATTTCCACTGCAAGCTGACAACCCACTGGCAGGACCAGGCAAGGCAAAGTCTTGGAGACCACCTTGTTCCCTTTCCTGGGAGTGGGGTCCCCTTGGATGTGGACAGACCCAGCCAATTCCAGGGGCCAGTGACAGTGCAGAAAGAGAATAAAGGAAAGGAAATTTGTTTTTTAAGTCATGCCAAGGTAGACTCTTCATAAGTGGCCTGAGCAAGGAAAGAAGAAAAGAAAGTCTTTTAGAGCTGCCTTTCAGTGAAGGACCCATTTCTCTGAGTGTTTGTGTAACCTTTTCTTTAACCAGGAAACTACAACGGGATTACCACTTTTCTGCAAAGAAACTCTTTGGGTGACCTTCTCCGGGAACGAATTTGAGTGGCACCATATACAAGCTGCATTATTGTTTGCCTTAATGGATTATGCATGCTGAAAAAAGATGTCTCCAGACCCTTCTGTGTCTGCTTCTTCTGTACCCTGCTATCCCTCTATATCCTGCAATGTCTGTCTCACTGCTAGCCTCTGTTTCTCTGTGCTTTTCAGTTTAGCTACATTTCATACAACCTTCTATCCATTCACGTGTCCATCTGTCCGTCGTCCATCTGTCCATCCATCCATCCATCCATCCATCCATCCATCTAAATGTTCTGTTGTTTGTTTATTATACTTTTATGGATTTTCATCTAATCTGGAGGTCTTTGGGGGGGGGCGGTGGCTGACTCGCTCCCCACTCTGCGTCATCCCCGAGCAGATGCTGATTCTTCTCAGTGAGAGAAGAGAACGGACTATGAATCATTTACTCAACCAATATTTACTGAGCACATGCTGGTGGTTGCCTGTCCAACCCAACTCCCACTTTTTCGCTTTAATATCCTGTAGCTTGTCCAGGAAGCACCCCTTGGGAAGGTGATCACATTCCCAATTCAGGACTCAGTCCTCATTGTTCGAAGCCAACCACGACGGCATTCTCTTTGCCTTCCGTTGCTTTAACCATGGGTCTCAGCTCGTTCTGGCCAATGAACAGCTTGGAGGCTACTGGGGGAGGTTCCCTTGCTCTTAAAGGAGGAACCAGAAGAGAGGTCCTCACTTCTCTCTCTAGAAGTTACTGGATCTAGCAGTGATGCCCGGGGATGCAGCAGGCTGGGGGGACCAGGAAAGGTGCCGGTCTAAAGACAGACTTAGACCCCTGAGGAGAGCAGAGCAGAAGGATGGTTTTCGGTGTCTTTAGGCTGTTGCCCTTCCTTGGACTTCTCATTTAATGAAATAAGAATCTTTCATTTTCTTGGAGCTTCGGGGTGATTGTGTGTCTGTTAGTTGGCGCTGGAAATATCCTGTGGGTGGCAAATTCCAAGTTTCTTTTCTAGAGAGTATAAACTGTGACTTTTGAATGTCTTTTTTTTTTTTTTTAGCTTCAGACGAAGTCTAGGGGCGCCTGCGTGGCTCATTAGGTGAAGGGTCTGCCTTGGGCTCAGGTCATGATCCCGGGATCCTGGGATCGAATCCCGCATGGGGTTCCCTGCTCAGTGGGGAGCCTGCTTCTTCCTCTGCCCACCGCTCTCCCTGCTTGTGCTTGAGCTCTCACTCTCTCTCTCTCTGGCAAATAAATATATAAAGTATTTTAAAAATTCCAGAGTCCAGTTTCCACCTCTTACTCTATTACAATTTTTATGCCAAAGACGAAAGAATTCAAAGTATATGTACTTCATTTTCTCCTTCTCTTGCCTTCTAGAGCTCCTTAGAGCTGTCTAAGTACAAACATTTCGTGGTGGATAGAGATGTGATTCTGGTAGAAACAGAAGCTCCGGGTCAGTGGGTCTCTCTAAGAAAGGATGTGCAACTCTTCAGATCAAAAAAGACCCAGAAAGAGGGTTCGGCTGAGACAGGCTTGGCCACGCTTCTAACACATGCTCCCTCCACCCACGCTCCAACAGACAAAGTTCCAGGTCTCTGCTGTGTCCAGGAGCAGGGAGGACAGTACCGCAGAGGAGGAAGGGGGACATTTGTCAAACACTCTGTCACAGAGAGGCTGGAACCGGGATGGGGGAAGAGACAGTGACAGAAAGTCTTGGAAAGTTGTGCCACGTGATATGCTGAGAAACACTCTCTGAATCCTTAAGAAAGTTCTACTAAGGCCAAACATGGCTTTTCAAAGCTTCGGGAGTTCAGTTTGTATTTCCACGGAATGTGGCTCCTTGGGGACACCAGCTCAGAGGTGAAGCCAGAACTCCCCACTCCACTTGGGACAGGAATGAGGTACACCTTGCAATCGACATGCGCAATTCACATAGAATTTTCCCTCTGCCCCAGGTCGAAAGCTCTCGTCACATTGACATCTGTCTTACAATGGATGGCATTTTAGAACCAACGAAATACATTCAGGGCTCTCTTCAAATATGCTCAGTCAAATTGATGGGACGTGTTTTATCTTCATGTAAAATGTTCCTTTTTAGGGAAGCAGCTACATCGAGGCAGGCTCCTCTCTAGCGACCTCCCCACAGAGAAGGGAGAAGTGGAAAGCAGGGTGTCTGCTGAGCTCCCACGCCATGCCAGGCTCAGGCCCGGGACCGCGGGGACGCGTCTCACTGGGGTGTCACAGAGCACTCAGGCAACTCATGAGTGAACCAACATACAGATAAGGGATGTGGGGCTCAGGGAGGGGTGGGGCCTGGCCAAGGTCCTGTGGTCAGGGCAGGAGCACAGTGGGGCTCCAGATAGTGACAGATGTCCCCTGGGGAAAAGGAAGGGCAAACTCCCCTTGGCTGAGCACCACAAATCTACACGAAGCACAGAAACAACGGGAGAGTCCATTCTGGGGTTCTGAGCCCGTCACCCCAAAATGCTTCCTCCCCCTGCTCTGGGTGCAGACTTTTCTGAACGCGGGGGTGCCCCCGGTCAGCCAGCTCGGTGGCATGCCTTTGCTTCCCCCCAGCATCCAGCACGGGGCTTTAGAGAGCAGAGTACCCTAATAAACTCGGAGAAAAAAAAAAGAATAGAAACCAAGCTTCCCTAACTGGAAGGCCCCAAATGATAAACACACCAGCAAGGGAAGAACTGTGACGGATTGTAGTTGAGGCCATAATTAAAATAATCTGCGGGTTTCCTGGAGCGGCCATCACGAAGTCCTGCGAGGCTGTAACAATAGACATTTGTTGTCTGCCGGTTCTAGAGGCCAGAAGTCCAAGATCAAGGTGCTGGCAGGACCTCGCTCCCTCTCAGAGGCTCTAGGAAGGCTGTTGGGAAGGATTCCAGGCCTCCCTCCCACCTTGCTGTGGTCCGTTGCTCGTGGCAACATCACTCCTGCCTCAGCGTGGCGTACTCCCTATGGCCAAACTCCCCGTTCTCATAAGGACACCTGTCATATTGGATCAGGCTCCCACCCCACTGGAGCCTGACCTAGGCTTCATGTAACAAATGACATGCAACAGCCCTGTCTCCAAATAAGGTCACATTTGGGGTCCTGGGAGTTAGGACTTAAACAGGTGAATTGGGGGAGGGATCTCACTATAGCCCAGGACAGCCAACCGCTGCTGGAGGCTCTGTGGCCGCTTGGAACTCATTGACCCTCATTTCACCCGTGGGACCCCCCACGTTTGTAATTATGCCTTCCCTTTACCAGGGGCTTACTGAGCTGAGTAAACCGAGGCTCAGCGAGGAAGAGGTATTTGTTCAGAGGATGTACGTCACCCAAGGGCGAGGAGTCTGTGCCTCCCGTGCCTCAGTTTCCCCATGTGTAAAAGGGAGATGACAATACTAGCTACCACATTTGTAGGTCTGTTTAGGGTGTTGAATGAACTACGACTTGCCATGCCCTGAGGTCTTTACCTGGTCCGTGGTAGTTACTCATCACATAACAAATAGATCGGTGTCCCCGAGCAAGGGGTCGACTGGGGAAGGCCGCGGCTATGCGAATGGCCAGGCGGCCCCCTGGCAGCTCACAGACCCAAAGGGAACGGTCAGTGCATTTGACTCAACCCTTCGTGGCGTCCTGACATTTAAAAATTGGAAGGTTTCACACAAGAATGTAGATTCCCGGTTTTGTTTGAAAAACTGGGAGATCTGACCTGTTCCCAGTCCCCCCTGCCCCCCCATCCCTGTCTCCGGGCGCCTGGGCCCTGCTGGGTGCTAACAGGTCAGGGGGTTTATGCAGCAACTTCCTGTCTCTTAGAAAACAGTCGTGACTTCTGGATCCCCAGCCCCTCCAGGGTCTCTAGCCTAGAAAACAGTCTCAGGCTTCAGAAGGGCCAACCTTCCTGACCCGGGGGGCTGGATGGTCCTGGGGAGCCCCGCTCACCCATCGGCCCCAGGTAAACCCCACGCCCCGGGGGCCCCAGGGAGCACTTCCAGCCAGCTGTCTTTTTTTCTTTTGAGTTTTCCCAGGCTCTCTCTGCTCTCGGTTTACATTTGCTTGATGTTATCTCCTCACGACAGCGAAGTGTACAAAAGCATTTGGAGAATTGAAACCAAATGTGCGGGGAGAGCGGTCAGCAGTGAGAGTCCTGCTCCCCTCGCAAAGGCACGAGGTTGCCACCAAGGGCAGCCCCGGTGGGCGGGTGGGTGCTGGCAGCACCGGGTGTGGCCCTGGGTACCGACAGCAGAGCGGGGAGCTGGGATCCAGGCATTTTAGAGGTAACGTCACAGTCTCAGCAGGTTTGAAAGGGGGAAAAACGAGACCCAGAGAGAAGGTGAGATTTGTCCCATGTCCCTCCGAGCGGCAGACAAAAGAGCTCCAGTGGGCTCTGATCCACTTCCTCTAGACCTGCTCCTGCTTGACATGAGACTGGGGTTTTTTTCAGATACTCTTTATTTTAATCCATGTTTACTTGGACAGCAGGCATACCCATGTTACAACTCCGGCTCTGCTCCCAAAGATCCTGAAAAGATTATTTTCACCCTCCCGAGCACTGGTTTCTCTGGCTATGAAATGGGACCCATAAAACCACCCTAAGAAGGTCTTCATGCTTTCAGGATGGACGCCTTTGGCTGCAAGGAACAGAGCTGAGTCCCAGGTATGGAGCAGAATGCTTCAAATGGGAGCGCCTGCCACCGTCCAGCGAGTACTTAATTGAGCACCTACTAGACTGTCCTAGACCCTGAGCACCCAGGCACTGTCCTACATCCTACCATCTTGCAATCAAGGAACATGTATTGTGTGCCTCGTGGGCAAAGTACTAGGTGACCACAGTGAAAACCAGGAGGACAGATGGGGTGGGGCAAGCCGGGCAGGGCAGGTGAGCTCTTGGACTAAGCGATAAGAGATGTCTTGCCCTGGGGTGACTTTGATCCCCAACCGCCTTCCCTCAGGGATATTTGCAATATCCAGAGACATTTTTGGTGGCCAAATTGTTGGGGGGAGCATTACAGCTGGCATCTTGAAGCCGGGGAAGTGCTAAATATCTTACAGTGCCCAGGACCGCCCTTGCTACAGAGAATTATCATGCCCTAATGTCCCTAGTTTTGGAGGTGAGAAATCTATTCTGGGGAATGGCACTGGGGGTGCGGACAAGGGGACAGGTTGAGAGGTAGCTGCTAGTTGAAGCGAATGGGACCCGGGCTGTGGGGGCTCTCTGCCTTTGACTGCACTGTGTCCTGTCTACTTGGCTTGCTTCCTTCTTCTCTGTCCCGTGTTCCTTTCTCGGTGGAGTGCCAGCCATAGGAGCCGTGGGAACCAAGCCCCAAGACCCTCCCATCTGTCCTCTTGCTGAAATGAGTTCGGGGCTGGAGGGGAACAGACAGCTGCAAATGCTTTTAAGAGTCAAACTCGGGGATGCCTGGGTGGCTCAGTCGGTTAAGTGTCCTTAACCGTCCATAATGTCCCAAATCATAAGTGATTATGACCTTCGGCTCGGGTCATGATCTCAGGGTCCTGGGATCGAGCCCGCATTGGGCTCCCTGCTCAGCGGGGAGCCTGCTTCTCCCTCTGCCTCTGCCTGCTGCTCCCCCTGCTTGTGCTCTCTCTCTCTCTGTCAAATAAATAAACAAAATCTTAAAAAAAAAAAAGTCACGCTCGGGTCCTGTTTTTCAGGTTAAAAAAAATGGGGAGGCAGTTGAGAACTTATTGAATAATCTGATTTTTCCACTCCATGAAAGGGAGCTTGTGTCTCTCTGGAGATGGATGCGTGCGCCTTTGCTAGGGGAAAGGGGAAAAAATGTCCTGAAACTATATTCCTGGAAACTTTCTTATTAATTCCGCAAAAGACATGAACCCAAGCAACCACTAAATACCCAAAACTAGAACTAAGCAAACTTAGTAAGTGGCTTTTAGGAAAATAAAAATAACTCGGAAAAACCCCAAACAGGAAACACACCCATTCGGTGGAGCATTTTAGTAGATGGGATCTTGGTCTGGATGGAACCAGAAAGCGAGACCCGGCCGTCCCCTGTGGTTACTTGTGATATCCACATCCAGACACACGGTGGCATTCGTCACTCCACGTCGACTTGGTACCATGGAGTCCTGGGGACCAGGCAGAAAACTGCTGACACAGGGCAGCAGTGACTCGTCCCTATCCTCATGGAGAATTTGTTCCTCTGTCATTTGACAGACGTGGCCCACTTATTCCCTCACCTACAACTTTCCGGAATTCTCTGGCTTGCTCATCTGCTTGCTCGAGTCATTTATGTTTCCTATTTGTAAAAGGCAGATCCCAAGATGGCCCCCAATGGTCCCCATGTCCTGGTACCCAGACCCTGTGTGAGTGCCTCCCTGTGAGTGTGGGCTGGCTTAGTGACACACATCCAGCCCACATCGAAGGGGATGGGATGTCACCTCCATGATTAAGTAACAAAACTGTGACTTCCATCACCCTCTCACTATGACCCTCTCACCATGCCCAATTTGAGGAAACCAGCCTCCATGATGAGAAGGCCAACAGGGCAAGGAGCTGAGACCAGTTTCCAGCCAACGCCCAGAAAGAGTCTGATGAGCTCAGCCCAACAACCCACGCAGGACTGAATCCTGCCAACAACCACTGAGTGAGCTCGGAAGTGGATCCCTCCCCAGTAGAGCGTTCGGATGAGATTTCATCCCTGGCCGACACCCTGATTCATGCCTTCTAAGGCAACCACTCCTTCCTTTGTGTCTGTCCCCTCTGCTTGGAAGGCACCCACCACCTGACTCAACCTTCACTTCCTTAGTGGAGCCCTCCCCAAGCCCCCCACTGGGCTCAAATCCCCATCTTAGAGGACTCCTAGCAGGCGCCTCTTGCCGATGGCACACCCTCAATGCGTTTATAGTGTCGTCGTACATGTGGTCCGTCAGGATTTATTCCCCACCAGTTGGTACCTTCCATGAGGGGTGAGACAGGTCAGTGTATCCCCGACAATTAGCACAGATACACAGAATTTTTTTTTTTTTTTGCCGAAAGAACAAGTGAATCAAACAGTATGCAAGATATAAGAATTATAATAAAACATTTAAAAGTCTTCGTAGTCCCTGGGTATTAGGAGAGCTGGTGGGATGGTGCTCCAGTGGCACCTAGGGCAGAAAGACTTGCTGTAACCTTGAGTAAGGGACAGGGACAGGGACGTATCAGCTGCACGCAGCTCAAGACAGAAGCCAGCTGAGTGCTCTCCGTGTGCTCGTGGCACCCACAGTCACGGAGGGTTACCTCTATGGTACCCACCCAAAGCTCCCTGCAAGTCAGGACTCTGCCCCCTTGAGAGTCTGAAAACAACACCCGGCTTTAGCCTTGGAAAAGATGGGGAGACCTGCCTTATTAACCCCCCATGGGACAAGGTGGAAGCAGTTTCAGGAGGTCCAGAAACCAGGCTCTGGAGTTGTGTTTCTCAGTCTTGACACTCCTTCTGTGGAGTCTGGGTCATTCTCTGCGGGGCGGGGGGGGGTGCATCCTGTGCACTATGGGATGCATCCTAGTCTCTATCCACTGGACGTCAGCAGCATCTGCTAAGCCTTAGTAAAAAATGCCTCCAGACATTTCCAAATGTCCAAATTTTTTCTGGGGGGCAAATTATCCCCTATTGGGAACCAGTGCTCTGGCGGGTCACTCCTTCATGCATTCCTGAGCTCCCACGTGTGCCATCCTCTGAGGAAGCCTCAGGGACAAGACGTGGTGCGCCCTTTCCTCCCGGCTCTTGCAGTGCCGTGGGGGAGGCACGAGGAGAGCTGAGAGGTCCGGATGAATCTGGGGTAGGTGGTGCTGGGATATGGGACAGCATGTGCCCGCTCCAGAGAAGGGGCTCACCGCCCTCCTGAGTGCCCGGCACACAGCAGGGGCGCAGTGAACACACATGGCACGAGTGACCCCAAAGTATCTATTAGCCGCCAAGGGCGGTGACTTTGGGTAGAGCCGGGCTGAGACGTGCCTTCGGGGAGGCAGCATTATGGCTGGCGACTGAACACCTAGAAGGAGCACCGGGGGGGAGACGGTGCGGGTGGGTGGGGTGCTGGGAGAGGTCCGGGCTGGAGAAGCAGCAAGTGTTTCATCCCAGGGCTGGGAAGGGTTTGTTCAAGGAGCTTCCTTGAAATGTTCCTTTTCCTCGTTCACTTGGTTATTTGCAACCTGCTGTCGGAGCTCCACTCAGACCTTGCTTCTTCTGAGCCCCCCAGCCTGGGGGTGACTTGGGCATGACGCCCATGGCGCTCTGTCCTTCCTGATGGCCCTGAGCACAGTCTGAGCTGTTGGTGAGGGAGATGGGGCTGGAGGAGCAGGAGTCGGTCTGGTCTGCTCCTCTTCACCACTGGGCCCTCGGAAGGAGGGGTAGGAAGGGAGGGATGAAGGAAGAGAAAGAAAGAGAGAGGGAGGGAGGGAAGGAGGAGGGAGGAAGGAAGGAAAGGTAGGGAAGGAAGGAAGGTAGGGAGTGAGGAAGGGAGGGAGGGAGGAAGGGAGGGAGGGAGGATTAGAAAGCAAGAAGGCAAAACCAGAGCCTCTGAGAACCAGGAAATCCCACAGAAGATGAGTGCGGGCACAGAATAAGGCTCTTAGCCTTCCTAACTCAACAGCCTGGACCCCATTCACCGACTCGCACCCAAGTCGCGGCCCCACTTCATTGGCCGATACTAAGAGCTGATATTATTTTCTAGAAGAAGGCAGGAAGTTGATGTCATCCTGGATAGGAAAGATTCAGAGAATAAGCTTTCAGTTGCCACGGCAACATTAAGTGTCAGAGCTCTGTCTGTAAACTTCAGGAGTGTGTGTGTGTGTGTGTGTGTGCGCGCGCACGCGCGCGCGCCCATAAGTTTGGGGGCGGGAGCCTTGCCCTGGAGTTCAGACAAATGTTGAGACATCGAGGGGGAAACATGAGCTAAGTCTCCTGGATCTCGAAGCCTGGCTGTCCAAGGGTGAACTTGAACGTGTTTCCCAAACCCCAATGTACTAAATCTAAGGAGATTGGTTTGAGGGCAAATAGGTGGATTTCAAGCAACAATCTTACCAAAAACAACCTTCAAGAAGGACTCAAAATAGAAGTTAATACTTCCAGCCTGGGAAGGCAGCAGTCAGGCAGGGAAGAAACACGCAGATGAGATTTTAAGTCCCCGATTCCACCGCGTATTACCAATTTGGCTTTCAGCAAGTGACTCGGCTCCCCCAAACCTCTGTTTCTACATGTATAGAATGGGGAGTAATTATAGTACCTCCTCTCCTAGAGTTGGAGGGAGGGGGTGGGGCAAAGTGCAGGGCAGGGAACAGCGTGTGCAAAGGCCCTGTGGGGGCTAGAGAAGAGTTCTTGTGAGGAAGTGCAGGGAGGCCAGCGAGCCGGGTGAGCAAGGAAGAGCAGCGTGGGATTCGCTGGCGGGATGGGCAGGAGCTGGACGGTGACGGGTGTGCGGGGGCCTGACGGTGGTGGGTGTTGGATGTTACCGGCATCCTAAGAACACAGATCGCAAAGTATGGAACCAGGACCGGCATCTTGAGACTTCTTCGAAATGCAGATTCTCAGGCCCCACCCCAGACCTACCGAACAGGCAACGGGCAGTGGGACCCGCCGCCAGCATTTTCATAAGCCCCTGCAGGGCCCCTGTTGGAGGCACACTCAGAGCTTGCAAACCATCACTAAGAGCGAAAGGAAATGGCTGGTATTTGAAGCCAGGCTCCGAGAGGGTCCAGATTCCATCTGGGAAGTCTCTCTTCTAGAGGACTGAGGTTTGCTAGGTGTTGCTTTCGCTCAAAAAAAACAAGACTAGTAAGGTTGCTGATAGAATACAGGACAGGATGCCAGTTCAGTCCAATTTCAGATAAAACAACAAATACATTTTTAATGTAAGCACGTATTGTATTTTATCTGGCAATCCTGCCACAACCACCGAGTTTGGATCTCCTGGAGCCCAGCCAGGCCGACTGGGGAATGACTAGTTTCCCTGGAATGTTCTGGAAGCTGGGAGTCATCTTTGAGATGTGCCCATTGATACGATTACTCACTGTACCATCACTTCCAGGGGGAATGGTCTGAGCTTCTACAAAGTGACTCAGACTGAGCTGATTAGTTTCAGAGAAAAAAAAAAATCACTGACTGGTTGTTTATTGCTGGGATGCACTTCAGACGGCTCCTGTGTTGCAATACTTGATTTATGGCTCTTTTTGCTGGGCCAACCCCAAGCCGGGAGAGGAGGCATGTTCCATCCCCTTCTCCTGCAGAGCCCTCCTCACCTGCCGGGGCACTTGGGAGGCTGTTGCCACAGCCCTTGTTGCAGAGAGGTGGGGGGACTTCACGGTGGCTTTGCGTGTCTCAGCAGACTCACGCGGGGCACTGGGCATGTGCACTCCTTCTTTGTGATCTTTCTTTTCCACTCATCGGCCAAGCTAAATACACTGTGTGCCCTGGTCTCCTCACATCAGAGTTTTTACCTGGTTTCCAGGAAAGCGTTTCCCTGGGGGCTCTCCTTCAAGCCCGTGCTCCCCTCTGGCTTGGTTCAGAAGAACTAGACCCCATGTCCGAATGGTGACTCCGCCCGCTACTTCCTGGAACCCGACACTGGTTCCTTTATTCCTCTGAGCCTCAGTTTCCCATTCTATAATATGGGGATAAGAAGAAGAGGCCCTTCATCAGAATTTTGTTGTGAGACATGGTTAAGGAGATGCCATTCTTGGGCTCTGTGGTTCAGGAGTCCATCAGGGGCCCGGAGGTGGCCTTCTGTGGTGGTGAGTCACAGCCAAGCACCCAGAGGAAGACCAGGGAGGGGAAATAGGCTTTGGGGAAAATGTTAGTAGAATGCTGGGACACCTTGAAAAGTTATTGCAGCTTGTTCTGGTTTCAAACTAGGAGGGGGAGGTAAGAGAAGGGAAGCCTCTTTAGCAAGAAATGGATAAAGTCTTATTTCTGTGCTTTTGAAGATCTCAGAAGGTTAATTGTTTCTTCTAGTTGCCATTTCATTGTGTGTGCTTTGTGTTTTAATATCTTTCAGGAGCCTGGGGTCATGAACATGGCCATGGCTCCAAAGCCAATCCATGGGTGCCTGCCACTTTCCCCCGTTAATTTCTTCCCTGTCTGAAGTCGTGCTGCTTTAATGTTACTTCATGTCATGTAAATTCTCTTCTTTCCCAGAAAATAAAACAAATCATACATCCACCCTTCGTAAGGGCAGTCATTTCGTGTTGGAAATTAAGGGCAATAAAAAGAGAAAGGAAAAACCAGATCCTGACCCCTTGAAGGGATACGCTCCCTTTAAAAATAACATTGTTCTTCCTGATTATTATCTGAAGTTAAATGTTATTAAGGTAGAAAATGTGGAAAATAAAGATATAAAAAAGAAAATAAAAATTGCACTCACTCCCCGCAGATAGCTGCTCTTCACAAATCAGGATCTTTCCTCACCTTCTCTAACACACCTACACATCTGAGATGTAATTATATGAGCTCCTTCCATTAGTTACAATTTAGAACACAGTTTCTAATCATTTCATTTCAGACCATGAACGACCATGAACGTGTTCCCATGTCAGTGTGTTCCCCTGGAAAACAATTACCTCTGCAGTTGTACAATTTAACCATCTCCTGTTGGTGGGCACGTAGGTTGTGTCTAGCCTTTCCCCATGGCGTCCTGGTCACTGCACTGGCCCGCTCATCGGTGCCCACATTCTGACTGTGGCCTAAGGACAGATTTTTAGACGTCTGAGTCTTCAGAGAATGCAACTATTTTAAAGTTAAAATGAATTAAATACGAATCTTCTAATATTATGTCGATGCAAGTCGAGGTGGTGGGAATTCCTCGGGTGGAGTGGGGTAGGGGGCAAAGGAGAAGAGGTTAGGAGTCCCTCTCTTAAATTCTGTAGTTTATGGTACTGTAGGCACGGCTGGAAACCCTACAGCTTTACCTGAAACATCTGTGTCTGTTTCACAGACGCCAACACAAACAATGGTGTGACTGAGAGCACAGTGCTCCCTGTCGATGCCCAACACGAAAACAAGACAGCTTGCTTAGAGATTTTTCTGGGGACATCAGACTCCTTTCCCAGAAAGACACAGTTTGCTCGCCATTGCAAAACGTCCTCCTGGATTGTTTTTGTGACACTCAGTCTACCCAGGTCTCTACCCCTTCCCACAGGAGCCATAAACTTGACCCCAGTCCAGTGGCAGCGGTCCCGGGATTTTACTCAGTTGCAGTTTGGAATGGGTTGAGTGGCTGATTTTTATCTCACATGAATAATGCTGGGATCCCTGGGATGAAAGGGAATTGCAGGGATGAGACTCCAGACTGGGAGTGAGGTGTGGTCGTGCCCCAGCTCGCAGAGCCCTGCCCGCCCTGCCCGAGACCCCCAGCTCAGAGCACCTGCGCCTTTCCAAAGACGCCTTACTCAGCAGACGCTCTTCCCAAGTCAGATTCCGCCTTCATTCCTGTCCTGGAGAAAACCCCAGGTGCTGCTGTGTGACCTTGGGTAAGTCACCTAACCTCTCTGATAATTCACACTACCTACCTTAGAGGGTTGGTGTGAGGATCAAGTGGGCTAATGTGTATAAAGCATCTGTAACAGGCCTGCCGGGGAGTCCTGATTTTTGCCGTGAGACTGTGAGCTCGATGCTGCAGGCACTTGGGTGTTCACTCCAGCGTCCCCAGTGCCTCCATAAATGGGCACTGACTGCATGCACCCATGCAGAACCCACACTCTGAGCAGAGTGCCTGGAACGCCCTGAACGTTCCAATCATCGGTTTTGAATCCAGGAATGCTTGCTGCTACAACTTGGATACAGATAACTGGATCTCTGTTAAAGAACAAAGACAGGCCAATGGTCGTGATATGTTGGAAGAAAGCTCGAGCAAATCTGTTTAAACCACCTTGGCAAAGACCCTTGCTTCCATCTTTGAGCAATTACCACGTACCAAGAGCCTAACCTCTGTTCTCTAGAACAGCTCTTTCTCTTGTTGACAACAAGCACCTACAGAAAACAATAATATTTAGATGGTACACCAAGGTCAACGAGACAACCTTGACGGCATCACAGAGCCTGGTGGGGGAAAAAAATGTGTTACATTAAATACTCTTTAATTATGATGAGGAGGATACAATACAAAGGATTACGGGGTATACTACTGAGTTTTGTTCAGAATTTCCAAATAAAACTGTGTCACCTTAAAAAAGAAAAACAAAGCCTTGTACTTGCTTCAGTAAATGCACCTAACTGATGTCAGCTTTTAAGCTTGGCATGAAATGATTGCCGTGCAAGAATTTTGCTACCGACAGCCTCAAGTTCTTCATTGCCGCTCTCTGTATAAGAAACTTCGAATAAATAAGGAAGGAAACGTTTGAAATCCCTTTGAAAACAACTTTCAAAAGCAGAGGGAGAAATAAGGGGGTGAAATCTCATTTGAAGAATCCAAAGGGGTTTTTTTAAATGACATATGTAACTTTGCAGCCTCTCCAGATCAAAGGAGAGAATTCCCCACTGTGCTGGATTTTCCCCTACCACACATTTCAAAGTCACATTCAGTCTCCAGTTTTCAGACCACTGTGTCCTGCCACCTGCTTGCTGGTGCGACAGGACAGCTCCGCTGCAAATAAGCCCAAGTTGGGACCCCAGACTGCCAAGCCCTTGTCCACCTGGAGCCTCCACCTCCCGGACTGCACCTGGCATGGCTCGCCATGCGGTTCTCCACTTACTTGACAAGTAAGTAAAAATACAGTGTGTCAAGTGAGCTGTTCTGTGTTAGAAGCAATGGGTCAGGAGAGCTGAGCTTCTGCGGCTCCTTTAAATAAGGTTGCCCAGGGCTAGTCTCGGTCAGAAAGGGACGTTTGAGTCATGACCGAAAGGACCTGAGGGTACAGCCAGGCAGGTAGCAGGACTAGGGCAGGCCAGGCAGTGGGAAGAGCCCATGCAAAGGTGCAGAGGCGAGGGTGGGCTGGTGTAGCAGCAGCAAGGCGAGGGGGAGTGGGGAGGGCAGGGGGTGGGAGAGGGAAGGTCAGACTCTCTTCATTGTGGTGCATCTCAGCCAGAGGGAGGTTTTACCTCTTAGGGGACATTTGAAAACGTCTGGAAACATCTTTGGTCATCACATCTGGGGGAGGGGGTACTACTGGAGGGAAGGGAGTCCAGGGACATGAACTACCCCTCAATGCCCAGGACAGCCCCATGGGCAGAGAGTGACCTGGCTCCAGAGGTCAATGATGCAGAAGCAAAGAGTGTCTGCTCCGGGGCTTATAAGTCATTACAGTGACCTCGGCGGTCACCCTGAGCGGGAAGGACTCCACTGCGGAAGCTCTGGCGGCAGATCTGACAGGTGTCGGCGGCGCCCCCTGGCTGCTGTGGTGGGGAGGGACGGCAGAGGGGCGGCGGAGGGCCCAGGTGAGAAGCTGGTGGCCTGGGAGAGGTGACAGTGGGTCAGAGTCCTTTCCTACCTGTGAGCTCACCCTCTCACCCAGTAACTCCACCCCCGAGGAACCACATGAAACAAACACACAGGTTTAAAAAAAAAAAAATTTTTTTTAAAGGGGTCGGGGAGGTTCAGGAGAGACTCAGATAAAATTCCAGAATTATAATTTAAGGGGAAAAAAAAACCACCCGTGGGGAGCTCCATCCACTTCCAACAAGAGGGGCGCCGTGGGTGGAGCTGAGGTGTGAAGCCCGCGACGGGACAGCCTGTTGCCGGCTGTGTCCCCCGTGCCTGGAAAGGGGTTCTGTCTCTGTGTGTCCCCTGGCTGTTCAAAGAGGGGCCCCCCGCCTCTGTGGGGTCCCTGCAGCCGCACGCGGGGAAGCATGGGGGCCGGCTCTGTGCGCAGAGGCTGGAGGGACACACAGATGGGGAAGACAGGGTTGCTGGAAGGACGCTCTTTGTTTCGCTATTCTTCCGCGTGGTGAGAACACCCGGCGCACGTGCCCACAGGGGGAGAAAGGAGGGGAGGGGCCGGCCTCCGGGAAGAGTGAGGGGCTCACGGAGCCCAATCCAGGTGGGCGGGGGTGTGGGCAGGGGCCCCTGAAGGCCTGGCCCCTGGAGTTTCAGGGTCTCCTCCCCTCCTCTCCCCCCCCTCTCCCCCCACCTCTTTCCAAACCGTAGTGGTGTAATTACAGTCAGCAATTTCGTTGTGGGGCTCCCGGGAAACAAGTGGGTGCAAGCGCTCGCGATCTGGCCTGCCTCGGGCCGGGCAGGCGGTGTTTCCAATAAACCTCGGCGTTTTTAATGAGTCCTTTACAAGTGCTAAATGATTAAGCGAGAGATTGACAAGAGTAACTGGTAGCCCCAAATCCTGGCAGCAAAGGAGAAGAGCGGGGTCCCACCCTGCGGTCCCCTCGGGCGCTCCTGTAAATTATGGCAGCAAACTCCAAGGGAGAGCGGGCGAAGCACAGCCATTTGTGCTGTTTAATTAATAAACTAATAAGCACCATGCATTTCATAGTTCCCTGGGAGACCTAGTTTCCCTTTTCTTCAGGTCTGACGAGTATCTGCGCGGAGAACCACCTCGCTCTCGGGCTGGAGCGGAACCCTGGGGACCAGGACAACCGCCCCACCCCCGTGTTGGAGTGGGGGGACCAGGCTTGCCCTGCCAGGGGCGCCAGGCAAAGCCAGTAAAATATAGGACATCCAGGTAAATCTGAAATTCAGATACATCTGAACTTCAGATAAATAACAAATTTTCTTATATATATATATATAAAGGTGTCCCAAATATTGCATAGAGACACACACGGAGAAATTATTCATTGTTTATCTGAAATCAATCCGGAATTTTACCTGGCCATCCTGTTTCCCATTAAAGACCTATTTGGGGAAAAAAAAAAAAATCCCCTCCCCGGAACAATCCAAAAAAAAGATCACTCTTTTCTCATCGTGACCTTCCAGGGTGTGGAGCATCTATGGGAACCTGGGGTGGGCACGGTTATCCCCCAGTTGCTAAGAAGGGGGCTTTGGAGCCTGAACTGCAGTCCTGACTCTGCTCAGCTGTGTGAGCTTGGGCAGCCGCTTTAGCCTTTGTGAACCTCAGTTTCTTCCTCTGTAAAATGGGCATGATAACAGGACCTGTTTCCTAAGGGTGTTCTGTAAATGTCATGATGTATGTGCTCTGAAGCACTCGGCACAGGGTCTGGCCCTTGGCACAACCCCAAACCCCCACCCCCCCGAATGAGTATCATTTTTTCTGTGAAATTTCATTCCTTGTGCAACCCGTATCTGAATCCTGATGGCCTTTACGTTCAAGGGACATGATCAGAATGACTGTGTTGGAAGAAAATATGGCCCGAGGGAAATGGCTTAATCCTAAAAGTTTGGGGCCATTGGCCCTCAGATTCAGAGAGGGCTGACTCGGAAGGTCCTAGAGTTCAGAAAGGATCGTCCCATCACAGGCTCCTTCCGAGCAGCTCAGGGCCTATGCTATTCTGCCTGGGGAGAGCTTCCACTCAGGAGCTGCGCACAGGTGACGGGTCACCTGACTTACTCCACGGCGGGCCACCTCTTAAGACACGGGGGACTGATTCCACTTGACAATGATTCCACTCCCCTGACTTTTGAGTTCCCCACAGGGCTGAGCGCCAGGCCAAGTGGGAAGTAAAATCAAAGCTCTGCCCTCCAGAAGCTGATTCGGTAGAAGGAGAGATAAGCGTGAACACGAATGACAAGAAATCAGGGGCAGGAAGGGAACTACTATTACTTTTTTTTTTTTTTTTATTCATGGAGCAACTATGTGTTGCCAACTGTCATTTGCATAGGATGACATTAAATGCAGCCCCAGGAGGCTGTCTGTGGAGGGGATCAAGGCTCAAGAGGGGAAGGGAGCTCCCCAAACACCACAACTGGTAAGGAGGGAGCTGGGCCTCCAACCTGGATTTGACGAAACTTGATGCATCAAAGCAAAATTCAGGTCTAGAAGAAAAGGAGCTCTGGAGATGGAGGGCAGGAATTTCTCCTGCTTCAAACCCTCAGGGGAAACTCTAGTCATCTACAGAAAAGAAGCTAAGCTGAACGATTCAGTAGGGCTTCCGCGAGACACCACAGCTATTTAAGTCTAAAGTAGCTGAAATTCAGATATAATTTAAAATTCCATTCCTTGGTGACACTGGCCACATTTCAAGAGCTCAACAATGACATGTAGCCAGTGGTTACCATACCAGATCAGCAAATGCAGAAGTTTCCATTATCACGGAAGTTGTCAGATAGCGGGCAGTGCTGCTCAAAGAGACTAAGAAGAAATTTCTTCAATCAGAAGCTGAATTTTCCAAAAATATATCTCTGGCTCCAAATGAAAAATTCAACCCTCAGGCAATGTTTGGGTTACTTAAGTCTAAGGTCAAAAACCTAAGTTCTGGGTTTGTGTGAGGAAGGTTCTAGAATCCTATGAAAAACTCCAGGATGGGTTATGTTTGTATGCTAATAAAGAAGCATAAGAACCTCAGAGCTCCCATTCCAAAAGTTCTATAACTCTCAGAAAATAATCTAGAACTCTTAAAATAGAGAATATTTTATTCCAGCCATTTTTTTAAACCTCTTAGTGGATCCTTTGATGAAATGATCATGTTATTTCCATGCAGAAGGGAAATGAAGATAAAACCATATGCTGTTTAGAATTACATTCGACTGCCTCTAACAGAGAACTCAAATAAGTGACTTAAATAAGGTAGGTCTGTTTCCTTTTCATTTAAAGGGTGTCTAGAGGACATCAGGCCAGGACTGCCAAGTGATACCCAGTCAGTGGGAGCTCAGCCTCATTCTGGTTTTCTGCTTTTCATGCTTAGTGTGAAACTTCCTTAGGTCTCCTCATGGCCTAATATGGCTGCTGGAGTGCCAGCCATCATGACTGATACCAGGCAGGAGAAAGGAGCAAGGAGATTGCACTGAGAAAAGGAGTACACTTCTTAGCAGAGTCAGCCTGCCTTTAAGAAGCCTAGCAAACAGTCCCATGTGGTGACTTTCCCTTACATTTCTCAGCTATTTGTACCTACAGGGAGCCCAAAGATGTAGACATTTCACTGAGCAGGGTTCTTGTAGGAAGGAAAGAGAAAGGAAAGGAGACAGGGAAGGAAGCAAAGCAGGAGAGACGATACTGGGAGGCACCTAGGAGTCCCAGGCACATGTAATACGGGGCATAGCCATTTTGCCCCCAGACACCGAGGAGCATCAAAGAAATCTGGGCTGCTCCCTGGTGGGGGAGGGCCTGCCAAGCCAGGTTTAACGACAGGGAGGGGACAGTGGCGAACGGGAGGATCCGAGCCCTGTCTCCAGGAGGCACCTGCTCCTTAGCTCTAGCTGATTGATGGAACCAGGCCTATTGGTTCCAGTTTCTGGTTTTCTTTTAAGGCGCATTAAGAACTCTAGACTGTAGAGTGTCACCCCTTATTTTTACATGTTGAATTTGTAACTATGTAAAATTTTTTAAAACCATGTGAGTGACAAATAAAATTGGCATGTTTTGACCCAGAAGAGGCTGTGAAGTTTCTCTTCTCTGATTACGGACAAGAAAATATCATAACTCCATCACACGGAATGATCTGATGAAATTGTTGTATCAGTGATCAAGGGGGAGGGAAGGAATGAACTACACATAATCAAAGGCACCCGGGTTGAGGGATGTTTCCGACTTCGGGGGCCTGAAGTGGCATCCGAGTGGGGGTCCCAGGGCTGCGTCGGGAGAATTAGGTGCCCAAGCCCCAGGATGTGGTGAGCGCGGCGCGTTAGCCCTCCTTGGATGTTGCAAGCACCAGGGTTTCAAAGTCTCCCAGCTTCCCAGATGTGCTGGGCTCGAGCCATGCAGGGGGAGCGGGGTGGTCGCGCGGTATCCCTCTGTGCAAGCCTCAGGGGAAGGCAAAACCCCTTCAAGTCCAAGCCTGCCTTCCCACAGGCCATGCCTCTTCCCGGATGCTGGGTGGATTCCTTTGGGGATGAGCCAGGGTGCAAACACGGGGTCCGGATCTCAAGGCCGCTGACACATAGAAGTTGAATTCGGGGAAGGGGCTTCTGGGGCTCTCTCTGGTTCTCTGGCTGTTCCCAGCCAAGGCCAACACACCAGGCTCCAGGCCAGCATCTCGACTTGTCATGTCATCACCAGCTAAATGCCAGTTGTAGACAGAACCATTCGGTGGTGAGCACACAGGGCTAAGTTGGGGACAAACATGTTTCTTGGTTCCAGCTTCCGGCCAGTGTGAAAGCAGCCGTGAGTCCCACACAGGGGGCCACTGTCCTCCCTGTCTGCATTCCAGCCGGGGACTTAGCCTGATTGTGGCATCGCGTGAGCTCCCGCGAAGGAATTAGAGGCTGCTCTCCACCCAGCTGCCCTGGTTTGCCCAAGACTAAGGGGGTTCCCAGGATATGGGACTTTCCAATTTGAACTGGGATGAATCGTCGCCCTGTCCCTACCATCAGTCTCCTCTGCGAGCTTTATGTCCCTCGCCAGGGATCAGAAGGGAAACCTCTAACTCCTGGAAGAATTAGAGAGTGCCGGCGTCACCCAGGGAGGCCGAAACATTCTATCTCTCAGAATCATCCCAACGTACAGAAAACCACAAGCCATAAAGAGGCAGGGGCCTTGCTCCCAAGTGAAAATGACGTCAGTAACATCACGAGAGAATCTCACTGCTGAGACTTTTTTCCTTGTTTAAGTTGTCTTGGCTCAAGACACAGCCGGGGGGGCGGGGAGCCAGTCCCCATGGTGCTGGATTTCCCTCTTGTTCATGACACAGGTGCAGGGTATATATACCAAGATCCCGTGTTTGCAGGAACACAGAGCCGAGCCGGGGACGTGTGTCCGCGGGCTTGCAGGAGCCCAGAGGAGCAGGGCGCCGTGAGCTGTCAACACAGGGCCCTCTGGGCAGGCGGGATGCAGAACGTGGATGAGGCTGTCCTTCGATTTAGACTGTCCTGTGTTGCTCGAGTGTTCTCTGAGTTTTCAGACTTGAGACCTGCAAGACTTTAACACTGAACTGTAATTTCTTAAGACTTAAAATGCTCCAGAATGCACGCGAAGCAGCCTTTCCCCAGGATGGGTACTGAACAGCCAGGTTAGGTCTTGCCGCAAAGGAAGCCAGTTGCCGCACAGAATGTGTGGTCTGACTACAACAGCAAATAGATGTACACGTTGCGGGTATCTATTTCAGTGTCCAAAAAAGGTCTGGGAGGGGCGCCTGGATGGCTCAGTCGGTGCAGTGTCTGCCTTCGGCTCAGGTCATGATCCCATGATCGAGCCCCGCCTGGGCTCCCTGCTCAGTGGGCAGTCAGCTTCTCCCTCCCCTCGTGTTCTCTCTCTGTCTTTCTCTCAAGTAAAAAAATAAATAAAATATTTAAAAAAGAAAAAAAAAAGTGTAGAAGGAGTGACACCAAGATTTGAACCCAGGAGAGGGAAAGGCATGGTATAAAACGGTACTTTTCAAGCTACCCTCATCTACTTGGGTTAACTTCCTTCTCCTAAAGAGCATGTCCTTCTTTGCTTTTTTCTTGTTAAATGGCATATTGTAAATTTCCAACTAACCGAGCAGGTGGGCCTCCTTTTTTTTGTTTTTTTAATTGATTTTATTTATTTGAGAGAGAGAGAGAGATGGAGATAGCACGAGAAAGCACGAGCAGGGCAGAGAGGGAGAAACAGGTTCCTGGCTGAACAGGGAGCCTGAAAAGGGGCTCGATCCCAGGACCCTGAGATCGTGACCTGGGCCAAAGGCAGACGCTTCACCACCTGAGCCACCCAGGGGCCCCTGGTGGGCCTCCTTTTCAAGCAGAACCCTAGTATTCACAGATCTCTAAGAGCAATAGCTTTCCTTCCTATAGGTGATCTCCCTGGTGTGAAATAGGACACATCTGATGCACCTTTTCGAGAACAAATCCCTTGTGTATTTAATTAAGCCTATAATTACACACCAATCTTTAAAAATGTAATTTGTACTTTCCCTACAACACTCATTTCAAGCCTGACTTCTGATGTAGGCTAAATTATACTGGAACCAACTTTCACTACTTGGAGACTCAGGACAAGCCAGGCTTCATCTTGACTGATTGAGATATGTTGCCGTTTCCATCTTTATTACTTCGCAGCCGCTGGTATTTACGGAGCCGTGGTCCATCCCGGGCCCTGGACGTGGGGCTCTGAGGGTGAATTTTATTTCAACCTCATCGCTACCTTCTTGGGGCTGGAGAGATACGTCTACTCCGCTCTGGTTTTGTTCCATTTCTTAGTCATCCTTCATGTTCCCTCCTGAGATTAAGAGTGTTATAAGACAGACCGCATTCTGCTTTGGGCCACTGTGAGACATCTCTCAGGATCCCCTGTGCATGAATAAACGAAGGAGAATTTTAAAAAAGAGCAGTGGGATGGGGCACCTGGGTGGCCCAGTGGGTTAAGCCTCTGCCTTCAGCTCAGGTCAGGATCTCGGGGTCCTGGGATCGAGCCCCGCATCGGGCTCCCTGCTTGGCAAGGAGCCTTCTTCCCCCTCTCTCTGCCTGCTGCTCTGCCTACTTGTGATCTCTCTCTCTCCGTCAAATAGATTTAAACAAAAAAAATCTTAAAAAGAACAGTGGGAGACAGACCGCTTTCTGAACACAAAGTGTCTGACATCCCGTTGGCTGTCTGCTTGGTTGCAAAAGGATGCCAGGCTTATCCTTGGCGCTCTGGGCATGTCTGTAATTTGGGATTCTGTCCTGGCCATTTGAAGGATAAGGGTAATGCTAGGGAACACAAACCTTCTGTAAGAAGATTAAAAAGGGAAATGTTCTTAGGAGGGGGGAAGGGGGAAGAGGGTGAGCAGGGGTGTGACGTCCTAAGTTCTGCCTCCTCCACGGGGCTTGGAGACCAAGCTGCTCTCTTATTGACACAGGAGAGTGTGGGACACAGAGATGTGAGCCCTGTTCCATGGCCTGTTGTGGCACACAGGCCCGTTCCGGGGTGAGGGAGGGTCGGGAACCCTTCCTATCTGTTTGGCCCAGCCTGCAGGGGTGAGGATCCAAGGTCCCCAGTATCCTCTTTGTCTCAAAGTGAGCAGACTGGGGAGTGCCTTGTCCTTTGATTCTGAGTAAAGGGGTTTAGGGAGGGGCTTTCTACAAACCCAGGGAAGGGGTCCCTCTTGTAAACACCTTCCCAGAGGGGCACCTCTACCAAACTTTCCAACCTCCACATTGCCTTCTTCTGCACTTTCATCCTGGAGACAGTTTTCTTATTAAATTGCTTGTAATCTTTCAGCAGCATTACTCATTCTGACCAGCGGGGCGAACCGCCCCCCAAATACCTTTTGAGTCATTTGGGGCTTCTATCGCTTTGCATGAACTTTAAATTATTCCTTTTGTCGAAAAGATTATTATTGAGAAAGACCTTTTCCAGCCGTCTGTACATGTTGTCACATTTTCCCAGGAGACGGAGCCATGTGAGCTGAGAAAGGCGAGGCTCTCGCAGGTTCAGGGACAAGATGCAGTCGTCACCGAGGACCCTCAGCGGCCCAGACACCTGGCCACAAAATTCCCAGGTGGGTCTGCTGAAGACACAGGAGGGTCAGGAAAGCAAGGGCAAACTCTCTGGAGAGCCGGGACGGTTGCCCAAGTGCCCACAGATCACGTGGCAAGGCCCCAGCCGTCCCTGATCTCTCAGCCCTAGCTGGAAGGTTCCATTTGTGCACTGCTGAAGACTGCCCTGAAAACCGAGAGGAGGTCAGTTGCTCCAGGCCAAACACACACACACACATACACGCACACAAAACACACATCCCACAGAAACCACTCAGTCTCCTTCTAAAAATATAGACCACCATTTTTTGGATGGCAACTTTATCCAGCAGTTTTCAACCCATTCGAAATGGACCTGGGGGAGGAGAGGGGGTAGTGGGAAAGTTCTGGTGCTGGGAGTTCTACCCTGAACCAACAGAAGCTGAATTCCTGGGCATTTTAACCAAATTGTTTTGGAGAGCTCTCCCGGCGAACCATCCATGGAGCCACAACGGTGAACCACTGAGTTAAAGCAAGAAGATGACTCAGACCCCAAGCACAGAAAGGGGTAGAGTCTTCAGGTAAGGTTCTAGAATCCCGAATTTTCCCCATAGTAGAGATGTCCCAGGCAACTGAGAGGAAAAGTCATCTCCAAGTTCGCGTGGGACCTAGCCAAGGGGATTAGGCATTCACGTAGCCCCCTCTGCTGGCCATGAAAATCAGTCGATTCTCTTTGGGGGACCCGGCAAAGGAGCCTCCTCTTTGATCCTTAGTCCGGATGGGGGTTCCTCAGATGCTGGACTCCCTGCAGCAGGGAAATTTACAAAGCCAACCCCCAAACACAGAGGGACGAGGCTTCTCCCACTCTTTTATTTTGCAATCACAGTTATCAACACCATTGTTTCAGGAAAGAGAAGACATTTTCCCATCAACAAATATAAAAGGAAAGCAATTGCAGAATAGATAATATTTAGCCTTTGGAAAAACCTTACCGCGTTTTCTGTATATTTCTTACTTTGCTGCGGGCCAGTGTACGTATCCTGGATCAGAACTCACGTTTGGGGAGCGCTGGCCCGAAATAAGAGCTTTCAATGAAGAAATTACTCTTGGGTCATTGTTACAAAGTAACATTGTCATCAGAGTCCGTTTCATCAGCATGTGACCAATGGGGACACCCAGGGCCTTGCTCTCAGAAGGACCCAGCCCTTGGTTTAATGCTCTCCTGTGGTCATCTGGAAATTGCTGATGATTTTTGAACCAGGACCTCTGCATTTTCATTTTGCTTTGGGTGCCGCAAATTGCGTAGCCTGTCCTGACTTTCACTGGTACATCTGCATGACACGCAGCTCTCAGCTCCTCAGTATGTACTGACTGAGCCTCCAGTGCCCGGCACCGAGGTTCCAGCGATGAGCTGCACGGAGAGTGCTTGCCCTCAGAAAGTTCTTTCTGGACCAGGCACACTGCCACCGTTTACAACGCGAAGATCAGTGAATGAGATCTGAGCAGGTTTTGATTCTCTAAAGGATATTTCTGGAACATGTACAGAGGGGCGAAGTGATGACACATTCCAGAGAGGAGAGGCTGGGGAAGCTTCCGGAAGGAGGTGATGCTGGAGCTGGGACTGAAAGAAGGGAACAAAGCACAGTGCAAACGAATTCGGAGAGAGGGAGCATGGGCTGGAGAACAGCAACCCCGGAGGCTAAGGAGGGAAACCCAGGAGCTGAATTGGAAGAGGGTATGGAGGGGGAAAGGACTCCGGGTGACTCCCAGTTTTCCAGTTTGAATAGCAATGATAGTCGCATCATTTATGCTGAGATCTGGTGAGGATAGGGGGCGGGATGTCCAGAGATGGGGGAGAAAACACTGCAAGTGTTATTTCAGCCAAATAGACTGGCTCCCCCCCCCCGCCGCCCCGCCAGGCATGGTCTTCTCCACTGCTGAGGGCAGCAGGAAGACGCCACTTCGTCAGACACTGTCATCACCTATTAGGGCTGCGAGAGAACATACAGGATGTTCAGTTAAATTTGGGTTTCCTCTAAACAACAAATAATTTTTTAACTATAAGTATTTCCGAATATTGTATGGTACATACTTATTCTAAAAGTTATTTGTTATCTGAGTTCAAATTTAACTGCTCATTTTTTTTTTTTTACCTTTTCTGTTATTTGTTTGTTTGTTTATGCTAAATCTGGGGAACGCTATCACTTACCCAACTGCCTTTATCCTGATTGGTTCAGTTGTCTAAAAAACCATAGGTTTCTCAGGAGGCTCAGTCCCAAGGGTGAAACCTGATTGGCCCAAGCCCGTCATGTAATTCCATTTCTTGCCAGTGACTGGTTGAGGAAATAGCATGTGACACAGTTCTGGCCAATGAGACATGAGAGGGAGTCTGGGGGTTGGGGAGCTTTGAGAGAGGTTTCTCTCCACTCTTGAACAGGCTCATGACAACGACACTGCTCTCCTTCCTTGAGTGCTGGGGGTGAGGCTGTGATGGGTGGCGCTCCAGCAGCCACCTTGTAACCATAAGGGAACAAGCCTGGGATTACAGACAAGGTGACAGGGCAGAAAGATATGTCCTCAGTGATGCCACCAAGCCTCCAAATCGGCCAGCGCCGGACCCCCTCCTTTTCGGGCTTCTGGTTAGTGAAGTAACACATTTTGTACTGGAGACAGTGCAGATGGCTCTTCTGTGACTTCCACGTGGCCAAGCACATCCCAGCTGCAGCACTGGCCAGCCACCAGCTTGCAGGAGCCCCAAGTCTGAATTTTGTGGAGGAAGATACAGAACACTGTCATGTCACACTGAGTATGGTGGAGAATACACAATTAAGAATAAGTACTTAGACTACAGATTCCCGGCATCTCCGCCTCACGCTCTGTCCACACAGACCTTTGTCGATTTCTTCCAGATTATCTTTTCCAGGATGTTTGTGAAGGAAAGGTCTTTGAAGACAGAGCTCGTGTCTTCCTCTGGGGTGCGCAGGTTTGTTTGCTGTCCACTTAACACAATAATGTCTCCCTCTCAGGCAGAGGCAGGCAGGTTTGCTCATAACTTGTGCTGACAGACTGCGGTTTCCTCCGCCGTGACACAAACTGCTGTGTCTCCAGCATCCGCCCAGGGCCCCTCCACTTGGCTCCCCCGGGCTTGGGACACAGGTGGAACCATGCAGACATGCAGACACGAAGCTCGCGCTGCCTGCTCTGCCGAGCAATAACGTCCGTCCTCAGGGATGCAGGAGTCTCGTGTCTTCTGTCAGCATCCGTGGAGCTGTGGCGGGCTCTCCCGTCAACTTTAAGCCGGGAGAATCTCAGATCCCTCCAGCTCTTGAGATACCCTCCCGATCCCCGAAGAAGTGTTTCCGGACCCTTGAACTTCTGAATCGTCACTGGTGTTACTTCACCTGCTGCAGATCAGCCAACCTGGCAGCAGCTCCGTCCGCGAGTAAAGAGCTGGTTCTGGGGAGCTGTGTGCCGAGAGGCCCTATTGCACGGTGAGTGACCGGGGGTGCGTCCATCTCCTCAGTCTCCCACGTCAGAGCCTCCGTGTTTGTGTCCAGGCTTTTGTGCACTTGGGGTCAGCACTGGTTCCTCATTTAGCTTTTTTGGAAGAAACATTTACACATATGAACTCTCCATCCAGTTCCATTTTTAAAGGTTTTCTTTCAAGTCAGGAATGGACATTGAATATTATGAAATTCCTTTTTGACATCTATCACAACGATGATATCGTTTTCTTCTCTATCTGACTAATATGAATGATGTTAATGAACTTCTTCCTATGGAAGCATTCTTGCATTTCTGGAAGGAATGCCACTGTCATTCTGCTGTACGTTTTTGGGATTGAAAGGCCCTTTTCCATTCTTCTCTAACTCACTAAAGTTTTCTTGGCAATGAAAATATTAATATGAAAGATCTGTCATTGTTCTTTATCTTTTGTTAAATAATTAAAAAAATTTTTTTTCAAAAGTAGGACTCTGCCATAACACGGATCGATGATGAACATTTTTCAGTTCAGTTGCTGATCCTTTCCCAGTCAGAATATAGCACTCCGACCCTCCTCATTTCTCTGGCTGTTCTTTTGGGGGGATCTTCCTTTTTCCTATGGCTCTTTCAGTGTAGAATTTCCCCAGGATTTTGTCCTTAAGACCCCCCCCTTGTCTCCTGCAGACGCAGCCTCCCCTCTTCCTTGAACTGCCATCTCCATCTCTCGCCTCCTGGAATGGATGTGCCCCCTGCCGCTCCGGCCCGGGGAAGCCCATGACCCCAGTCCACAGCCTCAGACTGGAGGGCAGGAGCACAATGTCTAGGTCAGGCCAAGGGTCCCAGCAAACGGGTCTGTAGGAGGTACACCCCAAAGGTGATTCCTTGTGTTCCCTTTAGAGCAGATGCAATCAGTTCACAGAGGAAAACCACATTTTGTTTAGTCTTTTTCTGGCCCAGATGCCTGGTATTTAATAAAGCCTGGAGCCAGCCCTGAGGGGGACTGGCTTTCATGGGCTTCCGGCAGTGCCTCGAGCTCCCAACCCCAGGCGGGGGGCTTGACCCTTTGCTGGTCGATTGGGGTTTTCTTCCCAGCCCCACCTGCCCTGATGCCGCCAACCCTTCTACCAGATGAAGAGAAACATGGCCTCTCGGGGTCATTCTCCTTCCCAGGGATGCTGTGAGGAAGCTTCTCCAGTTTAAAGGATTTCCCCCGCGCCAGGAAAGACCCCAGAGGAACTCAGGGTGACCTCTGACCTCTGGTTAAGGATGACATGGTGCAGCCAAGTCACACTTGGGGTCCTGTTACCTGAGTGAGGGCGTGATTTCTGCCCCTGCAGCAATGGAGGCGACAGCTCTCTTGAAGACGGACAGGAGGGATTTTCGGGACCATCCCCCAGTGCCCGAGTCATAGCAGTGTCAAGCTGGCCAGGCCTGGGGTGCAGAAAGGGAACAGACACACCGGGCATTCCTGCCGGTGGTTAGAGTAGCCAACAAGGCTTTTTTCTCTGGGGTCATCCCCACTCCCCCCAGCAAGCAAGCTCTCGGGAGCTGCGGGCACAAGGCACCAGCGGAGGGAATTCTGGGCAGTGGGGCGGGCATCTGACGGACAAGAACGTTCCCAGGGGGTGACAAGACATGCGGGTTAGTGACGCTCACTGAATTCTGGGTTTCTAATGGCTTGTGCAAGTGCACAGTGGGCCCTTGACGGGTGTGGTTTAACAAAAAACCTTGGTTTTTTTTTTAATTAAAATAGTATGCACTTAGAAAACATTTCCAATAAATACAGAGAAGAAAATAAAAATAATCCCAAGTCCTGTCGCTGAGACCCTACACTGCTCTGTGTTGGGGTGGCAGCATCTCTCGGTGGCGACCGAGGATGTACCCAGTGTGAGCTGAGCGAGACCCGATGAGACCGCACTTGACCTGGTTTAACACTGCCCAGGGCGCCCTTCCATGCAAATCTACGATGACCTACGGCAACATTTTAACAATTCTGAGCATTGCATCAGGAGACTCCTTGCCTCGCTGCCCAGGCGTCTGTGGATACTGAAATAGACAAACGAGCAGGGGGAAAACCCCTAACTTCTGGGCTCTCTGGCTCGTGACATCTCTACAGACTCTGGACCAGCCCCTGTAGCATCTCGGACCTCCGCCTCTAAATCAGACACTGCGTTTTCTCCAGGATTCCCCGGTAACTCATGCCATCATTACAGATGGAGAGACACGTGGTTGGCAGGGCTTCTACCGTAGGACTGGGTTAGGCTAAGTTGAGTCACCGCTTTCCCTGGGAACAAGGAGCCACTCTCTTCTCCGAGGGGAAATCTGAGACCATACTGGGTGAGCCGAGCCATCCCAGTGCGGGTGCCCCTGGGGATGAGTGATGGAGAGATGGCACTCCCTCCTCCTTCCGTCTCCCCAGAGCCTCCCGGGCTGCCTCCCACAATCGTGATGCCCTCACTGCTGCCTTGATCACTTCTTGGGAACACGAGGAGACTGAATGAGCATCGTTGGGGGACAGTGGGGCTGGTCACACCACCCACAGCCCCCAGACCTGCCGGCAACCATCAGGGTTCTCTCTTCCCTACTAATCGCAGAGACTAAGCCACATGCAAGTTCTACCGTCTTACTCTTGCTCAGCCTTTCATGATGGGGTCCCAGAGCTGGAGGGGCTCACAGAAGGAGAAAGTGTGGGTCCCAGCTTGAGTGTGGATGTTCCTAAGTCCTTATTTGAGGCCAGCATCTCTCTGTCACATGGCAGTGGGGTCCTGGGGACAGTTATGTGGTGGGGATGCCAAGATCCAGGGATAGTGCTCAGGTCTGCAACTGAGTAATAGTGTTAATGGAGCTACATACATTTAATAAAATGTTTCCTCCTCCTCCTAATAGCAACTGAATTGCACGCTCCCCAGATGCCTGACATGTGTGAGGCACTGACCATATTTATGGAAGCATAAAGCTTTCGCTCAGAGCCTCCCTCAATCCCCAGTTCCAAATGCAGTGGTTGTGAGAACTCACCTTCACACCTTATTCTCTATGCCTTTCCTCCTTCTCCCCCCCTCCTCCGTGGCACAAAGCACTGGGGATTTGCAGCTTTGCATAAACACCCAGCAACGGGAGAGTGGATAGAGTGGATATCGCATTGTGCTGCGCCACACACTGGGTGTTCTGGAATGGAAAAGAACACTGCCCACACCGAGCCATACAGCTGGAGTGGAAATACATGACGGTCTCGGGGAGCCTGCTTCCTGGACCTTCCCGTCTTCTGGGGCAGCTGGCACTCTCTGTTGTTCCTTGGCTGGTAGACCCATCACTCCAATGTCTGTCTCCATGGCCACATGGCTCCTTCCTTCCGTGTTTCTGTGTTTCTTCTAATAAGTTGCGGCATCCAGTGTCTGTCCTAATGCAGGGGGATGCCATCTTAACCAATTCCATCTGCAGAGCCCTTATTTCCAAATAAGTTCACATCCGCAGGTGCCAGAGGGAGGACTTGCACATGTCATCTTTTGGGAGGACACAGTTCAATCCATAATGCTTTCCCAAGACAGCACAACTATTAAGGGGCAGAATCGGGGTCCAAGCCCAGATCTGCCTGATTCTGGGGACCCTATGCTGAACCACAAAACTTTCTGTCCCTAATCTCAACCAAGAGAGGCATGTGCCCTGTGGGGCAGGCTCTGGGGCCCTGGGTCCCCTCCTGGCCTCAGGGACCTCAGGGGAGCCACAGAAGGGCAAAGCAACATGCACTTTATTCAGTCCTCAAATGCAGACACCCCCAGGATGTCCCACCAGGCCCTGTCAGAAGGGGGAGCTGGGGAGCAAGGTCAGGGCAGATGTCTCACCGGTGGACACTAGCTTGAGGCTAGAAGATGCATGGGGTTGTGCGGGGCCCAGGAGAGGCATTCCAGGCTGGGGAAAGGGTATAAGCAAAGGCCTGGAGGGGGATCCTGGTGGTCTGGGGTGTCTGGGTGGGGCAGGTCCAGGGGGCAGCAGGTGGCCTTCTGTGAATGCACCCAAGTCCTCAGTACCCTTGTCTTCAGAACTGTCCATGGTGAACCTGGGTGGCTCGAAGCCAGTGCAGTGTGGGTGCCTGGGGTCCTGGGCATGCCATTGTTGCTGCAAGAGTCACCCACTGTATGGGGGTGACCACTCTGTACGGGGTGATCACTCTGCCAACCTCAGAAAACAGGACGTGGGCATCATCTTGGCTTCGAGAAAAGGGAACCTGTAAACAATGGCCCCAGAAAGAAAGCCTGGGCCTGTGATCTTACTTGGAAATAAGGTTTTCTCAGACACCGTCAGTGTAAAATGAGGTCACACTGGATTCGGGTGGGCCCAAATCCAATACTACCGACCTTAAACGACACTGACATGCAGGGAGAAAGCCACCTGATAATGAAGGCAGAGATCGGAGTGACGCTACCAGTTAAAGATTGCGGGAACCATCAGAAGACCGGAGAGCTGCATCGAACACACTCCCCCCATGGACCCTGCAGAAGGAACCCACCCTGCCGACACCTTGACTTTGGACTTCCAGCGACTAGATCATGGGAGAGTCAATATCTCTTGTCTTTAAGCCACACCATTTGCAGGACTTTGTGACAGCAGCCTCTGAATGGGACCTAAATTCAAGTGTGAAGGAGGAGAGTGAAGCTGGCCGTGGTGATGGGGGATTGACAGGGAGTGACCGGCAGGACCATGGTTTTGGATAAATGGTACAGGGTTCACTGAGGGAAGCTGAGTGGGCCAGTGGGTGTCCAGGAGACGAGCATCACAGGTGCAAAGACCCTGAGGCAGAAGCTTGGGGGCGGGGTTGGGTGGAGGTTGCCCGTGCAGCCTTCTATCCGCTTCCCGCAGTGTCTGAAGCTGGCTTAGGTTGGGTTTTATCACTCAAGTCCAAGAGACCTGGCAAACACAGTGTGGGTCCACGTTCATCTGCGCTGCCTCTGCCATGGGCCAGACACCTGGGAAAGTTCTAGGCTGGCCCCCCGGAGTTTCTCTTCCAGTTGCATTCAGACCTCATGTCCCATGGCATCTCCAGTCTGGACTTGGAGCCCGCACAGTACCTCTCAATCCTCAAGACAACCCTGTGAGATGAAGGATCTGTGTGAGTAGAACTACCCTGTCCCACGCTTGCAGGCGCCAGATTGTTTTTACCCAAAGTTCTGGATTCCTCCTGTCTCCCAACTTCTGGAAGCTTCAAAAAGATAGAAAACCTTTCTCCCATCTTATCTTGGGCTCTTCAACTCCCGAAGCAGTGCTCCCTCTTTTGCCAATGCCCACACTCTGCTAAATTCAGTGCCAGATACCAGGATTGGGCAGGGCTGCTACTTACTGACCCACCAGTCGCTGGCCGGGTCCAGGATGCATCATGAGAAGCAGGTGTTCCTCCCAGACCCACCGCATAATCAGTAGCGAGGAGGCCACGCCCTTCACCATTCCCCAAGGATTACCTTGGAGATGCTTGTCGACCCGGCTCTTGCGGGTTCCCACGACCCAGACGCCACTTGAACCCCTGGGACCGAAATTGGAACGCCGGTTCCGCACTTGTAGTCACAAGCCCGATGTTGGGCGTCCTGCCGCCAGGTGGCGCCCGTCTGCGCTTTGTGGTCCCGGGACTCGATTTCCTTTGCGGACACCTGGGGATGCTTAGCCCTCTCTCTGTGAGAGGCTGCCCAGAGGTCACATGAGGTCGTCCCTGTGAACAGGGCCCAGGTGTCCCCTCTGCTGTTCACTTTAAGTAAAGCTTGGATGGTTCCTCGAACATCGAGGTGATGCAAGGAATTCCTGTCATCCTTCCACATAGACTCACCAATGCTAGCATTTTGTTCTTCCTGTCTGTCTCCATCTCTGTACACACACACACAGACACACACACACACGCACACACACACTCACTCTTCATGATGAACTACTGCGGAACAAATTGCGGAGATCATACCTCCTCGTCCTACAACTTTCATGCAGGTGTCCCGAGATCCAAGACATTCTGTTCCATACAGTACAACGGCTAGAATCTGGAAACAACATGGACACAAAACTGTAACCTACAGACTTCTTCGGGGTCCCACTTCCTTGTCTCAGAAAGAGTCTTTACGGTCCTCCTTCCCCCAGGAGCCCATCCAGGCACAGGCAATGCCTTCGGTGTCACATTTTTCTGGCCTCCTCTCATCTGACCAGTTCTGCAGCCTTCCTTTGTCCTTGCTGACACTGCCGTGTTTGAAGAGGGCAGGCCGGGGACACAACGGGGGAGCGGCATTGGACTCACGCGTGTCTCACTCGTAGCCCTCTCGCCATACCTCCCACCCAGTCGGACGGCTCTCTTTGCGTCTGTTTGCAGGAACTGTAATCCCACCCCGTAGGGGGTTGGCTGGTAGTTCCCCTAAAGATATGGCCGCACTCCAAGTGCTGGAGCCTGTGAAAGTGGCCTTATTTAGATAAAGGGACTGTGCGGATATAATTAAGGATTTGAGATGAGGTCATCCTGTATTATCTAGGTGGAGATGAAATCCAATGTCAAGTGTCCTTAGAAGAGACACACCAAAGGGACGCCTGGGTGGCTCAGTTGGTTAAGCAGCTGCCTTCGGCTCAGGTCATGATCCCAGCATCCTGGGATCGAGTCCCACATCGGGCTCCTTGCTCGGCGGGGAGCCTGCTTCTCCCTCTGCCTCTGCCTCTGCCTGCCATTCTGTCTGCCTGTGCTCGTTCTCTCTCCCCCTCTCTCTCTGACAAATAAATAAAATCTTTAAAAAAAAAAAAAAAAAAAGAAGAGACACACCAAGGAGAGAAGCAGAGGAGGAGGCCACGTGAAGTGGAGTGATGTGGCTACAAGACAAAGGAGGCCTGGAGCCACCAGAACCCAAAGGAGACTAAGGAACTTCTTCCCCAGACCTTGGGAGGGAGCTTGGCCCTGTGGACCCCTTGATTTCAGACTTCCGGACTTGAGAACTGTGAGAGAGTAAATTTGTTATTTTAAGCCACCCAGTTTGTAGTCATTTGGTATGCCAACACCGGCACCCAAATACAATTCCCCTTTTCACTCAAAACATCGGTATATGGTTACCTGTTACTTTAATGCCTTTCACGGAGTTACTGATTAAAGGTTGATTGACAGCAAACACAGCCCAGCTGCCACAGTGTGTGGGCCCTCGGTCTTTCAGAGTAGGGTCTTGATGGGGTACGGGAGGGGTCCTCCTCTGTCCAGGGAGTGGCCCAGGGAAAGGGACATGCAGTGGAACAGGTGTATTGTGCAATGAGAACACTGGCCTGGAGAAGTGTCCCCTCCCCATCCTGGTCCCCTCCCATCCCCATTTGGTTGGCCCCTGAGTGAGGAGAGACCAACTCCCCCACCCCTGGGAAAACGTCTTGGGTGTTAGGTAGACTTAGGTCCTGCAGGCCTTGGCACCCAGTGGGGGTGGGGGGATCCATCCCAATTTGGGTAGCTGCCACCCACCTGGGAGCTTGCTGGTGCTAACTGGAGGCAGAGGCTGGATCCTGCAGACTTTTCTGTTGTGTCAGGAGGAAGCTGGCTTGGGATGGAGCTGGGGGGCCCGCAGGTGGCGGGGAGCTGGTGAGGCCCACAGTGGGATCAGGTTGTCCAGCCCCCGTGCCCAGATGGGGGTACAGGGGGACACACCATCAGCAGGGCAAAGCCTGGATTCACTTTGCCTCTACTTACCACCTGTTTACCCCTGTTATACGTCTGCTGCAGGACAGCTGAGGGGGCCGTGCCATGCTCTGCCCCACTGCTGCCCTTTCTGTAGAAACCCACATGCTTGCTCTGCTGTCTTTGCAAACTCTTAGCCACCCATTGACCTGCCCGACAGGTGACTTGAGAAGGCACCTCTCTATCTCTCTGTAATCAGAAGCACACCTGCTCTGGGGTTGGGATGCAAATGCGTGCTTCCATAATTGGCTTTATAAGGCAAAAATTGCATAAGTGAAAATCCCCACCAGGAAGCCATTCACTTCCGTACACGTCAGTACCTGTGGTTTTGTGTGGATGGGGCCAACTCTCGGGCTGCAGCCGATTTTCCTCCAGCATGAAACAGACCGGTATTTCTTCTACTTGGCACCAAAAATAAAATAAACAAAATAAACCCAGGAAAGCCAAGAAAGCCATGTGGGGAAGCAGGCAAAGAATCAACTTTAAACAACTTATTGGTTAGGAGACTTTAAGTTATAAAGACACAGATTGTGGCAGAGATACTCTACATAATACAAATCCTCATGGTTTCACGTCATATGTCTGGAGGAGGGTGGCAGTGCCCAGAGTGTTTATTCAGGGACTTCCTGGCATCGCCAGCAGGATTCCTCTACCCTCTGTAGGTCAGTTTTGGTCCTTGGGTCCATCTCCTGGAGGCGCAAAAGGGCTGCACCAGCTCCAGCCATCACCTCACCGGCCTCACCCAGGTGCAGAGAAGAAAGGTTTCATCTCGAGTCTCTTTTTAAGACTAAAGAAACTCCTTCCCAGAATCCCTTCAGTGGACGTCCCCACAGGGTTTATGAGCCAGAACCATAACCCAAACCCCTTTCTAGCTACTGTTGACAAGGGGAATTGAGTGTCCTGATTGGCAAAGAGGAGGGGCTGGCAAACTACAGCCTGGGCACCCAATCCATCCATCACCTGCTTATGTGTAAAAAGCCATACGGTTCACCTACATATTGCCGATGGCTGTTTTCATGCTACACCATCAGCGATCTCACGCCCCAAATATTCACTGGATGGTTTTTTCCAAAAAAAGTTTGCTGCCCCTGGTTTAGACTAACAAAGAGCTGCTGGAAGGCAAGGAACCATCCCCAAGCGCAGAGGCTTGTCCTGCGAGAAAGCAGGTGGGGAGGAGGGTGGGAGGATTTGGGTAGGAACCCAGCGGTGTCTGGTGCGATTCCCACTTCGCCCCAGAAGGGTTGTGCATTTTTGGGGAGCCCCTAGTCATTTCAGGCAAGTTCCCCACCCGTAAAAGAGAAAAAGTCTTGCCACAGTGGGTAGGATGCAATGAGGGGATAGACAGAAAGCACCTGGCACCAAATAGACCCGAGGATGTTTTGTGCCCTCGAGAATTTTCTAATGGGTTTTATGCTGTTAGGCTCACCCCGAAAGAGAGGCTGTCAAAGGGATTTGCGGTTTACTAATTGGAATCAAAACATTGCTTCTGCTCTTACTAAAGTCAAATTATCCGAACAGGATTTGGTTTTAGGAGCCTTCTTGAAGTCAGAAAGAGCTGACAACAAAAACTCCAAAGGAAAAGTTGTGCAACATGGCGACGGTGGTGGCGGGGACGTCTGTTCTTGGGGCTTTCAGAGGCCAGGGCTGTCTTACTGTCTGGGCTCACTGTTGTGGACTGGAGGTTGAGGCAGGGGCTGGACAAGACGTAAGGCAGAGAGTACCAAGACATAAAGCTGAGGGTACGCACGGTGACAAGTATTGAAGGCTGGGGTCTCAACCCCGCACGCCCAAGAATCTTTTTTTAAATATCACACCACCCCATGTTTGGAGAGAAAATGACTGCCAGACACAATGTTTTCATTAATTAGTTTATTTTCCTTTATTAAAAAAAAAACAATCAAGGACACATGTATTGGCAACTCTGGCCTTCTGCTGGGACCAGAGACCCCAGGGACATAAGATGGAGAGAACAGAGGCTGTGGGTTTAGACAGTCCCAGGTTACATTCCAGTTCTCCCCTCTTGGCTGCACACACCTGGGGCAGGAGACTTGGCCTCTGAGACGCTCGGTTTCCTCATCTGTAAAATGGAGATCACAGCAGTGTTGTCTTCGCAAGATCTTGCAAAGATTTGATGAGACCTGTTAAGATGTAAACATAGTGCAGGAGCTCATAGACAGTATACACTTGACAAATATTAGCTATGATATTAGCTAACGTACATAGTGCCAACACTGCAAGGTGGATATTAATTCCATTTCTCAGAAGAGGAAACTGAGACTCAGAGAGGTTAAGTAGCTTATCCAAGGACACACAGCCAGGAAGTGGAAGAGCCAGGGTTGGCACATAGGTCTGAGTGGCTCTAGAAGGCCAGCAAGTAGACCCCAGGCTACAAGACCCCTGCACGGGGACGAGGACGTTGGACTGAGTTGTGGTCCTTCCTGCCCAAAGCGAACACGAGGGGTTGTTTGCATTTCATTGCGTCATCCTGGCAAATGGCCTTGTACTCTTTACAGCACTCGCAGTAGCTCATAGAGGCACAGGACTGAGCCCACCCCGAGGTGGGAACCCAAAGGAACACTTCAACGGAGAGGGAGAACCAGGGAGAGGCGGCCCCCAACAGCGGCGGGGAGCCTGGCAGAGCTCCTCACGGCCAGCAGAGGGCAGCAAACGCATTTGTAAGGAAGGACCACCTGCCAGGGCACGGAGGAGGCCAGGGATGGAGGCGCCCGGGGTCCTGACCTGCCAAGGGTGCCAGGTGTCCTTTGTCTGTGCCCTGACGTAGTGACAGCAGTGGGGGCCCACATGGCCTTGATCAGGGGCCAGGGCTGAGGGCCATGAGTGATCACCCGGTCTCCATTTCTCTGGAGCAGGCACTATTAGGACTACAGCCCCGCCCAGAAGCCATCTAGCCACCTGGCAGGCAGGTGGCAGGGTCCCCATCCTACCCACACTAGGACTGCAGCAAATTTGCACTTCCAGCAAATTCCTGAGCACAATGACGCTGCACCAAGCTCCCAGGAGCGAAAACTCGAGAGGTGGGCCCTGTTCTTTCTCGTTTTAGACACACAGACACTGAGGTTTGAAGAGGGGACGCAATGTACCCAGGTTGGTGGGCAGAATCGTGGTCCCCAGAGAGGCCCACGTCCCGATCTCTGGACCCTGTGGTCCTGTCCCCTTGCACCTCAGAAGGGGCCGTGCGGATGTGACTCGGTCCAGGTTCGTGGGAGGTCAAGGTACTTGGGTGGCCCAGGGTCACCACGAGGGTCTTTGTAAGAGTCAGAGAAGGGGACGCGGCCACAGCAGCAGAGGTCAGAGTGACGTAGTGTGAGAAAGATTCTGGAGGCCGTTGTAGGCTTTGACCATGAGGAAGGGGCCAAAGCCAAGGAACGAAGCCGCTTCTAGAACCCAGAAGAGGCAAGAAAACAGATTTTCCCCTAGAGACTCCAGAAGGAACACAGCTTGGCCCACCCCGTGATTCAGGCCAATGAGACTGTCTGCAGACTTCGGACCTCCAGGAGGATGAACTGTGCCATGTAAGCCTCTAGCTTGTGGTGATTTCTTAGAGCCGCGAGAGTGACACTCTCGGGCCCCATCCCCATGCCTCCTGACTGGCCTCCACACACTTACTCACTTATTCATCCAGCCATTCATTCATTCTTTCAGCGCATTTGCTAAGCACCTACTATGTGCCACACAATACAATAGTGAACAAGACAGTCTGGTGGGAGAGGCAGACACTTGGGGTGGGCTGGGATGAGCCAGGGGCCAGGGAACCCAGAGAGCCTGGAGGCAGAAGGGACATCATAGAGGGCTTCCTGGAGGAGGGCAAGTCTTAAGGACTAGGAGGAGCTAGAGAGCCAGTCAGAGGACAGAGGAGATTTTGCTCTCATCCAGTCGGTTAAGAACCACATACTAAGCACCTACTGTGCTCCCATGGGCTGGGAACCGAGGATACCGGGCCGCCCTTTGGGATTCGGGGAGGAGCAGGGGTGGCGGGGCGGGCGGGCAGGCAGGGCGTGAGCGTGCGCAGTGAGCTGTGGCCAGTGCCGTGCAGGTGAGACCCCAGGGGAGCATGGGGCAGGGGGGCGGTTATCGGAGGTGCCCGGAGGCGCAGCTGTGGGGAGAGCATAGGCTGGGGGTAAAAACCTGGGTTTAGACTCTGCTTGGACCCTCGCCACTTTCCCTGTGGAAGTCACTTAACTTCTCTGAGTCTCCGATTCCTCGTCTGTGAAATGAGAGCGATGATAGTTATCTGGGGCGGGTGTTAGGGTCGCCAGCACCTAGTAGGTGCTCAGTAAATCACAGCGGGCTGAAGGAGCGAGGGGGCGGGGCGGGAGGGCGCGTGGGAGTGCGTACCGTAGGGTGAGGCTTGCGCGGTCACCCTGGCTATGTGGCGGCAGCAGTAGCGCGTGCAGTAGGTTCTGACACGAGCGTGAACGTCTACAACCGCCCGCAAAGACTGCGCGTGGATTTTCCGACAGGATCCTTGTCAACTCGCGTCCACAGGTCTCCGCCTGCGTCGCAGGGCGCACGCCCACGCCCGACCAGCAGAGGGCGTCCGCGCTCCCCGCGGCGCCCCCAAGCGCGCTCCTCACACCCGCTCGCACGCTCACACCCGCTCGCACGCTCACACATTCGCCCACACACACTCAATTCATGCTCACACGCACACAGACACACATACACCCTCACACATGCCCACACTCACGTCCCTACTCACACATGCACACACTTTCCCCCACACACTCAGTTCATACACTGACACCAACACACATTCACCCTCACACACATGGTCCTACTTGCACACTCGCACCTTCACCCCACACACTCACATTCATACACACGCACACATTCACCCCCACACACGTTCATATACCCTCACACACAACACACCCTCACACATGTTCCTATTTGCACACTCACACTCGCCCTCACATAAACCACACACTCACATTCATACTCACACACTCACCCTCACACACATCCACACACACCCATGTTCGTACTCACACCCACGCCTGTACGGACTCACACACATGTTCCCGCACATCCACTCACACTCACACACACAGTCACACAGACACCCCTTTCCCCACGTGGACGGGCCTGTCCTGCTCCCCCGACGGGAGCCCCCATGGCCTCAGACCTGCAGGGAGGGCCCGGGCAGGGGGACTCGAGGCCATCACTGGCCCGGAGGCTGTCACTCCCTGAACCCTCATAGCAACCTTGGCCATTGGGACCGTTCCCATCCTCCCTTCACAGGAGGGAAACCGAGGTAGCGGGAAGGTGGGGGACTTGCCTAGCGGAGGAAGCGGCGGAGCTGGGCTTCGAACCCGAGCAGCCTAACTGCACAGTCGTTCTCTGCTCGGCCTGACCCCAGAGACACGGGCAGCAACAGCGACCGCACGAAGCACCTCCCCGGGGATCCGAGGTCCCGGGGCAGCCGCCTGCCCCGAGCACTTGACACTGACCATGCCCTCAGAGTCTGCTGCGGCCCGATTAACTGCCTCTTGCACTCACAGCTCTACAGGTTCCCCGTCTTGTCTTGTCCCCGTCTTGTCCAACCGCGCTGCCGCATTTTCCCTCTTTCTCCTGTTTTCTCTCGGATTCTTGGCCTCACTCTCTGGGGCTCTGTTTCTGTCGCTCCTTCTCTGTCTTGCTCTCTCTCCACATCTGTTTGCCACTGTGTGTTGCCGTGTCGGTGTGTCTCTGTCTCTCTGACGGTCACCCCGTCTCTCCGCTGTGCCCCGTTTCTGTCCCTCAGTGTGTTTCTCCCTGTCCATGTGTCCAGCTGTATTTCTTCAAGCATGCTGCGGTGTCTGGGCGTCTCTCCATCACTGCATCTGTCTATCCCGGTGCCGCATTCCCACACGCGCCTCTGTGTCCCCCATCCCGTGGGGACCAGGAAGCCCAGCACCCACACGGCGTTCAGTGGCCATGCTTTGCAGTTCCTCGTGGAAATTCAGTATCCGTGGGCCTCTGAGCTTTCCCTGCACTGTGGACCAAGTCCAGGGCCTCGGGGGAGGGCAGGTAGGGGACCCCTGTGTAGCCCGGAGGACACCGCTGGGCTCGCCTGACCTGAGGCCCTGCTGAAGAGCAGCCTCCAGGGCCCTCCCAGCCGCTTCCCTGCTCCTTCTCGGATTCCCAGGGGGCCACTGCCACCCTCCCTGGAAGCCCCAACTCTTCCCTTCAGACACTGGAGAGGAGGGGGCAAGGGGAGGCCTGGAATCAAGGGATTGTAAAATCGTGCCCTGGAATGTGCTGGAAGCAGAAAAGCCCCCCATAAAAGTCTTCCAATCCCTCAGATTCAATTTCACAAGCTGGTAGTCTAGGTAATTGTGGAGAGCAGTCCCTATACTCCCCAGCCGTGTCCTGGCGGGTGGTCAGGAGGGGGACAACAAGGCCCAGAGGGCATGTTTCCTCTCCTCGCAGATGCCGGGCGCTAGCGACAATGTACTGTCCACAGTTACTGTTGGGGAGAGGGTGGCCCTCTTGCCAGGTCCTCATTAGTGATGTGGGAGCCAGGAGGGCAGAGATCACAGACCCTAACAGCCCTCCTCAAGCTTGGTCAGCACCCTGGTCTAGGCTACACTCCCTCATTTCCCTCAACAAAAGTTCTTCCCTCTCCAGGTTCCCTCACCAGAATAAAAGTCCCTACCACTCAGATCAAGTGACAGCTCCTGACAGTTGAGGGCAGGATGGGCCGAGGTGGGAGGGCTTGGATTTGGGAGCGGGGGTCAGTGAGCAGGTGCTAAGCTTGGGCAGAACAGGCTGTGAATCTTGGCTAAACAAATTCGTTCATTCAAAAACTATTTCTTGAGTGCTGACTGGGAGCTGATGTGCAAGTCTGGGCTGGTGACTTGGCTTCTCTGACTCTTGTTTTTCTCGTCTGTGAAGTGGGGATATTACCGGCCTCATGGTTTGCTGCAAGGATTAATTGGTCATGGGAATCAAAATCAGCCCAAGGTCAGGGCTCTCAGGTCTGCCATTTACCAAATGGGGGTCATGATGGTCAATTTGATGTGTCAACTTGGTGAGGCATAACCCCAGTTATTCAATTGATCATTCATCTAGGTGCTTTGAGTGTGGAAGTGTTGTTGAAGTAATTACAGTCCAAAAATCAGGTGACTTCCAAGAAGGGAGAGTGTCCTAGAGGATCTGGGTAGGCCTGGTCTAATCAGTTGAAAGGCTTTAAGAACAGGACTGAAGATTTCAGGAAGAAAAAAGTTCTGCCTGTGGACAGCAGCCTCAGCAGGTGTCTGAGAATCCTAGCCCCTCCTCATGGCCTGCCCTATGGATTCCGACCTGCTTAGCTGGCCCCCAGAGTCGCCTACACCAGCTCCGTATAATAAAGCCCTTATTATCCATCTCCTACTGGTTCTCCTTTCTGCTTGGACCCTGACGGATACAGAGAATCTGGGAGTGTTATTCTGCCCATTTCTTCAGCTGTAAAATGGGATCTCATACAATTGTAACAAAGTGTAGGACGTAATCTAATCTAGTTATTTTCTAGAATACACTAAGCGGCTTCCTTCCTCTGGGCCTTTGTGCTTGTGTTCATTCCACCTGGAATGCCTTTCCCCTGCTTTCTGCATAATGGGCTTCTACCTTTAGAACTCACTTCAGAGTCACCTCCTCCCAAAAGACTTCCCTGACCACCTCGGCCAGAATGGTACCTTGTGTTATTTTGCTCAGTTGTGTCACCCTAATTTTTTTTTTTCCTGCACTGGGCACAAATTATTTCACTGATGAATAGATTGATTTCCTCAGATCTCTTTAGCTAGCTGGTTAGTTTATTGTTCGTCTCTTCCACTAACCCAGAGATCCTCAGCTTTTAAAAATTTAATACTCTCCCTGGACGCTTTTTAGACACTTTTTCTAATCATCGCGACCTCCTCCCCTGCCCCCCATAGCATCTTTAGACGTTACTGACTCCACTCAGAGCCTGGTACACGGGCCCTCAAGGTAAGCGTGTTTTCTCTCCAAATTATCTTTCTCCACCCCTCACCTCCTGCACCGCCGCCTTCTCTAACAAAGGGTTGACTGGCCGGAGCCTTTCCAAAGCCACAGAGAGGGCAAGAGCACGGACATAGGCGTCTGAGTCGCCCACAGCCTACAGCACCTGTCTTGATGCTGCGGGCAGGAACATCTCAGGGTGGAAAATGGGGCCCCTGCCCTTTCCATGGGCAAGTTGGAGGCACCCATTTCCCCTCAAGACCAATGTTATGGAAAGCTGGTCTCTTTCTTTTTCTCCCCTGGACTCAAAACTTGATAACTGCTAGACCAGGATCACAGCCATGTCCCTTTGTGTCACTTTGATGCGATGGACATAAGGTTGCCAGACAAAATACAGGATACACAATTAAACTTCAATTTCAGATAAGAGACAAATAAAAGTTTTTAGTGTAAGTGTGTCCCACATATTGCATGGGATATACTCATACTAAACAGTTAGTCTCTGTTCATCTGAAATTCAACTGTAGCTGGGAGTCCTATGTTTTTATTTGCTAACTCCAGCAACCGTAAGTGGGCAGGACTGCCTCCATAACAGAGTATTAAGAATTTCAAGATGGTGACAGAAACTTTGAACCCAAGCGTGGAGACCTTTTCCTGACCGAGTCGCACGCATGCCCCCGAAGAAGAGGCTACATTGAGCCGTGACCATCCCCTTCCTACCACATGGAGGTAGTGTTTCGGCTACTCCCACTCTCTGCCGAGCAGGGCAGGGAGTACTGGCCTTGACGGGTGACAGAATTCAGGTGACCTCTTAGAACCGAGGAGCAAGAAAGGCGAGCTCTAGCCCATTTATCACCTGCTCTGACTCCCCTATGGTCTGATAAGTGCGATTCAGTGTTTAATTGTATCTGTGCTTTCTTTTTGAGCTGCTCCAAATCCCTCAGGAAAGAGGTTTCAAATAACAACAATTTCCTAAGGAACCACGGGCATGGGACTAGGGAGGGGGCACGGGGCTTCACCTGTTTTCATAACGATTTAGTTCTTTTTATTTTTTTTTTTAAACTACTTACTTGTGAGAGAGGGAGAAAGAGAAAGTGAGAGGCAGAGCACGGGGGTGGGGAGGGGCAGAAGGAGAGGGAGAAACAGACTCCTGGCTGAGCAGAGGCCGACGCAGGACCTGAACCAAAGGCAGACACTGAACTGGCTAAGCCACCCAGGCGCCCCCGACTTGGTCCTTTTTAAAACAAATCTGGGACAAAGGCGGCAGCTAGCATGCTGTCTCTGACCAAGGCAGCTACCAGGAATACAGATATTCATAATATTAGTATCGAAAGTGTTCTAGGAAGGACAGGTGTGAGCCACACATGTGCTTTCCCAAGTCCTGCTCTGTGGCCCGGATGGCTGACCAGACCCAGGCTAGGCCTTGGTGACGGACAGCTTTGCTTTCACACCCTACTTGATGGCCACCTCCCTAGAGGAGCGGGCATCGGAGCTTCCCCTGATCAGTGTCTAAATGTCACCATGGGTTTCCCAGCGCTAGAAGTGAAACACTGAATAAAGATCAAGGATCTGGACTATACGAAGAACTCCTATGAATTAGCAGCAAAAGGACCAACAACCCAAACTTAAACTGAGCAAAGGACATCCAAGAAGATCCACAGATGGCCAGGACACAACATGGAAGGATGCTCCGTCCCGTTTGTCATTAGGGACATGTGAATCAAAACCACACATTTGCACTCACTAGGATGGCTCTAGCTTTTTAAGGATGGAAAATTGCAAGGAATGGCCAGGACGGAGAGGAATGGGAACCCCTGCCCATTGCTGGTGGGAATGTGAGACGGTGCAGCCATCACGGAAAACAGTCTGGTGGTTCTGCAAAAAGTTAAGCGTGGAATTACCAGGTGAGCGAGCAATTCTCCTTTGGGGTCTATGCTCCGAACAACTGAAAACAGGTACTCAAATAAAGACACGCGCCTGCGAGTTCAGAGCAAGGCTGTTCACAGCAGCCAGACGGCAGAAACAACCAAGTGTCCCACTGCTGATGCGTGGATAGATAAACTGTAAATAAACGCAGTAGAATACTTCTCAGTCGTAAGAAGAAATGAAACCCGGAGACACGCTGCCATTTGGAGGGACCTCGAAAGTGTGATGCTCAGTGTAAGAAGCCAGACAAAAAAGGCCACGTATTGTATGATCCCCTCTATATGAAATCTCCAGAATAGGGATAAATCCATAGGAACATAAAGCAGACTGGGGTTTGCTAGGGGCTGGTGGGAGAGGAGAATGGGGGGGGCATCTGCTAAGTGGGTACAAGGTGTCCTTTTGGGAGTGATGACAATGTTTTAGAAGGAGACAGAGGTGGTGATTGCATAACACCAGGAATACACTGAACACCACTGAATTGTTTAAGATGGTTCCTTTTCTATGTGAATTTCGCCTCAGTTAAAAAAATAAATATTAACTGTTGCTTGGTGAAAATCAAGACAATGGATTTTTTAAGTCTTCATCAGGATCTCTCCATCCGTGCCCTCCCTCCCCAACCCCACCCGCCCCGACCTGCCATACCCCAGTTTTTGGTGAGCTCCGCGTAAATGTCTGGCAGCCCTTGTCGTCTAGAGAGCAGAGATAGGGAGTATCTGGGTTTTACAGCTTTTAAAACGGTGCCGCTACTACACCCCAAAGCAGAGGGTACTTGCGTAATCTGTCTAGAGTTCCCAGCTTTCTTTTCATCTTCTTATCACGTAAAACAAAGTCTATTCAGAGAATATGAGAACAAAATACGTTTTCCTATTCGCAAATTCTGTTCTGGCTCTTTCTTTGGGTCCCCTGGGCCGTTCACGGGTTCTATTTAACAGGGCATTTTGGGGAACAGAGTGCTTTGTACCTACAGTTCTCTATTTGAGTCAACATCCTGTATTTTGAACAATCGTTTTGACTCTGAAGCTTAGATTCTGAGAGATGATAAAATTACGACCAAACGGAGATGACTGTCCCCTGCCAGCCCCCCGCCAGCCCCCCGCGATCACAATATAGAAACTTTAAAACCAAAGTGAGCCATTGCAAGGACTTTGGTGCTTGGGGGTTTGATGCTGGACTTTCAAGTCAAGATTAAGAACTGCACGCTGAGGTGACAGAGAACGGGGCTCCGGATGTCAGTAACTAGACTTTACAGGTTGGCTGGAATCTGACAACTGTGGCTCACAGAGGCCAGGCCAGGATGTGGACCCGGATCCCCGCTGGCCCCAGATGACTCTCTGTCCACACCACTGTCCCACCTTTAGCTGCCACTGTAGCATGGAACTAATCGCTTGGCCTTGGGGGGCTCAATTTTCTCTTCTATGATATGGGCATTTCATTCTCAAAACCCCCTTTACTCTTGTTTTCTTCCTTCTTGGATCACATGTCTTGAAGGTGGGTTTATCAGTCTATATAATAACCCACTTCCCTTCTTCAGTGATCAAAAATTTCTTGGCAAGTCAGAGGGTTCTGGATTACCGGGATTAGCACACGAGGCTGAGTGTCCCTTCTTCTCCTACAGCTGATCCAACTTCTGATCCTTTCCCCCTTTTGCTCTATGAGCTGACAAAGCTATTTCACTTTCCCAGGCTCCTCTGCTGCCTCATGCCATAGTCTTGGCCAATGAAATATAAAAGGAAGTCTGCTGGAGTCCCAGGGAAACTTCTGATTTCTTGCTAAAAGGAAAAGGTGTCACTGGCCTTCTTTTTTCCTGCCTTGCCTACTGATGTGATGGTTGGTGCTGCAGCAGCCATCTTGTGCCCTTGAGGAAAAGGCCAAGAGAAACACAGAAGCATCAGCATCTGACATCACAGTACTGCTGAACCAATGGCAACTACCCCCCCCCTCCAGTTCCTTGTCTTATGAGCAAAAAAAGCTCCTCTAAACTGGGGCTTCTGACCCTTGGAAGAGCGTGCTAGCCCAGCTGATTTATAAACTGTTCCTTAGCACTCCCACAGATGCAGTGACTGGTGTTGGGATTCTTTTGATTTCAAGGGACAAAAACCCAACTCATGGCTTAAGCACAGAAAGGGACTTCTCTGTCCCGTGTCACTGGGATGTTCAGGGAGTCGGCATCTGCCTTCAGATATGATTGGAAATGAGGGCTTAGATAGGGGTCTCTCCACATTAGCATTATTGTCATTTGGGGGCTGGGTAAGTCTTTGACGTGAGGGCTGTCCTCCACATTGCTGGGTGCCTAGCAGCACTGTTGACCTCTTCTCACTAGTTGCCAGTGCCACCCGCACCGCCCACTTTGGATGTGACAAACAAAAATGTCCGCAGACATTGCTCCACATCCTTTCGAGGGCAAGACATCCCTGTTGAAACCCCTGATCAAGATCAAGTCTGCCAGGCTCTGTCCAGCTTTCTGTCTCTCAGTGTCCTTCTCTGTGTTCAGACTACCATCTATTCCTGGATGCCAGCTTCCTCTACCAAGTCAAAGAAGGATCACCGGACTTACACCGCTCCCGTGAAAAGAGAGCCGCTCCTTCCCCACACCCTCCTAGCAATCCCAGGGAAGGATTCTGATTGACTCCTCTGGGGTCACATGGCCTCCCCTGAACCAATGTCTGTATGAGGAGAAGTGGGAACTGGGACATCTGCCTTTATCTGCTCTCTTGTTGGGGGGTGGGGCAGGCTCACTAGGGCCAAGGAGAATGGCAGAAGTGTAGTTTCTCAGAGGAAAATCGGGCACCATCACAAGAAAAACAGGGAAACAGAGACTGGCCCATAAAAGGGTTGATATCTGACTCCCCTAACTCTAAAACAGGCAAAGAGGGCTATAAAACCAAGGAGACTGACATTTCTTAATGGAGGTATAATTCACATACTGTAACGTGTGCCATTTCAAAGTGTACAATTAGTGGTTTTCAGCCTGTTGGCCAGGCTGTGCAACTGTCACCATTATCTGATTCCAGAACATTTTTATCACCCCCCAAACAGTCCTTGTACCCACTAGTAGTCACTCCCCATTCTTCCCTAGCCCCTAGTGCAACTTAACTTTTTTTTAAAGATTTTATTTATTTATTTGACAGAGATCACAAGTAGGCAGAGAGGCAGGCAGAGAGAGAGGAGGAAGCAGGCTCCCCACGGAGCAGAGAGCTGGATGCGGGTCTCGATCCCAGGACCCTGGGATCATGACCAGAGCCGAAGGCAGAGGCTTTAACCCACTGAGCCACCAGGTGCCCCACAACTTAACATTTTAAGTAGTGGTAGATGTCACTGTAGATAGTATATAATTTCCATTGTGCTTCTGGAGGGTGGAAGATAGCTTAGGAACCCCACGACCTCCATCAGGATCCCATAGACACACTCTCCCTTCCTGATGGAAATCACCACTGGCCTAGATAATTTCTAGGGTCAGTGCCAGCCATGTAGACCTGGTAATGTGCTATAAGGTGTGTCCCTTTGGGGCCAGCTATTTATAACTAAAAGCCAAGCTGAATGAATTTCTGTTCAAGCCAGATGTGGTGGTTGACCAGATCTCTGCCCAGAGCCACATGCTGAGCTGACCCACAAAGCTGGGAGGAAGGGCCTGAAAGCTGAGTAGTACCCCCTCACCTCCTCCTGGGGCATTACAGAGAGGGCTGTAAGTACCTGGTCTTAGGGTCAGGTTTACCTGGATTCAAATCCCCGCCCCCCCCCCACCTGCCTTCTGTGACCTTCATTTCTTTGGGGCTTTGTTTCCTCCCCATCGTGTAACCCATCCTGAGGGATGGGTTTGGAGCAGACAGGCTCACACATGGGCCTTGAACCTCTCGGGTCCTCGGTTCACATTGCATTCTCAAGTCTATTTCACCTACAGGAAACTGAGGCTCGGACAGGGAGACACTCACCAGAGATTGCCGCCCATTTCACTCCCCCATCTCTCCAAGGGCACTGCCCTGTCTTTGTGGAGCTGGTGTGGCTATGGGATTCGCTTCCACCATATTCTTTTTTCCCTCTGATTTGGCTACTGGTCCCACGCAAGAGGGTGGGTCTCTGAGTGCCTGCGGTGAGCACTGCCTCTCCACCAGTCTGGGATGCGTGCCTGGTTTTGGTGAGAAGCACCTCTTTGTTGTTTTAAGCTATCAAGGTGTTGGGATTATTTGTCACCACAACATAATCCAACCCACTGTGACTGAGATGGTCACGTGACCAAGAATGAAGACTAATACCCAGGTCTGTCTCCCAGGCTGCCCCTAGCCTCCTGACTCAGTGGAGAGTCTGGGGTTTCTTGGGCCCCCAGCCAGTGCTTCTGAAGCCTGGCATTGGCAAGGGGTTCTGAATGTCTATTCATGACCATGAAGAAAGACACGGCAGGCAGAATTCTAGGATGGCCGCTCAGTGATCCACACCTCTGCATAATCCTCTGTATCCGAGTATGAGAGGGGCCTGACGCCAGTTGTGTTATATGCCACAGTGGACTTTCAGAAAGAAAAGGATTCTCGGTGGGCCTGACTTAATCAGGTGAGTCTTGAAAGGGGATGAAGCCCTCCCTGGAAAAAGAGATTCAAAACATATAAGATATTTAACACGAGGGAGATTCTCTGTTGCTAGCTGGCTTTGAAAATGGAAGGGACCATGGAGCAAGGAATAAGGCCATTCGGAGTGATCACACCACAAGCAGATAGGACTTGGGTCCTACCACAAGGGACGGGAAATGGCCACAACCACATGTGTTCTGAGGAGAACCTAGAGCTCCAGAGGAGAACCCAGGCCAGCCCACACCTCGATTCCAGCCTGGTGAGATCTTCGGCAGAGAAACTGGTCACTCTGTGCTTGCACTTCTGTCCCACGGACTTGAGAGAGAATAAATGGTTATTGTTTTAAGCACTAAATTCGCTGCAACTTGTTACACAGCATCGAAAGCTAACACAAACGGAAATTTTTTTCCTGTATCCACTGAGCTGGGAGGAATCTTTCTGAAGACCCAGCTTCCCCCACTGTCCTTGGGCTCCCGTTCTCCCAGAAATCTCTCCCCGCACAGCCAGACATCTCTCCACAGCCCCCCCACCCCCGCTTTTATTCCTACTGCTGTCCTAATTCCCCTATTATTCCCTTCAGTACCTGCTTAACAAATGGGCCATGTGACACAGAGCTCTCCCTCACACGGGTTGAAAAAATGACCTTAAGCTCTCAAATGTAGGCTCCTAGTCAGAGCTGGAAATACCAGGCCGACTTGGCATGAGGAATGCCAGCTCCTTGCCAACGTCGTTGAATGAGGTTTTTTAGTCTTGAACAAAGCTCTCCCTTTGAGGATTAACTGCCAACAGGGAGCTCTTTGTTTTGAAGAGAATTTAAGATGATTGCTGGGCTCGGAAAGGGGAGAAAGGTGACACCATCAAGATCACACTGTGTAAATCCTGGATCATACGAAACATAATTTTTTTAACTTGTTGGCAAATATGGACGCATATCACGCTGACACTCTGTAACATCCGTTTGATCTGTGGCCCCGTCCCTGGTCTCACATTTCATGGCAGGTGATCCCTTCAAAGATATGCATGGACATCTGTGGGGCCTGGCACAGAGGCAAGGCCTCTTCTCACTTGTCAGCTTTTTATGCTTTTGGAATAAAAGGAAAAGAAAGCAAATCCTCTGGATACAGCCCTGGTGTTGTTTCCCAAGGTAGAAGACTTTGGAGGCGGGAAGGAAGTGTGGGTGACTCTGACACAGGACTCAGAGCTTCTGTTGAGAAACAAACCCGGCCTGGTGTTCATGGCTGTTTATGACACACCACCCTGCACCTGCCATGCTCTGCACAGAGCCTGCTGCGGCACAGAGTTCTGGTCCAGCTCTCTCACTCTTCGAAGCTTGGCCCCCAACGTACCCTGAATAAATCCCAGAGCGCTCCCCTGGGGTCAGCGTCCTTCTGATCTGGCTTCTCTGCTACGTGTGACTCATCCCCCAGATGTCTCCTTCCAGCCATTGCTGTGCCTGTAAGTAGTGGGCACATTTCCACCCCAGGACCTTTGCACAGCCACTCCCTCCCCCTGGGATTCTGTTTCAGGAATCCACCTGGTTGACTCCATTTCTTCTGGCTGGTACTCAAGAGTGTCATCACCTCAGGGAGGCCTCCCAGCACCCTCATCTCTCTTCTCTGTTGACTGGCTTCACTTTGTAGGTTGTATTTTTAATTCCCTCTCCGCCCCCTCGGGAATGTGAACTCCACGATTTGATTTACAGTGCTCCTGGCCTTATCGGAGAGTTCAGGGCAGCAGAGGGATAACTGCATACACAAAATGAACCTGGCCACCTGCCTTCCTGGGGCTCCTGCTTGAGGGCGGATCCTGGGCACCGGGCTGCAAGAGAGGGTGTGAGGGTCAGCAGGTGGGTTGGGAGCTGGTCCATCCCCCCCACCTCCCACCTGCATTTGCCAAGAGGTCCCTGGTGGTGCTAGGGTGCTGGCAAGCAGCCCAGCAGCTGACCTCCCTCCCGGTAATGATTTTCAGGCAGCTCCGTGTGTCAGCACTGCTTGTGCGTCTTGCAGGCGTGGGCTCCAGACGGCGGGCACTCCTCAGTGATCTCAGCCCAGGGAAGGGAGTCATGACACAGATAATCCGAAACAGCTGAGAGGCTCGGGGGCTGTGCTGATAACGAGAGCTGGTGCGTGTGACGGCACTCGGTCCCTGTGGCTGTGCTCCGACCTCGAGACTGTACTCAGGTCCAAACTGTACGACTGCTGGCAGACCACTCGACATCTGTTCTCCCCTCTTTTCTAAACAGATTTTTTTTTGTTTTAATGAGTCTGTCTTTAGTTGTATGTAAGGCTTTTCTCCTTGACTTGCAAAATGAGCCTACTACAGCGGAAAGATGTTCTTTAACTTTGTTTGTGAGCTTGAATAGCATTTATGCACTCGGCTAGAACAAGCACCTAGTGGAGGAGTTCCGTGAGTTCCGACAGATACCTCCAGCCATGTGACCGGCCCGCGTTCAGACGCAGAGTTCCCCCCATCCAACTCTTTTGGTTGAACGGGGTCTTCTTTAGTCCTTACAGCAGCCCCGAAAGGCCCCAAGCTGTAGCAGCAGACAGGGACTCTGTGCTCTTGTGCACCCCAAGATCCATGGCTCGGCACAGTGCCTGACATACAGCAGCTGTTCAACACATGTAGTCAAATGACTGAGGGAAAGACACCAGCATTATTGTTACGCCAGGTTTACGAACAAGGAGAAGAGTTCAGGAGAGCAGGTGTGCCAGGGCTGAGCAACAGCATGCAGCCGGAGGCTACTATTTGCACCTCCAGCCTCCTGCCCCAGTCACGGGCTCCCCGATCCACAGTTCCCTTCTGTGGGATGACCCATGGGGGGCTGGGGTCACTGCACAGCCTCATGCAAATCCAGCCTAAGTACTAACTCTGGCTTTTCAGATTCATGGACTTCACGTAAAGAAAGCTTAGTGGGCAAGAGTGAGGCCAACTGACCCTCCTCACCTCAGGGCAGAGAAAGGAGTCCTAAGCTGGGACCAGTCTTGAATCTGGCACAACCTGCTGTGTGACCTCATGCAAGTATCATGGCCTCTCTGGGCTTTTGCTTCTCCAGCTGCAAAATGAAGGCGGGGCTTAAACTTAATGGAGTCAAAGAATCCTTGTAGCTCTTCCATTATGGTTCTGTACTAGTGAGGACTTTCTTGGCTGCAAGGGACAGAAAACCCCACTCACATTGGGTTAGGGAAGAACAAGGGAGAGTTTTCCTGGCTCATCTAGGAGTTGTGATATATAAGGAGTCAGGTATGGCTCCATCCAGGGGCTCTAACAATGTCATCCATTCTCTCTCTCTCTCTCTCAATCCACCCCTTCCCTCCCACCCCATGTTTTTCCCTCCACCCCTCAGCTCTGCATTCCTGTGTGTAAGCTCCATTCTCATGCAGAATCTCCCTTTAGAATGGCAAGATGCTGCCAGCAGCCCCAGGCTTCTATCCTGTCCTCCCAGAGCCCCCACCAGGAAGAGCAATTCCCTTCACTCCAGAGCTAGAGCAGAGAGGTCCACGTTGGCTCTGATTGGACAAATCTGGGTCACGTGCTCATCACCGAACCTATTCCTGTGGCCCAGGACTTGGGACTCACTGATTGGCTGAGCCTGTGTCACGGGTTCACCTGCCGCGCAGGGGCGGGTGATGTGACAGGTGTGTTAGGTGTAGTGGAACTGGGGGAATCGTCGCTCCCCAGAGAAAAACCTACAGGTGTTTTCAGCATGAGCAGAGCACATGCCGGACAGGGAAACATGTTTACAAAGTCCGTTACAGAGTCTATGGGGCGCCCGGCTGGCTCGGTCTGCAGGCCACGTGACTTAATCTCAGGGTTGTAAGTTTGAGTCCCACGGTGTAGAGATTACTTGGGAAAAAATGCATTGCACAGTCTGAATTATAGACAATCAACCACCAAGGAGGTTCGCCTTCTGTAAAAGTGTCCGGAGAAACCCCACAGGTCTTCAGAGCCAGCCAGGACTTGCCTGCCCTGCCCCTGCCCAGGTGACATGGCTCCATTTCCGCTCTCAGCTGCAGTGTCTGGAAAGTCACCTCCCAAGCCTCAGGCAGCCCGCAGGGAAGAGCTCTGCATCGACTTCCTCAGAAGTGGGGGTGCATGAGGCCCTTGTCCACGGTCCCTAAGGTGACACCAGCTGTTGGCGAGGCCTGGGAGACACCCAAGGTACTGTTCACTAAAGAAAGTGGTTAGAGGTGAGGGAGATACCTCCGGCAGCTGTAACAAATCACCGCAAACTTAGTCGCTTGAAACCACACACATCTCTTACTATATTAGAGATTGGAAGTTTGAAACGGAAAGGGGAATCCGGGCTGGGTGTCTTTCCAGAGGCTCTCTGGGAGAATGTATTTCCTCGTCTTCTCCAACTTCTAGATGCTGCCAACATCCTTTGGCTCCTGGCCCCTCCCCCTTCCTGAGAACGAGCAGCACAGCATCTTCCAGTCTCTCTCCTGACTCAGACCCTCCTGCCTGCCCCCCATAAGGATCCTTGTGGTTCCACGGAGCCCTCCTGGGTAATCCGGGATCATCTTGCCAACTCAAAATCCTTATTCACATCTGCGAGTTCCCTTTCTTCAGACAAGGTTGTATATTCCCAGGTTTCAGGGACTGGGATGTGGGCGTTCTGGGAGGCCAGTGTTCCACGTCCCACAAAAGCTATTCTACTCAGTCCCTTACTGAATGGTCCTCCATCCGGGCTCTACTGAGTGGGACAGACCCAGTTCCTGTCCCTGTGGAGCATCCACTCTAACATGGAAGACAGTCACTGAAGCGTGTGGTGGCCAGGAGTGTTGGGTAGGAAGAAGGACCAGCCCGGACGGAGGTGCTGACAAAGGGGAAGGGGAAGGGGGTGTGTATCAGTGGCCCACAGCTGCATAACAACCCGCCCAACACTGAGTGACTCACACCAACAACCACTTACTGTTTCTCACAAGTATATTGGTCATCTGGAAAGTTCTGCTGATCTAGGATGGTCTCCACTGATCAAGGCTGGGATTGAATTTGGGTCTCTGGTCAGCTGCAGACAGAGGTTGAGGGCTACTGTTTCTAAAAGGACCCCACTGACATTAATGGTGGGGGCTGGGGTGGGGAAGTGACTGGATCCCACGTCTCTCCTCCCCGCACCAGCCAGCCCAGCCGGTTTCCCAGCAGTGGGGGGTGGAGCAGGGGCTGAGGGGGAGCAGAAGTGTGCAGGGCCTCCCGTGGCCCAGGGCTGGAACGGATCATCATCGCTTCTGCCAGAGGCTATGGTCAGAAGCAAGCCACACACCAGCCGGCTTCCAGGAGGGCAGGACACCCCTCCCTTCGGTGGGAGGCACGATGCTGTTCCAGCGCGAAGGGGGACACATGTCAAAATTGAGCACAAGGAGGATGAAGGCACAGCCCGCTGGGTACTGGGTCTCTCTCTGCACCTCTAGTCTGCGGGAGAGGTTCCCCTCACTCTGGGTCGGGCCAATTCTGTCTCCATCAAGCCTTCCTGCCACTGCCTTTGTCGTCATCCTTTCTCACTCCAGCTTGGGTCCCCTCTGCAGGGCGAACCTGCCTCGTGGAGCCCTGCCAGGTCCATGCGTCCCTAACGCCAGAGGCTCCCGGCCACCGAGGCCAGCACACTGCCAACTCAAAGAGAGCCAGAGCAGTGCTTGGCTCGGCTCCCCATGTTCCGCCCACCAAGTCATAAAAGCTTCCGTGAAAATGGCCAGGAAAGCCCCCCATAGCCCTTTCACAGAGCTGGTTTCTGGGTTGGCCTGACCAGCAAGGATCTTTCTAGATCTGCAGTAAAACCTGACCTCTGGTTCAACCCCATTTCATGAGTGCGTGTGGCTGACAAAGGCCCGGCACGGTCCCCAGAGCGGCTCTGGGGTGAGGCCTCCAGCCCCAGACCGGCCCTTCCCTGTGATCTCAGTGCCCCCCTCCCAGTCCCCACAGAGCCAGCAGGGGCAGCTGTGAGGCCGCAGTTTGGGAAACAGACTGCAGCTCCTCTGGAAGGCGGTGGAAATACTGGGGTGGGGTTGGGGGGCAGAGCCTGCTGGGCTGGATGTCCACGTGGGCCCCCGGGCTTCTGGAAGGCCTGCGGTGGGCTTGGGCAGGGTCCAAGGGCCTGTGAGGCCTCCTGGTGGGTACAGGGCACTGTGGCTGTTGGAGGTGGCTCCCGTGTCAGACCCCACCCCCATGTGTGGATGGGTCACCTGCAAGAGGGGGTGAAGACCACCCAGTGTCCAGGTTGCCGTGAGGAGGAAGAGACACGTGGGAATGTTTGACACATACTGGCTCTAATTGTTCTCGTAGGCTCAGGTGCACCTCGGTGACTCGGAAGGTGGGCGCAGGGCCACACCCAGCCCCGCCATGAGAGAGCTTGTGTTCTAGCTCTGGTTCGGGTTCCGAGAGACTTGGGAGACACGCCCTGGAAAAGAGGGCTCATCCCCTCTATGGGGAAGGAGATCCCACCAAGAGAGGCCATGAGCTGTGCCCAAGGCCACCCAACGAGAGGGTGGGGCCTGGGCTCTTGACCCGAACAGCGCCCTCTGGCTGCCTTCCCCCAGGTGCCGGGCACTGGGCCGGACACTTGGCCTGATGCTGCACCTGCATTAGCTCATCCAGTCTTCTCCGAGGCCTCACCCCTGCAGATGGGGAGAGCGGGCCCAGCAAGGAAGGGCCACCCTGGCGCCTGGGCCCCTCAAGGTCTCAGTGCTGAGTGGTGGGCCAGGCTGCCCATGGGGAATGGACACTGAGGGTCGGGGCTGCTCTGCTCCTGCAAACGGAACCCACCCTCCATCCAGAAGAAAATCCCCGAGAACGGCTGCTCCCGTTTAGGGGGCCCGTGGCTCGGAGCAGGCCCCCAGAACGAGCAAGAGGCCCACTGAAGACAGCTCGCATCTGACCGGCACTTGCTTGAGAGTTGCGGTAGCATCAAGAACGGGAGTCCTGGCCGCCACCTGCCGGGAGCACCTTCTAGCCGGTGCCGGGCCGGAGTAGGCCTGCTGCGCGCTCCCACGGCCCCCCCACTGCAACCGCCGCAGCGAGGTCACGTTTTTAACGCTCCTTTTACAGAGGCAGACGCTGAGGCCATCGACGTCGCCAGCGAGGAGGCAGCAGAGCTGGACTCAGACCCAGGCCCGCCCAGGCCCAAGGCCCTCACGTCCCTTCCCCTGCTGACCAGGAGGCTTTCAGGGCGCCATTCTGCAATTCACGGGTGCCGGCCTCGGAGCTCGGGTGCAGATTAGCGAATCAGGGCCGGGTTCTCGGACAGGATGGCGTGCTGCTGGGAGCACAGGTTCGGGAACCAGGCTGCCTGGGGTCCCGTGAGTGCCATGCTTCCGGGTCACTCCAATCTTCCATTTCCTGAAGGACATCACAGAGGTGGCTGAGCCGTCGTGAGGTTTTACCAAGAGGATACACGCCGAGTGCTGAGAACTGTGCTCGGCCCGTGGTGAACGCTCCCCAGATGATGATCATCTCCTCTGGTCTATGCTCCTCGCAGAGGGACATGAGAGGAAATCCTTGAGGCTGGACAGAACCCGGGAGGCACCTGCAGCAGGGAGCAGGTGAGGCGGTGGGGGGGCAGGACACCTGCTGGAGCTGGGGTGGGGTCGGGGGCAAGCAGGCCAGCTCTCCTGCATCCTCAGCACGGCAGTCATTACTTCAGGGGCCAAGATGAGCCCTGAGAAGATTTGCGCAGGGTTGTGATGGGGACCCGCCTGGCAAGGCCCGGGCCAGGGGGCCTAGAGGGGAGCTGCTGGGCACATCTGGGAGAGAGCGTGGTGGCCAGAACCAGGCTGGGGCAACATACTTTGGAGGTGGGGGGGTGGGGGAGATCCACGCCACGTCTTCAAAGGGGAGCCAAGAGCCCTCACTGATTCGTGATCAATGACGGAATGGGGCTTGTGGAGGGTTCAAAGTCTCTGGCCCCAGGAACCAGGAGGAGTCCCCTCCTCTCCCCTCCTCGCTCCCCAAGCCACACCTCTGTGAATGTGACCAGGAGCACAGGAGACACGGGCCTCCTGAGCCAGCTGGGTTCCTACACGGTGGCATGTGAGGGGTCCTCCCAAAGGGGATCTTACCAGTTAGGCTTTCTCTCATGGACGTAGGGACTCTCGTTCAGAGAGATAGCTGGGGTTTGGGTCCCAGTGAGTAGGTGACTTAACTGCGGTGCCTTCAAAACCGGGAAGATGGATGAGTTTGGACAGGAGAAGCTCCCAGTCCCCGGGACATGGTGAGGGCTCCGTTCACGTCAGCTGTGTTGGTGCTGCTCGACTCTTGCTAGGAGCGGCGGTGTGATGGGGGGAGGCTGTTTGCCACTGGGGTTGGGGGCGGCATTTGTGTCAGATTCCCCACAACCCCCAAGCTGTGGCTCAAAGTCAGACCTCTTCCCTGCCCCAAGTTTACCTTCTCAGGGAGGTGACTATGATTGGCCTAGTGCGGGCCAGGGGTCACCAGAGCTGGGAGGGGCTCATGTGGTGTGAGCGTGGCTCCTGGGGGCCACCACTGTGGAAATTCCCGCCAAACTGGGGCACCTGAACCGCTTCTGCTACAACGTCACTGCTAAAAATAAAGTGTTTTTCTCCAATTGTAAGGATCATCCATTTACACTGCAAAAGCAGTTTAATCAAACACTAAAAGCAATAAAAGCAATTTTATATGTTTAGATTTCCCACCCATTTGGCGTCTCATTCTCCTCTACCTACTTATATATTTTGGTAATACATGTGGAAATACATACATATAAGTACATTTGTTGTACAAAACTGAGCTCCTGCTTTATTGTTTAATAATTTGCATTTTTACTCGTATTATCTATAGAGATGAAGATCTAAGTTCAAACTGCATGACGTCACCAGTATCCAGCTCTTCTGATCTAGAAAGCAGCAATGCCGTAATGTTTGACCAAACACATCTCTGGTTTTCAACGACTGGCTAGCATTCCAATTTGTGACTATGAACCCTTTCCTTTCTTTCTTTTTTCTGTGGTGTTTTCAGTCTGGAACTATTCTGAGCCCCACTATGCTGAATGTTGTTGTTTCTTTAATGGCATCTTTGTGTGACAGTCCCATTATTTCCAGCGCTTTCTTTAACCACGTGGCTCTGCTGGGGCTACCAGAAAGCGAGGATCAGCCAGGGGTACAGACTGATTTCAGAATTTGAGTGAGTTCCCGCTCCTGTCAAGGAGAGGTTGGGGATTCTGATCGCTTCGCTCCCAGCCAGGGATCAGTCACACCCAGCCGGGAAGCCAGCTGGGGCACCCCTGCCTGGCCCAGGCCTGCGGGAAGCTGAGTGTTTAATCTCTGCCCAGGAAGGGGCAGGCCCCCGTGTGACAGGGGCAAGCAGGGGCTGGCAGCCCTAAAGTTCCAGTTCCAAGTCTCCCAGATGGACGGCTCCCTCTCAGGAACCCTCCGTGGCTACACATAGACAGGGGCTCTCCGTAAGGAGAACCTCACGGGCCTCTGTCCCACCCCCACCTCCCTCCCTGCCCTGCCCTGCCCTGGCCTGATTTCCCGAACCCCAGCACCTGCGGTCATTGCACGTGTGATCCGCGCCCGGAAGGAGGGGCCTGAAGGCCACGCCCCCAAAGGCCAGATGTTGGGGCGGGCAGGATACGCTCCCTGCTGCCCAGCTGGGCTCCATTACAGCCTGGGAGAGGTGCCCACATACCCCTAAGCACACCTTTCACCCTGAGCCGTGGGGATGCCGAGAAGCCAGATGCGGCTGAGCACCTGCTCTGAGCAAGGCGGGGCTTTGCTGCCTCAGACGCAGCCCACTGTTCTAGTGGCTTCTGAGCAGGGACCCCTGCGAACTGGAGGACTTTGGGTTCTGAGTGCCTTTGGGGCTTTGGGTGAGAGAAGGCAGGACCTGAGCTGGGGGGAGCTCTGCAGAAGCTGGGGAGAAGAATTTGGAGCTGGGGGTCAGGGACGGTCAAGGTAGGAGGGGTGGAGGCCAGGATGGGCAGGGATGGGCAGGAAAGGCAGGCGCTGACCGTTCCCATGCAGGACCGGACCCCAACTGATCAGAAGCCCAGAGGCAGACATAGACTGGGCGGTGCCTGAGGGGCGTCCTGGTCCCCCCACATAGGCTCTTAGTAGAGACAGGCATCTATATCCGAAATGAGCAAAATTTACATACTCGCAGAAAGCTCCTGTACACCTCCTAATGGCCCTGGACAAGCCCCACCGTGAGTCAGGCACAAATGTCATGCCCCAGAAGGAAATGCGATGCTCTTTTTCCATCACTCCACCCATGGCTTCCTGGGGCCTCTCGCTCAGTTGGTGGAGGAACTCTGTATCCGCCCTGGACATGCGTGTCCCAGGCCACATGTGCCTTCCCGAGGCCCTCGTGGGCACACCATCAGAGCTGGGGGCACACCAGCCATCTTCACTGCAGACTGGTACCCACTGGGATGGACGACATCCTCCCCATCCTGGGTCACAGGCTCTTGAAGGCAGCTTCCGCGGCATCCTTCATCCCGTACGTCCAGGCTTCATGTCTCCAAGGCTGCTCTGCCCTCCGCTACTTCTGTGCCTCAGCCAGAGATGCAGGGGAGAAGGCGGCTCTCTGCCCCCAGAGCTGGGCCAATGCTTTGGGCAGAGGTGAGTCCGGTGGCCACTTTTCACTTGCTCCGCGCAGCAGGAAATCGCCAGGGGCTGCCTCTATGCTGGTCCCACGCAGAGAGCACGGCTTAAGCCTCCTCTGGCCTCCAGCCCCACCCCGAGCCCCCTCCAGGCCTCTGATGCTCTGTTTTTAAATCAGGGAACTTGGAGCTCCTCCAGGAGGCCAAGGCTGGCTGAGGGCCTTCTCAGGGGCTTCCCACTCTCAGGTCCTGCCCTTCCGTGTCCTCACGTCCTGTCCCTCCTGAGGGGCACCGAGGACACTGGCTCATGCACCCATATTCTTCATTCTTTGAATTCTGTTAGGTTGAAAGCTTTAAAGGAATCTTGTTCCAGATAAGTTTTTGCAAATGGTTCCATTTACTGCTGATGCTTTAGGAGGACAGTAAGCCAAAGTGGCTGACCCACAGGCAGGTGGTAACACTCTACAAAAAAGAGAAGTCTGAAACCCTGCTTTGCACGTAGAGCCCAGGCACAGTCGTGTTTTCCCATCACACTACAAAGTAAAAGGATGTTGATGAAGTTGGCAGAAACTCCCCACAAGTTTTTGAATCCATACTTGAAAAACAAAGTCAACCGGCTGACATTCTGTTAAAGTAGGTGTTCCCGAGTCGCCCAGTGGGACTCTCGATCCCACGCAATTATCTCAGTTAGTGGCTGCTCCGTTCTTGCAGCTGCCCAGGCGAAAAACTTAAAGCGATTCTGACGTTCTCCTTCTCTACACCCATATCCAATTAGCAAATCCTGCCAAGTCTTCCTTCAAACTGTATCCCGCAGAATGAGTTTGCAGTTTGGAAATGCCATTTGGTGGTAGCCGAGACGCATCTGACGGCTCCTCCCAAAGGGCTTCTCACCCACCAAGCACGTTTTTGTTCATCTCCCTCATGTAGAAGTTGGAATGTCTTTGGTTGTAAGTGACAAGGACCTTGATCTGGCTTAAGAAAAGAGTATTGCCTCATGTGATTGAAAAATGGAAGGTAAGTCTGGAGGAGAAGGCTGGATCAGGAGCTCACGTAACACCGACAAGATACAGTCTCTCTCCCTCCCTCTCTCTCTGTCTTGTTGCTCTACTCTCTGCCATGTTCATTCTCTTCTCAGGCTCTTCCCTCATAGCAACAAAATGGCTGCCAGCCGCTCTAGATCCCGCAGCCTCCTCACACTCTCGCTTCCGGCAGAACAGCCCCTGGATCATAGGCTCTGCTTGGGCAGTACTCACGTCCCACGGCCAGTCTCTGTGGGCAAGGAGCACGTGACGTCTCGGTCATATGCTCAGCCTTTAGAAGAAGGAGAGGTAGACAATGAGCTTTGCCTAGATCCTGTGAACTGAGGTTGGGGGAGGCCGGGTCTGCAGAAGGAAAGTGAGACACAGCAACCCACAGAGGGAGGGTACCTGGGCGGGGGCGTAACCAAACATCCGAGGGCCGTCCCGCCGAGGACACCGCCCACCTGCCTGGGAATAAGAGGCAAGAGGTGCCATGGTCCCTAGAGGCCCTCCCAGTGCAAGACTGGAAACATGCCTGAGAACGGCTTTTTTCAGAGATGTGCAGATTATCCCTGCGTCTATCCTCTGCCCAGGAATCCTGCTTCCCAGCAAAGGTGACTGTAATTTTAGCCTTTAAAGAACGACTCATGATAAGCCGGAGAGAAAAACAGTGACTGTGACAAAGAGCTAAAATGTTTCTCCTCAAGGCATCGTGTGTGGACCCAACAGAGTAACGATTCTTTGGCACGCTGCTTCTTCTTCTTTTTTTTTTTTTTAAGATTTTATTTATTTATTTGACAGGCAGAGATCACAAGTAGGCAGAGAGGCAGGCAGAGAGAGAGAGGGAAGCAGGCTCCCCGCTGAGCAGAGAGCCCGATGCGGGGCTCGATCCCAGGACCCTGAGATCATGACCTGAGTCGAAGGCAGAGGCTTAACCCCCTGAGCCACCCAGGTGCCCCTGGCATGCTGCTTCTGAAGTGAGAGTCCTTTGCTAGAGCTCTCAGCAAATCTACCTGAGAACAGTGACATCGTCTCCTTTCCAAGGAATGCTAGAATGTGCGGCTCTTTCAGGGGAGTTGTGTGTGTGTGTGTGTCTGATGTGTCTGTCTGTCTGTCTGTTGGGGGTCCCAGGGTGCTCTGTGGCTAAACAGAGAGGAGAAAGTGGGATCCCATGAAGACCAGAGGGGGTGTACATGAATATCAGGAGAATTTGGTGTCATAGGGTTCGTGTATCTCTTTGAGGGGCACAGAGTGGGGGATCCTGTGAGTCAGCACACCTCTGGGTGTGCTGTGGCTCCGGGTGTGGCTCTGGTCCTGTTATTCTCTGCAAATCAGGGGTTTGATGTGAAGATCAGTGTAGATGACGGACAATCCTCAGGTCAGTGCCTGAGACGTAGTATGTGCTCAAGAAACAGTGGATTAAAAAAAAAATCATCCTTGTGGTGAGAATTAGATTTATGAATATGAAAATGTTTCTTCCCCGGCTGCCCCTTGACCTCCCCCAATTATTTTAAAATGATATGTTTGTCAGATATTAGAGAATGAGAAACAGAACAATGGGACAAGAAACCAAGTCAGAAAGGTGGGACAAAAGTGGCCACAACCCACTTAGAAAAGCCATCAGTGCACATGAGGAAGAGCCACAGGATGGGGCCGCAGGGAGAGGGATGGGCTTGGCACGTCTGCAGGTGGGTAGGGGGAGGCTCGGCTTGACTGAGTGGTGCCGGGGAACGGGGGGGGGGGGGGGGGGGGGGGGGGGGAAGAGCATTTGAGAAGCGAGGTCATGAGTGAATTGGATACTTGTCCGTGCTGCTTTAGAGATACCCGTGGACATCAGATCGCCTTTTTTAGTAACTCCTGGTCCCTGGACTGTGCTTCTCTGTATGAGGGTCCATGCTGAGACCGGGCCACGTGGGGCCCAGCTGGTGCTAGGGCTACGCTGCTGATTCCTTTTTAGGGTACAAGGAGCAGAGGTGGTGGGGTCATCTCTGAGAATGGGGATCTGTTTTCAGGACACTCGGGGAAGTGAGAAATTCAGAAAGGAATCTGGAAAGCCAGGCGTCACAGAGCAAGAAGCTTCCTTGGGATTCCAGATAACTCTACGGTCCCAGTTATATATTTTCCTGCCCAGAAATGGGCTTGTCATGACCCTACTTTAAGGGGTCGCCATTGCAAGCCAGCCACCGACTTTCTCTTTTGAACACTCCTCTTTTGAGCTCCCTGAGACAAGCTGATTGTTGGGCCAACTCCAGCAGCACTGCCTGTCCCCGGCGGACACCACTGTCCCGGCCAGGCCACCGACAGCTTCTTTAGAGATAATCGCTCCAGCCTGTAGAACATGCCCTGTGTCTGGGATCCTCCCTCTCGGGCTGTTGGGGGTATCAGTGGCTGACCTTAGCTGGGTCCCTCTCTGGGAATTGCCTTCAGCCTCTGACAATTACAACCCCATAGTCGGGCCCCCTCTTGGGCGTCCAGTGTCCAGTGACCAGGTGGAGAGAAGGTAGAAAGGCCCAGGCCCACGGCCCCGTTCCTGAGCCCGATGCAGGGCTTCCCCACCCAGAGCTCCCCCTGGCGTCAAGGAGGCCTTCCTCGTGACCACTCACCACCCAGTCCACCTTCTCCTCCCACGTGCACGCGTGTCCCCAAACATGCCCCGTGAACCTCCTGAGAGGTTCTGAGACACTAATTTTTCTCAGGGTCTGCTTCCTTAGGAAGCCAATCTGTAAGGACCCCTACTCCAGTTTAGGGAGAGAAGAGTGGGGTTGCCAGTGTTAAAAAAGAAAGAGTCAGGATTCAGTTACACGTGGATTTCGGATCAATAGTGAATAACGTATTAGTATGAATATGGCCCCTGAGATATCTGGGACACATCCATACTTTGACATTATTTATTGGTGATCTGAAGGTCAAATATTCTGTATTTTATCTGGCAAGCTTAGTGGGGCTGTGGAGTTTAGAATACAGGGTCTAGGTGCATCTGAGAGGGTCAAGGGCATGGCACACACTCAGAGCCTCACAGACTCATAGTCTGCCTGCAAGTCAGCTTGGGTTTCTTTTGTGAGAAATATATTAACTCAAATATAAAATATATTTTATTTTTGAAATATAAAAACTCACTTTTGTTTAATGAGTAATACAAGTAGTAACCACCACATATCGAGGACTGACTGTCCAAGACCATGCATTAAACATTTTAAAGCTGTTAATCTCTCTCTGAACACGGCTAAACTTCAAGACAGACTTTTAAAGTGCATGTATCACTTGGATCAAGTCCAAAATGAGTGACAGGAAAAACTCAAACTATCAGTCGTTTAGTAAAATTTTAAAATTCCAAAGTAACAGTGTAAGAACTGGGACTGTGGACTGCCACCCCTTCCCTCTTGGTGTGCCTTGTATGTGGCCTCCATTCCCTTGTTCACCCTCATAGGCCAATATGGCTGCTGGAGATCCAGGCATTGCATAAAATTCCAGCCAGCAAGAAGGAAGATGTAACAAAGAAGAGCACACACCCTCCCTACCGACATTCTCTATGCATAAGCATATTGGTTTTTTCCCCTTTTAACAGAACTCAGTCATGGAACTTTGGTGTTAAAAAAACACAAAACTATAAAATACAGCTTCTATTTGAGCTGTCTACAGGTCCAGGTAAGAATCAGGGTTTTTCTTGCAAAGAGAGAAGGGAGGAAGCAAGGTGAGGGATAATTAGCAGATTTTCCCACAAATAAATGCTACTATTGTCCTCATATTTAGATGGAAGTGAGGCTCAGGAAGATATGCAACTCACAGCCTGCCCCCAGAGTCTGAATCTATAATATCCACTATCATATAATTCAATTTAATTAGACTTCATACATGCCAATGATGCAAGCAGGATCTGCTCACTGGCAAACCCTGTCTTTAAAAATACAGCATTCAAACAAATCATGGACATTCAAAGATTGGTACTTTGCGAAACACTCTAGTGATTGTGGCCAATGCACAAAACCCGAGGCAAAAGTGACACACACACTGAGATACGAGTGAGGGAAGACCGTCTTCACACAGCTCAGCCGACCTGCCGTCCCAGAGGTCAGTGTGAGAGGGTGACCAAAAGGGAATATTAAAAGCAGTGAGGTGCCTGTGATCTGGGCAGGGGGTGCTTGAAATCAGCACCAACGCAAGTTGGAGCCCTTGGGCTGGAGTGAACATTGAGTGGGCTCTGTGGGTTTAAGAAATACAATTCAACATCACCCAGCAAAAAATGTCTTTGAACTCTTGGGTCTCGTGGAAATGGCCTTGGGAATGAAAAACGTCTCCAAGAGAAATATTGTTTGTATTGTACGGTTGTAAAGTGACTAGCCCTCCCCCATCCTGAAGCAGAGGAAGGGAAATTTGAACCGTGTAATTTAGAAGCTGGGCTACGCATGGGAGGGCCTGACTCCCAGGGGAGTACTGCCTGGGGCCTCCTTAGGCAGGTCTCGAGGCAGAGCAGCTCTCACTGTTAGGAGAAATGTTCTCCAACTCCACAACCTGCTGGAATTTGGTTGCCCACAAAACCACAATTTCACAGAATGCAAAAAATGAAATAGAGCCTCGAGACCCTCCTGGCCTCCAAATTCAGTGGGGTCTCATCTTGCTCATTTCTGAGCAAGTGCTGACATTCAAGCTGAATTGACTGAGATGGGGCTCTGCTGTGGTCGATTGGTGATGTCTGCTACAGGCACGGAACGGTACGGGGGAGCCCACGTGCCCTAGGTTTTCTGACCCTGAACTTGGCAAAGTCTTTCATTTTACAGAGGAGGTCAGTGAGGCTCTCTGGGGGAAAGCAAACTGCCCTGAGTGTTTTGGTAGCTGAGTGGGAATGAGAGGTACTTTCTCCTAAATTCTAGTCTTGTCTTCCTTTTACCATTAGCATCTGAGGCTGGCGACCAGAACGATCTCTAGAACAATGCCAAATGGGCGTCCACACTCCACGCAAAGAGGAGTCTCTGTCCTTCCAAGACAGTCGGTTTCACTTTTCCTTGATTTACATTCCAGTCTGAGCCCGGCTCCCTGACAAGATAGAGGTTTCTGATTTTGGTAGTCCCCTGGACAATGGTAAGAGTAATCCTGTGTCCTCCTGGAAACACCGTCCCCAGATCACAGTGGCTAAAACAGTATGACAGACTGAGGTAAGGGCCCCTCAGGCACTGACTGATGGGGGGGTCAGGTGGGTAAGTGATTTGGCTTCCTCACAGGTAACACTATGGCTTGTCAGACACGGTCTCCCGGAGATCCCAGCAAGACCGGCCTCCAGGAGCCCCCAGCAGGAGACTGCTCACTTCCACCCAGGACATGAGAAGGAGAAATGCCATTCTTATTAGTTTCCTATTGGTCCCTAAACAAACTACCCCCAAATTAGTGGCGAAAACAACAGTCATTTATTCTCGACAAGCTGCTGCCCCTTCCGCAACTCAGAAGCCCTCCCCTCGGGGCTCACAAGGTCAAAATCACAAGGTGTTGGCGGAACCAGGCTCTGGGCTCAGGGCTCCAGGAAAGACTCAGCTTCCAGGCCCCTCTGGGTTGCTGGCTAATTTCGTTCATTGTGACCATAGGGCTGAGGTCTCCCTCCATTCCCTGCTGACTGACACCCGGGGACAGGTCTGTGCTCCTTGACCATGTTTCTTCTCGTGCTTTCTACATGGCCCCTTCTAGCAACAGAGGATTGAGCCCCTCCTGCTTCAGACCTCTGTCTCCTCATCTGCCACATCTCTGACTCCAGTCTGAGAAAGTTCTCTGCTTTTAGAGGCTCTTGGGATTAAAGTGAGCTTACCTGGAAAACCCAGGCTAATCCGCCTCTCTTATACCTGTAAACTTGACGGGGCCTGCAAAGTCCAGTTGGCCAGGTAACATATGAGACTCCCAGGGTCCAGCGATTAGAGCAGGGGCCTGATCTCTGGGGGGGGCCTCTGCCCTCGACAGGGCTGGGTCACAATGCAATTCCCCATCTCCTGTCTCGACTCAAATGATTCTCCACTCAGAGCCTCTGTGCTGAGAGCAGGAGGCAGAGAATCAGGCCTGCAAGGACTTGAGAGCCAACATTTTTCCTCTCTGACAAAAGCAAGGGAGGGGAGAAGAGGCTGCCTTAGTCTCCTGCTCGGAATGCCACTGGGAGACGGCACCGAGCGTGGGGATGGCTGGCCACGAGGAGCCCACGAGGCCACTGCTGACCTGAAGGCCTCAGACCAGCCCCGGAACCATCTGCCTCCAGATGACTGGTGGGATTACTAAATCTACCATTTAAACCACGTTGAGATGAGCCTGCTGTTCTTTGCAGAGGAAAGGCCTCCCGACAGGCGGCAGCGGGGTTGAGATGACCGTTGATGGCTTCCTGTTCGGCCTCACACCCTCTCCTTCACACCAAGGGCAGACTCTCCCTCCCCACCCTCTTCTTCCCTGTGGACTTGGCTGTGGCTGTTGCTTACTCTGACCCATGGGCATTAGTGGATGTGATACAAGCAGGGGCATGTTTGGCCTGGCTCCCGTCTCCCCTGATCTGTCCTCAGAATATGTCCGGAACCGAGTGCTGGCCCTTTGCCCTGGGCCTCCGAGTGGACACACCTGGGTCTGGCAGCCCAACCCCGTCCTGTCGCCTAGCCCAGCAGCCCCTCAGCCTGAAGCACAGACCCCAGCAGAACCCAGCCTACGTCAGCCAAACCACGATCCACCCCTCCTGGGGTGCAAGCCACGGGCTTCGGGACAGTGTGTTACATGGCATTACTGTGTCGATCGTGACTAACCTGGTAATGAACTTACCCAAGGTCCGTACCCTTCCCTTTCCCCAGGACTCCCCAAACAAGGTAGACGTGGGTGATAGAAATTCCTGTCACTCTGGGGATCCAAGAATACAGAAAACCCCTGCCAACCATTCGTAGAAGGGGGTCCAGGGAACTGGTCGACTCCCAGCATTTTCCCAAGACACGCAGAGGTCCAGCCATAGAAGAAATGTGTTGGGTGGGCTCAGGGCTCCATGGTTTCCAAAGAGAGCTCCCCGCGGGCCCTTGGGCTGCTCTGCCAGGTGTGGCCCCGGGACCCAGCCCCCTTGGAGAGGCTTTGCTGCCAAGATGCAGAGGGCGCGTGAGCCGGTGAGCACGGAAAGGAAGGAGGCAGACGCAGGCAGGTGCCAGGGGCAGTTGTGGAGAGCCTGGCCCCCCTACCCCAGGCACTTCCGAGGCTATGAGGTCTCCCTAAACAACACTCCGGAGAAAGGAGGAGCCCAAATCCCTAAAGTTAGGCTTCTGCCGCCTGGCACTGGAGGTTTGAGAGAGACATTAACTTCAGTTGGAGTGACAGCTGCTGCTCGCCAGAGACAGTAGAACCGAAGTTCACAGCCACCAGACACGGAGAACTGATTCAGTCCCTGGGTAAAGTGGCCAGCTTGCTCCAGTTTTGTGTCTCCATTCCCATTGGGCTAAATCAGGGTTGGCAAACTATGGCCTGCGGAGCAAATCCAACCTACTGTCCGTTTTTGTAAATAAAGTTTTATTGGAACAGCCTTGCCCATTTCTTTACACACTGTCCAGGGCTACAAAGGCAGGATGGAGTAGATGCAAAGCTGAAAATATTTGTTTTCTGCCCTTTGGACAAAAAGGTTGTTAACCCCTCCATCTAAACGTCCCTGCCTCCAAATTCGAAATCCCCACCTACGGAACTCCGCTGCCATTACAGTAACCCAGCAGAGGCTTGGGAACGATGCACAGCATTAACAGGGCTAAAACTGGCTTAATAAAAGGAAACCAACCCTTCAGTGGGCCAGGGAGCTCTTTCCCACATACCACAAAATTCTTCAGACTTCCCCCTCCAATTAGCCAACGGGATGTGTCGGGGTCTGCCTGGATCACGCGGCGCTTGTACCCACTCCTGTCCAAGAAAAATGACTTTTCCTCTTACTGTTCGCACCCCAGCTCCTCCCCAGCGCTCCTCGCAGTCCTTCCTCACTCCAGTGTTCCAAGGGAGAGGCCAAAATGAGAAGTCCCGGGGTTTGAGCTGCTCTGGCCAGACTCCACCCAGCCCGGCAGATGCCAGCAGAAATGCGATGTTTGTCTCTATTCATCACAGACAGAACCTGCAACTTGAGCCCCGTGCACCAGAAATGAATGGAAAAAGTGCAACCTGACCACAAAAGTATTATTTTATAAATAAGGCCCTTCAGTAGTGGCTAATTGGATACACATTTTGCAAGATTTGGGGAACATTAAAACTATCATACTCGCATTGGCTGGCTGGGTTCGTGTTACAGCAATGACCATTTTCCATGCAATGTCAGGCCCCAGGTTGCAAATTCTAGCTCAGAGACTTTATTTTTCCCTTAAGGATGTCACTTTTCCACCCCCATCCTTCAAAAAAAAAAAAAAAGCAGATTGATTTAGTGTATATTTAACAGTTCCATAAATCATTCAACATGCTTGAATCTCATCAAAATTCTGCCAGAAATGATTTTCCCTGAAGCAGATGGCCTGTTTGGGAAACTAATTTGGCATACTTTTATTTCCCCCAAATTTCGATGAGTTCCTACTGTGTGTCAGCCTACACCTAACCTGGAAGGACCCAAGGCGGGGGGGGCGGTGTCCAATTCATGGCTCTGTAACCCAGAGGGAGTGAACCTGGCACGTGCTCAAGGTAGAAGCTGTTCAGGGTGACAGGCATTAAGCTACGAAGATCGCGAGATGCAGGTGATACTCCCATTTATTCTGAGGCATTTGAAAAGTCACACACTTCTCATGGGAATGGAAGGTCAAATCCAAGCCAGGCACTGAGTGCCATGTGCCCTGTGCTAGTTAGTGCTCTGCGGGTAGCGTGGGGACAGTGAAGGGACTTGGGTTCACCTACAGGGCGTGGGCAGGAAGGAGGGGTGGCACTCTAGGGAGGCCAGAAACGGCACCCTGGTTGTCTCGTTGATTCCTCAGAATGACTCCACAAGGTAGGTACCGTTATGATACCCAGTTCACAAATGAGAAGACCAAGTCTCTCAGGTTTCTCAATGTTTCCATCAAAATGCTGCTGATAGTGTAGGAAGAAGAACACAGAAGCTGGGGACCTGAGGGGTTTCCCAAAGCTGCCTACTGAAAAGCGGCATTTCTTTGAAGTTCCTTTTTTTTTTTTTAAATTTGATTTTATTTTCACACTCTGCTCTGTAATATAGTTTCCTTTCTTCTTTTTTTAAAAGAGTTTATTCATCAGAGAGAGTGAGAGAGCACAAAGCAAGGGGAGCAGCAGGCAGAGGGAGAGGGAGGCAAAGGGAGAGAGAGAGAAGCAGGCTCCCCGCTGAGCAAGGAGCCTAATTCAGGGCTCAATCTCAGGAACCTGGGATCATGACCCGAACTGAAGGCAGACGCTTAACTGACTGAGCCACCCAGGCGTCCCTATAGTTTCTTTTAATATAAAAATGGTTTTAGTTGTCTGACAGTGAAATCCCACACACTTTCAAAAGAACTTCTAAAGCAATTAACTTTTCCCAGAGGATGTTCCTCCTTTCTTCTGGGCTTTTCTGACCCCTTTACCGACTGACTGTACCTGGAGGCTAAACGTGCTCCAGTTTAAGAAGCTCGGCGGGAGAACAGGACTTATAAACCAGCAGCCTTTGGGCCCTTTGGTTTGGTTTGGCTTATGTGGTATTTTTAGGTTTTTGCCAAAATAAATAAATAATCCAGATTTCCAAGTTCTCTTGAAAAATGGTCCTCAAACAGCCATCCTGTGGCCCTGAGTAGTGGGAGCCCCTTCTGGCTGGGCGTGGGTTCTGCATGTGCTGCAGTCCCCACCACTCCCTAGTGTCTTATACCCAGACTATGTCCCTGGTTTATATGCTCATTTGGACCCTGGAGGCACTGAGGATGTGTTCTCGTCTTAGAATAACTGGTATTTGGGGGTACAAAGGGCTGATCCTCTCTGGGAAGGCAGAGAGGGCCACAACAGGAAGAAAGTAAAGTCCATTCACGAAGAGGATTGTGGAGGCATGTCAACAAAGGAGAAAAGGCCAAATGATGTTCAATGAAGCCTTTTTATTTTCCACTCTACCGCCGATGCTGCTTGAAGTAATGGATTAGAGGAGCTCATTTCCTCTGGTTGGGGGGTGGGAGGGAAGGAAGGAAGAAAGAAAGAAAACCAGAATGCAAAAGAAAAAGGCAGTGTTTAATAAAACACGGAGGAATGACGCAATGGTGCTCAGAACCCTCGGGGTGGAGCTGTTAATTGCTTCCTTCCCTGGGATGCTGGTTAGCCCTTCTCTGGTGGACTTGGATGTGTTTGTCAAAGAAAGTATCAACCTCCCATAACTCTCCAAAATGATACAATACATCACTTGAAAGTAAGCTAGGATCAACACGTTGTTAACTGTTTGATCTCCCAAGTCAGAATTAATGATAGGTATTTTGCACAAAAAGAAACAAATGAATGTTAAAAGCCTATTTATGTTAACTGAAGACATCCCTGCAGCATCGGGGTTGAGTTGGAGGCGATTTCCTGAGGCACAGCTGTTCCCCGTTTGTTAGTCTGCGGGTGGGTGGCAGCGGCCCTAATGAGAGCCAGATTGAGGGTACAGGAGCTGAAATCAAGGGGGGACTGGAATCTTCAAATAGAAAATCCCAGCGACTGACTGCTAAGAGGGGGTCCCGCATTAGAATTCAGAGCCAACCCCCTTCGGAACTTCGGGGAGAGCAGGAGATCAGTTTCTTTACCCGAAAAATGGACTTGATTCATTCATTCTGAAAATACGTAAAGATCCTGGGCTGTGCATGGGGATCCAGTGCGGGGGCAGACCAGGTGCCTCTCCTCATGGACCTTTCATTAACCAATAAGGAAACAGATTACCAAATAAGAAAACCCCCAAGTCATAATGAACAGAGGAAGATATGCCCAAAAGGGTGAGTGGATGAGTGGTCAGGTAAGGCCCCTCTGAAGAGGTGACACTGGGGTTGAGCCCTGAATGAAATGAAGATGAGGTGACCCAGGCAAACACCCTAGGACAGAATGTGCCAGCGGAGGCCGAAGCCTGTGCAAAGGCCAGGAGGCACGAATAGGCATGGGGGAGAGGGGTCAAGCTACTACCGAGTGGCTCACGTGTTGGAACTCAGGGAGGGAGGAGGGGGATGGAGTATCAGGGACAACAGAGGGGGATGGAGGAACAGGGACAACAGCATGAGGCTCCAGAGGCAGAGTCTGGCTGCTGCTCTGAGCGTGAAGGCCCCATTCAAAGAGTTAGGATAGAAGAGTAACGATATCTGATTTTCATTTAACAAATCTCTGTGGCTCTGGGTAAAGAATGGCTTGGCGGGGCTGGGGGTGGGGAGGACAATGCAACCAAGGGGACCCTGGACAGGTAAGGCATTATTCAGGCAGGGAGGAGGACTTCGTGAGCTGGGGCAGGCAGCCCAGGGCCAGCACAGGCCAAACCAGGCTGGAACTATGGCGACACGCGTGAGGCACTCGCCTCCAGTGCGATGTTTAACATGGTGGAGAGCGACTGCCAAAAATCTGGGGAGTCAAGCTGAATGCAGACACCATCGGTGTTACTGATTTTTCTTCCGCCTTAGGATCTGGGATGGGTTGGCACAGCCCTGCAACTGATCTTGCCTTTATTTAAACTTTTAATATGTTGTTCATCGTGGATTTTTTTTTACATTGCTTTTTTTTTTTTAAACAGAGCATTGAAACATTGTTTATCTGGATGACTGCAATTTGGGTGCCCCCCCCAACTCAGCCCTCCCTGCACCCCTGCACTAAGCGGTCCACAGAGGTGAGCTATCCCTGTCCTTGCTGTGGTTACGTGGCTTACAAGTGAGTATGCAAAATCTCATCTGGCTACCAGGAGAGGCAGGTGCATGGTGGCTTCTGGAAGCTTCCCTCTCTCTCCAGGCCCCCAAGTTTATGACTGAGGTAGAAATGAGCAAAGCCTTCAGAACCATGCGGGTCGGGAATCCCCGGGCTGCGAGCAGCAGAGTGCACTCTCCCAGAGCTCAGGCGGAGGGGCAATCCGTGGGAGCGAAGCCGCCAGGCAGCTGGACCCGTGCCGGCCACACTCGAGTCCTCACCTGGGGAGCTTCTCAGTTATTCGGGTGCTCGGGCCACACCCCGGACCGAGCAGTGAGAACCCCAGGATCTGGCCCCAGGCTCCCTGGTAATTCCAACTTCCAACCGGGTTGAGAAGGTGAGTCTGAGCTGTCAGGTCTGCGGGAGGGGATCTGTGGGCCTCCCCTAGCCTACTTGCATTCAGGAAAGATTCAAGGGGTGTCCTGGGGGTACGAGGGCCTTCCCAGGCTTGGCTGGGGAGATACCGCTGGGAAGAGAGGCGGACGCACCACCGGGGCCACTGGGCCGGCTTTCGGCCCTGGCTTCCCAGCTCTGGTTCTCTCAGTCCAAACTGCAGAGAGCGAGCCTCTGATTGGACCAGTGGGGGGGTCACGTGTTGCCCCTGAGCCAATCAGCTGTGGCTACCCAGGCGGGCTCTGCGGCACGAACGTGGCTGCTCCCTGTGGAATGAGAGTTCTCTGAAAAGGGGGATGTGGTTTGGGGAAGGGGGGCTGCTCCGAATGGCTGCTTTCCGGGGAGCCGGAGATTGGGATCCGGGAAAGGCTGGGGGAAGTTTAGAAAAAAACATATCTGAGAGGTGAAGGGGGAAGCTGAAGCAGCCCTGAGCCGCGGCATCCCCAAAGTCGCCTTTTCGGACGAGCGAGCCCGCTTCTCCCGTGCTCCTTCCTCCCTGCGACGGCGGGGGCCTTGCTTGTAGCCCCCCGGCATTTCCCGGACTCCGCAGATGTGAGGGGCCTGACCCGGCAGAGGAGGGCTTTCTGGAGAGCCCCAGGGATTTAGAGGGCTTCCCAGCTGGCCTGTGCACCTGCCAGCCCCCAGGTGCTGAGCGGCTGCGGGTCACCAGGGTCATCACTGCGCGTCCTGGGGTCAGAGGAGCGCGAGGGAGGCCCTGCGCCAAAGCGTGGGGCCGATCAGTCAGTCTCGTCTGTCCCTGGTGTTCCAAACCAAGTCCAGTGTCGAGGATGGGCTCGAATGGGTCTGCCCTGTCTTATATTGCAAAGGATTGTCACCTGCGGGAGTTTCTTTCAGTGTGTTGCAGAGGCATTAAGGAACACACAGATCACTCTTTTTGTTTTTACATTTCCCCTACTTTGAACTATATTAGAAAGAACCTAGCGAGCACAGAGAACACATGACTTAGACGGGATTGCTGACCTTGAGACTGAAATGGGTATTTCAGTGAGTGAAAAGAGGAGGGGGTAGAGTTGTCATATAAAGCATTGAATAATAATATGGTTATTTCATGGGGACAGATAAAAATCATGAAGCCGAATGAGGGAAGTTGGGGCGCACTTATTCACTTGATGGCCGCAAGTTCTGGAGAATCCCTCTGATGTGTGTTATCGTCTCCAGGTGACGAGGGACGAGACAGAGGGAGGGCCATGAAAAAAATGCATCTCAAGTCACACCTATGGTGATGAAGATCCAGGGCCAAAATGCCGGATTTTTTAATGGTTCCAAAGTCTTGTCACCTCCACCAAACTGAGAAGTCATCTGTCACCCTGAAATGTGATTTTTACAAACTCACGTCAATACGGTGTTTCTCAACACTCTTCTAGAAGCAGAGGAAAAATAAAAACCAATAAAGTGGGATGACTGTCACTTTGTTCCCATTTTTCCTTCTGTAGCAGTATTTCTCAACCAGGGGTGATGCAGCTCCCAGGGAACATTTGGCAACATCCAAAGACATCTGTGGTTGTCACGAATGAGGGCGGGGTGAGGTGAGCAAGCTTTGAGTAGAGACCAGGGAGGCTGCGTGACATCCTAACCACGCACAAGACAGTCCTCACATCAAAGGACTCAGCCCCAAAGGTCAATCGTGCCAAGGTTAAGAAATCCTGGTCCATAAAAATGATGCCCCATCTCACTGCACAAAATCAAATCTCAGACAAAAGGATTAGCAATCTGCTTCTCTGTCCCATTCCTGAAGCCCAGAAATTAACTTTTTTTTTTTTTTGGCTAAAAACGAGAGAAAAATATTATACAAGTGGCCATCATATGAAAATGTCCTTAATAAGAGCTAACATTTATAGAGCCTTCATGTTGTGCCAGACGCTGGCCGTCAGCCTCCCGCCCACCTCCTCAGGCAGGTGCAGAGTCTGAAGGAGGCCCACAGACTCAGCCTCCGAAGCCAGATCTGAACCGCGGCAGTTGGCGCGCTCCACTCCACTGTTACCCAAAACAGCATGTAGCCTGAATGGTAAGATTATATATTTTCTATGGGACACACTTTAATGGTTTTCATTATTAAACGGGGAAAAAATGCTGCACAAAGCCTTTTACGTTTCCCGAGTGGGTCTTCGTGAAGAAAGGGGACACAGTGCTGTCCCAGGTTATTCCCTTTATTGCGGTGACTTCCCCCGCAGTTTCCCTGTTTGGCCTCTATTTCCTTTTAGTCCTCAAGTGCCACGTGAACTAGATCGGACGGGTTCACGGAGAGGATTTCTGTTCAGCCCAGGACACACGGCCAGCTTCTCTGAGAGAGATTCTCAGGCGGGAGGGTATGCGGAACAGCTCTAAAACCATGCGGGTCACGCCGTTCCTTCCAGGGACTTAAATCCAGCAAGTCCGTAGGACAGGCCCTGCGTGGTCGGACCTAGCTCTTTGGGGTGCATATTGTTTGTTTTGGGGTTTATTGAGGTGAAATTCATATAATGAAATTCAGCGCTTTAACCATTATGAAGTGTATGACTTGGTGACTTTTCATGCATTTATGGTTTTATGAGTCAGCACCACGTCATTCCAGAACTTTCTCATCACTCGCCCAAAAGAAGCCTCATGCCCATTAAGCTGTCATTCCCCCGTTCCCCTTCCCCAGCCCCTGGCAGCAGTGAATCCACTTACGGTCTCTCGGGATTTGCCAGTTCTGGATATTTCCTCTCGCTGGAATCATACAATCTGGCCTTTTGTGTCTTGATTCTTTCACTTAGTGTCATGTTTTCAAGGTTTATCCATGTGGTAGAAGGTGTCAATCCTTCCCGCATTTTTACGGCTGAATAACATTCCACTGCCCGGAGAGACCACAGTTTGCTTATCCATTCGTCTATGGATGGGTGTTTCGGTTGTTTTCACTGTTCAGTTATTGTGAATAATGCTTCTATGAACCTTCATGTTCAAGTTTGTGTTTGAAGACTTGCTTTCAGTTCTCTTGGGTGTGTTGTCTAGGAGCAGAATTTCTGGGTCATCGGTGACTCTGTTAGGTGCCGTGGCCAGCCTGCCCCAGAGAGGACAAATCTGTTGTGGACTACACTTGCCAGAGGTCTCGGTAGTAAGTGTTAGGGCTGGAATTTGAACACAGGCCACGGGCCCTAACCTTTGGCCTGCTCTGCCTGTCATCAGTGAGGCTTGGGAGAAACTACAGACGGATCACAGGACACAAATCCTTATTTATTTATTTTAACTTTTATATTTTTCAGTGTCATTTTATTTCATCGTGAAAGTTGTGTGTGCTCACTTGCAGCATCCCAAGTGATTTTTAAAAGCAAGTACATGAAAAAACACACGTTTGATGGTCTGCAGGCTTTAAGCAGCTCTCACATTTGGGTTTCTATCATTAGTAAACGCTGTATGACGCACAGTGTGCCAACAGAGTGACCCGCAGGTTTCATAGTTTTATTTATTTTTATTTTTTTAAAGATTTTATTTATTTATTTGATAGAGAGGGAGGGAGGGAGCATAAGCAGGGGAAGCGGCAGGCAGATGAAGAGGGAGAAGCAGGCTCCCCGCCAAGCAGGGTTCGATCCCAGGACCCTGAGTTCATGACCTGAGCCGAAGGCAGCCACTTAACCGACTGAGCTACCCAGGCGGCCCCAGGTTTAATCATTTTAACCTTTGGGAAGGAGGACTGGTTCTCAGCAGCCAAGGGCTATCCCATTCCCAACGACATGCGTGAGGGACGCTCGGGGCCTGAGCCAAGCCACCCGGGGAAGCTCTGTGCCCTCCCCAGCCACTGAGGCCCGGCCAACAGCACCGGCGACCCTCAGCCAGGAGCACCAGCGCCCACGTTAGGGCAACACCATCTGACCTACATATCATTATCAGGAAAATGACTCTTTTCCCCTCCTATTATTTAGATGAGGAGACAACCTCAGACAGGTGAACCGCCTTGCTGAGTGGCAAGGAAGGGGCTGATCTGGGAGTCCAGTCCAGCCCTTTCTGACCAGGAAGGCAGAGAGGCGTATTTCGTATATACTCTCTGCCTTTATATACATTTGCATATTTGAGTCATAACAATCCCGAGGATAGATACTTTCATTACCTCCATTTTGTAGACGGGGAAACTGAGGCTCAGAGACAAGGATTGACTTAACTGAGCTCATTTGGCTAAAGATAGAGCCGGGCTCGAACTCTGATGATAGATCTGAGTCTCTTTTTCTTATGGGAAAGCGTTTTCTCACAGTTCAGGTGTTTATGAAATGCCTCTTTGGCATTCCCTCTCAGTGTAAAAGCTTCTAGGTTTCCACCTTGGTCAGCTAGATGGGCTTTGGAGTCAGACAGGCCTTGGTTTCAAAGGCTGGCTCTGGGCAAGTCGCTTAATGAGAAGTCAGACAAAAGGGATTAAGGCATGTCTATTCCATGGAGAAATGATAAAGAAATAACCAACATGTCCGAAGGGATTATCATGTACCCCAAAATGGGCAAAGCCCTTTCTATGTGTTAATTCATTTTATTCTCACAATGACCCTTTGATCTACGTTCGTTTTTATTCCTATTTCATGGCTATAGAAGCTGAGCACAGAGAGGTTAAGTGACTGGCCTGTGGTCACCCAGCTCCCAACTGCCAAGGCTGGGATTTGCGGTCCAAGCAGCTGGGGTCCAGAGCCTGTGCTCTCAGCCTCCGTGGCTTAAAATCATGCTGGGAAACTACATGCACCAGTATGGAAAACTCCATGAGTTCAGCTTAAAAAGTAGGTCACAAATCAGCACGGATGGGCTTATTTTAAATTTATATGTAACACTCCGTTTTTTGAGTGCTGACTATATGCTGGGTGCTGAGGCCAGGACTAGGAGGGTATTGTTTAGCTTAATCTCCAAGCAGCCCTTCGAGGAGGGCACTCCTCTGGACATATTCTGATGCAAACTTGAAGACTCAGAGGGGTTCAGTCACTCAGCAGTGGTCACACAGCCCTGGGAGTAGAAGCAAGTAGATTCAAGCACAGATGCTTGGGGCTCCAGAATGCACCCACAGGGATGCACCCCCTGCCGGCTAGTCATACAGCCCACTGCCAGGGGCTCTGAGCTCCTTCCCCAGCAGTCTGTGGCTGGTGGCTATACCTGGGAGAGCGCCTTGTGGCTCTGCACTGTCCCCCACTCTGCAAGGTGTTTTTCAAAACATTTAACAACACACATTTGGAGGACGGTACTCTCCGTCCTCATGTGCAGATGCTGCTTCTTTAGACAACGAACTGGAGGAGAGGGGGACTTGGGGTCATGGGCGGGACATTCGGGGGGGTCAAAGCAATGCTTTTTGCCAACTTGCAGCTTTTTGCTGTAGCCCTGTTGAACACTGGCTCGTTATTCTCCCCCGAGAGCTGGCTGGGTGCCAGGGCTTCCTGCCTCTTCCCAGGAGCTGCCTCCAAGCCCTGACTCCCCAGCCCCTCCGCAGGCAGAGCCCCAAGCCAGAATCCAGAAACTGGAAGGCGTTGGGCCCGTGAAGGGCTCTGGAGAAATGGCAGAGGGGACACCAAGCAGGGATAGGCCCAGATGCCTGCCCCTCCATGTGCAGGCCAGATGCAGGACGGGAAGCAGAAACCACATCAAAGTGGCAGGCGCCTAGGCTAGAGTGGGAGGGGACCAAGGAAGTGTACAGCATGGTGATAAAAACCCGAGCCCTAACGGCCACCACCATCTGCAGGCACGGAGCCGGGACTGGTCGGGGAGGCCCGGGCCAGCCCTGATCCACGATGACACTGAGAATCGGGGCTCCTTATGTCTCTGAGCTGAGAATGTGGGCTGGTTTGCCAGCAGGGCCAGTGAACGGGTGGGGTCCTGCCCTGCAGAATTTCAGAGCCCGGGCTGTGGACCCAAAAGGTATGGGTGGGAATCCCAGTTTCACTGATCCCCAGGATTATAGCCTTACAACAGTAAGGCTATATAAGCTAAAGCTAAATAAGGCTAAATAAGCCTCCCTGGGCCTCAGTTTTCCTATCTATAAAATGGGCAGAATATCTTAACTACCTTATGGGGTTGTGGAGAAGATCCGATGTATTTTGCAAAACACATGGCATGTGGGCAGGGCTCTGGGAGTCAGCGCCCACCCCGGGGGAGCAGCCCTCAGCTATGAAGGATTGAGCTGGTGGGTAAATACCCCAGTTTCCTCGTGGCTTTGAAGTGCAACATCCACCCTGTCTTCTGGAGTCCCCAGCAAGATAGAGGCTCAGCGGCCTCCAGCCATAAGCTGTCCCTGTGTTGGCTGCCTCCCCTCCCTGCCTTCCGTGGCTCCCACCCACCTCTGCTCTCCTCACAGGGTCACTGCCATCACCGTCTCAGGGTGGATGCTGGGAAGAACGAAGTCCACAACATGGACCACAGCCAACGTCACTAACTCCCCATGCTGTGACTCAGACCTCAGTTCAAATCCTGGGCTTCCGCCTGCACGCCAAGACCTGGGACAAGCAGTGCAGGGTCTCTGAGCCGCCGCTGCCAATCTTTAAAATGCACAACATGATGGCAGCTGCCCTGTGGGTTAGTTCCAAGACTTGGTATGTTCTACAGGTCGTGTGTCTGGCCTGGACCCTGGCGTATCGTCCCTGCTCAGTAAATGTTAGCCATAAATATTACAGTCAGGTGATGTGGGGCAGCTTTCTGGGTGAGAGGGCTACGAAAGTCACAAGGTCCTCGTCTGGTTTAAGGCTCTGCTCTCGCCATCTTGAAATCCACAGTGATTTTTTAACAAAGCGTTCTGTTTTGTTCATTGGATCCTACAAATGAGGTAGCCATCCCAGGAAGACCTTGTAGGGCCTCGGTTTCCTCGTCTATAAGGTGGGGATATCCATGTGAGTCCTACTATGCAAGCAGTGATGTGAGGCCAAAGCGTGGGTCTGCAGAAGTGCTTTGCTGATAGCAGACAAATACCCCAATTAGAACAGCGGCAAAGGATCTGAAAAGACATTTCTCCAAAGAAGACGTATAACCGGCTGAAAGCCCCTGAAAAGATGCTCCACATCCCTAGTCGTCAGCGAAATGCAAACCAAAACCACAGGCAGACGGCTCTTCACACCCACGGCAAAGGCTAGAATCAGAGACAGACGAAAGCAGGTGTGGACGAGGGTGTGGAGGAACGGGGACCCTTATGTGTGGCCGGTGGGGATGTCTAACGGTGCGGCGGCTCTGGAAACCAGTCCGGCAGTTCCTCAAGCGTTAAAGCAGAGTTATCATGACCCAGGGATCCCACGCAGGGTACAGCCGAGAGGAACGAAAACATGTCCACGTAAAAACTTGGACACGGATATTTATGGCGGCGTTATTCACGGCAGCCCAGAGTGGAAACAACCCAGTGACCCCTCGACTGATGGGGAGGGGAACTGTGGTCTATCCCGCGCTGGAACTTTACTCCGCCGTAAGCGAGGCAAATGATGGTACCTTGCCGCGGCGTGAATGAGGCCTGAAAATGTGACGTGTGGGGCGAGAAGCCAGACGCAGACCGCATCCTGTGATTGTACTTGTGAGAAACGTCCAGAAGAAGGGACTCCATAGACCCTGAAACAGATCGGTAGTTGCCAGGGGCTGGGCCTGGGGGGCAAGGGGACAGAACTGGGGGTGGCTGCCGATGAGTCTGAGGTCTCTCTCGGGGGTGAGGGAAGCACTCTAAGAGCCGCTGTGATGGGCACGCAGCTGCAAATACACTAGAAACACTGCTCTGTGTGTGTCGAGGAGCTGAGTTGTCTGGAACATTGGGGTATTTTTGCCAATTCCAGAGTGCTGGACAATGGCTGTTAGGATGAGCACAGCCTGCACACATGTGCACACCCACGCCCACGCACGCACCACACGCCCGCCATCCTGGCCGTGTGTGTGCCAGACCTGCCCACTCCCCTGCTGTGTTCTCCGTGTTTATTCTTCCTCTTTAGAAAAACACATCCACCGCCAAGTCCTCCGGGGAGAGGCCTCGAATAAATATACCAACCAGGAGAAATCCCTCCTTCCTGCTGCTTACCCCATTCGGCATTTTGAAGCAGAAACAGAGGTCGCAAAGAGTCACTGGTGGGACAACATGTGACGGGGGCCCTCCAGATCCTCCTAAGCCCTTTCTGACCTGGCCAGCAAGGTGAAGAGCCCCCTCTCCTTGTTTTAGGCTGCAGATGACAGAAGGTTCAGGACAGCAGGGCCCAAATGGAGGGCTCCCCAGAACAGTTAGCATTCAAGTGAAGTTGTGGTGACCCATGTGGGGTGGTCTCCTCTCTTCCTCTCCCTCTCTCTCTCTTTCCCTCTTGTTGCCTTCTCTCTCATTACAGTGCTTGTGTGTGTGTCCCTCTCTGACCCTCTGATGCTTCTCTGTCTTCTCCATTTCTCCCTTCATCTTCATGTTTATCACCTCATAGCTGCAAGATGGCAGCTGAGCCTCCAGACATCACACCCATGTTCCAGGCAGGAAGAAAAGCAGAAGGAACATTCTTTGATGCCTCAAAATATTTTACCAAATATTTGTGACAGACATTCAAATTGGTGAATGTTGGAATGCTCCTTCTTTTATCTAAGCACCCCAGAATCACTACCACTAAAAAGAATTTTGTGTTTTGCTTGCTCAATGTTCTCATCTGTTCCATGCTCTGAACACAGCCCAGGTTGTTCCTGGACTTCTGTGAAATGGAAGTGGAGGACTCACAGAATCGGGGGACCAGGAGGCAGGAGGCACGGGAGGGAGAAGGAGGGACTTGCTTAGTTTGGGAAGTCTGAGCTATTACGTGGCTTCCGGTGCCTCAGTCCTGTGGACTCCCAGCACACCCGCCCATACCCCAACCATACCAAATCTTTTTGTTCATCATTCGTTCTTTCTCCCACTCCTTCATTTCCTTGAGAACTGTGGGCCTGACAGGCTATATCAGTCTCCCTCTGAGGCTGTAAGTTTGAGTTCCTCTAGGACCGCGGCCAGTGCAGGGTGGGGAAGGGGGCTCTGTGCTGCATGTTTATCAGACAAAATTAGGGGACTTAGGGATGGTGCCATGGTGCATCCAGAGAAGGACCCAGGCTGGGAAGAGCTCAAGTGATCAGAAATCTCTGAGCCAGAGGAGATGGAGAGAATGAACATGTGTGATCACGTTTTTCCATGATACCTCGATGCTGGGGTCTTGCTGTGATGCCCTGGTCGGTCTGGCTCTCCTCCGTGGCGACCCACACAGCTTGAGGAGACCTCCCTTTAGTACCTGTGCCCTTGTGGAGCCTGGAGCATCACTTCCACGGACAGAGGCAGGTGGAGATGCTTCCAGGAGATTGGCCAGGTTCCACACTCTCCCAGAACCTGCCGGGCAGGTCCTTGCTTGTTCTGCAGTGGTCATGGGGTATAGACACGTCAGTGTCGGGGAGAAGCAGGATCTGGTTAAATTGGCAACCTGCTTTGTTGAATTCCAAATAATCGTGGTCTCACTTAGCTGAGGCTAGCCTCAGGTCTGCTCTTTCCTGTGCCCTCTAACTCAGGCGATGGCAACCTACAGCAGGGTGGGAATCATTTCCACTGGCAGAATCAGGGGGCGTCCCTTGGAGAATGGCAAAGGAAGCCTGATCATGATAATAACACCGATAGTAACACCAGTTATTGTGCGCCTATGATGTTCTGTAGTTCCAGAACATGCCAAGCACATGGTGTTGTTTTTCTTTTTAATCCTCACAACAGCCCTATGAAGTCCATGCTATAATTATACCCATTTTGCAGATAAGGAAGCTGAGGCTCACGGAGGCCAAACAACACAGCCAGCAAGGGTGTGGAGCTGGGACTGAGCTGCAGGGGTCCCACCATCAAGGCACACACCTTCCCCTGCTCCTCCTCTGCTGCCACCCTCCCACTTGCCCTCCAGCAACTGCCGTGTACCGGGCTTCCTTCCCTCTCTGGTAAATTAATTTCCTCTAAGGTGTGAGTGACTGCTAAACTCGACTCTGCATAGCAATATTTGCCTTTTTATTTTAAATGCTTGTTCTTCCAAATGCATGCTTCGTCGGAATGTAGAGAAACCTCAACCAAATAAAAGGGCCCCTCCCATATGCCTGTTCCCATGGAGGGGGGACTGGGGTGCTGAGGGGCACCTGCTGCCCCCCCTTCCATCTACAAACCCTATTGCAGCAGCAGCAGTGAAAACATCACCTCCAGCCCTGCCCTTGGCCGTGAGCAAGTCTCTCCAGGCTCTTCCACGGCAGCCGTTAACCTCCAGCCCTCATGACCAGACTGTTCTCTGTACTTCCAGGTCTTGTTTGGACTGGAACAATTTAAAATGCTTTCTTCTAATTACAGAGGTAGAGCAGGCCGGGGGCTGCGCTCCCGGGAGGCCAGTGGACCTGCACGTCTCGGCTGTAGCCGGCAATTTCAGTAATGATAGTCATGCATGCTGGTTATCTTTGGGGTTTCCAGAAATACAGGGACTTTTCCAGACGCTCGTGAGTGTCTGTGATATGAGTGATTCGGTCTGCATCATTCTCTGAGGCTGGGAGGCCTCCCTCCCTGGATGAGCAGGGACACTGTTCACGGCCGTTCAGGGAAAGCTGAACTCAGATGGGTGCAGACCGTCGATGGCATAGAAGACACTCAGAAGCTACAGCTGGAGAAGGATAGTGTCCCAGGATGGAGGCATCTCCTGGATATAGGCTTTTGAGTTTCAAAACCAAGAAAGTCCTGGGCAAATCAGGTCAAATTGGTCACCTCACTCCCAGGGAAGTCAGGGAAGTGAACATGTGTGTTTTCCTTTGTTCCATCCAGAGCCCAGACTGAGAAGGTAACACGTTTTAAAATAAAAGTGTAAACCTGAAGAACAACAGGGACAGAAGGGGGGACAACAGCAGATGAAGGACACCCACAAAGGTCTTGGAAATGCAAACCAAATGAATGAAGACAACCCACCGAGCCCAGCAGCAGAGCTGTCCCTTGAGATGTGCGGGGTGGGTGGAAGGCAATGACAAGAGACCCAGAAAAGGAGGCTCCTGGATCTAGCCCCTCTCTGAAAGGAGATGCGAGGGCTACCCTGCAGACATGAAATGTGGGACTCTCCATAACCAGGGGTGCCGGAAGGGAGAAGACGGGGTGACCCTGTGGTGAAAACAGGGCACTTAAGGGCAAGTCAGTGTGGGGAACAGGGTGACCTCCCCCTTCACCTGCCTGCACATCAGACTGAGAAACCAAAACACATGCAGAAAACAACCACACTGGAGGAAACCAAGACAATGCGGAGAAAAGAAACACTCTTGAGAAGAAAA